>NC_091456.1:129759601-130959601 GCF_027789765.1 Dendropsophus ebraccatus
TCCGCTGGTCCCTTAAGTCTGTGTTAAGCATCCCACAAAGGGAGAATGTGGTAAAGTGCCGCCTGAGCTGGTACTACACACCGCAAAGACTCAATTTAATATACCCATCGTCGGATCCACTTTGCTGGAGAGGCTGCGGTCAAGCAGGTTCATTGATACATGTACTATGGGAGTGTCCTGTACTCCGCTTGTTCTGGAGCCAGGTATCAGACTTGTTGAATTCACTGTTTGGGACACAACTCGCCCTCTCTCCGGAACAGGCACTACTATCCTTACGATTGCCCCAGATCCCGGCCCGACACAAACCTATATTTTGCAAAATCCTGACTATAGCACGTCTATTAATCACCAGAAAATGGAAGTCTAGAGTCCTTCCCCTAGCTATGGATGCCATAGCAGAAACCAGAATGATATACGCCATGGAATTATATATAGCTTAGGGCAAAGGGACTGTTAATTCCTTTTCTGCGCAATGGGAGGTGTGGACTAACAGTAAACACCACACTACCCCTGACCCCTGACCTCACATAGAGACATACCCATCCCCCCCCCCTCCTACGCCAATGCCCTATGTTGATAACCTCATCTACGGGTGCAACTAATCTACGAAGTACTAGCTACCTGACCTAACCCCCCCTGACTGTGCACAATACCTACCCTACATGCCTGGAGACGCTGCCCTGCCTTACTATCTGTTTGGTTGATTTGTTTGACCTGATGACAGGTCGCCTTGTTTACAAAGTTATAGTTACCTCTTCTATTTGATTGCTGTTGGTACCTAGCGGGACCACCTACAAGGAAGCCATTATCGCCCCGATCTGCAATACCGTATGAATTACAAGCAAAGGTGATACTCTATCCCCATCAGGGGGGGGCATTGACCCATGGACTCTGCTGGTCCCTGGACCTTACTTACCAATTTATGATATGGTGGCTCCCACTTCTACCTATACCTATGTACTCTTATATCTTTATTGTTTGTGTACAAAATTTTCTGTGTGAAAAAATCCTTTCAATAAAAATCTTTGAAACGTAAAGGGGGCATTCTATAGACTCTTAGGGGGAGATTTATCAAAGGGTGTAAAATTTAGACTGGTGCAAACTGCCCACAACAACCAATCACAGCTCAGCTTCCAGCTCTGGTGAAAGGAAAAGAGGAGCTGTGATTAGTTGCTGTGGTCAGTTTGCACCAGTCTAAATTTTACACCCTTTGATAAATCTACCCCTTAAGCCCTAATTACATGGGGTGATTCAGAGGCACAAGCGAGCGTCTGTCAGGTTAGTGCCCGCTTGCTCCTTATTCCCTGCTCGCTGCAGGCACTATTACATGCACCGGCAGTGAGTGAGTAAGAGTGGGGGGGGGGCACTAGATCGCCCAGGCAGCCCACAGAAGACTCAGAGTGATGGCAGCAATGGGGCAAAAAACAGTTTAAACATATGAGTAATAAGGCACTGGTATGACAGCACCAAACCACAAGCCACATAGACAATACATAATGACAATACAGGGACACTACATAATGAATGATTGAGAATCCAATCTCTAATTCTTGGATTGGGTGTGGTTAAAGGCATGGGCTGTCATAATACAAGACCTGAGACATAGAAATCTCAAACAAGGACCAATGCTTAAACATTGGTAGTTTTTGTCCCCATTACAAATGCCCTACCTTTCCTATTTAATCCTTTTTGTGGGGGAAAAAAATAACATTATGTATACTAAGAAGAAACACTTAAAAAGATTTGAAGCTTGATTTTTAACTTTTTTTTTACTAGGGTTTTGATCTTGACATTGAAGAGAAGTGGCTTACTTTTCTCTTACTGATAGGAATCAATGAAGAAAATATGTGCCATACTATGGAAGCATTTGGCAAATGTCCATAATACGTGCCAAGGTTACAGAAGATGCATTCTCAAACCATTGGAAAGTTAAGATAAGGGCAAAAGAAATGTATACCATAAATAAAGTATTATTTTCACATTATACTGTGTGCAGTTTATATGATATATATGTATTTAAGAAAAGTCAGGCAGAAATGTATTTAAAGTAGCATTTAAGCTCTTGAGATTGTTATTGAGGTTGGTGGAGGTGAAAATATTAATCTTTACAACAAAATGAACCTGCTGCATCGTATCATGATTTAATAGATCTCTATTACGGTACAGATTCTCAAAATCTTTTGCCTCGATTAAATACGACCCTAACTGTTCCAGTGTACTGGAAGTCTACAGTATTGATTTTTTTGAACATAAAATATCAAGTAACCAGAAACTTATTTTCACTGTTAGGTCTGTAGTATGGATACCATTGGGATGAACAAGGCTTAAGAATTAGGTGAGATACTGTAACTTTTACCTTGAAGACAAATATGAAATGTGTATTTATTTATCCAGGGATTATTCTGGTTGCCATTGGAGTCGGGAGGGAGTTTTCTCCCTGTGGTGGGGCAATTGTCGTCTGCCTCATAGGGGTTTTTGCCTTCCCTGGATCAACACAGTAGGGTTTCGCTAGGTTGAACCTGATGGACTCTTGTCTTCTTTCAACCTTATTTACTATGTTACTATGTTACTATGATTCCGAAATGATGAAAAAGGACATTGTATAGAGATTGGACTATTTACTTTTAGAGATTTTTCCTAGGATTTTTACAGTAACTGGAACAAACATTGCAGCAAGTGTTTTATATTCTATTTTTATTCTTTAGCCAAAAACAAAAGGGAGAAAAAATGGGAGAAAAAACTTTTCAAAACTGGTAACCTCTATAAATGCTTGTCATACAATAAGGGATTCTTCTTAACTCATGTCATGAAACAGTAAGCTGTAAAATATCAAAGTGGTTTTCCTACAAAAACTATTGTATATAATTAAATCCTACTGTGATGGGCAATGAGTGTGGATCCACTGTGCTACTGAACTAGTTTGGCTTAGGGCTACACTCAAGAGTGTGAGCTTTGGCTAGCGACTGGTCCAGCAGGCCAGGAGGTATCCAGTATAGACAATGGAGACAACATACAGATATTAGGGTCAGATTCAGCACACCACAAAAGTATTCAGGCACCAGGTAAATCTGGCTTAGACAAGTGTTGCTAACCTGTGATTGGAAGGGGACATATTTAGGCATGCATGTTGGCTTTTTAAATCCCTCAGAGCTACTCAGCAACAGCTTGGCTGGGGTAGCTGCTGGGAGCAGTGAGTAGGGTACATGTAAAAGGTAAAATGCTGGCAAAAGCTAACCACCAGGGCTACACTGACCACAAATCATGACTTTTTTGCATTACACATATTTAAAAATCATTTGATTACAAGTGGAGAAGTTGGATAGAGCCATAAGGCTGCCTGGAAAACATGGAAACAGCCATTGGCTATGTTCACAGACATCTAATGCACACAGTGTATGAAATGACGGACTTTGTCTGCGCAGACGTCAAAATATTGATCATGACAATTATGTTTGCCTTTTGTAAACGATGGATATTATTTTTTTAGTTGTTCACACACAGTTTTTCTTTTCTCACTGTCCTTTCACTGTTTTTACTATTAAATTTAATGGACTTTTCAATTAAAGAGGCACCAAAAGGCCAATTAGCCCACCTAAACTAGAATAATGTACCAACAGCCAAACAGCGAAATGACAGACGGGCAGTCAAACTGTGAAATGACGGACATCATTTTTTCCTTTCAAAAACTGAGAAAAAAATAAAAAAACGTTGTTCGAACATATAGCCATGGGCTATATCTATAATTTCCAAAAGTTCCTAGGGCTGCATCCAACTTCTTTAGTCAATGGTAATCAAATGCTGAATGCTCAGGTTCGGATGAACTGGAGTGTGCTTGAGGTTTGCTCATCTTTACTTGCATACTATACCTAGGATCCAAGATGTTGAGAGCAGATGTAGAGTCTTTTCTGATTCTCCGAGGAGAGACTAGGCAATCAGCCTACTACAATTTTCTTCTATACCAAGCAAAAAAGACACTACAGCTTCAGAGGCATCAGCTCTCTACACCATGTACCTCTTCACACCCCTGATGGAGAAAGGTTAAAAGAAAGATTAAGCACACACTTTCAAGTCAGCACATTGGTTTACACAGGTAGACACAGTAAAGCTATTAAGAAGAAACCCCTGGTGTTGTTATACTAATGTTACACCATTGTGATGATTGGGACAAGTCAATGTAACATACATAATAACATAGTAACATAGTAAATAAGGTTGAAAGAAGACAAGAGTCCATCAGGTTCAACCTAGGGAAACCAGAACAATCCCTGAATCAACGTATCACCGGAAATCTAATGCCCATAACTTGTATATTATATTGTTCAAGAAAAGCATCAAGGCCTCACTTAAACTTATTTAATGAATTGGCCATGACAACATCATGTAGCAGAGAGTTCCACAGTTTTACCACTCGTACAGTAAAGAACCCGTGTTGATGCTGATTATGAAATCTTCTTTCCTCTAGACGTAGAGGATGTCCCCTTGTCATGGTTACAGACCTAGGAGTAAAAAGACCACTACAAAGACCTCTGTACTGTCCATTCATATATTTGTACATTGTGATTTTTTCTAGTGTAAATAACCCCAAGCTTGATACAGTCTTGGTACTGTAACCCACCCATACCCTTAAGGACCTTTGTGGCCCTCCTCTGCATCCGCTCTAGTTCAGCTGTGTCCTTCTTATATACCGGTGCCAAAAACTGTACGCAGTATTCCATGTGTGGTCTGACCAGTGATTTATAAAGAGGCAAAACTATGTTCTCATCTTTAGCATATATACCTCTTTTGATGCATCCCATTATTTTATTAGCCTTGGCAGCTGCTGCCTGGCACTGATCACTAAAGTTAAGTTTACTGTCCACCAATACCCCCAGGTCCTTTTCGGAAGTAGTTTTACCCAGTGTTTTATTATTTAGCACATAACTGTATTTATTATTTCTATGGCCCAACGGCATAACCTTACATTTATCCACATTAAAGTTCATTTGCCATTCCACTGCCCAAGCCTCTAGCTTCTCCAAATCCCTCTGTAATATGATATTATCCTCCTCTGTGCTGATTACTTTACCCAGTTTAGTATCATCTGCAAAAATGGAGAATCTACTCTGTAGCCCCTCTACAAGATCATTAATAAAAATATTAAAAAGAAGTGGACCCAACACTGACCCCTGTGGTACCCCACTTGTAACTAAAAACCCAATCTGAATATGTTCCATCAATGACCACCCTCTGTTTTCTATCACACCAGTTACTTACCCATTTGCAGACGTTTTCCAAATACACAACATCCACAGCCTCCCCCCAGTCCATAGAAGCCGATCAGGTTAGTCTCACAGGATCGATCCCTCATAAATCCATGCTGGTGCTGCGTCATAACATTATTTTCATTAAGATACTCCAGTATAGCATCTCTTACAAACCCCTAAAATGCTTTACCTACTATAGATGTTAGACTTACTGGCCTGTAGTTTCCACATTAGCTATGCGCCAGTCCTGTGGAACAATCCCTGCCGTAATAGAATCTTTAAATATTAGGAATATTGCTCTGTCTATCACAGTATTTAATTCTTGCAAAACTCCAGGATGGGTACCTTATGGATTTTAATGTTTTTAAGGCGTCTCCCCACTTCTTGATGTGTCAGGCAGGTGAGATTTATGGGAGGATTTACATTATCCCTATAGGAGGATTTACATTATCCCTTATCATGTCGTCTGTTATGAGATTCTCCTCTGTGAATACAGTAGAGAAGAATGTATTTAATAGATTGGCCTTTTCCTCTTCCCCCTACACCATTACACCCAGAATATTTTTGAGGGGACCAACATTTTCGGTTTTAAATCTTTTGTTGTTTATATAGATGAAGAACATTTTGCGATTCATTTTACTTTCTGTGGCTATCCTTCTTTCTGTTGCTATTTTTGCTTCTTTTATTTGTTTTTTACACATTCTATTCTTCTGTCTATAGTTGCTCAATGTTTCCCCACTACCTTCTTGTTTTAGTAGTCTGAATGCTTGTTTCTTATCATTTATTGCACCCCTTACAGCTGAAGTTAACCACATTGGATTTCTCTTATTTCTACTACTTTTATTCCCATATGGTATGTGTCGTTCACACGATCTACCCAGAAAGCCCTTAAATATGTCCCATTTCTCTTGTGTACTTTTATTTCTGAAGGCATTGTCCCAGTCTATGTCCCCAAGGTCCTCTCTTAGTTTTTGGAAATTAGCCTTCCTGAAATTTAATGTTTTTGTAGCCCCTCTACTAATACTTTTATTGAAGGACAATTGAAAACTTACTATGTTATGGTCACTATTACCTAGGTGACCCCCCACCTATTTTTGATTTTCTGTCTGGCCTATTGGTTAAGATAAGGTCCAGCAGTGCCCCCCCCCCCCCTTTTGTTGGTTCCTGTACTAGATAAGAAAGGTAATTATCTTTTATTATTTCCAAAAAAGTGCTTCCCTTCCTGGAGCTGCAGGTTTCTGCTTTCCAGTTTATATTTGGGTAGTTAAAGTCCCCCATAATAATGACTTCCCCCTGCTTCGCTGCCGCATCTATTTGTATTATAAGAAGATTTTCTGACTCTTCCACTATATTTGGAGGTTTAGAACTCGTATAACAATTTTATTCTTCTTCGCCCCTCCCCTTATTTCTACCCAAAGAGACTCCACACTATTATTACTTATATCCTCCCACAGAATGGGTTTAAGGCAGGATTTAACATATAGACAGACCCCTCCCCCTTTCTTATTTTTACGGTCATTTCTGAATAGACTATAACCCTGGATATTAACAGCCCAGTCATAGCTCTCATCCAGCCATGTCTCGCTTATCCCCACTATATCATATTTCTCTTCCACCATTATGAGTTCTAATTCCTCAGCTTTATTAGTGAGGCTTCGAGCATTATTATACATACATTTAATATGTTTGTCCATATTCCCTTTCCTCTTGTCACTAGTGACTGTTCTATCCCCTCCCGCCACTCCACCCACAGTTCCATAATCTAGGCCCAGCTCTCCGTCTACTCTGTCTTCACTTACTATATTGTAGTTGCCCTCCCCCCCGATCCCTAGTTTACACACTCCTCCAACCTCTTAGCCATCTTCTCCCCCAGCGCGGCTGCACCCTCCCCATTGGGATGCAGCCTGTCCCTACCGTAGAGCCTGTAACCGACCAAGAAGTCGGCCCGAATCCCTCTACCCTACACCAGCTCTTGAGCTACTTATTTACCTCCCAAATCTCCCGCTGTCTCTCAGGTGTGGCTCGTGGTACAGGTAATATTTTAGAAAATATCACCTTAGAGGTCCTAGTTTTAAGCTTCCTTCCTAAGTCCCTGAAATTGTTTTTAAGGACCCGCCACCTACCTCTAACTTTATCATTGGTGCCAATGTACACCATGACTGCTGGGTCATCACCAGCCCCTCCCAGTAATCTGTCAGCCCGATCCGCGATGTGACGAACTCGAACGCCAGGAAGGCAACACATCGTTTGATGATCCCGGTCTTTGTGACAAATTGCCTTGTCTGTCCCCCTAATAATTGAGTCCCCCACTACCAGTACCTGCCTGGCCTGCCCTGAACTCCTGTTTCCCACCTTACTGGAGCAGACACCCCCCTGGCTTTCAGAGGCAGTGTCCTGCTGCAGCAATGCCACCCCTGAATCAACATCCCCCTCATCCGCCAATTTGGCAAACTTGTTGGGGTGTGCCAGATCAGGACTAGCCTCCCTTACACTCTTCCCTCTACCCCTTTTCTAACTGTGACCCAACTAGTTGCCTCTTCCTCCTGCACCTCCATGCTAACCTCCATGCTAACCTCCAGGAAACCATCATTAAGGAAAACCATTCAATTTAAATTTTCTGGGTGATGTATAAGTCTCCACCAGAATGAATATTGCATATCTTATTCTACAATGAATCGAGGAAATGTAGTTCATGCTCACCCAGATGTACTACTAAGCAAACAAGAAAAAGCGCAATAGACTATGAATCTTTTAACACCTGATGTGTTGATTTAGTAATATGAGTAAATTAACTAATGTCACCTAAGTTATTCTGGTATTATTCAGCAAGAGCAAAGATCTCATAGCAAATAGAATTCCACAATATGAAAAGTAAATTTTGCCCCCATTTATACATGATCCTGTATTATTATTACACCTTTGTAGAAGACCATATTTTATATATAAGGATGAACAGCATGAGTTTAAAGTGACACTGTCACCCCCTTTTTGCATTCTGACTTCTCTACACAGGTGTAAAGGTTAAATTTCCAGTTTTCATACCTCATTTTATATCATACATCATGATGCTTGTTCCAGTAAAAAGTGATTTTTTTTTATCATCTGGGATTGGGATACCTGGGTGGGGGTTCACGGCCAAGCGCCACTTAGCCGTGCCCCCAGCACCACTTAGCCATGCCCTCTCTGTGACACCATTGCCGAATAGGCCACGCCCCCTCAATGGCCATTGGTGTGGGCCAGTCTAGTGGGGGTGGGACCTAGACCGGCCCTTCCAATGGCTTTTGAGGGGACGGGACCTATGCGGTAATGTCATCACAGAATGAGCGTGACTAAGTGGTGCTTTGGCCGTGAAGCCCAGCTGAGGTATCCCAAGCCCTGATGATAAAAGATCACTTTTTACTGGAACAAGCATCATGAGGTATGATAGAAAATGAGGTATGAAAACTGCTAAATTTACCCTTTACACCTGTGTAGAGAAGTCAAAATGCAAAAAGGGTGTGACAGTGTCTCTTTAAGTGTGTAAGGCTCTCCAGCTAAAGTTTTGGCTGTCTAGGCATTATGGGAGTTGTAGCAACAGCTGGAGAGCCAAGGTTCCCTTCCCCTGGTGTAAGGAGAATTCTGCCCGGAATTCTCCTTTAATGCTTCCCCCCCAGGCTAAACTGTGAATTCTGAACTGTAGAACTGTATATCCACCAAATTAGTTCTGTGTATTTAGTGACATTTTTGCTCTGGTTCATTCCAATATCATAACTATGATAAAGAACTGAACATAGGGGCTACATAGTAAAATAAGCATAAGAAGAAAGCTGTTTCTGATCTTTACACAGCTTAGTGCTTTCTTAAGGCATGCTTATGATTTTTGTTGTGGAAACTTGTGTGGCACTTATTTCAGCATCAAAAACTGTGCAATGTCAGCATTAGAGATAAGCGAGCATGCTCGGTGTCTTTTAGCCTCTCTTTTCACTAGAATATGAATAGTGACTAGAATATGAATAGAACTAAACAAATAACAGTAACAGAAAGATTTAAGCTTCAACGATAACACCTTTGCTTTAGTAATTTGGCAGATACATAACCTACCACTGCATATTCTCATTTTTCTGATTAATTTACATTAAAGCGTTTTGACTTAATACAAGCTTTTTAAATTATAAATTTGACTCTTCATTCTAATTTGTACTTTACAGGATTTCTTTGAAATATGTCTTGCCAAAGATTTTTAAAGTAACTATTTGCGAACATATGATTAAAGTAAATTAGCTTGGCAGACTTCAATGAATACTGAAAATTGAAAACATATATACTTTGCAAGATAAGTTTATGTATTAAAATAACAAGAAGACAACACCCAAGGTTCCACCTGTAAAGCATATACTAAAGGGTACCTGTTATTTAACCCCTTAACGACATCGGGCGTACCCATACGCCCCCGTTGCCTGGGCTTTAACGCAAACGGGCGTATGGGTACGCCCGATGTTTCCCCGGTCGCTGCGTGTTCACACACAGCGATCGGGGAAGATGGCCTGCTATAAATCATAGCAGGCCATCTTAGCTTCACGGCACGGGGGGTGGTTAACACCCCCCGTGCTTACGATCGCTGCTATAGGCTAATCAATTCAGATCAGCCAATAGTGGCGATCGGAACCTTTCCGGGTCATCGGTGACCCGATGACCCGGAAAAAAATGGCGGTCGGTGCTGTCCGAGGACGGCACCGACCGCCATTACTGTAAAAAGTAATGGTGATCGCCGTGCCACCGGCCCGATCGCCGTGAACGGCCGGCCGGCCGTTCACGGCGATCGGGCCGGTGGCACGGCGATCAGAGTCCCACAATATAGTAAATACCTGCCCTGGACCCCTCAGCTAGGTAGCCGAGGGGTCCAGAGCGGGTATTTGTACATTACTCACCTGTCCCGGGCTCCTGATCGGCGTCTTCCGGGTTCGCGGCGTCCTCCGTCATTCCGTTCGGTCTTCGGGTCTTTCCGGCGGTCCCCGTCGTCTTCTTTCGGCTATTTTCGGCTCCAGCCTCGTCATTTTCCGGATTTTGCGCTCTGCTGCCCCCTAGCGGCTGATATGTGTAATACACTTATCAGCAGCTACAGGGATATTCAGAATGTAGAAAAAGTTTTTTTTTTTTTCCAAATTTTTTTTTTTTCTATTTTCCGCACCCTGACGCCGCTAAGTGTTGATCAGCATCGCACGAAAGTGCGCTGCTAATCAGCAACTCCTCCTTTTTGGCGTAGGGTGTTTTTTTTCTATATCCTACTGCCACGGTCTGCTTATAAGTGCTGCACATAAGTGCGGCATTTATCAGCAACTCCTTTGTTGGCGTAGGTTTTTTTTTTATACTTACTGTAAAAAAACACGTAAAAAACACTACATTACACCACACTACACTGAATAAAGTTTGACACTACACCACTACATACCCCATATACCAATCCCCGTATAAAGATGGCCCCCAGGGTGTTTTCGGCGTCAGAGGGATACGTTATTATTGCCTCCGACACCGAAACAGCCAGTGAGGATGAATGGGGGGATCCTTCTTTCCTCCATTCATCCTCATCATCCAGTGACGTGTCTGGGGGTAGCGTAGCGTACGCTGCCCCCCAGACACGTCTTTTCCGCCAGTACCGTCCCAATAAGAGATGACGGTATGGAGTGAAATTCTACAAACACTGTGAGAGTACCTCAGGGTACTCTTACAGATTTAGGGTACGTGCACACTGCGGAATGGCGAAGGATAACCCTTTGTGCATTCCGCAGCTGGCACCCACCGGAGGACTGATGCGGGCGCATTTCTCTACCCGTGTCATAGACTCCATTCTATGCACGGGCGGAATCCGTCGTCCATCCAAAGAATGAACACGTTGGACGGAGAGCGGAATCCGCCCGTGCATAGAATGGAGTCTATGACACGTGTGGAGACGTGCGCCTGCATCAGTCCGCCGGCGGGTGCCAGCTGTGGAATGCACGAAGGGTTATCTGTCGCGATTCCGCAGTGTGCATGTACCCTTAGAGTGTATGTAGGAAGGGACACCCGAATCCAGCCCCCAGATGCCCCCTCCCCCCCCCCCCATCCTTGGAGTTAGTGGGAAGGTCGTCCGGGAACTGATCTTCCCACTGCTGGATAAAGGTTACCACCACCTGTACGGGGATAACTTTTATACCAGCACCCCCTCTTCCGGTCCCTCGCTGCCCTGTAGCTTGTGGCACGATCCGTAAATATCAGAAGTAGTAATAGCGCCCTAATATTTAGCAGCCATGGAGCGGACCCAGCGCTTCTGGATATGAAGGACCCCGTATCGCACCAGGGCAACATTTTCCAGGTGACGTCCCCCACACAGGAGAACGGGAGACCCCAGAAGAAGTGCAGAGTGTGGGGTAACAGGGGGATCAGGAAGGACACCATTTACCAGTGTGACACCTGTCCTGATCGCCCCGGCCTCTGCATACTGGATCGCTCCAAGGCGCACCACACGTCACTGGGGTTCTACATTATCTAAATTCTGTCCCTTATTCCTATTTCAGGGGTCACCTTGGTCCAGGGATTATTCTGATTGCCATTATGGAGTCAGGAAGGAATTTTTCCCCTGTGATGAGGCTACTGTCGTCTGCCTCACGAGGGGTTTTTGCCTTCCTCTGGATCAACACAGGTTGAATTTGATGGACACCTGTCATTTCCAACCTTATAAACTAATAATTGGCCTAATACCCCCAAATAAATTAGAATTGTCCCTTTTCCCCAGCTAAGTAGGTATGGCCGCCATTCCCATTAGAGGATGCCATGATGCAATTACAAAGCCTCTGTGTGGCCAGGACAGTAGAAACCCCCCACAAGTGACCCCATTCTGGAAACTACACCCCATAAGGAATCTAAGAAGGGGGGCAGCTGGGATATGGCCCCCTGGTGACGGCCACATTTGGGACGTGAAAATGAAAAAAATTGTATTTTTTATTTTCTCGGCACATGTTCTACGTAAGTGCCCGTCACCAGTGGGGTCCATATGCTCACTGCACCCCTTGTTAGATTCCTTATGGGGTGTAGTTTCCAGAATGGGGTCACTTGTTTCTACTGTCCTGGCAGCACAGGAGCTTTGTAATTGCGACATGGCCTCCATCCTCCATTCCAGCCTCTAAATGGCGCTCTGTCCCTTTGGTGACTTGCCCTGTGCCCATATGGCACATTATGCCCACATGTGGGGTATTTTCGTACTCAGGGGACACTACCCTACACGTTTTGTGTTCATTTTCTTTTTTAACCCCTTGTGGAAATGGAAAAAAATCAAGGCTAGACCAACATTTAGTGTAATTTTTGTAAAATTTTTACTCTAAATTATTAATCTTGTCATGTTTTTTCATTTTCACAAGGGGTTAAAAGATAAAAAAAAAACATTTAATGTGTAGAGCAATTTCCCCTGAGTACGGAAATACCCCACGTGTGGACATAAAGCGCCATGCGGGTGCAGGGTAAGCCTCCGAAGGGAAGAAGCGCCATTTGGTTTTTGAAGGCTGGATTTGGATGGAATGGATTTCGAGGGGCCATGTTGCATTCAAAAGGCCCCTGTGTTGCCAAGACAGTTGAAACCCCCCACAAGTGACCCCATTATGGAAACTGCACCCCTCAAGGAATGTAACAAGGGGTGTAGTGAGCATATGGACCCCACTGGTGACGGACACAAATGTGGAACAATGTGGCGTGAAAATGAAATATTACATTTTTTACACTATAATGTTGGTTTAGCCTTGAATATATCATTTTCACAAGGGGTTAAAAGAGGAGAAAAAAAACAAAATGTGTAGCGCAATTTCCCCCGAGTCCGTAAATACCCCACATGTGGACATAAAGCGCCATGCGGGTGCAGGGTAAGCCTCCGAAGGGAAGGAGCACCATTTCGTTTTTGAAGGCTGGATTTGGATGGAATGGATTTTGTGGGGCCATGTTGCATTCAAAAGGCCTCTGTGTTGCCAAGACAGTTGAAACCCCCCACAAGTGACCCCATTATGGAAACTACACCCCTCAAGGAATGTAACAAGGGGTGTAGTGAGCATATGGACTCCACTGGTGACGGGCACAAATGTGGAACAATGTGGCGTGAAAATGAAATATTACATTTTTTACACTATAATGTTGGTTTAGCCTTGAATTCATCATTTTCACAAGGGGTTAAAAGAGAAAAAAACACGCAATATGTGTAGAGCAATTTCCCCCGAGTCCGTAAATACCCCACATGTGGACATAAAGCGCCATGTGGGCGCAGGGCAAGCCTCCGAAGGGAAGGAGCGCCATTTGGATTTTGGAGGTTGGATTTGGCTAGAATGGATGATGAACGCCATGTCGCATTTACAGAGCCCTCGTGCTGCCAAAACACTGGAAACCCCCCACAAGTGACCCCATTCTGGAAACTGCACCCCTCAAGGAATCTAACAGGGGGGGAAAAGAGGATATGGACCCCTTGATGACGGGCACATTTGTGCCATGAAAGTGAAAAAATGAAATTTTTCCCTTTCACGTCACATTGTTCCACATTTGTGCCCGTCACCAGTGGGGTCCATATGCTCACTGCCCCCCTTGTTAGATTCCTTGAGGGGTGTAGTTTCCAGAATGGAATCACTTGTGGGGGGTTTCCAGTGTCTTGGCAGCACGAGGGCTCTGTAAATGCGACATGGCCCTTGAAATCCTTTTCAGTGAAATTCAGCTTCCAAAAGCCAATTGGCGCTCCTTCCCTTTGGAGGCTCGTCCTGCGCCCCCTTGGCACTTTATCGCCACATGTGGGGTATTTCTGTACTCGGGAGAAACTGCGCTACACATTTTTTGTCTTTTTTTGCCTCTTATCCCTTTAAGAAAATGAAAAATTGAAGGCTAGAACAACGTTTTAGTGTAAAAAATAAATTTTTCTTTTTTCACGCCATATTGTTCGGAAAATCTGTGAAGCACCTGTGGGGTCCAGATGCTCACCGCACCCCTTGTTACATTCCTTGAGGGGTGTAGTTTTCTAAATGGTGTCCCTTTAGGGGTGTTTTTTAGGTTTTGACACCCCAGAGCCTCTGCCAACCTGAAGTGGTACAGTCAAAAATGACCAAATATAACGGAGGCGTTGAAATTCACTAGGCGCTCCCTTATATCTGAGGCTTGTGGTTGCGTCAAATAGCGCAATAGGTTTACATATGGGGTATTTCTATAAACTGCAGAAACGGGGCAATAATTATTGGGGTGCATTTCTCTGGTAATAGGTTTATAATTATGAAAAATATTGGATTACAATAAAATCTCTGCACAGAAAATTAAAATTTTCAAATTCCTTACACACTTAGCTTTTATTTCTGTGACTCCCCTAAAGGGTTAAAACACTTTCTGGATGTGCTTTTGCAGAGTTTGGGGGGTGCAGTTTCTGAAATGGGGTGCTTTGTGGGGCTTTCTAACATACAGGCCCCTCAAATACACTTTAAACCTGAACAGGTCCCTAAAAATATCTGATTTTGAAATTTTACTGAAAATTTGGAAATTTGCTGCTAATGTTTTAAGCTCCCTATTGTGTAAAAAAAATGAAAAATAGTTTAATAAATGCCGCCAACATAAAGTAGACATGTTGCTAATGCTATTTAATATATAATTTATGTGGTATAACCACTTTCTGTATACGCAAAAAAGTTTCAAAGTTGGAAAAATGCATTTTTTCACATTTTTTCACATTATTTGGGTTTTTTTCATAAAGATTTGTTATGAGTATCGACTCCAATTTACCAGAAATGTAAAGTACAATATGTCACGAGAAAACAATCTCAGAATCAGCCGGATAGGTAAAAGCATCCCGAAGGTATTAATGACTAAAGTGACACTGGTCATATTCATAAAATTTGTCTCTGTCATTAAGGCCATTTCAGGCTCTGTCCTTAAGGGGTTAAACAAGTTTGTTTAAATGACAGGTAATCTTTAAGCTTACAAATAGTACATCCAATTCTTAAACATACAACTAATTGTAGCCACCCAATATACAATATCTCCATACTCTCTATACTGTCCACTTATAGTTCCATCTATGTTTTGGATTATTGGATGTTCCTATGGTAAAATCTATTTTTCATATTTTTCTATTATTCTTTTGAAATTGGTATCTAATGTGGAACATAGATAACTTCTACTGAAGCTATAATAACTACCATTTTCTTTTAAGCTGTTAGAAGAGAAAGATTATATATAAGAGACTCCGCTTGAGATTCTGCTTGTCCAATTGCTTCATCGGGATTTCTCATGCGCCTCTGCTTTCCACTCAAAAATATGAACATGTTATAGTGGTCATGAGTGAGGTGCTTACTAGAAGTCTTTCCATCTACAAGTGTTTATGGGGTGGCTTAGGGAGGATGAGGAGTAAAGTTACTCTTGAATGATAATACCTTGTCTCCCTGTTGGCTGATTTCTATTGCACCTCCCCAACACCAAGGGCATCCCTATTAACACCTGATAGGTGACTAACTGGGTTAAATACAACCAGGAGAGCTGTAGATGGCGTTGGATTTTTACCTGACAGGTGACTTACTGGGTTACCTTTACAAGCTGTGGACAGGAGCCATTTTACAGCTCCACAGCTTACACTACTACCCTTACACCATTTCACTATTTGTCCCCTAATCAACCTTCTCTAACCCTCTCTAAGCCTGTCTCTTGAACCCTGCCTTTACCTATCTGTCACTAACAAGTGTGAATGTATGTGTTCAACTAATTGTAAAAGAGCTGACTTGATTAAATATATTGAAGTAGAAAGTGTGTGTATGGGTGGGGTGGGGGGAGGGGGGGCTCGCAGCCCATTGCCTGGCTCCAGGGGATTATGGATAACCCCTCGCACCCATGCTTTTTCCGTAATGTGATGTAATATGTGTGGTTGCCATTTTAGATCAACTTCGGTACAAACGCTAAAAAAAAATCTGGCTCTGGAGGTACATGATGGGAAGATTCAGACTCATTAACAAGAATGGCAACGACCGTTAGGCTGGAACTTGCGCTTCCTCTGCGCTACCTCTTCCTCCCAGAAGCATGTTGACATCAGCTTGGTTGTTCCTTTACTGTGACAGACAATGAAATTAGTGTGAAAACCTTTCCAGAGCAGTATTGACCATTAAAGCAGTGATCCCATTGGTTAGGATATGTTAGTGTATGTATATGTGTGAGACCTTAGTACAATAGCTAGTCATTAAATGAAATCTTATTGAGGAATTAGGGGGTCCTTGGCAAATTGGTCGAATGCTGTTATAATTGATAAGCATTTACACCAATCATTAGATGGCATTGGTAACTCGAATTGTACATATGTAGGAAGTCTAATAGGGTACTTAGAGCCCTATTTAAAATTAGTTGCATTTTTTGATACCTACAGTAATTTCTTTTTTACGTGTTGTAGGATTGGGCTCAGAAAATTCTTTGTTTCTTTCTTTTTTTCTTTTAAAAAACAAGTACATATTCTTGCGTCCATATGCTTTACTGACAGACTAGTTTTTTAAATGTCTCCATAATGATCTATACCTCAGACGAGTAGCTTACAAAACACGACTTGTTAAACTTCCCACATAGTGAACAAATGACTGCATTGTTTAAACACATAAATGATCTACAGATAAGATCACATAGAGCTTCAAAGAAACAGAACCATTTTATCAGTTTTGGATGATCTGTTGGTATTTTTAGTACTTTAATTCAGGATATTCCCTCTCTGAGCAATGAAGCACACATAGTATTACCATACAAAGGTCACTGCTTTTCACAGGCCATATCAGTGACACATAATGAAAACACTTCCCAGCGTTATCTTACCATTCTTTCTTTGCTGTTTTTTTTTTTTGTGATAGCCAAGTGTTTAAGAAAACAGTCTATGACTAAGTTAAAGGGATCAAGCAAGACAGGTGAATCAGTAACCTGTGCAAATCCGGACTGCTGTTCTCCCCTCTGCTTTTCAATTGACAATCTGAAAATGACTCCAATGTCTCTTCCCAGAGCTTGATGACTAAGTGGTAATAAGATAAGACCCACTGTGTACAGTTGACTGTTGTCTTCAGCCTAGAAGGAACACTGTGCTGAATGACTCATTACTTAGCTGACAATATACCAGATTTGAGACAGTCGATCGTTATCTTGGAGAAAACGAGAAACTTTACAGTACATTTTTTTTTCTGTTGCAGAGAACCAGTTTGAAGGAAATGCGTCATCAGAATATGACCTATTGCTTACATCAAGTTTTCATGTTAAACACATTTATTTTTAGAATTTTTGGTGTTTTTTCCATTCATTATTTATATTAACAGAAATAGTTACAGTTCTCACTTTGACTCTTAAACCTGATAATAAGCTGATGCTTCCGATTCTGCTATGATCACTATTCAGCAGTCTCCTCATTATCATTACAGACTGGATATATATTTATATGCAGTGTATATGCCCACACAAGAAGATCACAGATCAGGAGATCGCAGATAAAATTGATCAGTGCGGTGGAATGACGTAGCATTGACCAATGTAAGCAATCTAATAATTGCATGGTTTAGGTGGACTAATTGGTCTTTGAGTGTTTTTAATTGAAAAGTTTATTAAATTTAATAGTAAAAACAGAGACAGGCCAGTAAAAAAAGAAAAACTGTGCGCGAACAACTAAAAAATAACATCCACTGTTTGCAAAAGACGTCCGAAAATAATTGACATGATCATTATTTTGACGGCTGCGCGCACGCAACGTTCGTAATTTTATAAACTGTGCCCATTGGACGTCCATCATTCCATCGACTTCAATGCATTGCATGGCAGTCAGTCAAAAAAGTTTAAATATAAATTTATTTTTTTATGACGTTGTGTGAATCCTTACACAGGTTTACTTTATACCATCATTTAGAAGTGCTTCATCTACACTGGCCATAAAAATATATTACAAAAACATAGCAATACAAGGTAAACCTGACCAAGCAGCACCAACTGCTATGTATGGGTATCTTAATAACTATAATCAGTAAGTCAAGTCATCATTTCAGATTTCACTGTTAACATATCTTATTGGCACCTAATAGTATTTATTCTGAGGCTTTTCAAACTATTTCCAATTTTAATTTAAAGTTCCTGGCGCCTGGCGAGTAAAGGTTTCTGGTTTCCCCTGTGTGGTCAGCAGAGATGCTCCTGCCAAGAAGCAGACAATATACACGCAGGTTGTGCATTTAATAATGAGCTTTTAGCCTTTATCAAAGCAGAGTCATGTCTGTCTTTTTTGATGCTATTACAAGATACGTGACAGACGGCTGTAACCTAATAGATTGTATAACCTAAGATGATATTGCCAAACACATTCACGGAGGAAAAAATGCAAATGATTGTTTTTCTGAACCTTCCACAGCAGTGATGGCCAGTCACCTTTCGGCATACTTCTGTAAGGAAGAGATAAATAATAAATGCACCTATGACTCTCCAGAAGTGATTAACCGTGGGTAATTCAAGGACAGACTTTGTCAGGTGTCTACTGCACAAAATATCCTTATTAGCTTTTTATTATACACTCCGAATCATCTTTCTGTTGTATGGCACGTCCAACTTTCAGACAATGTTTGCAGTGTTTAAAGGGAAGGACTGTTTGCCAGACACTTTAAAAGCTCACCTCTTAAGTTCCACATAACCAGGAAATGGATTACAACCTTCCTTGACAAGTAACACAAATCAATAATAATTGACATTGGTTTACAAAACTACGCTTGCATCCTTTGTAACCAATTACCCTATTGCCAAGAAGAAAGGGCAAAACACGGCGACTGGTAGGATTTATTAAACCAATTAAATTCTCTTGCTTCTCATGCTTGTTTTATTCTGTCTGCAGATCAGAAGCACTGATGCAGAGGCTTCTGAAAGGACAATAGCCTTTAAATCCCCAAGCCCCAATTAAACCATTCTAATTTATTTTTTTTTATTATTTAGCACAGCAACTTTTGTGGAATAAGAAAACGCGAACATCTTTTAACATGCAACAAGAAACTTCATAGTGTAATTATTGGTATATTAGAAGAGGTTGATTGAATTTTTTTGGTGTGTGGTGGACAGTGATTTTATTGTGGAACTATTGGATGTTGACTGTGGGAATATCATTACGTATGCACATGCATACATAGTCTTTGTTTTTTCCCTCTCTAATGAAGTCTCTGTCCTCAACAAAAATGCTTTGATTTCAATATGTGTTCTTGCTTGATTGTTTTTTAGTTATGATGTTGTTGACTGAATCGCTAGCGCTGCTGGATATGAGCGGGATAATGTAAACCTTCAATATGGAAAGCTTAAGCTGTGGACCCATTAAACAATTTGGTTACTTCACATATGAGAGAGCTATTTGTACTTCTGTGGGAAAAAACAGGGCAGAGTGATGTCTTCTTCACTTGTGTAGTTACTTTCTTCCACACACACTGACACTGTTTATGTTGGTTTTGAGCAGTTTGGTCTCACGGATGTATAAACCCTGATTTAGACTAATGAGAAATAACAGTATATTTATACTAACAGTATATTTTTTAAACACCACTTCTGTATTTTCATGTTGTGTCTAGTAATTTGTTTTTATAGAGCTTCTTGAAATTTATTTTTAAGCAGTTGGACTATTGGTAGCAGACCTTCATAATAAGATTTGGAAGAAAGAAAATCTTAGTAGGAAAATGGGGTCAGAGTATAAGATGAGGCTGAGAAAAACCATGTAAGCGAATTTAATGTTTAGTCGTAATGCAAGGAAGCAAAAACAAATAGTGATTTAAAGCTTACCATTTACTGTATATTCAATATCTGTTGGGTGAATACTCATTTTTTTTTTAGAGCTGTTCCTTGTGACACTCCAATAGGCACTCATGCCAATCTCAACATGTAGTTTCAAAGAAGAGAAGAAGGAAAGACTTTTCCAGACATATTTAGCAGTGATTTATCTCTAAAGTGAAGAAAAATTTTAGGTGCTTCAATTCAATTCATCTGTTCCTTTTCTAACCCAACTTCATCTGCCAGGGAGGTCCCTGTACACATGAGTTAGTTCAGTTGAGTCTTTGAAGCTCAGTCATGGCTATTAGATATTGTAGAATACAATGCATAAGCCATCTTCCACTATGTAATCTAACAAACAATACAAAATCTTTGGAATTTGAAGATTATCCACCATTTGAAAAAAAAAAAAAATTAAAAGTGGTTGAAATGCAAAAATAAACAAAGAAACATAAAAGAACTTTACTCACTTCTCAGATTCCATGAGAAGTAAGGACGAAAAAGCTTTTTATTATACATTCAGGTTATTTTCCTGCATAATAACAATGGTCCCGATTTACTATTATAGTTTATTTATTAGTAGGCTTTGCTTAATCCCATCTTTCCTTCAGTGGTAGTGGATTTCCTATTGTGGCACATTGGCTGTGGTAACTTGGGTGCTAACATGCTGCTTATCTTGGTCTTGATTTTGCCATTTTCAAAATGGTATACTGTATCATGCGTTCCCACTTTGAGAACATAGCAGGAGAACGCAGCCACCTTGTTATTTAGGCCACTAATAATGATCATTATCTTAATTAGTGGCTGTCTACATAACGAGACAACCACCATTTCCCAATATGTTCCCGAAGTGGTGACATAGGGAGATGAGATGCCCTCTTAAACTTTAAAAAAAAAAAAAAATGTTAGAATTATGGTTCACAAATGGTGCACAGGAATAGCATATACTCAAAATCCTATGCAAAAAAAAAAAAAAAAAAAAAAACAGCTAGGAATCCAAAAGCCATTACTAAGTTCTGGTATTTTTTTATTTTTTTTTATTTTCTGATACTGATGATCCCTGATCATTCACACAGGGATTCTCTACCAGGATAATTTCCACCTCTGATGAGTATTTTTTGCATTATAGTGGAGTATCTCAAATATGATACTTCTAAGCATAAGGTAAACACAAATGTCCTTACAATGTCTTACAAGTAACATAAATGAGCTCCATTTACAATGTTTATAGTATATTAGCGATATGCAGCAATAGGTATTTTTACAGTTTGAGGCTATGTTCACACTACGTATCTTTTCGGCTGTAGTGCGAACCACGAATATACGCACGTAGTTTTGAGGTTGATGCATTCGCTTGAAAGTATACGATATACGCCCGCACAATGCACGTATGAACTTACGACCGGATCATATACGGCGCCGTGAAAAATGAACAAGACCATTGTTTGAGGACGGAAACGAAGTACTTATTTCAGCCAAATTGAACTTGATTTTTCGATACAAGAGGTTCTGTGAGTTTTATTGGGCTGGGCAAAGATTTCCAAGTAAATAACCTGTTTCAGATCGCTTTGAAACAAGCTAGGGAAGCATAACTGTACTACGGGCGTATGTTCGCGGTTCGTACTTATCCTGCCGCATGTCGGTTTTTCCCACGCTCGAAGTTTCAACCGCACATGTACGGTGGCGTACGAAATGCGGCCGGAATCGTATGCAGTGTGAACATAGCCTGAGGCTGGGTTCACACAATGTATGACACCGGCCAGTGAATATAATGTGACACGGCCGTGTCACAAAATGGCCGGTGTCAGTAAATTTCATCCCGGCCTGAACTGTAGTACTGGCCGGATGAACGTCATTTCTTTTGAATTGGAATGCAGGTACATATGGGTGTGCTCATGTTCCAATTCACCATAGCTGACAATGTTAAGTGTGGCCGCTATTTAATTTCTTTCTGCAGCCACAAGGAATCCCAGCCGGAGTGTATACACTCTGTCCGGGATTCCTTTGAGAAAAATGTGATTGGCAATTTCCTTAAATAACGGCCGTGGTTGCAAAACTTGCAAAATGTTAGTGACTGTCATATAATGCAAGAATGTAAAAACCTATACACAGTGTATAGATAAAAAGAAAACATTTTCCTATTTAGGCCAGGTAAAAACATAAATGTAATAGCCATCAAGGATGCCAATGAGCAGAGGGATAGTTGCAATTAATAACTAGCACATTATAGCAAAAACAGGTAAATCTTGTGCTTCATATATTGTCTGTATATATATGTATATATATATATATATATATATATATATATATATATATATATATATATGTCTGAATGAGTGAAAAACTCTGTTATTGATGCAGTAATGCTATTTTATACCACATGGAGGAGGCCTGAAGTGTATTCTGCATTATGTCTAAATACTAACCTATTTTGTTATTTATAGTTATCTTGACTCGTATTAATAATGAATAAAAAATTCCTTTCAAATATTTTACACAAAATTCAAAGATAATTTTTGTGTTACAAAAACAAGTACTTTAAGAGGAGGTGATTATCAGTTCATGGCTTGTCAGACAATACCCTTCTTACCTATTCTTAATGAATATTGGCTGCCATCCAGTCTATGTTCTTAATCCCACCATGCCAGCAGCATCTCAGCTTCTGTAAATCTCACAAGAAATCTAGATCTATGCCATCTAAAAAAGAAAAAAAGAAAAAACTAAACCCGTTTTGTCACTAATTATTCTGAATGTGTAAGAAAATTAACTATATATAGTTATATATTAACTAAGTATAGCTACAACATAGATGGCATTTCTGAACACAATATGTGAGTATAATGACTACCATACTGTCACATGATTATATAGCTACATAAACTTTTAAATAATGAACAAATTTTCACGTTGCTTATACAGTGAAGAACAAACTCTGCAACAATATAAAGGCTGATATTATTTTTATCCTTGAGGGTACAAACCCACTTGCCGGATCTGCAGCGAGTCTCCTTGCTGCGTTTTTGCAGCGAGACTCGCTGCAGATCCCAGCCCTATACTTTCATTAGCAGAGAAACTCGCAGCAGGGATGTACATCCCTGCTGCGATTTTGTCTGCAGCCCTCCCCATTAACCCCCTAGCCGCCGGACATTATACATTACCCGTTCCTGCTTGCTTCGGGGCTGATTGGCCGGGCAGAACATGCTGGGAGCCGCCGAAGCAAGCAGGAGCAGAGACCTGGTAATGTATATCCTGCCCGCCCCCCCCTGCAGCCTCGATCGCCCCCGGCCGCATGATTGCGGGTGCGGGGGGCGATCGTGCGGCCGGGGGCGATCGGGGCTGCGGGGGGTGATCGGGGCTGCGGGGGGCGATCGTACGGCCGGGGGGTGCGGGGGGCGATCATGCGGCCGGGGGCGATCGGGGCTCCTGCTTGCTTTGGCGGCTCCCGGCACGTTCCGCCCGGCCAATCAGTGCGCTTCCCCGCTGCAGCGCACTGATTGGCCGGGCGGGCCGTGAAGACACCGGGAGCCCCGAAGCAAGCAGGAACGGGGACCTGGTAATGTATAATGTCCGGCGGCTAGGGGGTTAATGGGGAGGGCTGCAGACAAAAGAGTTTCTCTGCTAATGAAAGTATAGGACTGGGATCTGCAGCGAGTCTCGCTGCAAAAACGCAGCAAGGAGACTCGCTGCAGATCCGGCAAGTGGGTTTGTACCCTGAAGGAATATCCCCATCTCAAGTAACATGGTAAAATTTGTAGACCGCGTAAATTTAAAGGCAAACTTTTTCTTTTAAATCAACTGGTGTCAAAAAGTTAGTCGTTGACAGTCTAACAGTTCCTTCCCCTCTGTATAAGGTGGTTTGTTTCCAAAGGTGGCCAGTCAGCTGTGTGTGGAGGAGAGAGCAGGATGGTAGCAGGCAGTTAGAACATAGCAGGGAGAGACTAACAGTGCAATTTAGGGATGGAGAGTAGAGGATAGGAAAGGAGGGCTGGTTGTGGGTGATATTTTGTTGTAGCTGCCAACCAAGTGTCCAGTTTACCAAGTAACTGGGTGCCTATAGCAATTCACTGGGACTAGTGAAAACACAGTCCAAATTATTCACTCACTGGGCATTGGGTACTGTAAACTCCTATTGAGTTATACCGATTTTCCTGGGATCAGTGAATTGAGTGCTTTACTTAATCAGTGGGAAAGGACAGGAGAGCAGTTTGTGGGTGATGACCAGCATTTTCCCCTCCCCCTGTATATACGTATACCAGTCTTTGTGTGGAGGAAAGAGCAGGATGGCAGCAGGCAGTTACAGCAGAGCAGGGAGAGACTAACAGAGTGATATGGGGACAGAGAGGAGAAGAATGGCGGAAATTGGATGATTGACTGACTGACTTTTTTTTTTTTTAATTGTGATTTTCCGATTCTTGACACTTTTACAACATGCTTTAACAAATTCTCCCTTCTGTAACAGTTTTAGCTGTTTTAATGAAATACGTTACGAGTCGATTTGCAAATATTAATGAGTTTAAAAAAATCGCAAAGCTTGCAAAACAAATTTCCAGCTCCTTCTCTCATCTCTAGAAATGATTGAAGTATGTGTATAAGTCCAGTGTTATTAAGTAAATCTGATGAAACTGAAACATGTTGTAAAAAATGCAGTTGTAATTATATACGCATTTAAAAAGATTATTATTAATCATGTGGCTGATACAAATGTTTAGTGTGGAGTCTTTATTGTCAAAAGTGCTGTTATCTTGAACAACCTGTTAAGGCCCCCATACACCTTCAATAACTAAAGGGCAAGCAATCATCCTCCTCATACATTGAAATGTTAAGCATGAACAACTATTCTTTTCTTCTTATTGGGGAGGCTTAAGCCACAGCCAGAGAGTTTTGGCTGTGGCTTATCTCTCTGAGAACGAAGCGATCAGGCAGTGATTTTTCTGTCATGCTTGATCCCTATCTCCACTTACATCGTCTGTTGGTGGTAAGTTGGGCGAACCCCATACACCTTATTCTGATGTCTAAACTGACCAAGAGCAGCGGACATGGCCAACAAAAGTTTTAGGGTTAATGGTAACCTGAAAGTTGGTGTCACACACAGGGCCACATGTATCATCCGGCGAATGGATGATTTTCGGCTGAAAGTGCCGATTTGCGTCTTTTTTTAAGCAAAAATGGCGGATTTGCGAATAAAATATTCGCAAATCGGCACTTTCCGCCAAGTACGCCAGGGGGCGGAAAGGGGCGGAAAAGGGGCGGAGAGTGGGCGGAACGGAGGGCGCGGACTCAGAGTCCGTGCAATTTATCATCCGTTCCGCCAAAATGTACGCCGAAAACCTACTCCAGTCCTCAGCTGGCGTAGGTTTTCGGCGGTGCGCAATGGCGCGCACGGGATTTATGTAGAGGCAGTCCGCCTCTACATAAATCTCCGTAGCGCCGGAGCTGCGGGGGCATTTTTACATCCGGCGTAAAAAACGCCGGACTTAATAAATGCCTCCCACAGTGTTTTTAAGAAAATGGTTAAAAAAATGGTAAAAAAGCAGGAAAACATCACTGAAAAAGGTTCAGAGGTTCTTTCATTTAAAAATGCAGGCACACAAAAAGTCACATGAGAAACAAAACAAAGAGTGCAATTTGAAAAAAAAAAAAAACTATACACAAAAAAAAAAAACAACATTTTAATATAATCTACCTTAATTGCATGAGAGGAAAAAAAATGGAAAAAGGAGTGTGTGAAGAGGTGCTAAAGTTATATCAGAATATTTCATTTCAAAGGGTTGGGAGGTTAGGCTGCTGCTTCAATTTAATTCCGTCTTCTGTGAGTGTTATCAGTCAGCGAGAAATTTTCACAACACCCAAAAAAAGTGCTGAATTCCTTTGAAACTCATCAATGCCTCAATAATAACAACAGAATGAAATGAATTGGGCAGGCGGTGATTGTCAGCAGAGTGTGCTTTATCAGTCTGGTGATTGTCGTTAAGCTTGGTGGGAATGACATCATTTTCTTTAAAAGGCAGTCAGCTTGCAAATGTCAACTAACTCCGAAAATTAAAGTCTGCAGCTGCCTAATGTTTGTTTCGGCAGTTTACTAATAGAAACCTTTTACTTCTAGGATCTGTTAGTCATTCAGCTATTTAAAACTTTTCACTTCGGAACATCTGCAAAATTGTGCAAATGCTGTTATTAGAATGCAGAGAGTAGATTGATCAAAGATTACCAATCTCTGGCTGATTGTTGCTGCCTACTTATTACATTGGTATGCCAGTAATGCAGTCTCTGAAGGCTATTCATTATTACACAAATGATTTCACACAGCAAGGAGATCGGAACAAAAGAATTACTCTACTGTATCATTTTCCATGTTGATGTTGCAGGTTCCTTTGCTTTTAGGAACACTTAAGAAACAAGCAGCAGGAATTTTCTAAGCACCTTGTAGATGTTTTAACATTGGGGGACATGCAAGGACAGATACATTATCCACCCTTAAAGACCAGAGGAATTGAAAACTACTGTTAGCTCTACTAATGTACTCACTAGTATGCTCTACTGTATGGCTTCGTGGTATAACCAACAACAGAACTAGAACTAAATGTTTGCCTTGAGTATGACTGAAAGTAAAAGTCCTATTTATTTAGAATAGATTCCCTTTCCTGTGCCCTTCACATAAATGACACATCTCATGTCATTATCATTAGAAAACACATCCCAATCCATCCCCACCCTATAAGTATTCTGACAATAAGTTTGCCCCTTTCCTTCCCACTAGATAACCCCATTCAACAGTTTCTTGTATGTATCATGGCAACCATCGTGAAATGCAGACATAAAGATGACTTTGAATACTGCACAGAATCCTATTGTGCCATGTTATTCTGTGTAGAAATTTAAAATATGTATTTTTCTTATTTTCTCAGCTAAAATCTTATATCCGTGGACACATGTGTTACGGACCAGAATTCTGAGTTAATTTAAAGCTGACACGTGTCTTTACAGTAGCGCAAAGATTTAAACAGTTTCAGTGCTTCCGGCATCATTGTACATAATGATACCAGGAAATCTAAATTCTATTGCATAACACATTATCTGTATTAGCAGACTGTACACAAAATGTGTGAATGCCCCCTAATGGTGCGTTTACACAGAGAGATTTATCTCACCAATTTCGGAAGCCAAAGCCAGGAATAGATTTGAAAAGAGGAGAAATCACAATCTTTCCTATATGGCCTGTTCTCTGTTTAAAGTCTGTTCCTGGTTTTGGCTTTAAAAATCTGTCAGATAAATCTGTCTGTGTAAACGCACCATTAGAATGCCTGAAAACATAAGTTTCCCTAGGGTTGCCTTCAACTTCTTTGGCAACTGGTAATCTAATGCTGAGTGTTTGTGTTTGCGTGCTAGAGGTACGCTAATCTCTAATGCACACCAATCTCAATACTTTAGATCTTGCTCCTTGTATGAAAGATACATTTTCATAAGAATGTTTGATGTCTCTTTATATCAGACTGGGAAATTTACAGAGATTACATTTTTTTCTGGAGTGTATCTCCATGAGGTCCAGATTAAGGCTTGGGGCCAAACTATGGAGGAGGGGAGATGAACATGTCTCACTTCTCCTCACACTCCCTACAAGATTGAACATGTACTCGGCCTGAAGGGCTGGCAAATTACTGATTCAAACCAGATTTCTGCTAAAAAGGATTTTGGGTTTGGGGGCTTTGCCTGCAAACTTTCAAATATTCTACCATTTAAAGTATATGTAGCAGTCTGAGTGAATGGACCTCTATCACGTGCAATCTCAAGTTCTGACACTAGGTGTCAGTAGACAGTGCACAATATGAGAGCATCATAAGACAAATAACAGTATTAAAGGCTGGCCAGGAAGCTACATTTTCCATCATGCAGTGCTTCTCCCTGATAGGTCCCCTCATACCCGCCCCCTTAGCTTTCTTTTATGCCCAATGCTACCATTGCACAGTAAACACAAAACTGTACTTTTCACTGATGTGCATCACCCCAGCATGTAGTCCTTTATGTGTAGGCTTTTTATCCCCACCCCCCCCGTTATAGCAGATCTTATTCCTACATGTGCAGTGTGCCAGCTTAGGGTGCTGTCTATGCTACCTTAGTTAGTCACTCCCTCGGGTTCATACAAGTGGGAGATAGTGTGCTGTGTCCTCCCCACTCTGGAGGTGTCACTACTGTGTTGTCTTATATTATGCATAGCTGAAGGAGCAGAAGGGTTACATTATTTTGTGTCACATGTTCAGTATTGACCAGTCATAGGTGTGAGTTCTTCTCTGTCCTATCCTGTCTTCTCTCTCTCACACACACTCACCCTGACCACTCACAGGAGGGTTAACCCCTGTAGGAGGAGTTTGTTTCTGGTGGGAGCAAGAGGGGAGTTAGGAGTTAGTCTTCAGTGTGAGAGGAAGCAAACAATGGGGTCTCTGCTGGAATTAAGCCAGGGCCTGGCTTTAGTGGCTGGAGGTCCAAGCAGATGGATGTTTGAGAAGCAGTTGAGTTACAAAGTTCTCCTACTGAACCCTAAAACAGTTATGCATTGCTAAGCACTAAAAAGGGGAGAGAAGACAAACAGGGAACACCTTGCCCATGCCAGGAACCTCTCTAAAATGTGCAGGGCAGTTACCTAAAGCAATAGGAGCTGACCCCAGTGGGACAAAGCTACAATAAAGAAAGGTCTACGTATCCTATTGCGCAGTGCAGGACAACTGGGTAATCCTGGGAGTCTGCTACACCCAGATAACCAACGAATGGGGCTCATATTACCCACCTAGGACAGGTATACTGCAACTAGGGGGCATAATGCGGTCAGAGACAGCAAGTAATCTGTGAGTACGAGTATTATTTTTCACCTCTTCTGTACTTCACCTGTTCAGGCAGAGCAGACCTACTACATTTGGCAAGGCTCCTCTGGCAACTCATCTCCTCTCTCTCTCTCTCTCTCTCTCTCTCTCTCTCTATCCTAAAAAGCACCGTTCTACTGAAAGCACCCCAGCGTTCTACCTCAGCTACTAGTACTTAAACGTAACTATTATTTCAGTAGCCAAAAAATGAAATTTCTCAAATAAAAAGCCCACGTGTTACCCTTTAAAAAGAGCCCTAAACTGCATTGATAGCTTGTACGCTCGCTGAGATATCCCCAGTTGTTTGGCTCAGAAGAATAAATGAATTTTTCTTCTGGCTGAGAGAAAGTGGGCGTGGCCTATCCCTCATCTCCCTGGCTGTGTCCCTCCATTCTCTGACCAGCACCTTAGCAGATGGTATCACACACAGTGGGATCAGATAGAGCCCCAGCATACAGTATCACAATGTAAGATTAGATACAAAGCACCAGCCGATGGTATTACACACAGTGGGATTAGCTAGTCATCTGCTCTCATTACACTGTAGGATAATGTCAGCCATGGAGGTGGGGGCACCTGCTGCAGACCTCTGATAGTGAATGTTATATGTACTATGGAAGGACTACAGCTGTGTTGTTCTGGGACTTGTAGTCCTCCCCTCAATGAGTCACCCACTCTCCCTCATGTAGTACATTGGAGTCATGGCTGGCATGTCCCTCCTTGTTGAAGAACTGAGCATCCATCCATCCCCTCCCCTGCACTGTTCCTCACACACAACACCCTCAGCTCTGTTATGTGATCTCTGTGAGGGGAAGGGGGAGAACGTGCTGCTAGGAGGGGGGGAGGGGGGAGGAGGTTTTGTTTATGTGTGTGTCAGGGCTGTTATCTGATGCTGCTGTCAGAGTCTGTACTCTATGTACGGATCTGCAGGGAGGGGTGTGTGTCCAGCAGGAATGCAGAAATAAGTCAGAGCCAGACAGAGCTGTAAGGGCATAGTCAGCCTTATGTATTTGAAAAAATTGTTCATTTTAGGTTATTAATGTATATTGCAAAAATTATCATGCCGTAAGCTTACTAAAACTGAATGGTCAAAATATTTTATAGTTGCGCTTTAAGTCATCTGCAAGATCTGTACTGCTGTACTGCACTGTTACTACGTGTACTGTCCTTGTTTGCACTATGTTGATTCAAATTAAAGTGTTCTATTTTTACCAAACCGCAAAGGACTCTGGTCTGCTCTTTAAGCACCTACACCTACACATCTCTGTACACTTGGGCTATTTTCTCTTTCTATGTGTGGCGGTACCCAACAGTCCGCAGTGGGTCTAATACCACTCAAGGCTACTGTGACAACCTACCAAGTGACCCTAAACAACCCCAAGATGCAATACCATCCAGTTACCACTAAGTGCCCGACCACCACACATGATGTAGCAGAGCTGAGCACCACATGATGTAGTAGAGCTGATGTAGCAGAGCTAATGTGCTGATGTAGCAGAGCCAAAGTGCTGATGTAGCAAAGCCGATGTGCTGATGTAGCAAAGCTGATGTAGAGGAGCTGGTGTAGCAAAGCTGATGCACTGATGTAGCAAAGCTCATTTGCTGACGTAGCAGATCTGATATAGGAGCAGAGTAGCAGAGCTGATGTAGGAGAGCTGATGTGATGATGTAGTAGACCTGATGTGGTAATGTAGCAGAGTTGATGTAGCAGAGCTGGCAGCACATCCTCCACAGTGCTGCCTTCCTCTCCCCACAGCCACTGGCAGCAAATACCTAATGTCCTATGGTTCTCCATTACTTCTTCCTCCCGCAACCCAAGGAGGAAGCAAAAGGGGACCATGCCAGCTCTGGTGACTATGTGTATGCCTGCCTAGGGACATTGGGGATGCACTGGCAGTGGCTGTGTGGAGAGGGGGGCTAAGTGGGGTCTGCACTTTGGATGATGTGTTGCCAGGTTGCCCTATGGGTGTACAGGACCCAGGGGGTTGGGAATTCGCTTGCAGTGGCTGATAGGGGAGGGCCATTGGCTCTGCTACATCTGTTGGTATCACAAGGGGAAGGGAGCTGACAAAAGGGGGAGGCTTTGGCACAGCTCAGTAAAGGTGATATCAGTGGGTCATGGGTCCTCCCTCTCTTCAGTTGGCAGGGTTATAATTGCTAAACCAGCCTATTAAAAAGAAGGAGTACAAGTGATCCACATGTCAAAAGGGTGGGGGCCAGGAGGAGGAAGCAAGTTGGAGAGGACTCCATTTAGCTCCTTTTTGTGTGGCGAGTCAGGAGAAATAGCCCCAAAACAGCTAACTACAGGTAATTACTTGCTTTGAGCAATATATGTCGCTATGGGTGGGCAATTTACCTAGGGACAAAAATTGTACTTTTGTCCCAGATACACATTATTACGCCTAGAATCACTTGTGTATTGTGGTTTTCTGTGAATATCAAGATGTGTGACATCATCCCTGTTAGGGTGAGACCTTAGTCTCCTCAGATATACCTGGGTGCTGCCTAATCAAAAATGTAATGTGACAGCTGTCTGTGAGTATTAACCAAGACACATGAAAGCAACTTCAGTGTTCAAGCTTATCGAACTTATTAAAGGAAAATCAGTTCATATCTTTACAATCAGGTTCAAAAAATAGAAGAACCCCGTTTAGCTGCAACAAAAAGTTTTTTTGTTTTTTTTTAAAGTCCCATCACTGTCGCAAAAACAAAAAAAGTCCAAAAAAAAGTCCCATCACTGTCCCAGAAACAAAAAAAGTCCAAAAAAGTCTCATCAGCTCTCCCATCGTCTGTCCCATCACTGCACAGTTGTGTAGACAAATGTTGGTGACTCATTGGGTATCTTGGTGTCCAAGACCATGCACCCCAGTGCTGATGTCTGGTCCTTTAATTATGGGCAAGGGCAGTACATGTCTGTTACTGCCCATTAAGTCAACATTCCCCCAGAAGACCACCAGAAAGTTAGCCCATTTTTGCCACTGTCACTTCCCCGGTGCTTTAGGGGGCCAGTTCTGCACAAGTTCTGCTTCCACCAGCTCGCAACCATCCACCACTTTGACTGCAGTCCAACCTGCCCCGGTGTCTTACCAATGACCAATTACCAGGCCAGGCGCTCTTATGCTGTCCTCCATTTTGTGAGCCTGGCTGAACGAAGCCACAGTGGGCAGGAGCTCCTCCGGACCATCAGGGAGGAGAAGGAGGTATATGAATGGCTGACCCAAGGTCAACTAACGATGGGAAGTGTTGTAGCTCACAAAGGGAGGAACATTGTCTCTACAGTGCAGCAGGGAGGGCTGCGTCATACACTTTGTTTGGCACATGTGATAAACCTCATAGTGCACAGGTTTCTTCGAACATGTTGTGCAAATTGTTGATCCCTTTTGAGGACGTGACTCTGTGAGCAGGCATCAAGGACATCATCCCACTCATCCGTATTCTGGAAAGTGCAGTAACCAACATCATCAGCGAGGAATCCCAGGCCACCACTCCAAGGCTGACCATCCTCCATGAATAGTCTGTTCGCAATCATACTAACCTGGGTGCAATAACGTACTGCCTCCTCCTCCTCAAATAGTCTGTTCCCAATCATACTGGCCTGGGTGCAATCAATTGGTGCCGCCTCTTCCAATAGTCTTTTTTCAACCATACTGGGCTGTTTGCAATCAAGTGCTATTGCCTCCTCCTTCCCCTCCTCCACACTGGGTCTAATACAGTACTATTACTGCTGCTGGTTCCACTGTCAAATGTCTGTTTTCCACCCTACTGGGTCCAAGGAACTTTGTGTCCTATGTCCCGTGAAATCACTGACACCTTGGCTAATTTTTTTTCACTATTTTTGCACTTTGATTTTTCCACTTTTTTCATTGTAATAGCAACTGCAACTAAACAAAACTATACCCTATCACACTTCCACTATTGTAGCTGAAATTATTAAGCTGTTATAGCAAGGTTCGTTTTACGTTTGGTTCGTACGAATCCGAACTTCATGAAAGTTTGCCGGATCGAACCGAACTTTTCAAAAGTTCGCTCATATTTAACAATGCAAAAAAATTTTGGAACATTTACATGTTTCTACCACGATCCGTATTTTCACACTACTGTACTGACACAGCCTTTTAGTTCAGTAATGCAAAAATTTAAAGAACAACTTTTTTTGCTTATTTAACACACATTACAAAGTTATATAACTTTCGGAAATTATACATTACCTATTACGGTCGTCACCGTCCTCTTCTCCAGGGCACCATCTTGAGACGACGATGTCAGAGATGGGGGGCGGTCTGGGTCTTATTCCTCCTCCCAGCCTTTTCATTGGCTGGAGCGCATCACATGGCTTCCAGCTTGCTCAGCCCTGATTGGCTGAGCTTGCTGGAAGCCATGTGATGCGCTCCAGCCAATGAAAAGGCTGCCGATGCGCAAGCGCACTGGCAGCCTTTTCCATCCCCTGGACCTGGAAGTGAAAGATATCACTGGACGGTGGACGGCGGTGACGGAGAGGCAGACGGTGGGCGAATCGAGTGGCGATCGTCACCGGAGGGATGGTGAGTATGGTGTCTGTGTTTTTTTGGGGGGTGGGGGTCCCGCGGGAGTTGTCCTTTAAGCAGTTTCAAAGCAGGCATCATAATGAATCATGATGCAGAGAGTTCCAAAGTCCATTTCATAGCACAATGTCTGTACATACAGACTGTACACAGAACATGTGAATACCCCCATGGTCTATTAGTATCTCTTCCTGATCAATGTGTAAGTGGTGCCCAATTTATTTTAGCAGCATTTTATGTAGTAAAACAGTAGAAAAAAAATGAAAAACAGACCTTTACTTGCATTTTCCTACATTTTCTCAGAAATAACAGAAGAAAAAATAAAAGTTATTCGTTGCCTTCGTCCGGGGGTTGCCTTTGTCCGGAGGAAGGCAACAAAACGAGCGTCGGGTGGTAGCGTTCCGGAGGATACATACCACAACGAACCTTTAAAGGAAACCTGTCACCCCCCGTGCCGGGGTGACAAGCTCCCGACCCCCCGTTAGATCCCCCTATACTTACGACATCGCGCTGGGTCCTGCTTCCTGAGCCGGTCGGGTGACTGAGATTTCAGTCACGAAGCCCGAAGCCCGCCGGCATGGGGGGTGACAGGTCCTCTTTAAGGTATCTAACCTAGGAAAAGTGGGGTTAATAATACTAGATGGCAGTTTGACAATAGGATAAAAAAATGTGATCAAATTACATGTACTACTCTATATGCACTAGCACTTTAGATCAAGTGATACAATATAACAACTGTCCTATGAATTTTTTATATGATATGCCTGTATAATGATATATCTTGTTGGTCAGGGATTTCAGCATATGTGACAAAATATTAATACTATCCCTTCCTCCGGGATAGCCACTGTTCTTTTAATGTTTACGTTTTTCTCTTTTTAACACATTTTTACATTTTAGTAAAACAGTCATTCACCCAAATACAATCAGGTATATTTTCACAGTATTTTCATTTATTCCTTTAAAGCCAATTTTAGCTCACAGCTTGGCTAAACAAACAGATTTTTCTCTGACCCAAACAGCTCTAGCAGTGCAACCTTCCATCTGGTCCCCTTTTGACAGAACACAAAAGAGACAGATAGTCAATCTATGGATTGACAGCAAAGATGAAAACAAAAGGAGACAATACAGACAATTTTATTACCTCCCTGTTATTATACTACTACATTCAGTTACATACTGTTAGGCTCAGCTCATGCTGGAGCTACTTATCTATATTCTTAATTCTTAAATAGGGAAAAATAAAATCTATCAAAATCATAGAGTTTCTAATTTACATTTGGTCCATATTTCTTAACTTTATGGAAAATAAATATTTGTTTAGCAATGTTTGAGACTATAAAATTGTGTATATATGGGTAGAGATAAGCAAAGTAAATCCAGTAATAAAAATTTGGTGCAAATCGAGCTGTCAATTTGCTTAGTTCAATTCGCTTTGTTCTGTGAATTAAAATGACAGCTTCACATGCTGTCTGGAGCGTCACTGGGCAGGAGATAGGGATCAACCATACTCCCTAGTGCTTGTCCAATCAGCTGCAACCCCTCTGTGATGTCAGCACCACCCCCTCACCTTCTATATAAGGCGGTTTGTTTACGGAGGTGGTCAGTCAGCTGTGTGTGGAGGAGAGAGCAGGATGGTAGCAGGCAGTTACAGCAGAGCAGGGAGAGTCTAAAAGAGCGATAAAGACACAGAGAGGAGAGGAGAGGATAGGAGGGCTGATTTTGGGTGATTGCTTATTGTAGCTGCCAACCAAGTGTACAGTTTACCAAGTAACTGGGTGCCTATAGGAATTCACTGCGACTAGTGAAGACACAGTCCATATTATTCACTTACTGGGCATTTGGCACTGTAAACTCCAATTGAGTTATACCAATTTACTGGAATCAGTGAATGAAGTGTGCACTTTACATAATCAGTGCTGGCACTCCACTCCTACTGTGTTATACAAGTTGAGTTTAGATGATTGATTGGCTGATTGACATTTTTTTTTAATTGTGATTTTCCACTTTTTTACATGGACATGCACTGACAATTTTTTCCTTCTGTAATAGTCCCAGTACTGTAGCTACTATAGTTTGGTTGTTTTATTGAAATTTGTTAAGATTCGCAAATGTTAGTGAATTTGACCCCAAAATCGCAAAGCTTGCAAAACAAATTTCTGGCTTCTTTGCTCATCTTTAAATACCCTGTTTTCCCGAAAATGAGGCATCGTGGAGGATTTACAGGATAGCTTAACCCATAGCTGCACCAGGACGTTATAGATCCACCGTTAACTGTAAGAGGTTTGGGATAAAATCGTTCATTAACTGTGACACTAAACATGTGATTTACCTTGCAGAGTGTACGAAGTGCTTACTCCAATATGTCGGATGTACCACCAAGAAGTTGAAAAAACGCCTCGCTGAACACATCTCGGATGTCTCTGCGGCCTCCAGACTCCTCTCCAGTAGATCCTTTTCCGGTCTTTCCAAACATTTTGTGAACTGTCATGCAGGATATATATCTTCCCTTTTGGTATGTGGCATAGAGAAAGTTGAAGCTCCCACAAGAGGCGGAGACTAGATTAGGCAGCTACATCTGAGAGAGGCGTTTTGGATACTTGAACTGGATACCCGCAATCCAAGAGGCTTGAATATGAAAAATGATCTAGCCTATATTTATTAATATATTTATTAATTTGTTTACATCTTTTGTTACCATATAATGTTACTATATAATGCTTATTCTTCATGTCCACTGTCTGGGCATTTTTCCTCTGACTGTTTTTGTAATGAGGCTGTGGTTACAACCCTTTTATGGGTGGTACCAAGCCCCAGGTGCTCTAATCACTAATGGCTATAAATAATCTCATGTAGTCTGTGGAAGCCAGCCATGACTAAGGAGCTTAGGCTCTGAAACGCGTCTGTATTTTCCCCATGTGGACGTCCATGTAATTTTTAATCATGTCTTTTGAATAAATTTGGATTTTTTTATTGCACTGGCTGGAGCTGGATTCACTTTGCCTTTTTGCACATTGCATCATTAGAAAATCTGTGCAAACCTGCATATGGTTGTGTTCGGACTGACCTATAGAATAATGGTATCATGTCTCTATTACCGTATAGTGCATTACATAGACACGAGAACCCCCTAAAAGCTACCATATTGCATTCTTTTTTCCAATTTCACCAGTTTATATTTTCATAAATAATATTTTTGGGGTTCCATCATACATGCTATGGTGGAATGAAAGGCATTACAAAGTACAACTATTTCTGAAAAAAAAAAACCCTTACATGACCCTGTAGAAGAAAAATGAAATGAAAGTACTAGAGCTCTTAGAAGGGGAGGAGGAAAAAACAAAAACATAAAAATAAAAATAATTGGTGAAGTCCACTGGGTCATTTTGGGCTTGGTCCTCAAATGGTTAAAAATTGTTCTTTTATTCAAATCTGTTTCTATTTTTTGACTGTCATTTTTATTATTTATTTGTTGTATATTGTTATGGGGGCTACCATCTTGCCTGAACTATTTTTAACAGCATTCATGGACATGCTTTACAGCAAGATTCGTTGACACGGACGGCAATAGAGTCTGTCCTTTTGAGATGGATGGATGGTGAAACATCATTGAGCATACTCTGGGACCTTTGATAATGTAATTTCACAGGGAGCTGCTATTTTCTATTCTTAAAAATATGTTTAACATAGGGGGCGTGTCCTGCTGTGCATGAAGGAGGCAGCGTGTTAGCTGAGCTCCCTTTTACATCGGCCTGAAACCGGCACAAACCGACCTGACTCGGAGTAAAAACCGCCTCATTCACTATCTGAAGACTCGGAGCACCCTTTGGCAGCCATGAGAGGCAAAGGCAAGAAGAAAGATCCTGCAAAAATCCTGCAGTTTGCCCTGGCTCCCCCTGCAAACCAAGATGGCGCCGACCCGTCCTCACCAGCGCACGCTCAGACAGATGGCGCAGCTACACAAAAGAAGGCAACTACCATGACTAAGTCAACTTTAGAAGCTCCTTTTGAGGAGGTGAGTGACCACACACAGATACTACAACCCCTACTATCTCTGCCTTACTCCAGTGGCAGCTCTCCGTCTGACTCCTTATCCTCCAGCCACAATCTCCTCTCCTACAGTAATGAGAGGAATCAGCAGGGCGCACATGTCTTCTGGAGATAGATATGCCTTCACTACCTCCTACCCCATTGTCCTGGAAAACCCCTATCTCCTCACAGAGGAAGCCCGATTCTCCTCAATCCATAACTAGTGCATCTGGCCTGATTACTAATGAGAATGCCCCCCTTACCATGCGCATGATGAGGGTTCTGATGGGGGAACTTAAGGATTTCATACGTGCTGATGTCCTACAGATATGCAATACCATGCAGAAAGATATCAACAGCATTGGTGGACGCACAAGCCATATAGAAACAAAAATGGCAGAGTACTCTGCAGCCCACAATGATCTAGCGGACTCTAACAATGCCCTGGAGGAAGAGGTAGAGACACTAAAACTAAAGCTTGCTGATATGGAAGACAGTTCCAGGAGGAACAACGTGCGCCTCCGTGGGGTCCCCGAAACTATACCGCAAGAAGATTTGCTGGAATACGCAACGGATTTCTTTTCTATTTTATTACCTTCTGCCTCCAACTCTGACCTTGTCATAGACAGGATTCACCGTCTGCCCAAACCTAGGAACCTTCTGGCTACCATTCCAAGGGATGTAATCCTCAGGATCCATTTTTTCCATATTAAGGAACAAATCATGGGCAAAATGAGGAAGCAACCCTCGCTCCCAGAGCGTTTCCAGAACATTTCTATCTTTGCAGATCTTTCCGCCACCACCATGCTACGCCATCGAGCATTTGCTCAAAGTACCAAGATCTTGAGAAATAATAGCATCCAATACCGCTGGGGGTTTCCAGTGAAATTAATCATTGCCTATAATGGCAATAAAGTAATTGCCAACTCCCCTGAGAACGCTATGAAGTTATGCCACACTTGGGACCTTCAGCCGCGAGATCATCGCTCTTCCGGAAGCAAAAGGGCCTCGCCACCACGCATCTCTCCGGAGTGGTCCATGGTTCCTCCTCTAAGGCAAAAACTTACCTGAAGCATCTTCCTTAGTACTTTATGTAATTCGGTTTGTGCCTTGATATCAATACCCTGATGGGTTCCAACATGGTGCTCCGGTGCTGTTATTTTTCATTTTTGTTATAGAGTAACTATAATTTTATATAGTGGTTACTCCAAGTCTAAGCTTTAAAGGCCGTTAGAGACATGTAGTGTATCACCGAGTAGATCTCGGCCCCCTTCTCATGGATACCCCTGCAGTCATCCTTGCTATAACTTGCATATTCCTAACCTATCCTTTCGATGGGTTACCTAGAGTTACTCATAGTTCTGTTTATTTCTGTTCATGTTATATTGCAACCTGCAAAGTGTACTACTACCTTACATGTGACAGACTACCCACTGTGTCATTGGATCATCACTCTTCTTTCCAGCAGCTTACCCTAACTCCCTTTAACTGGTATTATGGTACTGAAATTTCTCTCCCTTAACGTAAAGGGATTAAACTCTCCATATAAGAGGAGCTTATTATGGAGGGAAGCAACGTCCCAAAACGCGGATGTCCTATACATACAGGAAACCCATATTAATGACTCGCCTAAAAGCATAAGAGAATAATGACTCGCTTAAAGCATAAGAGTTTTCCTGTAATAATATCCTCTCCAGATGTTCGAAAGAAGAGTGGTGTATCAATTGCTATAAAGGACAGTGTAGCGGTATCCATCACGGATACTATTGTAGACAAAGATGGCCACTATGTTATTTTGCAATGCCTACTAAACAATATCCCCTACACACTGGTAGCAATGTATGCCCCTAACAAAAGACAACACAGATTTTTACTTTCCCTTCTCTCTACTATATCCAAAATCCGCAAGGGCTCCTTGGTCATAGGTGGGGATATGAACAAAACATTATGGCCCTCAGTGGACTCCTCTAATCCCAAGCCACTTATAGAACCCTCTCCTTTCACGTCCACCCTCCATAAACATAGACTGTATGATGCCTGGAGACTCCAACATGCCTCGGAAGGAGATTATACATTTTTCTCCCATACTCATAGATCCTATTCCAGGATCGACTATTTTTTAGTGGACTATCTTTCTCTCCCCTCTGTCACTTCTACCAGTATAGGAACGATACTTTGGTCTGACCACACTCCTATAGTGTTGGAAATGTCTGAAACTCACTCCTCCCCCAGGGACTCAGTGTGGAGATTGAACAATTATATTCTGAAACATCCTTCTTACCTTCCTGATCTGTCTTCCTCTCTTTCTGGTTTATTTTCTATCAATGACAATCATGAAGTATCTGATGTTACTCTATGGTGTGCCCATAAGGCCTCCATTAGGGGACAATTTATAAAGCAAGCGTTGTTTGATAAAAAGGAAAAAATGAGACAACTTCTCTCTATGCAGAAGAATCTAGCCGACCTACATAGGCAAAATAAGCACCAATATAGTCATGCTGTCGCCACCAAAATTTCTCAATTGACTAACCAGCTTCACGAGCTATTAGCACATAAGCATGATTTTGCATTACGCCGTCTAAAGCTCAACTATTACTGGCATGGCAACAAGCCTTCGGCTTTGCTGGCTAAATGCCTATCTAACCAAGCTGCAAAAGCTAGGATTCCGTATTTATTAGACAAGCATAATGTAAAAATCATGGACCCCAAGGGTATTGCCAATACCCTTGCGGAGTACTATAATTCCCTGTATAGTTTGTCACATGATAAATCCACTCCCCAGCCTTCCCAATAGATATAGATTCCTTCTTGAACAACCTATCCCTTCCCTCACTCACCAAGAACAAGCTAATTCCCTGTCACAACCAATTAGTGAAAATGAAGTACTGCAAATAATTAGGACCCTAAAAGCCAATAAATCCCCCGGCCCTGATGGATTCACTAACGAATATTATAAGGTTCACCAAAAAATCCTAGCCCCGTACCTCACTAGAACATTCAATGCCATTGTGTCCTCGGGTTCCCCCCCAGCCGAGATGCTGAGAGCCTTGATAATAACTCTGCCCAAGCCAGGCAAATCCCCAGATTCTCCCTCCAATTTTGGCCTATATCTCTGCTCAATGCAGATATTAAAATATATGCTAAACTTCTCTCTTACAGATTATCCGACTTGATCCCCCAATTGGTTCATAACGACCAAGTTGGCTTCACCAGAGGTCGTCAAACAGTCGACGGAACAAGGAGAATGATCAACATCACTCACTCGGTGGGTTCACGGCGAACGCCTTGTCTGTTCCTCACCCTGGACGCGGAGAAGGCGTTCGACAGGGTCCATTGGGGATATTTAAAATCAGTGTTGATCAAATTTGGGATCCAGGGCCCCTTTTTACAAGCCGTAATGGCACTATACACCTGCCCCTCTGCCCAGGTGCTCTCTTCTGGCACCTTATCTAAGTTATTTCACATAACAAATGGAACGAGGCAAGGGTGCCCCCTGTCCCCTTCCATATTTGTTCTGTCTATTGAACCCCTGGCTCAGGCCATACGAACGGACCCAGAGGTTGAGGGTATTCGCATAGGGGAACGCGATCACAAAATCGGACTCTTTGTGGACGACATAGTACTTTGTCTGTCCTCCCCTAAGAAATCATTGCCACGTGTCTCTAACATATTGCAAAAATTCGGGAATATCAGTTACTATAAAATTAACTCCTCTAAGTCCCTAATTTTAGATATAAATATCCCTCCAGAAACTAAAAGCGTTTTACAAGCACAATTCCCTTTTCAATGGTCCTCTGGTTCAGTGCCATATCTAGGCATCATATTGACGTACCCGCTATCTAAGTTGGTTCAAGTGAACTTCACATCCCTAATTTCTGACCTAACTAAAGAAACCAATAGATACTCTAAACTACCGATCTCTTGGGTGGGCAGAATAGCTTCTGCCAAGATGGTGATACTCCCCAAGATACTATATTTTTTTTAGGAATCTGCCTGTTAAACTCCCTTTGTATATCCTCAAACGGTTACAATCTCTTATCACAAAATTTGTCTGGCTTGGGCAGAGGGTCCGGGTGGCCAACGCAGTTTTGTGTAGACCAATAGGGGAGGGAGGTCTGGGGTGCCCCAACATTAGACATTATTACTACGCTACAATACTAGACCAATAGAGCCACACTGGTGGCTGAATGACAAATCTAAATTATGGGTAGATATAGAGGCCTCATTAGCACCCACTAAAGAGCTCCGTAACCTTCTCCACCTCTCTAGACTACAGCACATTTCTTCAAAAGACTTCTCACCCACTATGTTGGCCGCTATCCATGTATGGAATAGCCCTGAAATAAAATCTTCTCTTCTTCCTACTAACTATCTCTCCCTTCCTTTGGATACATTGCATGGTCTTATCCCAGATTCGAATTACACTCCTTGGAAACTAGCAGGGATTTCTAGCATAGCTGACCTATACGACAATGGGGTACTATGTCCCTTTTCTGATATCACTTCTCGGTTTGGAATTCCCCAAAAAGATTTCTACAAATATTTACAAGCGAGACATTGCCTGAGTAGTTTTACCCCTCCCACTAAATCATCTTCACCCCTGTTTGAGCAATTTTTTGGGAACAGCTCCCTAAAACCAAAAGGTCTCTCTCAGGCATACCACGCACTCCAGGCAGAGCCCCCGAATATTCCTTATTTAAAGAAATGGGAAGAAGACCTTACTATAACCATTACTCCTGAACAGTGGAGAGACTCCTTTGGGTTAGTTCCCAAGGTGTCCCGTTGCGTTAATCACCTTGAATCAGCTAGAAAACTAGTTTACAGATGGTACATGACTCCTGATCGTCTTGCTAAACTTTTCCCTGACTCTCCCCCAACCTGTTGGAGGTGCCAGGAAACTACTGGTACACTACTTCACGTGTGGTGGACATGCTCACGAATCACTACATTATGGCAACAAATACATTAACTCTTAGAACGTATTGTACAATCTAGGATAGCCTGGACACCTGAATTAGCTTTACTTAATTTAGGCATGGATAACTGGGCTGTTTCATATGAGAAAACCACGGCACTCGATGTTGCAAGAATAAGTGAGGGTTTATTTATTTAGCAAATAGATACAAGGTATTTACTCCGACCGTACATAGGAAATGCAAGAGATGAGACCAATAGCATATGGTGCGACGTTTCGGTCCGCTATGGACCTTCCTCAGGCAATGGGGTCTCTTATGCGCTGTATGCAGGGAGAAGGGTCGGTGGAGTACGGTCGGAGTAAATACCTTGTATCTATTTGCTAAATAAATAAACCCTCACTTATTCTTGCAACATCGAGTGCCGTGGTTTTCTCCTATACAAGACTTATGGGTGAAGAACCCAGTTACCACTGAGCACCGGCTTCAACATTTAAGGCAGAGGTGTGCAGCACTGATCCTATACAACTGGGCTGTTTCAGACATAACAGTAGTTTTCCACATCTTGCTTAGTACCCGCAATACTATTGCTAAGCGATGGAAAAGCACGGAACTGCCCACTATAGAGGAAATTCTAGCGATAGTTCGCTACAACTACCAGATGGAAATGTCCATAGCACGCCGTCTGAATTCTTTTCATACAGTGCACACCAGATGGGTCAAATGGAGAGATTACGATTTGACATCTAGACCCTCACAGAATGTACAATGACGTTCAGTCTGATCACTATTGTGCCATACATACTCCCCCTTTTCTATATTTATCTAGTATGTATTGGTCTTGTACATTTTGTATTTCATCTTGTCTCCTCTAACCAGAGTTTCTTACCATTGACATGTATCTTCTGGAACCATTCATTGTACACTTGTACCTGTACTCTTGCTTTCACTGCTTGTACATGATGTTGGCTCAGTTAGTTCTGTAGTGTTAGTTTGTTTGTTAATACTACTGCTACCTACTAACTATTGGATCTAGCACTGTATTTTGGTAACTTGTAGTTACCTGTATGTTGATTTTGTTTATTTGAAAATAATAAAAATTATATATCACAAAAAAAATATATAAATATGTTTAACATAAAAGCCCTTATCAAAACAATAAGTCATTTTCTGATTACACATTTCCTTGAAAAAATATCTTTGCATAATAATATAATTGATTTTATTACTTCTACTTATAAATTCTTATATATCTCCTACAACGAAAAAGGTGCTAGACAATACACCCAAATCAATAAATCAAATCCATACTTTATTATTACATAGAAAAAATATACATTTAAAAACATATTAAAAACAAGGAGGCATGAAAATAATACAGTACATACATCGGATGACTTACAAGGCAGATTGGATAATGTATACTCTTTATAACAATTAAATTGATGATATGTCACTCAATCCCAGGAGGTACTGAAGTATATGAATCTAAATGAACAGTGTGCTCCTAAAGCTCTTTTGTATATAGGTATATGTATAGAAAAGTAAACTGCAAGTGCAGCTAAAAAATCCAAAAATACCAATGCAAAAGTGTACAAGGGAATATAATCACAAATGTGTACAAGAAAATAGTGCAAAAGGAAGTATAGTTAGAAACTTTTGGTAGCAAAAATATATTCTGCCTGTAAGACCACTCACCCAACGCTGCGTTTCGCTGAACAAGCTTTGTCAAGGGTTACTATCAGTAGGTTCTTCCCAGAGAACCTGCTGATATACTGCAGTAGCAGAGGACCTCAGTAGTAGATCGATATTAATAACGTTCCTCTGCTCCTCCGGATCGTTTATTAAATTACTAAATGCTCTTAAATTAGTTGCTTAAGAGCATTTGGGCGTTGCCAACATTTCCCGAGCACAACCGCGTCTCGCCCAGCCCGCCCCTTCTGTCTGGCCTACGCCTCCCATCCGGCACACTATGCATATTCATGTATGCATAATGGCCTCTATGTTTGGCGGCTGCACAGGGAAGCTGTCCCATCTGAGACAGGCTGCTTCCCACGCATGCGCGATTCCTCCGGGCCACCACCATTTCTCCCGGAGGTCACTTAAGACATAAGTATAAGTCTATTTTTATCTGTGAATGTGTGTGATTGAAGTGTTTGTTTTTTTATGAATGAGAGTAGTGGTAGTGAGTATGAGTGGTAGTGTGTGCCTGTTGAGAGAGTGTGTATTATGGGAGTGTGCATGGTGTGGATGATGAGAGTGTGCATGATGTAGATAATGGGAGTGTGCATGGTGTAGATGACTAGAGTGCGGATAATGGGATTGAGCATTGTGTGCATGATGGGTCCACACAATTCTCGCTCTCATCACACACACCATGGACACTGCCATCATCCATACCATGCACGCTCTCCTCATGCACACCATGCACACTCCCACCATCCACACCATGCACACTCCTATCATCCACACCACGCACACTCCCATTATCCACACCATACACACTCCTATCAACCACACTCTCTCAACAGGCACATACTACCACTCACTTTCAATCATACAATTTGCAAAAACCAATCACTTCAATCACACACATTCACAGACAAACATAGACTTATACTTACGTTTTGATCAACCTCCAGGAGGATTGGTGATGGCCTAGAGGAATTGCGCATGCACAGGAAGCAGCCCATCTCCGATGGGACAGCTTTCCTGCACAACCACAGTACATAGAGCCCACTATGCATATATGAATATATATGGGGGGATGGGCGGGGCGCGGTGGTGCTCGGGACCTGCTAGCAATGCCCCAAATGTTCTTAAGCAACTAATTTGCATAAGAGCAATTAGCGATTTATTAAACAATGCGGGGGAGCAGAGGAACGTAATTAATATCGATCTACTACTGAGGTCCTCTGCTACTGTGGCATATCATTAGGTTCTCTGGGAAGAACCTGCTGATAGTGTCGCTTTAATCATAAGGGAAAAGTATAAGTAGTAAGCACAATGACTGAAACAATCCATGTGTACTTTTAACATTGCAATAGGGTCATTGTTGTTAACAGTACTTGATTAAAATGGTCACAGTCATTTCAAACATCTTTCCTTTATTTGATAGTCAGTGTGATTTCTAAAATGTTTACTGTATAACTCATTTCACTAGGTGTCCCGATTCTTTGCTATGTGCTCTCCACTTCCTGGCGTTAGAGTACATCTGTTTCTAGTAGCAGATCAGGACAAATTACAGGAGGACGTGGGGTTAACCATGTTCTATTTGTGGTTGAAGATGGAGAGAGAGTCTCAAAAAACTCAGACTGCATAACCTGTAAAACTGAGCTAGTCTGCCTGCTGAAGATGATTCACACTCTTCCTCAAAGGTAAATCAAGGCTTTTTTGACCTATGTACCCTCTGGTGATCTCCAGATTGGCCCCCGGCTCCTTTATTTTGAATAGAGTCACAGGTCTGCACGTGATTTGCGACTCTATTTATTTTCTATGAAGCTGACGGAAAGAGCCAAGTGCTGTACTTGGCTCCCTTTGGCAGCTTCATTCATTCTCTATGAGTATGGAGGTAGGACCCCCTCAGATACCTGTGAATAGGGGACAAGTTATTTTAAGTGGAAAACCCCTTTAAGTCCTGATGATCAGTCCTTCTTGATTATCATTACATTAGCAACATAGTGCAGCTAATGGTCTTTGTGTGTCTTACGCTTGTCCTCTCACAGAAGATTTGCTTTCGAAACATGGGAAGAGAGGAAATAAGTCAAAAGGAGTGGAAGGCATTAGCTGTATTCTGCCCCCCCCTCCCCCCCCCCCCCCCCCCCCCCCTACAACCCCTTTAACAAAGTACCATGCACTGAATAGAATCTTGCACAATCCTATTTTCATGTATTGGAGGAAAAACAAGTTGACTGCTATAGAGTTTGAAAGCATGTTCTATATGTTATCTATTTTTGCGTGGGTTTTTCTTTTATATTAACATATTTGCCTCAGGTTTGCTAAGCATTAGTCTGAACAGACCCCTTTCTTCACAGTAGAGAAACAATACAATACAGAAAACAATAAAGTCTCCACAACCGGCGTTAAAAATGCTAATGTCTTTCTTTTTTAACTTTGTGGTGTTCTTGACCTTTCTGAATTCACCTATTACTTCACCTTTCTTGTTCATTTATAAGTTTATCGAGTTATCAAGTGTTTACAGATAAATAATGCATTCTCTGCCAGCTATCCTCACAGATTTGCACCATTTGAATTGTACATCATGTGGCCTTTCTTTTAAAGGTTTCATTAAAGTAGAATCACAAATTAAATCAACACTTCAACAATATTCTAGCAGAACCTTTTATTTCGACTCAATAGTCATGAAATTTTGATAGACAACGGCCTTCACTCGGCATTTCATATGTCAGAGAAATAAAGGTTTTCTTTGGGTGAATAAAATTATTTAAATTAGTGACCTTTGAGTCTGTGGTTTCAAGTTAGTGTCATCATCAGACTGACTCATAGCAAACAGTGAAGGAAAAGGCCTTTCCAGAGTGTTTGTCAGTGCATACAGACGGCTTTAATCTATCCCTATAGAGGGGATTATTATTCCTTACAGCTTCACCTTACCTTTAGCTGTAATGCATCTGATTAAGGTGAAGCTTTAAAGAAAACCATGTATATTAAATCAGGGTCAGATAAAGCCGCTGATTTTATTTGCATTGGCTAATGTGTATAAAGGCCTCTGTATTATCCAACAGTAGTAAAATAAAAATAAATAAATAAAGAAGGATTGGGCATTTGATATATGAATGTGCCTTATCTCTTGTAGCAGGCAAGAAGTAAACCCATGTCAGAAGAGTATAGTAGCAGTCTCTTTCTCTTTCCCTTCCTACTTACAACAGTGATATACCTACACATTTAACTAAGCCAAACATTCATGATTATGGGGAAGTTGATGGAAGACACATGATTAAATATCTGATAAATGACTATTTAATGTGAATGGAGTCAGCTGAGCTGTTTTTACAGTATTTACAATTATGCTTTACAAAAAGATCAATGGCTATAGCCAACAATAGAACAAAAACTTATTGCCATGAATAACAAACATTACTGAACCTACTCTGTAACACATGTAGAGGAGGCTGAGATGTGAGATTCATCTGTTGTCCTTATATTAATTGGTGTCACCTTTCACAATAATACTGTACAAATCATGTTCCTGCAGACCCCTACCTATCATTAGATACAGAACAGAACGTCTGACTTTAGATGTAAACTAAATCTAATTTAGGAATTGAAACTGCAGGATTTTAGTATTGTTTTAAAATATGGAAAGTAAAATAAGAAATTAAAAACCACATCAGCAAATATTCTGAAAAATATGTTAAACAAATCATTTGATTTAAAGTGGACCTGTTAGCAAGAAGTCAGGGATGTATATAAGCTCACAGCTAGGTAGAGCTAGTCATCATCATTCAGGGCATATCTTTTTTTAAATCTCCATAGTTATTTTCAGCTAAACCTTTTTGTTAATATGCAAATTAAGCCCAAAAGCTCCGAAGGGTTCTCCAGCACAGTAAGAGCTCAGGAAATTCTAGCCCATGTCCTCTTTATCTAGTGGCTGTGAGTAACATGCGATAGGTGAAGGCAAGCCGGTACAGAGAGGGTGAATAAGAGATGGACCTACCTGGGCTTTCACAGTGCTGGAAATTGTAGAAATTGGAATGTGATAGGTTTTGCATTGACATGACAGATGCAGAAAGACCACTGCTGTGCAAACTTAACTACAGTTATTGTGTCTGTGTCGTCCTTCTCCTATCTGTGTTGTTCTCTGCTCACTGTCACTTAGAGAGACCTTCTAACATCTGTTGTTTCCAATATGGTTACTGATGCTATGAACATAGACTTTTATTGTGGCTCTAACATCATCGCTGTACTGCCTTCTCATTGGCTGGAAGAACTTTTTGCAAGTAACTATAGGCGACCCAGGGGTGATGTGATCCATCTTCTTACTCCTTCTGCCATGTGACCATCAAGTTTAGAAATAGGAGATGGAGACAGTACGTCCAAATGAAATTCAGTGATTTAATAGCACACCATAGCGTACTGTGTGCTATTAAATAATTGAATTTCATTTGGACGTGCTGTCTCCATCTCCTTTTTCTGGATTTCATTACCACTCCTGGGCTGGTGTGGAGAGACGGGCACCCACTTCATCAACCTGGGTGGTGCTGTTGTACTTTTTACTTTGCATGTTATCAAGTTTGGATGAAGCAAACTGCTTAATGTTCAAGTTCCTGCTGAACCACACTTTTGGACGAACAAAGTTCGCTAATCTTTACTTTTGTACTTCTATATGATAAAAAAAAGTGCCTCAGTTTGTTGACTATGATTAATGTTAGGACTGCAGTAAAGCAAATATATAAATATATTCAGCATCTTCAAAGCAAAACTGTCCCCATAAAACATTTTATGTTTTACAACAATTAGACCCCCAATGTTTAAAGTGTCACTGTCATTATAGAAAACTTTCGGCATGTCATAGAGACATGTCAAAAGTTTTGATCGGTCTGGGTATAAGTATTGAGACCCGTACCAGTTTGGCGAAGGAGCCTGCACGGTCTTCTCCCCGATCTGTGTCACATGGTCATGCTGATTATGCTGGGAGCGAACGTGCTTGTTCTGAAAATCAGTACGGGTATCAGTAACTTACTTGTGCATACTCCTGCGGCATCCTCTTCGGGCTCAGCGCCGCCTCCCTTTCCGGAGCCGAGTGATGTCACAGAGACCCGACGGCATCCCTGGCAATCAGGAGAGCCGCAGTCTCACGTCACTCTGAGCCGTCCGGCCCGTTCAGCTGAGCGGCATTGCACTCAGGCTGAGTGAGAAGAGGGAAGGAGATGGTTGCCTCCTTGTGTAATATGAGGAGGCCAAAGGTGTGGTAGTAGATTGCTACAAGGAACCATTCACCTTGAGGAGTTGTGCAAGGTGAGGCACAACTCTATTGAAGGCATGTATGAGTATACTCCGCAGCTGTTCCGGGGATGTCACCACCATAGGTGGGAGAGGAGTATGCAGACAATGTTATCAGCCGATTACAGGACCAGAGTAAAGTCCCCACACAACTTGCATCAGTGCAGAAGTACTAGGAGGTCTACACAGCGGTACAAGCCAAAACTGGTCAACTGTTTTGGCTTGTACCGCTGTGTACACCTCCTAGTACTTCTGCGCTGATCCAAGTTGTGTGGGGACTTTACTCTGGTCCTGTAATTGGCTGAATACGTTGTCTGCAGTGACAGATCGCTCTACCATTTAGCCTGTAGTGCCTCAGCTGCAGTGTGGCTGGATTCAGGAGGCCAGACCAATGAAGTTTTGGTCCGGGATCCTGATCCAGTATAAAGTGTGGTGATAGCCAGTATCTCATAGCTGGCTATTAGTGTAAACTAGTCCCAGCTCCCCTGCTCCTTTCCCAGCATTCCCTGTCCTAATAATCTTGCAATTGTTCTGCCCGTTCTCTTACCTCCTGCCTGACGTCTGACTATCCGCTCTCTTTCCGATTTGCCTGTTTGGTTCTGACTTGGCTTGTTTACTGCTCTCTATTGTTTGTTTGTCTGTCTGCGTTTTGTGTCGCACTTACTCAGTGAAGGGACTGACTCCTTGTTTGTCCGCGGCCATTTAGGGCCGTCCGTGGCAAATAGGCAAGGGCAGTGGTTGGGTCAAGCTTCAGGGCCCACTATCTCGTACTGTCTCCTGTCTCTCTAATCCCTGACAACGGGTCTGAACACTCAGATCTGGACTGATCAAAACTTTTGACATGTCTCTATATGTCAAAATTTTCAATGATGACATTGACACTTTTAAAAAGATAGCCTCTTTAACTATACATTTCTATTCCTTTAATGCTACTTATTGAATTTTCTTTTATGAAATTCAAATTTCACTACACTCATACCTTTTACATACATTTATTAACGGATACCAAATCTGAAAAAAAAAAACCTTTTCTGAATATGGAGACATGAATAATTCCTTCTATTCCTTCTATTCTATTCTTCCATTTTTGTTGTCATTTTAGCGAAAAAGTTGAAATATTTCTGTCACTTTGGACAAAAATCAGGGAATATACTGAAATGTAGAGACTAGTGATGAGCGAGTACTAAAATGCTCGAGTGCTCGTTACTCGAGCCGAGTATTTCCCGATACTCGAGTGCTCGTTTCGAGTAACGAACCCCATTGAAGTCAATGGGAGACTCGAGCATTTTTTGAGGGGACTCAAGTTCGGTAGAGGGAAGGTCGTGTGAAAACCTGTCAACCTCAGAAATTGATGGAAACACAACGGAAATGGACAGGAAACAGCAGGGGCAGCATGTATGCATGCCTCTGAGGCTGCCTAATGGCACCATTATGCCTAATTCTGTGCAACAGCCTGGTTAAAACAGAGGTAGGCATAGGGACCACCCAAAAACTCAGCCTGACACAGCATGGCAGTGAGAACACAGGGAACCATTAAAAGAGAGGTAGCTTATCATGAATCCCCCAAAAGAGTGAACAAGGTAGAAGCGGTAGCCAGTCAGCCTTCCAAAAATTATACCAGACCTAGCATGGCAGTGAGCTCACAAAGAACCATTAAAAGTGAGTGAGGAAGAAAGTGAGCCTCCTCAAAATTAGGCCAAACACTGCATGGCATCGAGCAAACACAGAGAACTGCCTGATCAGCAATAGAACCATTGGAGGCCAGGCAGGAGCAACAGTAACCAACATCGAGGTCAGGCAGGAGCAACAGTAACCAACATGGAGGCCAGGCAGGAGCAACAGTAACCAACATGAAGGCCAGGCAGGAGCAACAGTAGTTAACATGGAGGCCAGACAGGATCAGCAGTAGCCAACATGGAGGAAAGGGCAGGCAAACCAGTAGTCAATATGGATGCCAGTTAAGGCCCAGCAGTAGCCAACATGAAGGCAAGGGCAGGCACTGCAGTAGTCAGCAGTAGTCAACATGGATGTCAGTAAAGGCCCAGCAGTAGTCAACATGGATGCCAGTTAAGGCCAAGCAGTTGCCAACATGGAGGCCAGGGCAGGCACAGCAGTAGTCAACATGGATGCCAGTTAAGGCCCAGCAGTAGTCAACATGGATGCCAGTTAAGGCCCAGCAGTAGTCAACATGGATGCCAGTTAAGGCCCAGAAGTAGTCAACATGGATTCCAGTTAAGGCCCAGCAGTAGCCAACATGGAGGAAAGGGCAAGCACACCAGTAGTCCATATAGATGCCAGTTAAGGCCCAGCAGTAGCCAACATGAAGGCAAGGGCAGGCACCACAGTAGTCAGCAGTAGTCAACATGGATGCCAGTAAAGGCCAAGCAGTTGCCAACATGGAGGCCAGGGCAGGCACAGCAGTAGTCAACATGGATGCCAGTTAAGGCCCAGCAGTAGTCAACATGGATGCCAGTTAAGGCCCAGCAGTAGTCAACATGGATGCCAGTTAAGGCCCAGCAGTAGTCAACATGGATTCCAGTTGAAGCCCAGCAGTAGCCAACATGGAGGAAAGGGCAGGCACACCAGTAGTCAGCAGTAGTCAACATGGATGCCAGTTAAGGCCCAGCAGTAGTCAACATGGATGCCAGTTAAAGCCGAGCAGTAGCCAACATGGAGGCAAGGGCAGCATGGTGGCTCAGTTGTTAGCACTATAGCCTTGCAGTTGGAGTCCTGGGTTTAAATACGACCAAAGAACACATCTGCAAAGAGTGTGTATATTCTCTCTGTGTTTGCGTGGGTTTCCTCCGGGTACTCCGGTTTCCTCCCACACCCAAAAACATACAGATAGGTGAAGCGCTGCGGAATTTGTGTGCGCTATACAAATAATAAAAAGAAAAAAAACAAAACAAGGGCAGGCACAGCAGTAGTCAACATGGATGGCAGTGAAGGCCCAGCAGTAGTCAACATGGATGGCAGTGAAGGCCCAGCAGTAGTCAACCTGGAGGCAAGGGCAGGCCCACCAGTAGTCAACATGGATGCCAGTTAAGGCCCAGGAGTATTCAAAATGGATGCCAGTAAAGGCCCAGCAGTAGTCAACATGGATGCCAGTAAAGGCCCAGCAATAGTCAACATGGATGCCAGTAAAGGCCCAGCAAAAAGGAGGCAAAGGTGAACAGAAGGAGAACAGAAAGGAGAACAGAGCGAACAAGGTAGAAGCGGTAGCCAGTTAGCCTTCCAAAAATTATACCAGACTTAGCATGGCATTGAGCACACAGAGAATCCTTGAGCCTCCCAAAAATTAGGGCAGAAGCAGCATGGCATTGTGCACCCAGAGAACCATTACAAGTAAGTGAGGAAGCAAGGGAGCCACCGAAAAATTAGGCCAGACACAGCATGGCATTGAGCACACAGAGAAACATTACAAGTGAGTGAGGACGCAAGTGAGCCTCCCAAACATTAGGCCAGACACAGCAGGGCCTTGAACACACAGATAACCATTACAAGTGAGTGAGGAAGCAAGTGAGCCTCCCAAAAATTAGGCCAGAAGCAGCATGGCATTGAGCACACAGATAACCATTACAAGTCAGTGAGGAAAAAATATACAACAGTGGTATAGTTAGGTTACACCCACCAATAAATGGTATTAGGAACCTTCGCTAGAAGTACAGAAACGTGAAATTAGAAGGTATAGCTTAAAATTTAACTTTTATTAAGATCATGATAAAATAAGATTCACATATATAATTGTCCCATCCGGGACTAGTATAATCAAAACGATCTCCTGGAGTGGCGGTAAACCCACTATATCAATATGCTACTAGCCTCTGAGTACGGTTGTATGTCAACCAATTGTGGTTCAAAGGTCCAGTACACCATATGAGTGGGATAAATCAATCACTCTTTCAATCCAAGAAACAAACGCACTTGTGTCGCAGAAGAGTCACCAACTAGGCTGTGACGCCAGATCCCGTCAGTGAACCAACCACACAAGTACCAAAATGCCGTACACCTCACCCTACGCGTTTCTGTCACTGTTACAATGTGACGTCATCAGGGGCAAATGAGGTAACAAGACATGGTACAGCAAATCATACACAACACCAACATTGATTAACTATTGATATGGTGAAAAATGTGTAAATGAGAGGACTGTTTGTGGCAGATATTTACTCACTGTTACCCTTTATTGAAGACTGGCGGACTAGATGTCCCAAAAGACAGTGGCCAAAAGGGGCATCTATCCGTGTGGTCAATGTAAACATGTGAGTACTAATTGCCAATACAATGCCTACAGACAGTCCTCAGAACGGAGACCAGAATAGTTCTCTGCATCCTGCAGTGGCAGAATGAATTTGTATGTATGATTTGCTGTACCATGTCTTGTTACCTCATTTGCCCCTGATGACGTCACATTGTAACAGTGACAGAAACGCGTAGGGTGAGGTGTACGGCATTTTGGTACTTGTGTGGTTGGTTCACTGACGGGATCTGGCGTCACAGCCTAGTTGGTGACTCTTCTGCGACACAAGTGCGTTTGTTTCTTGGATTGAAAGAGTGATTGATTTATCCCACTCATATGGTGTACTGGACCTTTGAACCACAATTGGTTGACATACAACTTTACTCAGAGGCTAGTAGCATATTGATATAGTGGGTTTACCGCCACTCCAGGAGATCGTTTTGATTATACTAGTCCCGGATGGGACAATTATATATGTGGATCTTATTTTATCATGATCTTAATAAAAGTTAAATTTTAAGCTATACCTTCTAATTTCACAAGTCAGTGAGGAAGCAAGTGAGCCTCTCAAAAATTAGGGGTGAGTCCAGGAGCTGGGATATGTAGTGGACATGAAGCCGGTTGCTGACAGCTAACTGGCTAGGCCAGTTGTCAGTCAGCACTCACCATCAAGGGTACACTTGATGCCTCTCGACCGGGGGTGGTGAGGCCCCGGCCACGGCTACACACAAAAACAAAAAATAATAAAACAGCAGGCTGGTTGGCGGGGGCGCGATCGGCGGGCCCCCCGCAACCAGTCTTGCTCCTCCGCAGACATAGTGTGACGTCAGAGCATGGCAGTGAGGACACAGAGAACCATTAGGAGTGAGGAAACAATTGAGCCTCCCAATAATTAGGCCAGACCCTGCATGGTGGAAGAAGACTTGGCAGTTGGCTGAGAATTGTAGGAAAAGGAGGAGGATATACCAAGAATCTTCATGTTCAGCAGCTTTCCCCTTGTGGACAGTTGAATTCAGGTGAAATCCAGGCTTTGTTCATTTTTATAAACATCAGCCTGTCAGCGCTGTCAGTGGACAGGCGGGTGCGCTTATCAGTGATGATGGCACCAGCTGCACTGAAGACCCGCTCTGACAACACGCTAGCGGCAGGGCAGGCCAGCACCTCCAAGGCATAAAGCGCCAGTTGGGGCCACGTATCCAGCTTTGAAACCCAGTAGTTGTAGGTAGCAGAGTGATCGGGAAGGACGGTGGTATGGTCAGCAAGGTACTCCCTCACCATCTTCCTGAAGGCTTCCCCCCTACTCTGTCTAGACTGGGGACGGTTGACACAGTCTTGCTGGGGTGCCATGAAACTGTCAAAGGCCTTGGAGAGTGTTCCCTGCCCCTTGACAAGCTGCCTGCTCCACTGCTCCTTTTCCCTCGCTGTTTAGCCCACAGAACTACGTCCTCTGGCGCTAGTGGTGTCAGATGGGAAGTACATTTTCAGCTTCTGTACCAGGGCCTTTTGATATTGATTCACTCTCATACTGCATTCCTCGGAAGGATAAGTTCTGTTTGTACCAAGGGTCCAGAAGTAATCTGTGTTGTCAAAAAAAATTTTAACCCGAGGGTCACGGGAAAGACAGCCTAACATAAAGTCAGCCATGTGCGCCAGGGTCCCAACACGCAAGAACTCCCTCTCCTGATTAGCCTCAATTTCCTCCTCCTCCACCAATTCACTCTCTTCAGGCCATACACGCTGAACAAGTAAGGATTGAGCATGGGTACCCTCTTCAGTGGCGGCACCAGTCTGCTCCTCTTCCTCCTCTTCTTCATCCTCCTCATCCTCTACTCGGTGTTGAGAAACTGACGTCAGGGTGGTCTGGCTATCTAAGGGCGGCTATTCTTCACCTGTCTCCTGAGACGAAGGCAAAGTGTCAGACTTCAGGCTTAGCAGGGAGGTTTTAAGCAGACACAGCAGCGGGATGGTGAGGCTGATGATGGCGTCATCTCTGCTGACCATCTGTGTTGACTCCTCAAAGGGGCCCAGTACCTGACAGATAGCAGACATCCACGTCCACTCCTCATTGTAGACTTGAGGTAGCTGACTGACCTGACCGCTTTGCACCGAGGTTGACATCTGGCATTCCACAATGGCTCTGCGTTGCTGGTTAACCCTGGCTACTATCTGGAAGGTGGAATTCCACCTCGTGGGCACGTCGCACATCAGTCTGTGAGCTGGCAGTTGCAAGCGCCTTTGCACTGCCCTAAGGTTGGCAGCATCCGTGGTCGACTTGCGGAAATGCGCACAGATGCGCCGCACCTTGGTGAGCAAGTCAGCCAAATTGGGGTAGGTCTTAAGTAACCGCTGCACCACTAGGTTGAACACATGGGCCAGGCATGGTACATGTGTGAGGCTGCCGAGTTGCAGAGCCGCCACCAGGTTTCGCCCTTTGTCACACACAACCATGCCTGGTTTGAGGCTCCGTGGAGCCAGCCAATAATCTGACTGCGCCGTGATGCCCTGCAACAGCTCCTCGGCCGTGTGCCTCTTGTCGCCTAAGCTCAGCAGTTTCAACACCGCCTGTGGGCGCTTATTTACCGCACTGCTGATGCTACGAGATGGAGGCAGCGTGCTCGTGGAGGGTAATACAGAGGAGGGGGAGGAAGAAGAGGAGGAGAAAGAGGTGTACAACTCATGAGAGACCACAACTGAGGTAGGCCCCACAATCCTCGGGGTGGGAAGCACATGAGCGGAACCAGGGTCAGACACTGTCCCAGCCTCCACCAAGTTGACCCAATGTGCCGTCAGGGAGATATAGTGTCTTAGTGGACCTTGGTCAGCACTTGGTGGACCTTGTCACTGACCGCGTTGGTCAGGGCACGGATGATGTTATCCGACATGTGCTGGTGTAGGGCTGGGACGGCACACCGTGAAAAGTAGTGGCGGCTGGGGACAGAGTACCGAGGGACAGCCACCACCATGAGGTTCCTAAAAGCCTCTGTCTCTACCAGCTGATAGGGTAGCATCTCCAAGCTCAGCCGTTTGCCTATGTGCAGTTGAACGCTGCACTTGGACACCTTGCTGGGGCCTGGGCGGGGGGACTGACAGAGCCAGCACCTGACACAGGGGAAGGAGCAGGGGTGCGACTTGCAGTCACTGAACGGCCTTGGTTCCACTGAGTGGGGTGTTTAGCACTCATATGCCTGCGCATGCTGGTAGTGGTTAGGCTGGTAGTGGTGGCTCCCCTGCTGATCCTGGCGTGGCACACGTTGCACACTACAGTCCGTCAGTCATCCACAGTTTCTTTAAAAAACCTCCAGACTTTGGAAAATCTAGCCCTGGCCACGGGAGTTTGACTCCGTGAAACAGTTGCTTATCTACTCGCTCTGCCCCTGCCTCTCCCTCTGCCCACCCCTCTTCCTCTTCCAACCGGTCCTGCGGGTGAACTTGCCTCCCACTCAGAAGCACGGTCTTCACTAGGCTTATCCACCCAGCTCGGGTCAGACACCTCATCCTCATCCACCAGCTCCTCACTCTCCTCCTCACTTTGAGTTACATCCATGAAAACAACCTCACTGTCTGACAACTGGGTCTCATCGCCATCATCAGACACCTCTTCCAAACCCGCTTGCAAGTCCCCACTCTCATCACCCACTGACTGCGTGAGCTGCATAGTTTGGGCATCAGGACAGATCAGCTGCTCCGGTTGCTCTGACTCAGGGAAGGGTCCAGAAAACAGTTCCTGGGAGCATGGTGGTGGATCTGAATCCCTTCTTTCCCTGGAGGGGCCAGGCTGTGGGGAAGGAGGCTGAGCTAATGGAGCAAGGGTTCCACTCCCTTGGGTAGCATGGGCGGACTGCATTGAAGACTGGGTGGTGGATAAGTTACTGGACACATTATCCGCTATCCACGTGATCACCTGTTCACACTGCTGCGGTTTCAATAACGGTCTACCTTTTAGACCCCATAAGTTGGTACCTTTTAGACCCCATAAGAAGCTAGGGAGTGGACGTCTGCGGTGTGCCACTGCTACCTTCTCAACAGGTGCTGCTGTGTCACCCTGCCCTAAAAACACGGCCTCCAGCAACCAAATCACTTGGAACCCCACGCCCACGCCCTCGACCCTTACCCCCGGGGTTCACTATTTTATGGACACTTCCCAGTATGGAACTGAGATAGGCCTTGCATATGAAATACAGATACCTGAAAAAATAGATGTAGTAACCAATGGTTTGGTGGGGCTGTACAGTGCAATCTGGTATGGGCACCAACTGTACACACTTTCTGTCACCCCAATACAATGAGCAGTGAAGTTCTATGCAGCATGCACTACAAATCCCAGCAATACAGTGTAGTACACACTAGTTTGTGGGGTGCTTGACGGTGCTATCTGGTATGGGCACCAACTGTACACATTTTCTGTCACCCCAATACAATGAGCAGTGAAGTTCTATGCAGGATGCACTACAAATCCCAGCAATACAGTGTAGTACACACTAGTTTGTGGGGTGCTTGACAGTGCTATCTGGTATGGGCACCAACTGTACACACTTTCTGTCACCCCAATACAATGAGCAGTGAAGTTCTATGCAGCATGCACTACAAATCCCAGCAATACAGTGTAGTACACACTAGTTTAGGGGGTGCTTGACGGTGCTATCTGGTATGGGCACCAACTGTACACACTTTCTGTCACCCCAATACAATGAGCAGTGAAGTTCTTTGCAGCATGCACTACAAAACCCAGCAATACAGTATAGTACACACTAGTTTAGGGGGTGCTTGACGGTGCTATCTGGTATGGGCACCAACTGTACACACTTTCTGTGACCCAATACAATGAGCAGTGAAGTTCTATGCAGGATGTACTACAAATCCCAGCAATACAGTGTAATACACACTAGTTGAGAGGGGCTTGACGGTGCTATCTGGTATGGGCACCAACTGTACACACTTTGTCACCCCAATACAATGAGCAGTGAAGTAAGTTCTATGCAGGATGCACTACAAATCCCAGCAATACTGTGTAGTACACCAGGACCACCAGCCCCAAAATCAAAAAGGAGTACACTGAGCACTTCTTAGGGGTGTGTATGCAACACCTAATGTCCCCTTTCTGCCAGCAGCCGGTCACCACAGTGTGCTGGTTAAATCGCGGTAGCAGCACTGCAACTCCCAGCCAGCAGTCTCTAGCAGTAATAGTATTTATAAAAGCTTTTAGCCCTGAAAAGGGCTGTTTGTTTATATTGCTAGTATATACTCTGCCTACTGGAACGCTAAATCATACACTGACACTCTCCCTGACCAGCAGCAGCTCTGTCCCTGATCTCTCACAGCATGCATCTGAAGCGAGCACTGCTGGCGCTGAGTTTTATATGGCAGGGTCATCTGATCTGGCCAACCAATCGCTGCTATCGACATGTATGGGTCCCACGTCATCGCAGGATGTACCAAAGAGTCTCCTTCCTGCATGTTTATTGGCTGCGAAAAAGGAAACGGATGAGATTTCCTCGAGTATCGCGAAATGCTCGGACGAGCACGTTCGCTCATCTCTAGTAGAGACATGTTCACAGCTTTTCAGTTGCTTTCTGTAGTAAGACATTTGCAAGAAGAGGAAAATATTACATCCAGGGCAATATGTAGAGAGTTAACTAACTTCAATCTATGCATTGTATTGATTAGGCATGATTATAGCTCTTGTGAATATTGAGTAGATGCTTATGGTATGAGGGCTATGCTCACACTCCATTTATTGAGATTGAAAAAATATCATTTCCTTTTTTTTAACTGAAAAATGTATTTTTACCTCTTAGAAGCAACATGAGAAAGTATTACTTAAAGGACAAGTGCCATGAAAAACTTTTTCCCAGTAATTGAAGCACATTACAAAGTTATATAACTCTGTAATGTGCTTCAATCACCTATCTGCCTCCCTTCTCTGTCTTTTCCCCCCTCCACCCCCCACCAGGAAGTGTCCTGACTCACACAGACCTGATTACTGTCGTCACCGTCACCAGGCAGCTCCTTCTTGTGAGGATGAGTCATCAGCAGGAGGGCTGCTCTAGGTCCTGTCACACCAGCCTCCTCCTCCCCTCCTTGTCAGGTGACTCTGCTTGCTCAGCTTATCTTCTCTAGTGACATGACTCCTTCACTGAGTCCAGGGAAGCAGGAGAGAGAGGGTATGAGGGGAGGGGGGAGCTGCCTAAGTTCCGGACTCAGTCTGAGGGAAGATAAGCAAGTGAGATGTGACAAGTGATGGCTTGCAGTTGTTCAGCCAATGGGAGCTGAGCAAGACTGTCACCTGACAAGGCAGGGGAGGGGGATGCTAGTGTAACAGGAGAAGGAGCTGAGAGAAGAGCTTGGTGACGACAGTAATCAGGTCTGTGTGAGTCAGGACACTTCCTGCTGGTTGGGTGGAGGGGGGAAAAGACAGGGAAGGGAGGCAGATAGGTGATTGAAGCATATTACAGAGTTATATAACTTTGTAATGTGCTTCAATTACTGGGAAACAGTTTTTCATGGCACTTGTCCTTTAACTGAAATAGTAGTAGATGCTTTGAAAAACTTCTAAGAGATGTGGTTAGTAAATCCTCAGCTATTAATTTAAAGAGCACCTGACATCAAAAATTATTTTTCCCATGTCATTAAGCATGTCAAAAGTTATTGATCACAGCATGTCCCACTGCTCACACCCACTATGATTAGGAGAAATAGCTGGGGCAGCAGCACAATTAACTTCCTGGCTGTATATCTAATTCTGACAATGTAAGACACGTTCCCCCCCTTTCTGCTGGCGCTATTATACGCATCGACACAGAGTGTGTAAGAGCCGGGGGGCCATGGGGAGCTGCGGGGGGTTGCCCGGGTGGTCGCTAGATCGTCTGGGAAGCCCATGGAATATAGCGTTCCATGGGCAATAGCAGCACATCATTGCTATCTTAGTCATTTGTCTTTCAACATGTTCATGTCGGCTGATTGTTGTCTTCTATTACACAAGACAATTATCAGCCATAATGGCCGATATCGGCCAATAATTGTTTTGTGTAATAGGTCTTAAGAGGCTTCATTGTAAGCATTAATGAGTGGCTGGGGAGTGGATCATATACTCAACAGTGCCTGATGAGATGTCAAAAGTTATTTTCTGGTGACAGTAACTCAGACAGTAACTTAAGTGTGTCTGGGGTAACTCTATATATATCTAATAATACTAAAAATAGAATATTATAAAGGTACAGTAGACTAGATGGACCATGTGGTCATTTACTGTCTGCTATCAATGTTTGTATTCTAATTTTTACCATGCTAGAATTGTAGTACATTAGTACATTCTTGTACTAGTGATACCTATATTTAGTCATAATGGGTAATAATCTTGCTACTATAATGGCTGATGTGACTTTGTCGTGTTATGGGTTTCTGTCTAGAAAATTCATTGACTTATTTTCTTCATTAGGTCTTGCTGAGTCAGGTTGGAACTCTGCAAAAGCCTCTAATTAGTTTCCTGAGCCTCTGGTTATAAATAGCAATCACTAACAATCATCATTGCTAGTCTTGCTACTTTTTCATGATGTGAAGGATTTCATAAGAAGCATGTATACCTTACACGCCAGGCCATTTATCACAAACAATTATAGCCCTTTTAATCAGCCTTGTGACCTTCTTTATAGAAATTAAGTAATTTCTCTGGGAATGCACTCAATTGAAATAAAAGGCCTTAAAGGCGTAATTCCAGAATTGATCGCTAGCAAAAAATAAATAAATAAATAGCATGTAGCTTCTTGCTTCTAGAAAACAAATTCTAATATAACCAAATCAATTTAGTAGTGGTTGTTCAGTTTTTTCTCCCTTCTGATCCTCCATTCTAAGGCTATGTTTACACAACGTCAAAATTAATGAAAAGGCGCACGATTTTCATATTTTAAAAAAAGTTAGTTTTTGCCACAATTTAACTGACTGCAATGGCAATGCATTGAAGTCAATGAGAAGACGGACGTCCAATGCACACAATGTATTGAATAACGGACGTTTTTGCCGCGGAAGTCAAAATAATGAACATGATCATTGTTTTCGGACGTCTTTTGCAAACAGCGGACGTTTTTTATTAGTAGTTACTAAACAGTTTTCCTTTTTCTATCGTTCTTTCTCCGTCTTTACTATTAAATTCAATGGACTTTCAATTAAGCTGCATCCAAAGTCCAATTAGTAACCCCAAACTAAAATACTGTGCAAACACCCATCATTGCACTAAGGGGAGGCCAGGCTGCTAAATAACGTCCGTTTTTTAGACTCAAAATAACGGATGTCATTTCAAACTGAGCTGAAAAAACGTTGTGTAAACATAGCCTAACACTGATCCTAACTGAGAACAGCAACTGGTCCAGTGACATAGCTGCAATCTTTACATATCCTATACTAATAATGGTGTCATGTGCTTTGAGAAGTCATGTGATGTAATGCTGTATTAGAACTTATAAGGGGAGGAGTTTGGGCACAACTAACCCTAAAGTCAAAAACTTAATTAGCATTTTTTTTTATTGTATGTCAATTAAAAAAATTTTTTTACTTATTCGATTAGTAATACGTATTTTTGTATTAATCTTTTTTTTTAACCCATTGAGGACAGAGCCTAAAATGACCTTAACCCCTTTCCGCCAGTAATACGTATATATATGTTCCTACTGCACATACCCAGGGCAGTAGAAATGTATATATATGTTCCTGACTTCATAGGGTTGCTGATGTGTGCGGGAGAGCAGTGAGAACAGTCCCACACACATCAGTGTGTCCAGGGCCGGAGGGAATGAGAGGCAGCTGCAATCCCGCAGCTGCGTCTCATTAACCCCTTAAATGCCATGAATTATAAGGTATAAGTGGCAGAACAAGCTTCTGTCAATGAGTGATCGGGATCCCTGCAGCCATGCTGCAGGGGTCCCAATCGCATGTACCAACAGGCTGATTTCATATAGATCAAAAATTAATAAAAAGAGATTAAAAATTTTCTGTTACACCAATTTGATAATAATAAAAACTAGAGATCATGGCGCAAAAAATAACACCCAAACCAGCCCTGTAGGTGGAAAAATAAAGCGCTATGGCTCTTAGAAGGTGAGGAGGAACATTTCATTAATTTGACCCGGACACCCGTGCATCAAAGCGCTTGGCCTTAAAGGGGGTTAAGGACCGCGCCATTTTCACTTTTGTGTTTTCATTTTTTCCTCCTCACCTTTTAAGAGCTATAATTTTTTTATTTTTCCATCTACAAGGTCACATAAGGGCTTTTTTTTTCAGGAACTGGTGCACTTTGTAATGACACCCTTCAATCTACCATAAAATGAATGATGGAACCCCCCAAAATATCATTTATGGGGTGAAACTGATATAAAAAATGCAATTATGCAAATTTTGGTGGGTTTCCGTGTTTACGTAATGCACTTAACAGTAAAACTGACATGATATCTTTATTTATAGGTCATTCTGAATACAGCAATATGCAGTTTACATAGCTTTTCTAATCTTTTGCTATTTTTATTAACAGTAAAACTTTTTGTTGCAAATAGTTGTGATTACAATTACCCTATTGTGACTCATATAGCTCTTTTATTTTATAACTAAAAGGGCTGTCTGGAGCGTCATTTTTTGCGTCATTAGTTTTTATTGGTACTATATTTGTGTGGATCGGATGTATTGATCACTTTTTATTAATTTTTTATATATAAAATGTAATTTTAAAAAATCAACTATTCTGGATTTTTTTGCGCTTTTTGTTCATACTATTCACCGTACAGAATTATTATTTTATTTTAATAGATCGAACAATTATACACGTTATGGTATATAATATGTTTATTTATTTATTGTTTTTATGTGTTTTATTTATAAAATGGGAAGAAGGGGTAATTTAGACTTTTTTGGGGAGGGGCTATGTCATGTTTTTAAAATTTTTTCACACTTTTTTAGTCCACCTAGGGTACTATTACATAGGTACATTAGATTGGTCACACTGATCCATGCTATGCCATAGCATAGCAGGTATCAGTGTTATCTGTGATCTTTTGGAAGAGCCTGCCTGTGGCTCAGAAGAGTGAAGATCTGACTGCACAGAGGAAGGTAAGAGACTCCTGGCAGTCAGGCAGGTAAGAGACAGGAGCTGCTCCTAACATTTAAATGCTGCGGCATGATCGCAGCAGCCCACCATTAAGGGTGAGGGCCTGAGCTGAGCTCCTGAGCTCGCTCCACAGTGCGGCCCCCTGTAATGGCGTACATTTATGCCCATTTGTGCCAAGGTCCAGACTGGGTGGGGGGGGCATAAATGTACGCCCTGTGTTGCCAAGGGGTTAAATTAGCTGTTAATTTAGAGCATTTAAAGATATGTTTTACAGAAAGCCCCAAGACACAGCAGTCTGGCCTTTCCCTTTTTCACATAAAGGGGATGGTTTTTCAGGCATGTTGGCATGTGCAGAGGTCCTTCCACAGGGGACAGAATGCCCATTTCCTGCTTGCGCCTGAAGAGACAGTGCAACTACAAGATTTTTACAGCATGTCTGTTCCCCTTACAGAATGATAGGTACACTTTCAGCTATTGTGATCCTCTCTTATTTAGAAACTGGTGTCACTTTCACTGTAATCTTGTTTGTGATGATAAGGAAGAAACAACTGGAAAGTGATCAGTACAAAACAGAAAGTCTTAACTAAATATTAGACCTAGTGAACAGACTGAAAACTGTAAGATTTTGGTATCATATAAGAAAATGTAAAAAATTTCACAAAATTTTTAAAATATACGTTTAAAGCTGCAGGTTTGGGCCAGTGAACCTGCTGATATGAGCTAGACGCTATTTACCTTATGATTGCAGGGCTGTATTTCATATTCCTGTGGAGTCCGGTAAACGGTAGATTTCTGCTAATTGCTGGTATGCTAATTAGCAGGTTCTGAGCATTTTGGGGAATTCCCCATGCTCCCGCAGCACCTGCTCTGCCTGCCTAGCCTGCCCCTCCTGGCCCACCCACTATGCATATTCATACATGCATAGTTAGGCCGCTTGTTATGGGCTGCTTCCTGCACATGCGCTGTAACAAGTAGCCTATAGTTATATGACTATGCATAGTGGGTAGGCTGGGAGGGGCAGGCTAGGCGGGCGGATGGGGAATTCCCCAAATGCTTCGAACCTACTAATTAGCATATCAGCAATTAGCAGGAAACTACCATATACCGGACCCCACAGGAATATGAAATACAGCCCTGCAATCATAAGGTAAATAGCGGCTGGCTCATATCAGCAGGTTCACTGGCCCGAACCTGCTGATAGTGCTGCTTTAAAATAGAAACTTGATTTAAGTTGTGTTATTTTCTGGCCATAGATTCCTTTTACATTTCTGATATCTTTAATATTTACCAAAGATACATAACATTTTATTTTTTACTACTTTTAGAATCATGAAATCCATTTGCATGGTTAGCTGAATGTATTTTGTAATGAAAATCTAAAAGGTTTTTTGGCAAAAGTTAGACTTTTATTTCCCAGTGTTTTATGTACTGCAACTAAAAGATGATTTATATGAGGTACTTGGGATTGTGCATTGTGCGTGACAGTAAATGGTGAGGCCAAATAAAAAAAAAAAATGGAAATAAGAACAGATACTGAGCTGTAGTTCTAAAAAGATACAACAAGCCATATATAAAAGTTTCTGAGGGAACCATTTAGATGATAAAAAAAAAGTTAAATTTGGCTGAAAATAAATGATAAGTTACAAATGGTTTACTTTTAAAGCTAAGCGCCCAGGACTTGCATTTGTTGTCAAAATTCACACCTGCTCCATTTTGTATATGTTATTGCCAATGCACGGGATGTGAAGGCAGCCATCCAAACTTGGCCGCTAGATGCATGTAGCCTTTTCTAGCAGGTGTTGTTTTGGAATGCAGAAAGCTGAATAATAATGCTCTAGTGTAACATTACAGTATCCAAGATGTATTATTCACCCATATAACTCATGCTAGTCCTGGAGGAATCTTGGATCCAGATATAACTCAGAATACTTCAGTGTTATGTAATCACTATTCTGGTAACATTTATCGGTAGACTTTAGTGTCATATACTGAGATTAATTTTATTTTCAAACATTATAAAAGATTTGGTATTATAACATAAACATCTATAAATTTGGAGCCTGTCTGGTCCACCCAAGGTCCAGAGGATCCTATATTGCTTTCAGGTTTAATGAAGTACCATGAAGTACCAGCGCTCTCTACTGTCACCTCTGTCCATGTCAGGAACTGCCTAGAGAAGCAGCAAATCCCCATATAACTTACTGACACCAGTTGGTTTGAAAACTATTTTTCACCGTAGTTCATCTGTTCATCCATTGATAGCTGAATCTGTTATATAGCTGACTCTGTGAGATATCTGCCTGATTTGGCAGAGAATCTTCCCATGTTATAGTTCACGTTTATTTCATTTGCATCACATGTGCATTTGCAATAAATCAGCATATGGCAAAGACTTTATTTGCTGACCTGAATGTATTCCTGAATATACTAGCTAAACAGGGACGCTCTTTAGTCTTTCCCCCAGACACATGCCCTGGCATTGGTCCTGCTATAGAGATGCCCTGCTTGTGGTCCTGCTCTGAGGTCTTGCCTCTGACGTGGGCAGAAGAAATGGACCATAGGGGACAAGAAGGAGTCAAGCAGGAGCTTTAGCATTTCTGTAGGAAACCAGGAATCGGCAGAGCTGCAAGGAAAGCAACATGGTGTCCAGACTCCACAGGACTGCTTCCACAATGTACACCCCTGATGATAAATTTCTACGTGACAGCTCCATAACATACATAAAACATATGAAGAGCTGTTAGTCTTAACACAAATATAGATACTTGGCTGAATTTCAGATTTAGTGAGTCACTTCATTAATTCCGAGTGCACATCAAAGGGTTCAGCAAGGCTAGAGTAGTTGAGAAGGAATCTTCATTTCTAGGGATAGTTCCAAGTTTATAGATCTGTTTCTAGAAACATTTGTTCCCACATTAATCTATAGTTCATTATAATATTCTGCATACTTGTAATGTGAATGTGTTTAATAGGAAATATACTGGATATGTGTCTACAGTTGTAAATGCAGGCAGTAGAATTCTTTCATTGTGACATTAAAGTGGTTTTCCCACAGGAATATTGCTAGTATATGTCATCACTTTCTCATCAGCAGGGATAAAAACGCTTCATCCCTCACAACCCTCGGAACATAAATACATTACAGTTAGAGGTGTAACTTGAAGCTGATAGGCCCCAGTACAGGATCTGACACAGGAGCCCTCAGCTGTAATGCTTCATTTATAGTACTGGCCACTTTTCTAACTTCTATAGCTATGCTACTGTTTACAGTTACCCTCTGCATAGAGCTTCTCCTCTCTTTTTACTGTTCAGGGAGATGTTGGACAGTTTACAGATAGAGGGACACGTTGTGCAGAAGAAACTGCCATATAGTCATATAGTTATAAGCAAAGTCACTTGTGATCGTAACTATACCACTAAAACTGTCCTGTGTCACCACTACAGCACTCACCCATGGCTACTGCTAGAATAAAATCTACCAACACCTCTTACACCTTCAGGCTATGTTCACACTATGTATCTGTGCGGCTGTATTGCGGGCTGTAAATCATCGGCCGTATTTTTCCGGTTCATGCGTACGCTGGAAAGTATACAATATACGGCTGCACAGTGCACACTATGTATGAGCCTACGGCCCGATCGTAAGCGAACCCGTTAAAAAATGAACAAGACCATTGTTTGCGGTTGGAACTGTGCAAATTCACGGCCGTGGATTGACAGACGGTCCGTACGGAGTACTTCAAAAATAGCCAGCAATAATGCCGAATGCCTCTAATAGTTAATATATTAAATTAATAAAACACATTTTCTTTGTAATAAAGTCCCTTTCGTTGTTCAATAATTTAATTCTAACGAATCCATCATTGTGCTATTAAATATACTGTTAAAATAAATATATATATATATATAAATAAATGTATATTTATATATATATATATATATATATATATTTATTTTTTGACAGTATATTTAATTGCACAATGATGGATTCATTAGAATTAAATTATTGAACAACGAAACTGATTTTATTACAACAAAAATGTGTTTTATTAATTAAATATTAATTAGTACAGGAAGCTCCATTAAGCCGTTAATTCATTTTCCCGGTAAATAGAGCAAACTGTACTAATCAACACTTTACTTTAATTAAAACATCAAATGTTTCTTCTAATTATGTTATCACAATAGCATTATTAGAAGAAACATTTTGAATTATATGTGCGCTCAGCTGATTGGCTGATCGGCTGAGCGCACATATAAAGAGCCGGTCCGCAGTACAGTCACTTCATTGTGCTGCGGACCAGCTAAGAGGACACATCGGGACATCAGATGGTGAGTATAAAGATCTCCCCACCCCCTCCCCAGCAGTGCACCCATCCCAGTAAGGAAGGGGGGCCACTTAACCCCTTCATTTCTGGTATGGGTGCAGTCTGACATCAGTCTGGCCCCCAAGGGGTTAAGGGGGATGCAATACATCCTCCTTTAACCCCTTGGGGGCCAGACTGTAAGCAGTGATCTGTAAAAACGCTGCATACTGTAAGGTGCACAACACCGCTCACAATGATGGGTGTTGTGCTCCTGTTTGTGTGTTTCTCCCTTTTTGTTTTTCAGATATCGGTATCCTGTGGATTACATCGGATTCGGTGGACTACGTCTTTATTTCTTTACTTTATAGACTTAGTAGTGGAAGCCGTCTAATAGACAGAATCCATTACAAAGTCGGGGCCTAGTGTTAGCCGGTATAAAATGGCTAAAGCTAACCCCCCATTATTACCCCAGTACCCAATGCCACCAGGGGTACTGGGAAGAGCCGGGTGCCAGTGGTCCCGGAGCTTCAAAATTGGCGCTCCTGGACTGGGCGGCAGCAGGCTGGTAAGATTTTTTTTTATTATTTATTTATTTAAAAAAAAAACGCATAGCCCCCCCCCCCCCCCCCCTATTTTTATAACCAGCCGGGTTAAAAACCAAGCGACAGCAGCCTGGTAACACCAGGGTGGGAAGAGCCATTGTTTTAGGCCCTCCCCAGCCTAAATCTTACCAGCCTGCTGCCGCCCCAGTCCAGGAGCACCAATTTTGACGCCCGGGGACCACTGGCACCCGGCTCTTCCCAGTACCCCTGGTGGTATTGGGTACTGGGGTAATAATGGGGGTTTAGTGTTAGCCAATTTATACCGGCTAACACTAGGCCCTGACTTAGTAATGGATTCCGTCTATTAGACGGCTTCCACTACTAAGTCTATAAAGTAAAGAAATAAAGACAAGACACAAGTGGAAATTTTTTTATTATTCAAATAAAAACACCCACACACCCCTCATTGACCATTTTATAAAAAAAAACACACCAAACAACCGCTGGTCATCGACGTAGTCCACTGAATCCGACGTTATCCACAGGATACCGATATCTGAAAAACGAAAAGGGAGAAACAAAAAACACAAACAGGAGCACAACACCCATCATTGTGAGCGGTGTTGTGCACCTTACAGTATGCAGCATCTTTACAGATCGCTGCTTACAGTCTGGCCCCCAAGGGGTTAAGGGAGGATGTATTGCATCCCCCTTAACCCCTTGGGGGCCAGACTGATGTCAGACTGCACCCATCCCAGCAAGAAAGGGGTTAAGTGACCCCCTTCCTTACTGGGATGGGTGCAGTGCTGGGGAGGGGGTGGGGAGATCTTTATACTCACCATCTGATGTCCCGATGTGTCCTCTTCGCTGGTCCGCAGCACAATGAAGTGACTGTATTGCGGACTGGCTCTTTATATGTGTGCTCAGCCAATCAGCCAATCAGCTGAGCGCACATATAATTTAAAATGTTTCTTCTAATAATGCTATTGTGATAACATAATTAGAAGAAACATTTGATGTTTTAATTAAAGTAAAGTGTTGATTAGTACAGTTTGCGCTATTTACTGGGAATATGAATTAACGGCTTAATGAAGCTTCCTGTACTAATTAATATTTAATTAATAAAACACATTTTTGTTATAATAAAATCAGTGTCGTTGTTCAATAATTAAATTTAAACGAATCCATCATTGTGCAATTAAATATACTGTCAAAAAATAAATATATATATATAAATATACATTTATTTATATATATATTTATTTTAACAGTATATTTAATTGCAAAATGATGGATTTGTTTAAATTTAATTATTGAACAACGAAAGGGACTTTATTACAACGAAAATGTGTTTTATTAATTCAATATATTAACCATGAGAGGCAACGGCATTACTGCAGAGGATCGCTAACCCCGGTAATAGCGATTCCAGTAAACTGTTTCCCTACTTTCCCAGATGCATTCCAGAGGTGTTTGCATCACTTTTTAAAGATTTTTTTTGTTATTTTTAGTTGAACCAGATTTCCAAGTAAATGACCGTATGTTTTCAGCCGCATGTCTATTTTTTCTCACGACCGTCGTTTCAGCCGCACATTTCCAGCCGCGTAAAAACTACAGCCGCACAGATACATAGTGTGAACATACCATTATAGTTAACCTTTTGATGTTCTGGACATTACTAATATCACTGTATGTAAAGGAGTGTTTCCCTTACGTCCCATTGGCATCACAACATATGGGGTAAATTCGCCCCTGCGAGCCCCTGGGACGAAGGAATATTTAATGAAAAAATAACAATTAAATTTTAATCCCCTCCTCCATGAGGTATAAATAGGCTCCACCTCCCCCTAGACCTCAGTCTTTTTTTACTTCGTTGCTGTTAGCCCTAGGGGACTTTGTCCCTCCTCCGTTTTTATGCTTTGTTAACCTGTTGCATTCAGGTTTTCTCTCCAGGTAATGATTGCTGGGATGCCGCTGGAGCCGGTGTCCAGGTAGTATCCTGATATTTGCTTCTGCAGGTCTTAGCTTTTAAGTTTTTCTTACCTAGTGCATCTTGGAACGCACTCTGCGTGTCACCCGAGTGGCTGGCTTTTCTTCCATTTGCGTTCGACTGTGGAACGCATCGGCGCTGCGTGCGTCTCAGCACTGTGGCATCAGCGCCATGTCACTTCCAGGGGCCGGCAGCGGCGCGCGCTCTCTGCATGCCGGATTAGCTGTGTGTTCAAGGCAGAAGGTAAGCTGTTGCTACCTCTAGGTCTGGCTGTCTTCCTCTGGAAGGATTTTCTGTGGCTCATTTGGATCTAATAGAAAACATCTGAGTGCAAAGTGCTGTGATCTCTCTTCTATATACTTAAAAGTAAGTGTTGCTGCCACCTAGTGTCTCTTTCCGATATCACTCTAGCCAGGCTAGTGGTTTATATGTATTGTAATACATTGATTATTTGCAGATGTCTGAAATGGAGACCAGTCCTGCTGCTGGAAAAAGACCTTCTAAGGAAGCACTTCAAGTGCCGAGTGTGAGACTCCACTACCTGACGGCTATGGATACCGTAGGAGGATCATTTTTTCCAGATAAGATTCATCCTTTCTTTCATAAAAATATTTATGAATGCCTAAAAATATTTATAATGCCTAAGTACGCTGTCCTTCATGCAGACCTAAACCTATGAGGAGCCTGATGTTCAGGAGGTAGTTGTATGGGTCAAGGACTATGTGCAAAAGACTTTAGCGGCTAATGAGATTCGCCGCCCGTGTCCTAAGTTAAAGACCAAATGGAGCATTTCTCTCTCTACTCCCAGCCTTTGAGTATATTACTTTATGGCTGTAGGATTATGGTCATTTTCAGTTTTACTGTGATTGATGAAGTTAAGTCATCATCTTCTTCTGAAACCTCTTCTACTTCTGAAGATGAGAAAGAATTATTCAAGGGGTATTTCACAGCTGATAGAATTCACAAGCTCTGCTAAGCTGTGCAAGCTGAAATACACCCTGAGGAAATAGAAGAGGATAGGATTGGTCCTCCTCAAAAAAGCCTAGGGTTTTTTCTGTGGGTAAGACTTCATTGTCTATGTTACAGGCGGAATGGAAGGAACCGGAAAAGGCTCCGGGTTTGAGCAAGAGGTTTAAGACCTTATATGTTCTCAAGGAAGAACAATGTAAGGACTGGATTGAGCCTCCAAAGGTGGACCCGGCCATAGCCAAACTGTCAAAATGTACTGTGCTGCCTGCGGAGGACGGATCCAATCTTAAGGATCCGATGGATAGAAGGGTGGAGGTAGCCCTCAAGAGATCATATACGGCAGCGGCAGCCCAAGGGGCAGTCTCCATTTCTTCTTTGAGGTTTCTAGAAGCCTAAGAAGATGGCTGACCAAGGTCCAGGAAAATTTGGAAGGTAGAGCTAGCAGGGACAAGGTCCTTTGCTCCTTAAAAAAGGTCATTATGGCCATTGACTTCCTCTGCGATGATGCATCTCAGGGAACCAGGTTAGCGTAAAAAAAACTAGTACGCTCTCAACCGCTGCCGAAGGGCGCTATGGTTAAAACCCTGGGTTGGAGATGCTAACTCCAAAATTCAGCTCTGTAATATGGAGTTCCAGCCAGGTAGGCTGTTTGGCTCTGAGCTGGATAAATTAATGGAGGAATTGTCTGACAAGGAGGGGAAGTCCCTACCATTGTCCTATAAGAGCGGTGATTCCTTACGCAGAGCAAAATCTCCTCAGCGAGGCAAAGGGAGATACCAGTACAGAGGTCGAGGAAGAAACTATTCCAGAAGAGGTTCCGGGAAGCAGCAGAATAAGGACACCAACAAGAAACCAGACTTCTGACGAAGAAGCTGTCCAGTGGGAACACGTCTGAGTTTGTTTCTCCCTGCCTGGGAAGAATTAAGAAAAGATCACTGGGTGTTAAATATTATTCAAAATGGTTATGTCCTTCATTTATCATCTCTTCCTCCTCCAAGATTTCTTCTGTCAAGAAATCTTAAGCCAGAAAGACACTTAGTCCTAGAGACAGAAATTCTTTACCTCCTTTCCATTGAGGCTCTAGAGGATGTTCCTCTATCTGAGATCGGTCAGGGAGTTTACTCCCCAGTGTTACTAGTGCTGAAGCCATCCGGAAATTGGAGGCTTATTATAGATTTGCGATATCTAAACAGGTGCATCGTAAAGAAGACGTTCCACATGGAGAACATAAGATCGGTAAAATCTATCCTCCAGGAGGGAGATTTTATGGTCACCATAGATCTACCGGATGCATATCTTCATGTACCGATTCTGAAGGCTCACAGGAGAGCCTTCGCCATCCAAATACAGGGGAAGGTAAGACACTTACAATTCAAAGTCCTTCCATCCGGAATACCTCCGCACCCTTTGTTTTCACAAAGGTAGTGTCACCATGATGGTTCGCTTCCGTTTACAGGGGATAAAGTTATCCCTTACCTGGACGATTGGTTGATTATGACTCAGACTCAGGATCTTCTGAGAGTTCAGTTGAACTATGTCCAGGACATACTTCAACAATAAGGTTGGCTTATCAACATAGAGAAATCAGACTTAATTCCTAATTCCTCCTCGTCAGGTATCCATAAGAACATAAATGCGCTTTCTAGGGCTCCTTGCCTCAGCTGCGGACGCGGTGCCATGGGCGTTATGGCACATGAGATTTCTTCAGAGAGAAGCACTAACAGTATGGAACCGAGGACTGAAGGACTTGGATGCGATGTTCTATCGACTCAAACAAGACATTCTCTAATGTGGTGGAGACAAGTCAAACATGGAGTTTTATTTTCAGAACCACACTGGATAACCATCACGACAGATGCTTCAGGAACAGGTTGGGGAGCTCATCTGACAGTCATCACGACTGCAGGATCTTGGAGTCAACAGGAATCCGCTCTGCCCTCCAACGTGAGGGAGCTCAGAGCGATTTACCTAGCTCTTCTTCATTTTTCTCCTCCTATTTTACAGAGAGCAGTCAGAATCCGGATGAATGACATGACCTGTGTGGCGTACCTAAACAGGGAGGTACCAGATCCCCTTCTCTCCTCAGGGAAGTAGAGAAGATTTTTCTGTTGGGCAGAAACCAGAATAACCAGACTCTCTGCGATTCATATCAGGGGTGTCGACAATATATTGGCGGATTGAGTCGAGGCCTGACATTACCGGGGGAATGGTCTCTCTCAAGGAGAGTGTTCATTCAGTTAACCCAGAGGTGGGGGCTTCCTCAGAGAGACCTCATGGCATCAGCAAGCAATGCCAAACTGAGGAATTTCTGTTCCCTTTACAGGGCAGACAATCCCACGGTATTGGACTCAATGACAATACCATGGACATACCAGCTGGCGTATATCTTTCCTCCCATAGCCATGATTCCCAGAGTTTGACTAAGATCAGTCTAGATCAGTCGTCAGTAATAATAATAACTCCCTTCTGGCCGAAGGGGTCATGGTTCACCCTGCCCATGAATATGAGCAGAGGGGAATTTTGGAGATTACCTCTGCATCCGGATCTAATATTCCAGGGTCAACATCTGTGCAGGAATCTTTCCAGCCTCAGCTTGACAGCTTGGAGACTGAGAGGACCGTATTAGACTCTAGTTTTTCTGAGAAGGTATAGTATACTCTTTCTCACGCTCGTAGTAGCACTACAAATAAATCTTATGCACGTATTTGGAAGATTTTCAAGATTGGTGTGCAAGCAGGAGTATTGATGGACTTAAACCTTCTACTCCACAGTCATTGGAGTTTTTACAGGAAGGCTTCTATAAAGGATTAAAACCTAGTTCCATCAAGGTGCAGATAGCAGCCCTCTCTGCACACCTAAACTCACGTTTCTTTCAGATCTTGGAGGTAAAGAATTTTGTTAAGGCTAGACTAGGCCTAACCTGGTAAAGCAGGTAGACCCATGGGACTTATCCTTTGTGTTGAGACGCCTGTGTCTTCCTCCCTTTAAGCCTTGGGAGGAAGTAAACTTCAAGTTAACATTGATAGTTTCTCTTTTACTAGCCATTACCTCTGCTAAGAGAGTTGGAGAACTTCAAGCCCTTGGCTCCGCACCTCCATACGTGATTTTTTTCCCAAGACAAAGTTATCCTTAGGTTCCTTCCAGGATTCCTGCCTATGGTGGCTTCATTTGCCAACATCAACCAGCCAATAGTATTGCCTGTATTTTCTCCTACTGGATCATCTAAAGAAGACTTGGATCTTTCTTTATTGGACATATCCAGAGCTATCAAGATCTATCTACATAGAGTAGGTGATTTTCGTAAAGACAAGAATTTCTTTATCCCTTTCGCAGGAAAGAACAAGGGGAGAAAGGCTTCAAAACCTTCAATATTCAGATGGATCTGTGACTCCATTGCCTTATGTTACTCCTCTGCTGATCTGGATCCACCAGAATTTACCAGGGCTCACTCTACTAGAGCTGTGGCCTCCACTTGGGCAGAGCGTGCCGCTGTGCCACTTGAGGACATATGCCAGGCAGCTACCTGGTCGTCTTTGACTACCTTTGTGAGATATTTCAGGCTGGATACTTCTTTTCTTGTCAAGAACAACCTTTGCAAGATCTGTTCTTAATGCGGACGTAATAAATAACCCGCCCATTGGGGATAATGCTTGCTAATTCCCCATATGTTGTGATGCCAATGGGACGTAAGGGAAGCTAAAATTATTATGTTAATTTGTTTTCCCTAAGACCCATTGGCATCACAAGACTCCCTCCCTGTGTTTTATGTTTCTTTATAATTAGACTGAGGTCTAGGGGGAGGTGGAGCCTATTTATACCTCATGGAGGAGGGGATTAAAATTTAATTGTTATTTTTTCATTAAATATTCCTTCGTCCCAGGGGCTCGCAGGGGCGAATTTACCCCATATGTTGTGATGCCAATGGGTCTTAGGGAAAACAAATTAACATAATAATTTTAGCTTATTTCCAGTTCCTGGAGGAGGCACTGTGAGAATGTTCACGCTGGCAAACTTTAATCACAGCCCTCACAACACAGTCAGGCAGAAATACAATGGTTTTACGCACAGGATGCTCATGATCAAGAGTACAGTTCACAGAGTCAAGGGCTGTTCACAGTTTGCATGTTTTTTAAGGAAAAGGGCTTGATATCTCTTCAGTTCAGCATCCTGGAAAAGGATGGTCCAGGTCAGCAGTAGGAAGGAGTCTCCCATCCTGAGGAACAATGATAGAGATAATGCCGCACTCACTACATGTATTGCACGAGGTTACACTTTCTACAGATTCAGCAAAAGTACAGGGCAAAAGGGAGAGTTATTTTTTTGAAATAGAAACTTGCTAAATGTCCTTCCAGGTGATAATGTTCACAAAAAGAAAAGTTTGCCTTGCTCTAATACATAAAAAGAACATAATAACTCTAAGCTATTCTCTTTTGTTCAGTGGTTTAAAATGTCCCCTCTCATACTCTTATAGCCTTTAAAGGGAACCAATCATTACAATTGTGATGATATGCTGCACAGAATATGTCGACTGTGCAGCTCACAGAGCATACTAGTCACGGCTGCAGCAGTCGCTTTATGAAGGTGAAAAAGAAGTGTTATTATACAGTGCGAGGCAGGGAGAGGGGCAACAACTAGTCGTCTCGGAGGAGAGCTACTATCAGGTCTCTCTTCCTGCCAGTCATTCTCACACTGTGCGCTGACAGGAAGAGAGTGGTGACTGGTCACGGGTGGCTTTCCGCCCAGAAGACTAGTTGCTGCTCCTCTCGCTGCTTTGCACATCATAAACCTTGTTTTTCACCTTTAGGCTATGTTCACACAACATATATTTTTCGTAAAAGTACGGCCGTACACATGGTATACGCTCCGGCCGGGATCTCTAGCGGCGCAGTAGAAAACTGACATGTCAATTAATAGCGGGTGCAGAAAGCCCTGTCAGTTAACACAATGGAGCGAGCGGCTCCGGCCGCACGCTCAATAGTGTGCAGTGGGGAGCTCTGATGCGGGTGCGCACAGATGCGCCCGCATCAGAACTTAGCGGTGCTAAAGATCATCCTGCCGATACTGCAGTATCGGCCAGGATGATCTTTTCTGAGACTGCCCGTTCTGTGACCTGGCCAGGTCACGGAATGGCCAGTCTCATGCGTAGTGTTAACATAGCCTTATAAAGCTACTGCTGCAGATGCCGCTGGTCGCCTTGGGGAGCTGCACAGGACATCTATACTGTGCTGCAGGAAGCTGTGCTGCAGGGAACCATATTGGCACAATCGTGCTGATTGGTTCCCTTTAAAACAGGAATGGTGACTTTTTTCAGTATGGGGCATACGTTTTGTGGAGGCTTACTGTATTTTGGTAATTTGTCAGGGAACCCCAAAGATACCGCAGACACATGTAATGTTTTGCGAATGGTGGTTTTAATGTTTTAATATTTTACCTCAATTTTAGATTTAACATTTTCCCCTATGGTAGTAATAACAGTCATGCAGCTTTTTTGAGTATTTTCACTGCTAAGCCATCACCTAGGAATAGCACCAGTCAAAGCTGACAGCTGCATTTAACTAGCTGTTGCAGCCCATCCCTGGTGTCTAGTGGGGAAGATGCCCCCCCCCCCTCCCCCCCGCAATGCGATCACAGAGGGGTGATCCCTTCTGCTTACCCGGCTGGGCCTCAGCGTCTGTATGATGCAGCAGCCCTAAGCATAATATCACTAATCTCATGGGTCAGTGTATTGTAATTAAACTGCAGTGATCTCTATGTGAGATCACTGCAGTAATAATAAAAATCCTTCAGGGGTAGTAAAAGTTAAAGTAAAAAAAAATAGTTTTTTTTATCAATAAAATATCCCCTCCCCTAATAAAAGTCTGAATAACCCCCCTTTTCCTATTTTATAAATAGAAATAAATAAACAAACAATACATATTTGGTATCACCGCATGCGTAATCGCCCGAGCTGTTAAATTAACACAGTGTTGATCTAGCATGGTAAACAGTGTATGCGCAAAAACCTGTCAAAGTGCAAAGTTGCTGATTTTTTTGTCACATCAAATCCTGAAAAATTGTAATAAAAATCAATCAAAAAGTCACATATATGCAATCAAGGTACTGACAGAAAGTACAGATCATGGCGCAAAAAATGACACCTCCCACAGCCCCACAGACGAAAAAATAAAAGTGTTATAAGGATGGGAATAGAGCAATTTGAAGAACTTATTTTTTTTGAAGGTTTAAATTTTTTTAAAAAAGCCATCAAATAAATAAAATAAAAGTTGTACAAGTTAAATATCTTTGTAATCATACCGATTTGAGAAACGTAAATAACATGTTAATTTTTCCATGGGGCGAATGGTGTGAACACAAGCCCCCTTAAATAAAAAAATTGCCCTGTCTGTCACTGCAAAATACAATAAGTGTCACAAAAAATAAGGGCTCATGTGGGTCTTTAGGTGAAATAATGCAAGCACTATAGCTTTTTAAAAATAAGGGGGAGAAAATGTAAGAGCAAAAACGAAAATTGGCTCCGCCCTTAAGGGGTTAAAAGTCTGTGCATACTCACAAAGCCAAGTACCAACAAGCAGAGAATACAGACCTGGATATGGTCCAATATTTACTGTCCCTACCTGACACTCAAAAACACATTCCAAGCATACACATTAAGTAGACTTCAGTATAGCACATGCTGCTGTTTCCTGGGTTTGTTTCCTTTCCCTTCTTCGATACTAAGCAGCGTATGAGCAGTGTTGCATGCTTTCCAATGTTTTCTAGTGTTTTTATTTAGCTTCATTGCTTCCTGGAAAATTATAACAATGTCAAATATAGTAAAACGATTTAGTGATGGAGTAGCACAGCAGGATGCTTCCTGTCATGGCATAGTCACAGCAGACAATGCAGCTAATACGTACCATCTATCTACACCTTGGAAGAAATGCCACAGTTGAAGTGTATCATATATAGCAATCACTATTAACCCCTTCATCGCCGAGGTCATTAATGCCCGGATGTCCGGATCAAATTGAAGCAATGTTGCCTCCTCATCTTTTAAAAGCCATAGTGCTTTTATTTTTCCACCTACAGGGCTTGTTGGGGTGTCATTTCTTGTGCCATGATCTCTAGTTTTTATTGATATCATAAATTTTTATTGGGGCATTTTATTAGTTTTTTTTTATGTTTTAAAACTTTTTGTATTTTTATTTTTACACATTTTGCATTGCATATATATTTCCCTTAGGGAAAAAGTTTACAATCCACTATGTATAATTTGTTCATCATCATAGGCCTTTGATAAGCTCTCTAGTCTTATTTTTAGTGTTAGGAAAAGATGATTAAAGTGTACCTGTTATAGCTTTCAAACTAAAAATTAACAGTAGATGTGAAATAAAGCTTTGCAACTTACATTAATTATAGTTTTTGTTTAAAATAAAGCTATACTTACTTTTATTCAGGTCCAGTTTCTTGAAGGCAACTTTTTGGTATTTTGCTAGTAAAAAAAAAAGAGAGAGAGACCAAATCGGGGAAGTCCCGGTCAGTACAGTCATGGCTCAATGCGTCTGTCTATCAAATGACTTCCTTCCCTGTGAGCACGTTCATGACAAGACCTCATGTGTTTAGTCTCTTTATTTCAACCAACACAAGACCAAAAAGCTGCCTTCAAGAGACTGGACCTGGATTCAAGTATAGCTTTGTTTTAACCGATTGACGACCCAGCACGTACCCGTACGTCCTGGAGCGGGCAAGGAAGTTCAGAGGAGGGTCACGCCAGGGACCAAAGCTGTTAGCGGGCACCAGCCAATCATTGCACCAAAACTGACAGCTGTAGTTAAATGGCTTTTTACCCCCATTCCTAGTGGTCTAGTGCTGGGATCGCCCCCACGTGATGACATTGCTCAGTGCTCGAGTAGAATGGGCTCCAGCAGCCCATAGTAATCGAGCACTGATCTCATTGATCAACGCAGTACATATGCACTACATTGAGCTCTATGAGAGATCGGTGGAGTTAGTATTGAAGGGGGGTTACAAATTACTGTTTAAAAATTTTTTTTGTCATCAATAAAAAAAAATCCCATCCCATAATAAACGTTTAAATCACCCTTCTTTCCCATTTTATAAATGAAATAAATAAATAGATACATTAAAAAAATTAACATTTGGTACCGCCAAGTGCATAATCACCTGAATTATTAAATTATCACATTCCTGATCTTGCATGGGAAGCGCAAAGTCATTCCAAAGCGCAGAATTGTAATAGAAAACAGTTAAAAAGTCACATTTATGCACAAAAATTACACCTCAAACAGCCCTGTAGACTAAAGGATAAAAACATTATGGTATTAGAGCAATTTTAAGAACATTTAGAGGGAAATTTATCAAACATGGTGTAAAGTAGACTTTGCTCAGTTGCCCCTAGCAGCGAATTAAATTCAACCTTTCATTCCTCACAGACTCTTTTGAAAATGAAAGGTGGAATCTGATTGGTTGCTAGAGGCAACTAAGCCAGTTTCACTTTACACCAAGTTTGATAAATCTTCCCTTTAGTTTTTTTAAAAGGTTTTATTTTTTAAAAGCTGTCAAATAAAAGTTATGAGTGTCTTATTATTTAATACTAATATATATATATATATATATATATATATATATATATATATATACAGTATATATATATAGCCATGAAGATCCCTACTTTTTATTTATTTTATTTTTTCATTTACATATACATATGAGGACTTGATTTTTTTTCCCCAAGACAATTTGAGGTTTTTAAACAGGTCATACAGTGGGGGAAAAGTTTTCATATTTTGTTGCAAGTGTACAGAAAACAATAAAATCAAAAGCTATAGTCACCTCCTCTGCGCACCCCCGGTGTCCTCATACAAGTCTCCAGCTTCCCCATTGAATAATCCCACCTCCACTTTTAAGACTTACTTGTCTTGGCAGTGATAACCCGGTCAGCCAATCACTGGCCAGGGTGCTATACTGTTTCGGTCAATGATTGGCTGAGCGAGCTGTCACTGCTAAGAATGTCTTAGAAATAAAGGGAGGATCCTTCAGCATGGACCTGGAAACCGGTAGGAGGACACGGGAATGCATGGAGAGGTAAGCATAGTTTCTTTATTATTTTCTATATACATGCAACAATATATAAAAACGTTTCCTTTGCCAGGTAACCACTTTAAGGATAAGTTCACACACTGTCTTTTAACTGCTGTTTGACAGCCGTCTTTTAAGATGGCCATCATTTGTATAACAAATGACATTATAAAATAATGTCTGTTATGTGCCGTTAAATGACGGGTGTCTAATAAAAATGTGTGTTAACATAGCCATAGGGTAAAATCTGATGACAATTTTAGGTTTTTATCTGATGAAGTTTTTAAGAAATGTGCTAATCCTAAAAGTTGGTAATCAAACTGGCAAAAAAAGGACTGCGGAAACATGTAAATTTGGCAAAAGTTCCCTTAGAGACCACTTGGCGAGGCTGGCATATAGAATTAGTAAAAAGAGATGATGTGATGGAAGCTCTTGTCTCACTTGGTCACTTGACTGTGTGATTACTTGATTATTGATATACTGTAGTACACTACAATATTAAAGTGCACTAAAATAAGTTATCCACAGGACAGGTATTACATGTATAATTGCTTGGGGTTTGATCTACATGAATAGCAGTTTTTGAGTGCACCTGGTAAAAGAAGCGACAGTGTACTTGCGTCACCAACATTTTATTTACTGCTATGGGACTGACGGAGATCGTATCACAGCTGCATTAATGTTTTCATTTGCAGGCTTAGCTGTGTACAATGTTTTGGCATATGACACAAAGTTTAGTATAAATTACCTTAGTATAATGTTTTTGACACAAAATATGGGATAGCTGTGTGTAGATAAAAAAAACAAACAAAAAAAAAACAAATATAATATTGAAAAAAACATAGGCATCAATTAATAAAATAAGAAGCCCTCTTCTAATACACAGCCATCATTTTTGGTCTTGCAAGCTGTTTTTACTCTTAAAGCTTTGCTTTGTTGCTATTACTTTCCTGTACATTTTAATCGCTAGAGAGTTGTTGAACCAAGAGCATGGTTCAGGGGAACTGTAAAATGCATCCATGTCAGAAGCATCTCCATAGGATTCTATTATATTGCTGTTACCCCATCCCACACAGTGTTGTAATCACTCTGGCAAACATTTTTCAACTGAATAAATTCAAATGAACCATCAGAATATTTTACCGGTAGCAATTAAAATATAACTCAAACCAACAAAAGCTGAGCTGAGAGACTACAAAAATAAACACAGATGTGGACAGCTACCCTAAAGATGTCAGAAGTGAAGATCACACAGAATGCTGCTTTTGTCTCAGTTTTTAGTACTACTGCTCCTTGAGACAGACACCTAGTGTTCTCTCTAAATCTTTGGAACCAATAAACAGGGTGATTTGGGAACTTTGGAACTTGGGTTTCCTCTAAGCTGGGCAATAAATGGTAGCACCTCATTTGTAATAACACAGAACCTTTATAAAAACAAGTAACTTTACTTATTCTTCTCCCAGGGAGGTGCAGCAAGCATGACGGTTTCAGCACACATAAGTGGCACAGATGCTTGAACAGTTAAGGAAAATCAAGGTTGTATTTTTCATCATCTTCCTTTTAAAGCTTGACAAGAAGATACAGTCAGGTTAAGTTCAAGATGGCTGTTGGATTCTGACAAGATGGCTGTTGGATTCTGGAACCCTACCCCCTGCCACAACCGAAAAAAAATTTCCTTCTATACCTCACCTCACGATACCCTAACATGTGTCAGAAGTTTACTATCTTAGAACAATAGAATGTTTTTTTTAAATACTGCATTAATAAATAGCTATGTATGTTTATGTATATCCAAGTTTCTCAGGATTGGATCTAACTTTTCCAGGCACCCGGAGCACAGTGTCAGAGTTCAAAAGAAGCTAGATGATACACAGTACTATAAACTCGCTCATCTCGACCACCATACATTATTAGGCCTTCTCTGTGCACTGAAATGGTTTTATGAAAGCTACCCCTACTGGAAGTTCCCTGCATCCTGTCAGTGTTAACTGGATTTGTTTCTTAAAGGCACATACCCATTTGAATGCTGTCATAATAAGATGCTAGTTGTCCCTTCTCTACTTTCTAGGAGGAGGGTTTACCATCTTAATATTTATTATTCCATTTGCAACATTAAAACTCATTTCAGTCCCCCTTTGTTATTGCTAAACACTGTATTCTGGCCAATTGCTAGGTATGATTCTGGTTCTTGACCCTAAAGTGTCATAAAGTGTCATAAAGTGATATAAAACAACATGCTTAAGGTCCTATTCTACGGAACGATTATCAGCTGTAATAGCGCTTGTTTGCTCCTCACAGTTGGCCCGTGGAATAGGGCCTTTAGCAATACACTAACAGAACAACAAATCCCAGTACAGTATTTAACCCCTTAACGCATTATGACGTCCTGAGACATTATAGTGCCATTAAGAGGGTACAGAGAGAGCCACCTCTGTTTTGTGCCGCTAATATCGTTCATGCTGGCAAATTGACCATTTAAATTCAGCTGTAAAATCAGTGGTGGCTCAGTAGCGGGATTGTCCCCTGCAATGCCATTACGTGCACATGGGGGGGGGAGGAATCATGATACTTACCCGCCGGAGCCTCAGTGACACTCTGACGCATTGATATTGCAACCTGACTTCTTTTTACATGTTCATTTCATTTATACTTTTTGCACCATAAACTCTTTAATTAGTTTACAGATAAACTGTGTGAGATGTTTACTCTCTCACAATTGATGTTAGTTCAGAGTTGATGCCCCTTCTATCTCAGTAATGAATTCCTTAGATGTTGAAAGATGACATAAATCCTGTCTATAAATTCAGACTAGAGTTAAACGTGTCAAAGACTGTCTTGAATTTGTATTCCCAGACTCTCTTATCTCTTTGGGATTCAAAATTGCTTTTTAATATAACAACATTCCTAATGTTTTTCTTACACACTGGGCAACTAAATGATTTAAACCTCTACCTTGTTTTAAATGTCTGTTCCTTCTCCAATATAGATACCCTTAATAGGATGTTTAGTGCACAAAATTAGGTACATAACAATGGATGTAGAATAAAGTTAAAGTGGCCGTATACCTTAGACATCTAGCAGCAAAGAGAAGAGAAGAATGAAGCAGCCGGAAATTTGTTTTGCAAGTGTCACAAATTTTTGAACAAACCCATTGAGATTCGCAAATCGAATCTTAATAAATTTCATTAAACAGCCAAAACTATAGTAGCTACTATACTGAGACTATTACAGAAGGGTGAATTGATCGTTTGCTGTGTTTACATGGAATGATTATTGCTCCAAGGTGATCGTTATTGCGAAAATTCGAACATAGTTCCATGTAAACTCAGCATTAGTTTGTTAGGGTCCTATTACATGGAGCAATTTTTAACGATTAACGACTAAAGAAAAACGATCACAAACGACATTGTATATCATTAACCTGAAATTGTTCACTATATTACACAGAATGATGGTCGTTAGTTACGATTGTTACTACGATCTTTATTGCGATCATTACTATGATCGTTTTTTCCTTACGATGCTGGCGAAGCAATGAACAATGCGCAATTACACTGAACAATTAGTGAAAAAAAGCAGAACTTGAGCAAACGAATGTGGAATTACAGCAAACTATTAGCGAACGATTAACAATAATTTTAGGTTCAGATCTAAATCAACTATCAACGACACACAAACAATTTATCGGTCGTTGCCCGCAATTACACTGAACGATTATGGTTTAAATTTGAACAAAATAACGATTTTTCGCACAATAATCATCCTGTGTAATAGGGCCCTAAGTCTGCTGCAATCCTGCAATACTGTGACCTCTGGGGGGTTTCTGTGTCTATATAATGCACTTTACGGTAAAAATTACATGATACTGTTGATCCATACTGTAGGTCAGTCCGAACACAACAATATGCACTTTCTAATGTTCTTTTTTTTTTTTTTTCATTTTTATTTATCTTTTGCAATTAATTAGCAAAATGGCCCTATTGTGACTCAAAACGGTTTTAGTTTTTCAACAACTGGACTCTATGGAGTGTCATTTTTTGCACCATGATCTTTAGTTTTTATTAATACCATATTTGTGTAAATCGGACAATTTGATCACTTTTGATTATTTTTTTATATATATAATGTAACAAAAGATCAGCAATTCTGGCAGCAATTTTTCCCTCATTTCGTTTACGCTGTTCATAGCATAGCATTGCATTGATCAGTGTTATCAGCGCTCTGCACATTGCAATTGGGACACTGCAGGGGTCCCACAAAGGTCCATGAAGGTGTCCCGATCAGTGAGTGACAGGAGCTGCAATCACAGTGTTTAAGGTGCTTATGACAGACTGCAGCGTAATTGGCGGGCTTCATAGCACATTAGCAATTCACGGCGTATGGGTATGTCTTGGCTCGTCTGCTGACAGGTCGTCTAGGGGTTAAAATAAAATGGCATAAACCTCTTTTGCGGACAAAAAGAGAAAGGAGCGCTGCACCTCACACCTATGGCTGACACTAATGTCTCTTGGCTACTTTTAAAAACCAACGCCAGGATGTTGGTATATATTTTAATCAAACCATATTGCCTCATGTACCACATGCAGGTCCCCTGGTTCACATGAGTCCCTACACTAATTCAACACTGTGTCAGTCAGCGATCGCTAACCCCACAAAGCGAGCACAAACAGGGAAGGGAGGCCATAGAATGGCCCTGCAACCTGTGTACATATGCAATTACCTCCTATTTTTTCCCATTCTACCTGCAGGAGCAATGGTGAGTAGTAAGACCATGTTCACACTTGTGTTACTTTGTGCCTCTTTCTCCTCTGGCGGTGCCTGTTGGGTTTGGGGGGGGGGGCTTGGGGTTTGGTCCTGTGATAATGGGGTTGCAGGGCCATTCTATGGCCTCCCTTCCCTGTTTGCACTCGCTTTGCGGGGTTAACGGTCGCTGACCGACACAGTATTGAGTTAGTGTAGAGACTCATGTGAAACAGGGGACCTGCATGTGGTACATGAGGCAATATGGTTTGATAAAATTATATACCAACATCCTGGCCTTGGTTTTTAAATGTAGCCGAGAGCCATTAGTGTCAGCCATAGGTGTGAGGTGCAGCCGCTCCTATTGCAGAGCGAACTTCTTGAAAGTGTCCGTATTTAGCAACTTCTCTGAACCGAAAAGCTTGTCATTTAATTCCCTGTATCTGCCTGCCTGAGGCCACACAGGGCCAAGTATCTCTACCAGTTCTTTATGCCAGATTCTCCTGGATACTTTTCTACCATTCCCACACCAGTTAATTGGAGGGCAGCAGTTCTCTCTCTCTCTCTCTCTCTCTCTCTCTCTCTCATGAATTGGCTGAAGTTTTACACCATGTGCCCCCTTTGGAGGTTTTTTTTTTTTTTTGTTCCCTACAATGATTGTATAGAAATTGCTTTTGCATTCTTGTTCCATAACATGTCTAGTGATGGGGAGAAGGTGGCTCTACTGGTGAGCTGATACTTATTAACTAGCCTGCATAATGGTGAGATTAATAAGTAGCGCAGAGCACCAAAACATGCACCGCTACAATTAGAATGTAATAGCAAATAGGAGAATCTATTCTGGAGAATTGTCAGCTGCCAAGTAGATAATGTGCTGGTAGGATCTATACACTGTGCTGTGTAGTAGCCCTAAGAAGGGCTTTTGGGGTCTGCCTACAATCACTTAAAATCTTAACTTTCCCTACTCAAAGATCTCTCCCTTAACTTGTCCTGCAACAGGAGGAGGCCACAATGAATGTAGATGCTGTTCTCGCTTGCGTGCTTCTAGGGCCCATAACAGCCTCCCTGCATGGTTATTAGCTAGAAAGAAGTGCCAACCCTGGTGCGAGAAGAATCACATTTTTACCAGGTTTTGCTCAGATACTCGACAAAAAACAAATCTATCAAATAGTTCAATATTCAATCGAATAGCTACTCAATTGAGTAGTGCTCGTTTATCTCTACAAATTATTATATAGTTATATAGCAACTCTGTACCCACAATCTGCCCCCCCCCCCCAAACCACTTGTACCTTCAGTTAGCTGCTTTTAATCCAAGATCTGTCCTAGGGTCCGTTCGGCAGGTGATGCAGTTATTGTCCTAAAAAACAACTTGTAAACTTGCAGCCCCCTGCCCAACGGGTGTGGCTTAGAATATCTGTGCCCTAACTTTGCACCACCCCTCCGTCCCTCCTCCCCACCCTCCTTATCATTAGGAATGCCACTGAAACATTTCCTCCGGTCTGAACATTTCACAGGTGCCTTAACGATCCAGCCCATGTGAGGAATAGGAGACAATCTGCCTGGAGCATTCCTAATGATGAAGAGGGTGGGGATGAGGGACAGAGATGTTGTGCCCGTTGGGCACGGGGCTGCAAGTTTACAAGTTGCTTTTTAGGACAATAATTGCATCACCTGCCGAATGGACCCCAGGACAGATCTTGGATTAAAAGCATCTTTCGGAAGGTACAAGCGGTCTGGGGGGGGGGGGGGGGCAGATTGTGGGTACAGAGTCACTTTAATATACAAGTTCATACTAGCTTGTGGTGTTTGTGGATTTGGAGTTTTTTTTTCCAACATTTTATCTGAAGAGGTTCTCTGTAAAGCCCAGAAAAAATGCAAGGAAAAAAATTTAGGAGCATTAAAAGGAAGCTGTAATACTGAACTGTAAGACAAGACATTTAATTTATGGAATAAGTCGTACTGAAAACAGCCATCTGAAAGCACGAGCCAGATTTACTGCTCCGGACAAGCTCTGTTTGATATTAAGTTTAAAATAAAATAGAAGATAAATTTTAAAGAACTTATTTGAATGATAATATTATCTGAGGTCCATTGAAGTCTATGGCAAGCTTCATTTGTGGCTGTTTAGCTTATTCAGTATGCACAATAATACCTACAGTGTGTGAATTACATTTTTGCAAAATAAGTTGAAAAATAATATTATTGTTGGAAAATGTACCCTAAAGATTATGTTTAGTAAGTGAAATCCTGGCCAGATTGTCTATAATAAAAACAATTGAATTGGTCTGCATGTAACATTGTATTGAGTTACAACTTCCTTTTTTTTTCACAAACTTTTTACTAATGTCCTTTCTTAAAAAACAAAGGTTTCTCAACTTTCCAGATCGCATGCTGAATGTTATAGAAATTCTTTCTGATTAAATAAATGGGCAGTCCCGCTGTGCGTAACTAACAAGTGCTACACAGATAGATTGCATTGCTCTTTCCTAAAGGCATTTGTAGCTGGCCTTCTCTTTGTGCGCTACCTCCCAGCATTTCCCCTTTTTTTAGGTTTCTGCAAATCTAGCGTGGCAAATGTCAAACAAATTGAAATATAAATGACAATTGGAAGTGTGCTCATGTTAAATATCACAGTGTGGTTCAGCAATGTATTCCTTCTAAATGAATGTAAAAAGCATATGTTTTCTGCTAAGAGCAGTTGAAAACAAGAAGCCATTTTGTGTGAGGGCTGCATTAGTGCAACAAGATTTATACCTAAAATAAAAAGTCAAAAGGAACACAGTACATATCCATTAACCCAGCATTAAGGAACCTGATAAGTGCAGGTTATGATATGTTTTGGATTATTAGAAGATTAAGTAGTGTATTCACAGGATGTGCCTGCTTTTGCAGCTCAGCTTCATTAAGCTGAATGCATTTAGGTGCAATGCTGAACACAGCCACTAAAAAGAGGAAAAAGAGGATGATAATATAAGTGATAACAATATTATTATTAATAATAATAATAATAATAATAATAATAATAATACCAACATCTATTAATGTGGCATCAACAGATTACATTGCACTTTACAGTTCTGAAGGTGTATATACAGGCAAAAAACAATACTGGTAAAAACTGAGATCACCACTGCCATTGCACCTATCTCTACCTTTCTAGGACCAAGGATAACTGGCTGTTTTCCCTGTGGCAATTGTATCAGCTGCAGATACATCCAAAAGGGACAATGGTTCACACAGCCCTCTACGGGAGAGGGATACAAAATAACACGGCATTTAAACTGTAACTTTTCTTGGGTAGTGTATATCCTCCAATGCCCATGCGACCTACTGTATGTGGGAGAGACGACCTATGACCTGAAAACTCGACTAACACAGCACAGGTGTACAATACGAAAACAAAGGGGAGACTTACCTGTTTTGAAACATTTTTGTGAAGCAGGCTATAGGGAACACGATCTTACGGTGTTCATCAAAGATCAGATCCCCTTGCTGTCCAAGGGAGGAGATAGACATGCCATGTTGAAAAAAAGAGAGTTGATGTGGATACATAAACTCAAAACTTTAAAACCAACCCGACTGAATGTAGAGTTCAAAATATTACTAAGATATTATCGTGTGTGAACTATGCATAAACTCAGATGGATTTATCCAGAGATCGGGCAAAACTCCTACATCCTGTGTTAAATGGTGTGCTTTAGCGAGAGTTGTCCTGGTATAAATGATAGAATGTATGTGAAGTCACCGTTATAAATCACTAAACCACTATACTTACCGAAGACCAAAGGGCCGATATAGTACACTAGAACTTATTATGACAGCTGCACATGGCCTCCTATTGGTCCACATGATGCTGATGCCTTGTACTATGAACCCAACATGAGACTTTGCGTTCCACGGTGGTTTCTGGTGCGCATATGCGGAAGCAATCTGCTTTCCACTTTGGCATCTCACTGATATGGCTGTTTAACAGTTGCTTCAACATTCTCTGATGACGCGTGGTGATAAAGACCCAGGTGCTCCGTATGAACTTATTTAGACATTTAAGTATATTTTTCACTATATTTTTGTAACACAACATTATGTAAATGGTCTCACATTTATATTTGATACATGATAATGGGTACAAGATACCCCCAATAATTTTTGATGTATGATTTCACAGTTTTTCACTAATTATGTATTTACTAAGTAATGAGATTTTGATTATATATTGCATGTGTGTAATGATGTATTCACATGCTTGAGAAAAGTCGCATACCCTGTACAAGGATTGAATAAACCTCAGTTTACTTTTTCACTAATCTTGGAGCGCTGCAGCAGTATTTTTCATTTGTATATACAGGCAGAGATCTGACATTACAAAAAGACATACTAATCATCAATGCAAACATTAGTGCGGGCCCTGCTCACAAGAGCTTACAATCTATGACCATTTCTTTTCATGTCCTTTAGGCTGGATTCTCACATAATGGCTGCCTCGTGGCTGACAGTGTATTAAAGGGGTATTTCACAAAATAACATTTTCTTTCAAATCAACTGGTGCTAGAATGTCCCAGAAATGTGTAATTTATTTTTTATTAAAAGAAAAAAACTCAACCCTTCCAGTAATTATCAACTGCTGTATGTCCTACAGGAAGTGGTATTCTTTCCAGTCTAGAGAGCAGGAGAGGTTCTTATGGGGACTTGCTACTGCTCTGGACAGTTCCTGTCACAGACAAAGGATGGCAGCTGAGAACACTGTCAGACTGAAAACAATATGCCACTTCCTGCAGTACATACAGCAGCTGATGAGTGCGGGAAGACAAGATTTTTTTTTATAGAAGTAAATTAGAATTCTTTGGGACTTGCTGGGACCAGTGGATTTTTTGTGAACTTTCCCTTTTAATGTAAGTTGAACTGCTTGAGCTGGTCAGTTTGAAAACATACTGATTTGCACATCAGTGCAGTTTTGGAATTGCTCTAGGGCATTGGGATAACCCAAGCTTAAAGGGTTATAAAGGACCTGAAACATTTATCATATGTTGCTGGGGGGATGCTAAAAATATATTTACCTACCCCTGCAGCTCCAGGTCCAGCAACTTCCAGTCTCCTGCTTGCATCTGTTTCTGAAACATGTTGAAACCTGCTCAGGCAGTGCTATACCATCAGGATCAGTGATTGGTTGAGCTGGCAAGTTATGCTTACACACGTCATCTCAAAAGAAAGAAGTGGTGAGTAGATAGGACTAGACGTTACCAGACTGGGAGCTGAGGGGGGCCATGGTAGGTATTGTTTATAGTTTTCTTTTCTGCAGCGCCCAAGCTACAATAAAAGTTGTTACATTTCAGAATACCTCTTTAATAAACCTAACTCTGTTAAAGTGATTAGCCAGGATTAAAAAAAACACAGCTACTGTCTTGCAAAAACAGCACCAGACCTGTGTGATTGTGTGAGATTTTACAATTCAGCTCCATTTGCTTCAATGAAATTCATCTGCTAGACCACACCTGGAAGAAAGCAGCCATGCTTTTATAAGCCTGGAAACCCCTTTAAATCTTAATTGGGTGAGTCTCACAATGAGTAATCTCCATTTAGTCTTTTGCTTCCAACCTTGGAAAATTCTAGGTAACAATAACTTTTAGAGTGAGTTCACACATAGGCTATCCACACGGGATTTCATGCTGTGAGTTTGCAGCAAAATCCACTCTGGATCCCTTCACTGTCCCTTTCAATAAGATTGTACACTCGCTGCAGAATTGACATCCCATTGCGAGAATGTAAGCGGCAGACACAAATACATCATGTATGAGCCCATCCTTAGAAACTTCTCTCATATGACTAGCATTTACGCTAGAATTGACCTTTCTCTGCCATCGTTGATTATATTTAACCCCTTAAGGTCAAAGCCTATTTTCGTTTTTGCGCTTTTGCTTATTCCATTTTAAGTTTAAAAGTCCATAGCGCTTGCATTTTTTCACCTAGAGACGTATATGAGCGCTTATTTTTTGCGAAACCAATTGTACTTTGCAACGACAGGCATTATTTTTCCATAACATATGCTGCGAAACCGGAAAAAAATCATTTGCGCTGTCAAATTGAAAAAAAAACTAATTTGTTTTGATTTCGGGGAGTTTTGCATTTACGCCGTCCGTCCTATGGTAAAACTGACTTATTATGCATGTTCCTCAAGTCGTTACGATTACTATGATATATAACATGTATAACTTATATTGTATCGGATGGCCTGTAAAAAATTCAAACCATTGTTAACAAATATACGTTCCTTAAAATCGCTCCATTCCCAGGCTTATAGCGCTTTTATCCTTTGGTCTATGGGGCTGTGTGAGGTGTCAGTTTTTGCACCATGATGTGTTCTTTCTATGGGTACCTTGATTGCGCATATACGACTTTTTGATCGTTTTTTATTACATTTTTTCTGGATTTGATGCGCCCAAAAATGCAATTTTGCACTTTGGAATTTTTTTGCGCTGACGCCGTTTACCGTGCGAGATCAGGAATGTGATTAATTAATAGTTCGGGCGATTACGCTCGCGGCGATACTAAATATGTTTATTTATTTATTTATTTATTTATATTTATAAAATGGGAAAAGGGGGGTGATTTGGACTTTTATTAGGGGAGGGGATTTTTTATTAATAAAAACACTTTTTTACTTTTTTTTTTACTGTAACTAGAAGTCCCCCTGGGGGACTTGTATATAGACAGCACTGATCTCTCATAGAGATCAATGCTGTGTATATACACAGCAAAGATCGATTAGATCGGTCATAGATTACTATGGCCTGCTGCAGGCCATATCAATCTATTGCCGAGCCGGGATCAGCATCATTCCGACACTGAGGCCATGCACGGGCAGAAGAACGGATCTCCCCCCCGCGATCGCATCGCGGGGGGGAGATCCGTCCCACTAGACACCAGGGACGTGAGGTCTGAAGCCTCTAAGTGCAGCTGTCCTCTAAGTGCAGGTCTGAAGCCTCTAAGAGGCACTGCCCGGCTGCACGTGTCAGCCGGGATCAGCACCGTTCAGAGCGCGGTCCCGGCGGGACCCCGCTCTGAACACCCCGAGCGGCACCATGACGTATCAGATACGTCATGGGTCGCTAAGGGGTTAAAGAGGACTTGTCAGCCTCACTAAGGCAGTGGAGCCTGCCCAACCCACCTCCCCCTCGTTGAGCCTGAAGCAGTCATTTTTTATGGATGTCGGACTCATCTCTATTGATCTGCATAACGCGCGTGCTCAGCTTTGGGCCGTGATTTCTCTGCCCCAGGAGCGGGACCAGGAGCAGGACTTGCAGGGAGGGTTAAGTATGCCAGGCTCCATGAGGGGGGGTCGAACGGGCTCCACCACCGTAGCGGAGATGACAGGTTCCCTTTAAGCCATACAATTAGCACCTTTTGTGCTTTAAATGCAGAAATAAAGTAAAAACAAGCAAGCACAGCATTTAACATTTAAACCCCTAGACCCCATTTCTGGGCAGCATGGTGGCTAGGTGGTTAACATTGTAGCCTTGCAGCCCTGGGGTCCTAGGTTCAAATTCCACCAAGGGCAACATCTGCAAAGAGTTTGTATGTTCTCTATGTGTTTGTGTGGGTTTCCTCCGGGTACTCTGGTTTACCCCCCCCCCACACACACACACACACACACACAAAAAAAAACAACAACACACAGATAGGTGAATTTAGATTGTGAGCCCTATTGGGGACAGGGAGCAATAATTGGCAAAAACTATGTGAAGTGCTGCGGAATCTGTGTGCGCTATACAAATAGAAGCACTATTATTATTACTACTATTATTATTATTATTATTATTATTATTATAACCCACCCACCCCCCTTTAAAAAGCAATTGAAACACATAGAAGAAGTATGACAAGATGACTAGATAAAAGTTACATTTTATTGGGAAGATTTTGGATTATGCTTTGAATTCTTTTGGAAGGTTTTTCCATGGAGGCATTGGAACTGTTTACATCCTTCAGATATGGGAAGTGTAAGATATGATGAACAATGAGAGATTTCTTACATTTGTCTAGTCTGTCTACAAACAGCAATAGTGTCGTTTATAGATACTAACATATTTACCCTATTTCTGTGTCGTACCTCACTTGATATTCCAAGTAATAGATTCTATATTGGGATTTGTTTTCTGACGTCCTGTTTTATAAATTACAGGTAAAAGACACATTTACATGAAGTATAACTAGAATCACAACTCTAAGATTACACAGCTCTAAGAACACATTGCCTGCACATAGAGCACCCAGTATCTGCTTCCATAGACTGGATTATACTATGGACCATACATTACAAGAATGATATATACTATACGTAATCTGCATATATTCACCACATTACTCTTTTGCCCATACTTATTAACCAATTTGTTATTCACTTACAAATCCAAGATATCAAATGTAAAGATAAGAGAATTGAAAGATACTCATCAAGTGTCAACTTATCATTATAAGGATAATCAAGATATATAATTTCTCTTAAAGGGGCAAGTATGACATAAAAAATGAAATTCCCTTTTAGTCACCTAGAGATAACAGATGGTACATGCTGGTTGTTCACATAACGTTCCCAATTGATCTTCATCAAAAATAGGCTGTGAAGTCATTAATGATTTGCAGGCACCAGAGGGGTCAGTTTCTTATGAACAGCGAGAGGCCCCACAATGTGACCCCTACAGTTTTGCAAGGTGGGGGAGGAGACATTTTAACTGAAGTTTTTCTTTAATCTATTGAGCTCTTTCATCTCTATCTTTCATTTGACCATTTTATCTACTGCATTAGACTAAATCTTTGTATGAGACACCCAATCCTTAGTAGGAACACTTCTCACCGACTACTGGTAATGAATAGATGGCGCCTTCAAATCCAACAGATCAAGTCACCTTGTAAATGGATTTGTTGCCAGGCAGAATAAATATGCCAACGAGAACATTCAATTTAGGGGATTTTAGGGCCCGGGAATTAAAACGATGGCACAATGATTAATGCAAGCATCAAACAATGGTGGATTTTAAGTTAAGATGATTAATATACTGTAAAAGTATGTAAAAATCCATTATTCTTTACAACCATCACAGCGGTCCAGTGCTCTGGCTATATTTCATTAATGCAAGAATTCTGCTGAGAAATGTTTAGAACAAAGGAGAAAATGCTTGTTGTTGTTTAACTGTAGCATGTTGGCGTGATTGTGACCTCAAAAAAAAAGGATGTGGGTATGGGAAAATATTCTTCCTTTGTTTTCTTGAATGGCAGCACACTGCATTTAAATACCAGCTGTCGCTGCGTGAATTTTCTGGGATATTTATTCAACCCGTCCGTCATGTCACTGCAGAACTGCACTGGTTTAGTCTATGAACTTACCATGGTCATTATCAAGAGACAGGACCTTAGTAGATTTTTAGCTAAGCTCCATGGTAAGTGATGGTTCAATAAAAGATATTTATGAGCAGTCAGTGAGATCAATTCCACCCATTTATTCCAGCAGCTTTCAACAAATAGAAAACATCATGACATTGTAAGACCATAAAATTTGGTAATCTAGTAAAGATAAAAGTAACAGATATTCCAATTTAGTCAAGTACAATTATGTTTTAGATGAATTATGTACTAGGAAAGTTAGCTAAAAGTTTAAAAGAACTCTGTGAAAAAGTATGAATACAACTATGAGATACCTACGATTCTGTAAACAGATTGCTGCTCTAAGGCAAGAATACACTCAATTAATACACTACAACAACCCTATGTGAAGTTAAAGTCAAAATGGTAGACTCCTGAATGACCACCAGATGTCAACCTTCTTTTTCTACTGTTATTAGGAAACCTAGGAAAGAAAGAGAGAGCTGGAGTCAACTACACAGCCATCAAATCTTAAATACTGAGTTGGACATCTATATTTTCAATATTGTGCTTACTGTATGTCAGCATATTCAGCATATATAGCTATATATATATATATATATATATTTTGTGGGCACTAATATATAGCGCTAGTATATCTGTATATAAAAGTACTATACCTTTGGAAGTGTTCCCTTGTGGAGTTGAACAACAATTACACTATTAACCCCTTAAGGACTGGGCCAATTTCCATTTTTGCGGTTTGGTTTTTTCCTCCTTGTGCTTAAAGGGGTTATCCAGCGCTTCAAAAACATGGCCACTTTTCCTCCTACTGTTGTCTCCAGTTCAGGTGTGGCTTGCAATTAAGCTCCATTTACTTCAATGGAACTGAGTTTCAAAACCCCACCCAAACTGGAGACAACAGTAGGGGGAAAGTGGCCATGTTTTTGTGTCGCGGGATAACCCCTTTAAAAGGCCATAGCACTTGCATTTTTTCACCTAGAGACCCACATGAGCCCTTATTTTTTGCACCACTAATTGTACTCTGCAATGACAGGTTTAATTTTTGCATAAAAAACACTGCGAAACCAGAAAAAAAATTGATGTGTTGGGAAATTGAAACAAAAAATGCATTTTTTTAATATGTGTAACTTTTATTTTATTTCATGGCTTTAAAAAAATTACAATTTAAAAAAATATATATATGTTCCTAAAATCGCTCTATTACCATGCCTATAGCACCTTTATACTTTGGTCTATGGGGCTGTGGGAGGTGTCATTTTTTGCGCCATGATGTACTTTCTATCAGTACTTTCCTTATGTATATGTGACTTTTTGATCGCTTTTTATTACAATTTTTGCGCAATTTTGCACTTTGAAATTTTTTTGCCCTTACGCCATATACCATGAGAGATAAGGAATGAAATAAATTAATAGTTCAGGCAATACCAAACATGTTAATTTATTTATATTTATAAAATGGGGAAAGGGGGGTGATTCAAACTTTTCTTAGGAGAGAGGATTTTTTACTAATAAAAAAACTTTTTTTTTATTAGACTTCTAGTATAACTACACTGATCTCTCATTAAGATGTATGCAGTATAGATATACTGCATAGATCGATGAGATCAGTGTCCTATTGCTCTCGGCTGGTAAAAATGCGGAGATTGCTCCTCCGTGATCATGTCGTGGGGTTGGGGGACTATCCCCCCCCCCCACTAGGCACCAGAAAAGAGGAAAAGCAGCATTTTAAATGCAGCTGTTAATTTGACAGCTGTATTTAAAAGGCTAATTAGTGGGCACAGCAATTGGCATATAGCACTTTGGATCGCAGCAACTCAGAGTGGGGTCGCCGTGCGACCCTCCACTGAACACCCTTAACGAGGCAAGGGTGTAAATTTACGCCCTTAGTCGTTAAGGGGTTAAGGAATCACTCAGAGGCATGTCTATTAATATGTGGACACTCTTATGTGAACATTCACTGCTATGTGACACTATGGTTTTAGCATTTTCTAGCTATATTGTAAATTATACATTGGATTATAGTGTTTTTAGTATAAATACTACTATGTAGCTCTATAAAGTTGTCACTACTATCTAGTGTTACTGTTAGATTACAGTGAGCCATATTGCATTACTAATAATTTTGTTCACTGAAAGCAATATGAGTATTACTGCGTGGGTATATCTTGGAATACAAACAGAGAAGTGGAAAAATGTGCTAAAGGACTACTGCACTAGTTCATTTATTAGATATTTAAAATAAAATCATGGATTTTAAATTATTCTGTTTGAAACATACAGATTTTATTCCAGAGAGTCCCAAGTAGCACCTGCTCTGTATCAATCCCTGTTCTGCAATACCCAACTCTTTTCTCTGGCTAGACATTCAAATCCAATAAGTCAGAACACAGAGCAGAATATGTAACAGATACTCATGCTAGATATTAAAAAGAACACAAGTCACAAGAATTAATTGTTAAAGCAAATGTGCCCATAGCAACTCAAGAAAACATTAATGGAAACACTCAATGAAAACCATGCAGAACAGAAAAGTAGTAAAACGTCCTACAGGTTTTGTATAGGGTGATTCTGGCCAAGTGCAACACTGCATGCACCTGTTAAACAGCCATCTGTTGTAGAGATGAGGCTGAAAAGATTTCTGCATTGCAAATTTTAATGTCCTACATAATCACTGGACTAGATTTATTAAATGGAAACATGGCATTTTGTAATCTCAATTCCTTAAAGTCGTATTTTAACCATTTGTTTCTTCTCTCAATTATGTAGCAGTTTCTTGCCCTTTTTAAATATTTTTCTATTTTGTTGTTTGTATTGTTCTTCTTAGCACACTCGACTGTATTAAAAGGTAAAAACTGATAGGAACCAGCTTCCTTAAAGTGTTACTGTCATTATAACTTTCAAACTTAAATCAACAGTAGATGTGATATAAAGCAAGTTTGCAATTTACTTTCATTATATGGAAAACATGGCACTTCCTGTGTTTAGACTTTTTTTTTTTTTTTTTACCTTGCCTATGTATAGACAAGGTACTGTAGTTATATTCTACCAATTCCCAGAATATAGCATTGGGGGGCATAAAATCCCTCTGAAATGTCCAATTGATTATGTCCAATTGTACTGTTCAACAGTTTTCTTTTTATTATGGTCTACTTTTAGACAAAAGTTTAAGACAAAGGGGGAGATTGGGATTATATCATAAACTGCACCAAATGCACAAAGGCAACTTTGTTCTAAGTAATAAAGTTTGAAATGCTACCTCTAAACAACCTATAATAAAGGTGTGTTTACACGTAAAGATTATTGTGCCAATTTGCGCGATAACGATCGAATTCGGACGATAATCGTACGTGTAAACGCAGCGAACGATCAACCGACGAATGAGAAATCGTTCATTTTGATCTTTCAACATGTTATCAAATCATCGTTTGTCGTTCGCAAAAATTTCGCAGATCGTTCTGTGTGAACAGTCGTTCGCCGATTTAACCAATGTGTGAGGTAGGCTTAAGGATCGCAAAACGATCGCAAAACGAATTTTCCGTACGATATATCGTACCGTATATACGCTGATCATTATGAAAAAAAATCGTTACTCCGACATCGTTAATAGTACGATTGGGCCAATTATCGTTTCGTGTAAACGCACCATAATTTTTAACCTTTAGCCTGTTTTCAAAGTTATTATAGTTATTATCTCAATGTCAATGGCAATATGACCAATGGTTTCTCAGTGACTGTTATTCCCATACCCTTAGATATAAAAGAGGGATAATAGTAACCATACAAAAAGACCTTCAGACTATTACAATAGAATTAATAATATAATGAAATTACATGGCTTACTTGGGAATTTGAAATATGGTAAAAGTACTGCACTAAGAAACCAGAAGAATTCCTAGTATTAAAGACCCTGTAGATAATGCATAACATACTTCCGGCATTTTTCACTGAAATCATTTCTTTTGTGAAGGGATATAATTGTAGCAGCTCAGATTGCAGTAAATATATAGCTACAAGCAATGTCCTCATCAGCATATGTGGAATTGCAAGGACCTGTAAACTGAGAACTTATAGCTAACAACACAAACCCCTCATTAGAATATTTTGTCAAATTGTTCTGTGTGGGAAAAGTGCACGTGAAATTACATATTATAGGGAACGAGATAACCGAAGGCACCACTTTCCCATACATAGCAATTTAAAAACATTTAGGGATAAATCTCTCCATACGCACACACACTGTTTTATTGTAATATATGATAGCTCAGTTTTTGCTCTTATTTTAAGCATAAATGTGAGGACAATGAAATATCCCAGCAGTATCGCCTGCAGAGATTACATTGCTTAAAGAAAAACAAAGAAGATTTCATTGTATGTTTAAGTATACCTGCCCTGCACACACCTGCATACTACAGAAAGAGGCTAAAATCCTATGAACAACTTACTATAGGTGACTGGTCATTTTCATATCCAACAAAAGGTCTTGAAATTCTTTCATCTAGATGAAGTGGACAGTACTAGTGAGAGCCCTGAGATATGTAAATATTGACTGGGGAGCAGACACTTGAATTATTGGAATTTCATCCCTCCAACCCGGTTTTATATCTCATGGCCTGTTTCCTAACCCCCTCTAGCAAGTAATTCTGGAGAGAAGAGTCCTGAACAGGGTTTAAACACTCAATAGCAAAAACAATTAAACAACCAGTGCAATGCCCCTAATGTCAACGGCCCCAAAACAGTTACATAAACAGTTAAAAAGTTCTTCAGGTAGGCCTCTCGGAGAGGGGTAGGGTAAATTAATCTTGGAGGTTCTCCATATGTGTTGAGGAATAATTCCTTAAATTTGGTGAACAATGGTGCAAATATACGTGGCCATTTCATTGAAGAAAATTACATCTAACCTTAATCCGAAGTATAATCAGCTGTATTTTAGGTTTTTTGATCATGCTTTTATAGTGTGGTCAGACTCGGAGGAACAATTCATACTGTTCATGGAACATTTAAAGAATAATGCTAATATGCATTTTACCTCTCATTTCAGTAATGTAAAAGTGGATTTTTTTAGAGTAGAGGCTAAAGTATAGAGGCTGTTGCAATGTTTTCATGACAGCTGCTATGTTCTCTCTACTTGCAGGTGGAAAGCAAGAAAGGGGGAATATATATATTTTTTTATTACTGCCTTCCCACATCACCAACATTTTTCTTACTACAATTCAGGCACTAGAAGTATATAAAATACAAGTGACGTGTCACAACAGTTCCCAAATTTTTCTGAAGGGTTTGTAGCACACAGAGAAGCCTGGTTCAAAAATTTAGCAATTTCTAGCAGGAGTCCAGTTTTCACTCTTTATCTTAATGAGTTAAAGCATTGCAACTATTTCCCTCTCTATAGTTCTTTGTTACTGTTTTTGGTTTTCTACATATGGCAGCATTCCAGAACCATTTTTCAGCTGCTTTGCAGTGGATGTGATAATTACATGATGTGCTATCATTGAAATATTGGCATTTATCTGTTTCTTTAATTTCATCTTCACTACCTTTCTTTGAAGTTAGCTAGATGGAGATTGCATCTATAAACTAAAAGAAAGTTTAGAGTCTCCAATTTCACTAAATAAAGGTTAAAATAGAGGACAAATAAAGGACAAAATTGAATGGTGCTATTCCAATATAGTTTGAAACTAGCTTAACAATGCAATACTTTCCCTCTAATAAATTCAACATTAATAATAAATTATACAGAGCATCCCACACCAAATTAGAGTCGGCTAATAGGATTTTTAAATAGAAGTTGTTGAATGCTGATTCGTAATTTATTTTAATGATTTTGGATACCCCATCCTTCAAAGCACTATAAGTAATATGCTATAGTTTTGTCAAGATGATTATGGCATATGCTAATAAGAAATTCCTTAGTGGCCTGAAAAATCGCTGTAATTCTGGTTTGAAGCCTTCCGTATCTAGAAAAGTAACTAGTAGAAGTAAGAAAAATTGTGTTTAAAGAAGGGATTTATTTAATTAGAAAGTAAGGGGATGCTCACTCACTTGTAGCACTTTATGTAGGGATTACTGCAACACAGTCCATTCATACAGTATTTCAGAGGTATCAGCAATCAGGTGAAAGGAAAAACTTAATTCGGATTGTACACTCACCGGCCACTTTATTAGGTACACCTGTCCAACTGCACGTTACCACTTAATTTCTAATCAGCCAATCACATGGCGGCAACTCAGTGCATTTAGGCATGTAGACATGGTCAAGACAATCTCCTGCAGTTCAAACCGAGCATCAGTATGGGGAAGAAAGGTGATTTGAGTGCCTTTGAACGTGGCATGGTTGTTGATGCCAGAAGGGCTGGTCTGAGTATTTCAAAAACTGCTGATCTACTGGGATTTTCACGCACAACCATCTCTAGGGTTTACAGAGAATGGTCCGAAAAAGAAGAAACATCCAGTGAGCGGCAGTTCTGTGGGCGGAAATGCCTTGTTGATGCCAGAGGTCAGAGGAGAATGGGCAGACTGGTTCGAGCTGATAGAAAGGCATCAGTGACTTAAATAGCCAACCGTTACAAGCAAGGTAGGCAGAAGAGCATCTCTGAACGCACAGTACGTCAAACTTTGAGGCAGATGGGCTACAGCAGCAGAAGACCACGCGTTACTAGCATGGTGTACCTAATAAAGTGGCCGGTGAGTGTATATCTCCTATGAAGAGAGGAAGGTAAAGCAGGTTCATGCTCCCATCCAGTCCTCCTGGTTAAAGATGATCGAACATCACTTAGAAACACCTTGTTAAAGGATGTTCCTACGGAACACCTTAAACTCAACATGCTTCACGTCTGGGAGCTTATGGAGCCATGCGGTCTGTCCTTCCTACATAAGGAGCATGTCAATGGAGTGCTTCTTGATTCACTCAAAGACAACATACCCGTAAGGGGTCTCACCTGGTTTGAGAGGCTTTGCTTAAAGACACAACCAAAACACTGATCTGTCTCGGTCATTTACAAACTCCTCTTAGAGAACTCACACACTTCTTGACCAATTTTTATCTCCTCATGGGAGAAAGAACTTAATATTCTGCTAACAGACTCTGAGGTAGAAACTATCCTCAGGACGGCTCATGGTTACTCTCGCTGTGTGTTGCTCCAAGAGAATCATTATAAGCTGTTAACAAGGTGGTATAAAACCCCTGAGTGGTTACATGCCTATAAACTCTCCTCATCTGATCAATGTTGGAGATGCCAGCAGCACAAAGACACATACTCTCACATTTGGTGGGACTGCCCACTCATCTCCCCCTTTTGGAAACAAATAGAAGATACCTCTCTCACCAACTCCACCATCACTATCTCCTTAGCTATGATAGTTTTGGGAAGACCATCTGCAACCTATTTACCATCCAAGAGAAACCTCATGACACATTTGTTAGCAGCGACTAAAGCCTTGATCCCTCTTAAGTGGAGGCAAACCCACCCCCCCTTCCCTAGCGGACTGGGTCGGAAAGGTAAACCAGATTTGCAGATTTGAAGAATTATCCAGTTGGGCTAGTCGTACTCATGACACTTACTTGAAAGTTTGGCAACCCTGGATAGATTGACAACAATATAAGGCATTGCTACCACCCCCATCCCCCACCCCTCCTACAAGTCCTCCTCCCCTATACATCTCGCCCACCTTCACGTGAGAGGCACAAGGCCTGTATACATCTCTAAACATCCCCCCCCCCTCTCCTCTCCCCCTCTCTCCCAACCTAACCTACTACCTACTCCCATCTTTCCCCCCTTCCCCTCCCACTGCTAAACTCTCTCTTCTAACCTCTATGGTTACATGGAAGCTCCTTTCTCAGTTAAATTGTTAGTGTAATCTGTTTATTTAGAGAACAATCTCTCTGAAGGTCCTTCCCGCAATTGGCACAGTGCTGCCTACCCCTCTCCCCATGTTTTACCCGACACCACACGGACCATAAGACATTATGTTCTGTTATGTCAAGTCATGATATACCACTCTATGTTAAATGTGATACCTATGTCATACTCTTATGTGTTCTATTGACTACTACCTGTTATGTATATACTTTCATTTTACAAGTCACGTTTATATGTTGGTATTAAAACTAAAGAAAAATAAAGTTGATAAAAAAAGAGATGATCGAACATCGGAAAATCTTAGGTTCTATAGAACATGAACCTTGTCGAACCTTCCGCATTTGATTCCCGATGCCTTCCCGGTCCGTGAGCAAGGAGGAGACAGCCCGGATACCGCCTGGAATTCCGGAATTCAGCCTATTACCTAGGCTGAATCACGGAATTCCAGGCGGTACCCGGGCTGTTGTCAGGAAGGGGCTTTGGAACGACAACAGACGAGTGCAGCCCTGACACTGACACCCGTCCCAACTGGCCCTACCTGCTTGCCTCTACAGCCCTAAACGACTGAGGACAACTTGGAGCTGTGCCCTAGCCTGATGTAAGTGAGAACACAAAAATGAAGACAAGACGTACAGACAAAAAGGGGAGGTCAGAGGTCCGCGTCAGTAACAGCCGGTCAACAAGATACAAAATAGAGATCCGAGGGAAAGTCAAGGTACAAGCCAAAATGGTCGGGAAAACGAGAATAACAGAGTCAGCAGAAAAGCGAGGTCAAGAGGAAACTAGGAATACTAGGCTCTATCGCAGGCGCTCAAATGAGGACAGGGAACAATACTTATACAGCCTGGAGTTCCAGCCCCCCCCCTGATTGGAGCTGAAACTCCAGGCTCAGTGCAGGGAAGTGTTTAGACTGGAGCAGACAGCCATCAGTCACTTGATGATCATGCCGCTCAGCTGGGGCAGGATGAGCCCAGCTGCGGCTCTCAAAACGCCTTGGCGCACTAACCGCAGCCCGGTCGCTAGGGACGCCTTCGGCGCTCCCCTAGCAACCAGTCCTGCACCAGGGACGCCGCAGGCGTCTCTTCCAGCCTGGCCGCGCGCTCCTGATGACACAGTCAGGAGCGCCGCCCGGCCGCAGCGTCATCACAGCAGGCCGGCTGCTAGGGACGCCGTCGGCGCGCCCCCAGCAACCGGCCCTGCGCATCGCCGGCGGCTTTGTCCTGAGTCCGGCCGCGCGCTCTGGCAGAGTCAGGAGCCGGGCGCGTGGCTTGGATCCTGACAGCTGTCTCCTCCTTTCCCCCAGACCAGGAAGGCATCGGGAATCAAATGCGGAAGGTTCAACAAGGTTCGAGTTCTATAGAACCTAAGACTTTCCGATGTTTGATCATCTCTACTCCTGGTACAGTGCTAAGGACAGGGCACTAGTATGATTGCCCTTTCTGCACCCGCTCTACAAGTGTCTCTGCTAATAATGGTCCATATAAATTGTGATAGCAAATAAATAAACTTTACTATAGGCCAGAAAAAGATAGCTGAGCTCTGTGTGGCTCAGATTTGAATGAGTGTCCTATGGTCATGGCCTTTGGAGCTGGCCATATCTATCAGACAACTATCTTTTCTGATCCCCCTATACACTTGCACTTTTGGTGGTCTGAATGGGGGAAGGGCATTTAGCCACTGTCTGATATTTCTGACAACAGTTTATCATCTTTTATTACCTGGGAACCAAATCAGTTAAGAGTCATAAGGCTCCTTTTCATATTAGCCAATGGTTGGTGGGTTAGGTTGACATTTAAGGGGTTATACAGTTTAAAACTTTTTTCTCCCTTTCTGTCCCTTTCCCATAGTTATACATACCCCCCATGTGCTTCCAGTTCCAGTTTGGACATTTTCTGACTTTGACCCCCTCTCCAGCTGCACAGGAAGTTCTGTAGCTCTAAAAATTTCTATTTGTATCGTCACAGTACATGTTACTGTCGTCCATTTCATGCCAATACATCACAGAACGTGGCATGGCGATGAGCGATCTTGGCAGTGAGAGAGTCTTTTCTAATTGGTCTCCTTCCTCAGGGCTAATTTCATTATCTGGGCATCTGAATTCCTACTGGTTTGTTACACTCAGTGTCACATGTTCCTTTTTAGCCATTGGCAGTGCTCTTCATAACCTTCATCACATGGTCCCTCAGAACCAACAGAATGACAGAAATTGACCCTGCTGCAAAATAGCAGTGCAGAGTTCTGGGGAGAAGAACTTGACTGTTTGTGCTGTATGGAAGGAGAGAACAGAGACCCCTACTTCCCCCATCATCTCCCCCCATCCAGCATTACAATGCAGAAGAGCTGACTGCCTCTATCATGTTAGAGCAGAGGCAGCAGCGTCTGTGGATATGGTGATTAATCATATGGGGAATTGATGGCTGGGTGTTGTTTGTGTAGCTCTTACTTCAGATTGGCTAGTGGTCACTGGGGGGAAAGAATGTGGGAGATACTGAAAGAAGTAGGCGTTGTGAAAGGGGACAGGCTCCGACACACAGAGAATGCTGGTCTATGTAGTTTAGCAGGTCCTTTCCTGAAATGCTCCAAACCAGATAGCAAAGAAAAGATGGGTTAATAGAAAACAGTCCATAGTGGCCCCACAACTTAGCGGATTGCGGCAAAAAAAAAAAAAAAACAGGCGGACTTGAGTAGGCTACAGCTACTAGGCCTGCATTTTTTAAAGTTTTGTATGAAGTTGAAAATCCTCTTTAATCTAATCTGTATTGTCAGCTGAAAAAGATTTTCTCATCCCATAACATTATTGTTCATTATTAGGACTATGATTCCTCCTCAGTCATTCTCTGCACAGCAGAATAGGGAGTTGTCCCTCACTGTGACCTTTAGATACACATAGGATACATTTAATATTTTAACCATTTCACTTTTGTATTTTCCAGTTTTCCTCTTAACATAATCCTTGTTTTCCATCTACAGAGCCATATGTTGTTTTTTGAGAAACCAATTATACTTTCTAATTATACTTTCTTGTATAAACATGCCAATGATATTTCTGTGTTTAAATTTCTAGGTCTCAAAGTGGTGCGCGACAGGGCAGAAGGGGGATGACATACACACGAGAAAGCTCTGTGGATTATTGGTATGGGCACTATTAGGCTATGTTCGCACAATGTTTTTTCAGATCAATTTAAAATTACGCCCGTCATTTTGTGTCTAAAATGACGAATGTCATTTAGCTATCTGGTCTCCCCTTGGTACATTATTCTAGTTAGGGTTACTAATTGCCCATTGGGTGTGGCTTAATTGAAAAGTCCATTGAATTTAATAGTAAAAATGGTGAAAGAATGGGGACAAAAGAAAAACTGTGTGTGAACAACAAAAAAAAGTCCGCTGTTTGCAAAAGACGTCCAAAAATAATTGTCATGATCATTATTTTGACATTCGCGCAGACAATGTCCGTTATTTAATAAATTGTGTGCATTGGACATCCGTCATTCCATTGACTTCAATGCATTGCATAAAGTCAATTATATCACAGCAAAAGCGGATGCATTTTCTCTCTTTTTGACGTTTTGAGAACATAGCCTTAGACTGCGTGGTATGAATGACAAGAACTACATAAGCGTTTTTTGTTTTTTTTTTGTAAAGATTTTTCTCTCTTGTCTTGCGTCTGCATCTCCTTCTGTCTGTTCCATTTTATGTTATTTGTGTTGCTATCTTTTCTAAATGTATTAGGAACATCTGCATCTTTATTTGGTTGCTGTTTATAAGATTTGTTGCTAAATTGTATTTGTATGCAATTGAAACGGGGCGGATGTATACACTTTCCATCATTTCTAATGACACATCTCATTTTACCACAAAATGTACTGTACAACAATACCCTTAAAAAAGGGCAATGTTTAAATGTTATTGTCAGTTTTGACAACAAAATGTAAATAGTTAAATGACCGACATCCATGCTGATGTAGGTCATTAGCAGTTGGTGTCAGCTGTAGATAACAGTGATATATGTATATTTCAGTTTCTGAGCCTGCTTCATACTTCCCCTACACATCACTGATGTAAATATGTAAATTAAAAACGTGAAGGAGTTAAACTATATTGTTTTACAAATCATTTACATCATTCTTTAAATTGTACAACACATATCTTACATGCCTGGGGACTGGGCATCTCTTCTAAACAAGCATTACTTTAGTATTATTTCCTTTAATTGCTGGTTGGGCTGTACTAAATGACACAAAGAAATCACTTCACCATTGTAATTATCTTTCATGGCTGTTTTTCTCCTATTTTCTGTGAGATATTTTTATATGCTGGGTACAATGTGTGTACAGTTTTAGCAACAGCTGTTTTGTTTGAATTTGCTGTCATTTGTGGTGTGGCCAGACAGGGCTGCACCTGCCTCTTAGATCTAATGCATAATGTTCTAAGTGTCTCTGGAAAAAAAAATATCAAGCTATGAAAAATGTTTGAAAAAGCTCCCTTTTTTATTGCTGTTATAGTTTTGTATATATTACATCATATTACATCATTAAACACAGTTTTACATAGCTAGATTTTCCACATTCAGTAATGTTATCAGGTTTACATGATTTGGTTGGGTGCATGATTTAGTTTTCAGTGGCCTCCGTCTAAGAGGGGTTGGCATTCTCTATCAAAGATAAACTGGCAAAGCAACATAGTCCCTTTTTCCTGGACAACGCCATTACTCTCAGGTGTTAATCCACTTTTGAGAGAGGCCTTAGAACGAGGAACATTTCTATCATGTTCTGCATCTGCAATGCCTCCTGTTACTGATTTGTGTAAATACTGTGGAGACACCATCATGTGTTTCTCAATGACAGTGAGCTAGCCAGTACCTCCTCCAGGAAGCAACAACCAAGCCAAGGGGGATATCCAGTCAAGAAAACCACCTTCCAACAAGCCACAATCAAAAAATGACAGGTATCCATCCACAGACAGCTGTTTCAGGGTATTTGGAACTCAGCAGTGTAGAGCAGGATTCTGGCTCTGACTCTGCTCCAAACCCCCAACTCCTACATCAAGCAATAGTCTTTTTATCTCTCCTTCCCTTCTACCTGTTGATCTAACTCCCCATGCTATCTTTTTCCCATACAATAAACCATTTCTTCCCATTCCTTCCAAACATCCTCCCTCCCTCTCTTACTCACACCTACTATCTCTTTCTCTGCTCTTGCTTACTGCTGGAGAAATCTCTCCTAACCCTGGTCCTTCAACCTTTACTAACAGCTTCTTTTCATCAGCCTCCTACAGAAACCCTTTTAACCTGATTAAGATTCCCTGCATGCCAGATCCCATCTCCATTAACTGTGCTCTATGGAACTCTAGATCTGTCTGCAACAAACTCACTGAAACCCATGACTTATTCCTCAATAATTCGCTCAACCTGCTGGCTCTCACAGAAACATGGCTTCAAGAGTCAGACACAGCCTCACCTGCTGCTCTGACCCATGAAGGCCTTCAATTTTTCCATACTCCTGGACCTGATAACAGACATGGTGGAGGAGTGGGTGTACTTCTCTCCCAGGGCTGCACTTACCAGGTCATTCCCCCTGTACCCTCCCTCTCATTCTCCTCTTTTGAGGTGCACACCATTAGACTCTTCCGGCCCTTTTCCCTGAGAGTCGCAGTCATATATCGCCCCCCTGGTTCACATTGACGCTTTCTTGACCACTTTTCTACCTGGCTTCCTTACTTTCTATCTTCTGACACTACTGCCCTCATCATGGGCGACTTTAATATCCCTTTTGACAAGCCACTTTCCCCATCGGCCTCTCGGTTTCTTTCCCTAACCTCCTCCCTTGGCCTCTCTCAGCATTCTGACTCTCCAACCCACAAGGGTGGGAATACCCTGGACCATGTCTTCTCCAGACTTTACCCAGTTTCTCGCCTTAATAACACTCCCACTGAGCTCTCGGACCACAATCCTCTCTCCTTTTTAATCACCAATACTCATTCTCCTCCTGACACCCCAACCTTGGTCATGTACAGAAACTTACGTGCCATCAACACCCAACAACTTACAGACTCTGTACAGTCATCACTGCCCCAGGGGTGTAACTAGAAATCGCTGGGCCCCATAGCAAACTTTTGATTGCCCCCCCCCCCCCGACTGACCACTAAACGGTCAAGTGAAGTCATAACTACATAACTGCTAGCTCTGGTCAGGAGTGCTTGCAGTTAAAGGGACATTTGCAAAACCCAGGAGACCAGCAGGGCCACCCGGTGCTGCAAATGATGACGGCTCAGGGGGCCCAGTGTATTGCAGGAGCAGGCCATGGGGCCCCCTGATGCAGCGGGCCCCATAGCAGCCGCTATGGCTGCTATAGTGGTAGTTACGCCCCTGCACTGCCCCCTATCTCTTCGCTCTCCTGTCCCAATCCAGCTGCCAAATGCTATCACGACACCCTCAAAACAACCCTTAACAAAATGGCACCCCTCACACCTCAATTAGCAAAACGCACACGACCACAACCCTGGCACACACCTTCAACTCGTTTTCTTAGACGGTGTTCTAGGTGTGCTGAACGTTCGTGGAGGAAGTCTAAAACTGATGCAAACCTCCTACATTATAAATTTGTGCTTAGAAGCTACTACTCCGCTCTTCATTCTGCTAAACAATCTTACTTTACCTCTCTCATTTCTTCTCTATCCTATAACCCAAAACGTCTCTTTGATACCCTCAACTCCCTTCTCAAACCCAAAGTTAAAACACCCGTAACTAACCTCTGCGCTGAAGACCTAGCATCCTACTTCAAGAAAAAGATAGATACTATGCGTCAGGAGATCAACTCCCAGTCCCCAAGTAGTGTTGATCCCATTCCCTCTTGTATTTCCTCCTCTTCCCTCTCAGTATTTAAACCTGTAACAGAGGAGGAAGTCTCCAGACTCCTCTCCTCCTCTCGTGCCACCACCTGCCCTAGTGACCCTATTCCCTCACACCTTGTCCAGTCTCTCTCTCCTGTTGTCACTACTTACCTTACTAAAATCTTCAACCTCTCCCTCTCCTCTGGCATCTTGCCCTCCGCTTTCAAACACTTAATCATCACTCCATTACTGAAAAAACCCTCCCTAGACCCAACCTGTACAACCAATTATCGATCTGTCTCTGAACTTCCTTTTATCTCCAAACTGTTGGAACACCTGGTCTATTCCCGCCTAAACCGCTACCTCTCTGACAACTCTCTCCTTGACCCCCTTCAGTCCGGTTTCCGTCCTCACCACTCTACCGAAACTGCCCTTACTAAAGTCTCTAATGATCTCCTCTCCGCCAAATCTAAAGGTGACCATTCTCTGCTTATTCTCCTGGATCTATCTTCAGCTTTTGACACTGTAGACCACCAGCTCCTCCTCTCCATGCTCCACTCTATCAGCCTCAAGGACTTTGCTCTTTCCTGGTTTTCCTCCTATCTCTCTGACCGCTCCTTTAGCGTATCATTTGCTGGTTCCTCCTCATTTTCTCTTGCCCTTACAGTCAGGGTCCCTCAGGGATCAGTCATGGGTCCTCTCCTTTTCTCACTTTACACTTTACCCATCGGACAAATCATCAGCAAGTTTGGTTTTCAGTACCATCTCTATGCTGATGATACCCAACTGTATACCTCCTCCCGTGATATCACCCCCGCTATTCTACAAAACACCAGTAACTGTCTGTCTGCCGTCTCTAACTCAATATTCTCCCTATTCCTAAAACTCAACCTTACTAAGACTGAGCTGCTTGTATTTCCTCCCTCTGCTAACCGCTCCCCACCTGACATCCCCATCTCTGTCTGTGGTGCAACCATAACCCCTACTCAGAAAGCCTGCTGCCTTGGGGTTATAGTTGACTCAGATCTGTCCTTCACTCCTCATATTAAATCTCTTTCACGTTCCTGTCACCTGCATCTAAAAAACATCTCTAAAATTCATCCCTTCCTTACTGTTGAATCTGCTAAAACTCTTATTGTCGCTCTTATTCGTTCTTGACTACTGCAATTCCCTACTAATCGGCCTTCCTTCCTCTAAACTCTCCTCTCTCCAGTCCATTCTCAATACAGCGGCCAGGCTCATCTCACTGTCCAGCCGCTATACAGATGCCTCCCCCCTGTGCCAGTCATTACATTGGCTTCCTATTAAACACAGGATTCAATATAAACTCCTCCTGCTCACCCACAAGGCTCTCCACAGTGCTGCACCTCCCTACATCTCCTCCCTCATCTCTGTCTACCGCCCTACCCATGCCTTATGCTCCTCTAACGACTTAAGACTAACAACCACCTTAATCAGCACCTCTCACTCCCATCTCCAGGACTTCACCCGAGCCGCACCAGTTCTATGGAATGCATTACCCAAGACTTTCAGACTCACCTCCAATACCCAAAGCTTCAAACGTGCCCTCAAAACACATCTGTTCAAACAGGCATACCAGGTTCCCTAAATTGCCCCCCCTCCTCCCCCAAATACATACGCCAGGCATTCAAGCTCTCAGACCTGTAGCAGGCAGGTATTGGTTGGTGACTAGTTTACCCAATTTTAACTGCACTGCCTTATTTATAAAGATGGCGGGACCATGTTAAAAAGGAAGGATTTTGCTCCTCTGCCATTTTGTCTTGCACCCCTTCCTGATAGTGTGTAAGCTGAAGCATGCGAGCAGGGCCCTCACTCCTCATGTGTAGATAATTATATGTAGATCTCTTTAATGTCTGATTTTTGTCCATGTATGTACCCCCAGAATTGTAAAGTGCTGCGGAATCTGTTGGTGCTACATAAATAAAATTATTATTATTATTAAATAAAATTATCATTATTAATAAAGGGGTAGTGCGGCGCTAAGAAATTATTCACAAAATAACACATGTTATACATATGTTATGTATGTGAATGGCCCCCTTGCCGTGTTCCCCGCCCCCAGCCTGTGTACCCAGAAGTGTAGTGCAGTATACATACCTGATCCGTGTCCACCGACCCCGTCTGTAATCTTGTCAAAGACGTCATCTTCGGGAGGCCGGCTGACCTGCTACTGCCGTCCCTCATGCCGATCCCCCTCTGCCGTGTCATAACTGTGCTCAGCCGCGATTGGCTGAGCACAGTTATGCTCAGCCAATCGCGGCTGGGCAGCTGATGACGCGGCCATGTAAATCAAAGTATGTAAATGTTGGCCCTCTCAACCCCCCTCTGGCTCCTGCAGGTCCCATGCAGCCAATCAGTGCATGGCCCTGTCCCCAAACAAATAACAATAATTTTATGGTCAGCCCAAAAGTTGTGATCACCCACATAAAAAAAATTTTTTGTAAGTCATTTGATCATTGCCTGCATACACACAGAAAGATTGTTTCTTTAATTTGAACAATTTAAAGATTTTTCGCAGAATAACCTTTCTATGTATTTGGGCCTTAAGTGCTGGAAACTTAGTGTTAAAGCTGACAATCAATTGGCTGGGAAGAGGGCAGAGAAAATGTGACTACATGCTGCTGTGATTGTTAAACGTGTATTTTTTACACTGTCTCCCCAACATTATAAGGACCAGGTTACAATCATTCAGAGAAGTGATTGGTTCTCTTTGAGGTTGAGATCGGTGCTTGGTCATCAGGAGGCTAATTATCTAAAAGTGTCTTAAAGGGGTACATCAGCACTTAAAATTTAAAATAAACATTTTATTCATACCTGCCCATTCTTCCGCAATATGCTCCTTCTGTGCCTTCAGGTTTCTCGCTGTACACCGCAGCAGCCACTTGTAGTGATAGCGTGCTCAGCCATACATTGACTGATATGGGACAGCACTGACACTGCAGAGAGAAGTTAATCTTGGAAGTGGTGACTAGTCTCCAGGACAGTGGGGGATCTGGAGACACAGCAGGAGCACATCACAGCGCATGGTGAGGTAAGGATAATATTTGTATATTATATTATAAGGTCAGTCTTTAAGAGGCAGAATACCCCTTTAACTTACAGAGTAGTTATACGTCTCCAGCCAGAATATATTTTATTCATGAAGAAGAAAAAAACAGTCCTACAATAAGCCATTCCTGGCATTCACATGTTGCCCCCAGTCCTTGGTCACCTACAGTAGGTTACTAGCAAATAGGGGACCAGGGGCTAGGCGCCAGGCCAATCATCTCAGGCACTAGCCACCCATGTCTCTGTTTTGCGCCGATTTATACAGGCTTGCTGGGAGCAAAATGCCTGTGATTGGTCTTATCTTGCCACACACACCACATCAGTATTCCACCAAACTCTACATGTTTCCTGTTTTCCCCTTCTTCCTTCTGAAGTGGTTCTGCTAGGCTTCTCCTTGTCTTTAGACCTCAGACTGATATTGATCTGGCTAGCCTGACCTTGCATGTTACCTGTCCCTTTCAATATCTCTCACACTATTTTAGATTTATTTTAGGCCTTTTGCCCCGTTGGTGGTTGACGTTTAGGGGTGATCTGATTTGTTTATCTGTCTACTAAATTAGAGTTCTCTTAAATAAAGTGCAAGGCAGCTTCAGGCAATCAATGGGCGTGGCACTGTCCCATCTTGTTCAGTGATTGGCTGAATGATCTGTTACTTCAAAGATGGGTTTTTGAAGTTTTAGAGATGGCTTCAGTCAGTGGGAAAAAAGGCAGGAGGAAACCGGGGAGTGTGGGGAGTTAAACTTTACTTTTTATGTATGAAACATATCAGTCTGTACAAATACATTTGGAAAATAGAATAAATTCTTTGTGCCTTTGTATTTTACTATATGTTTGCAATGCTTTACTGAATAGCCATTTTATTCTTAAGTAACCATCTGTGCTAGTTTAGGGACTGTATTTGTATTTTCATGGCTAAAAGCCAAAAAACATGGGAATTGGTTGTGAGAGCCAAGCACACTTTATTAATAAACAAGGTAGCAGTGACAGAGGCGGCCATTTAACTGTGGTGTCTGTTGCAATCCATTACAGCTGTGCTGGATTTAAAGAATGGAATTGAGAAGAAAAAACAGGGCTTGATTTATCAACTTAGCTCATATACTGCAGTGGTATAGTTGACACTCTTCCAGAATGGTCAATATTTTAGGTCAATAATTTCACCATGCTCCGTTCAAATACTGTGGTGATTCTACTGTGAAAACATTGGTCTACATAACAAGAATAGGATAGGATGCTAAAGATATAGTACTGAAATGTCACTTCCTATTATGACAAATAAACAGTGCATTGGCTTCCCCAAAATTAACGCACATCAAAAAGAAAGATCTGTTAAGAGTAGTGTACATGGAAAATTTGGCAGTCATTTAAAACAACCAACCAGAACTCTTTTAAAAAAAAATAATAATAATAAAAACTGAATGCACTAGCCTGATTGGTTACCATTTGTGATGAGGGAATTTTAGGAGGATTTGCTGGTATTTTTAGCTGTAGTGCATATTCTCTGGTGGTGTGTGTACAACATCTGGCTGAGCGAGCATACTAGTGAGGCGTAGTCTCATAACACTGGCTACAGTAGCAGAGAATTCTGCTCTTGAACATCATAAGCAACCTGGCATACATTGTATGTCTTGTATATCTCCTATAGAGCCCCTCCCACAGTTCCCTGCCCCCCTTCCCCTGTCGGCAGCGAGTGGGTAATAAGGAGCAAGCCAGCACTGATCTGACAGGCTTGCTTGCTCCTCCAGATCGGCCTGTGTGATAGGGCCTTAAGTCTTCCTAATGTGGTACCAGTTACACTATTATGTCAATATAAGCAATATGCCTCTATGTATACTTAAGGGTGGAATGGCTCATAAGTGGCTTAAGATGTGGCAGACTTATTAGGAGGCACAAGTCTCATAATAGATTTGGTATATCTCACAGTGTCTGTGCATTGTAAGACAGTGAATAAATCTAGACCAAATAATGCAAATATAGAGGGTGCGGGGGGAGGGGACTAGTTATACCTATGCCCTGGTTAGTGTCAAAGAGGGTTACAAATGCCCATCAGTCCATTAAGAAGCTATCTCTATTATAAAGAACACATCCTAGGTAGCATCGCTGCTATGGATTTTTAAGCCCAGTCTACAAGTTGCACCTCTGAAACATAGTAGATACTTAAGCTATATCTCTGGTGTGTTACATTCACAAGATTTATTTTCCTTTGTACAAGGTTGTAGTAGAATATATCTTTCCTGGTCTCAAAGAAAGAAATAATTAAAGCCACATGTCTTAGAATTAGGATGAGATCTTTGCTTTAAATGCACTGCTCTAAATAATTATAGAAGCTACTGATTTAGCGTCAAAGATATTGCATTCTGGTCTTTATAAAAGTAATTTAATAAAATGTGAACAGAAACTGTCCATTGACTTAACTAAAAAAAAATCACATTAACATTTTAAGAACTTGTGATTTTAACTGAAATACCCAAATAAGCTTTAGTTATAAAGTGAAAATATCCAGAAGGAAACCTTTTTTATTATGTTTATTAATTCAGCTTTTTCAAATCTCATGTAATTCTGCCTATGCTCCTAGATTCCTGTAGTCAAAAGCATCACAATAGGAAAAAAAAAGTTTACTCTTGGTCAAGAAAAGATTAGACAAAGACCTCTGCTGTGCAGGAAAATTGTCCTTTTAGGTGTAAAACATGGATAAACCTAATATTAACTCTTTCAATTGTTCCACACCATCCCATATTAGCTGGATATTTTTGTTGGTAAAGAGTGACTAAAGGAATACTATGGACATGCTCTTCGTGGAAAACGCATTCACATTGTCGGCAACTGCGTTGTTATGATTTGACAAATGGAATTCATTTTAAAATCTCTGACTGAGGACTTGAAATAAATTTAGTCTCACCTTTATAAAAAGTGTCATTTTACAGCCTGGCTTCCATTGGCACCAATGGTAGAATTTATTCATGATGTTCATAAATCAATACAAATGTCTCACAGATGTATGTGAATTCAACACCTTCCACATTGTATGACCCGTCTGTCCTGGTTATAAGCAGTCCTATAAACATGAGGATAATGCACATTAATGGAATCCAGATGCTTTATAAATATAGCACTTAACTTTTTTCCCTTCTTATCTATGTTTTCTTATACTTTAGTCTTGTTAGAGCAGCTTCAGAGACAATTTTTCAAATGAAGCTGGAGGAGAAGGCAGGAAGCTGCTGCCTTAACCTCCCATTTGGGAGGATAAGCAGAACTTCTAATGGTAATGTACTGTAGTCATGGTCTTAGTACATCTCAAGAGTATCCATTGTCAGAGCTTATCTCTCTGAACAAGGTAGAATACCAATGTGGAAGTATTATTTGTCTACAACTCACGATACTTGTATGAATGCATTAGCAGCATTTACTGTGAACTCTTAAGAGATTATCACTCTCACAGCCTGCACATGGATGTATAATTTTTATTACATACAGTAAATATGTAGTTACAAAAGCATATTACTTTTACAGACTGCTGAAGTAAATTAGTTTTCTGGATGTTTGGCAACCCTGCAATACAACCCTGGTGTACAACTGGCAGTAACAACAATTTCTTATCAACTGTGCTGTCCCTCAGACCATCACTTTGGTAATCCCTAAAGGATATGGCTAATTTCAGCCCTCATTGCACAGCATTTTTTTTTTCAATCTCAGTCTCTAAAGAGCCAAGAGTTACATGAGGGCTTGTTTATTTCTGATTGGGTTGTAGTTTACATGTCATTATTCTGTGGTATATACAATGTATTGAACATTTTTTAAGGTAACCTGTGAGGACTTGTTATAACAAGCTGGGTTGATGAATATATAATGGTATCATTTTTTACATAATTAAGCATTGTAAAGCATTGTAAAGCAATTTTTATATTTTTGTCATAGAATTGCAGGCCTCTTGACAAAAACATAGATATACCTATAAGGCTTTGAACTTCCCTCACACACAACAGAGGATATCAGATCTGGGAGAACTGGCAGAAGCCATCTCCTCCTGTCATTTCTCACTGTGATTGGTCTGCCTGTATGGACCAATCACAGAGATCCTGGCCAAGGCAAGTGGTGAGAGGTCCTTGGTTGGTTGCCCGGATAAATCACCACTTGCTGACGTCTCTCAAAGTTAAACACTGCATGGTTTAACGCATTCACATGTATGGGTGTTGCGCCAATATGCAGCAACCCTGGACATACAGTACATGAATGTGAAAATGTGGTTAAATAAGTTAAAGGGATCAAAAAGCTTTAAAAATGAAGCAATTGCAATAAGGTGGGCACCACACTAAACAACAGAGTGCAGCTATGCCTATAAACAACACAATTCAAAGGAAGAAAAAAGCATATGCACATGGCCACTTCCGCAGTGCTGGTGTTATGAGCGGGCAATGACCGGGGCAGCTGCAGGGGTTATACTTGTCACGGTATAGGCCTGAGGGCGGCACAGCTGTAGGGCCGGTCTGTGGAATCTGCGGGTGATGATGGGCATGCGATTCTTCGCTGCACTTAGTCAGGGCACCAGTTAGTGGACACCAATGCCAGGGTTCAGTAACAGCGGTTTTATTATAGATGAAGTAACTAGTAGCAACAGTTCTGTCCGGATGCAACCGGGTATATAGCAGGCTTTGACAAATAAAGCAGGAGTGGTGCTGCATAGGCTGTGAGAATACGTGCCGGATGATGGGAGTAGGAGTATGAGAGGAATAGCGTTGCTGGGTGGATTAGCTTGAGAGTAATACTTGCTGTGAATCCTTGTAGCGATGATGAGAGATAACGGAATGACACCCAGATGAGAGAGAAGAATCCGGACACTTGAGCAGGCAGAAACAGCCGAAGACTTGAATATAGCAGAGCACCTAATCCACACTTCTAGTGGTGAAGTGGGAGCCGCAGAGAAGAAGCCCAACTCCTCTGAGGCAGGAGAGGGACGACACACATCCTCCTTGCTTGGAAGCAGGGGGAACACTAACTTGTTAGGAGGAAGTGGGAGGTCACATGGTTGCTCCTGGCCAGAACTAGTCGGCCATTGGAGGAACCATGGTTACAGGTCACGTGATCAACAGCCTTGCATACCACTGTACACTGTAATAATACAGGAATACATGAGAATACACATGAAAATGCACAATACCAGAGAATACTAGGGGGAAACCAGCAGCAGTTGCAGTGCAAACACTTACCAGAACAGGCATTGACACAGCAAGAGAAATGGCCATAATAGGAGTAGTAGTCTGCATGTTCTGGGACACTGCATACCTCCCTAGCAAATTTGAGCCGACCTCGGCGAATCTAGAAGGCAGCAAACATGAATAGACTGGACAATCAAACAACAGGAATGAATGATGAGAGTGAGTGTGATGAGGTGTGTGTTTCCCACGCCCAAGGCACAGGTGAGAAGAGAGAGAATGAGAAACCCTAGTGGCAGGACTTCACCTAGGGGTGCCTAACGTACTCTGGCGACCAGGTAGCTAGTGCGTGAACCATCTGACGTGTAAGCCAGGACAAGTTAACTGCTGGCGGGTGACCCTCCATATTCCAGCCAGTTAGACAGTAGGTTTTCTGTTAAATGTGTTACCCTACTGGAAAAGAGAACTGTGAAGACCTGTGTACTACCTTGGCGTGTCTGAGTAGTGTCTTGGATACCTGGAAGAGAAAAGAACAAAATAATAAAAGCAAACATACATGGGGAGCTCCCTTTCATACCACTCAATCACACACACAAGCACTCCACAGGCCAAACACAAGAAAAGGTATCCAAGGTGCGATATGTATGGACAAGTGTGAAGGTTAGGTATGACTATGTGTGATAACTACTGTGTTGGGACAAGACAGAGGCGAACAAATACTGGAAACAAAAAGGAAGGGAAACACAAGGGACAACAAATACTGCGAGGTCTTGAGGAGAACTGGCTCACATGAATCTGAACGAAACCTGAGAGAAATCTGAATGAAAATCTGAGAAAAATCTGCATACGAACTGGCTCAACTAAATCTTTCCAGCTATAGATATGATAATAATACACAATAATGAGACTGGATGAGAAAATACACTCCTATATAAACTGGACTTTCTCTGAGGTATATGTAAACTGACTTCTCTTACTCAGAGGAGGAGCTATCTGACTTTGACACTGGAAAAATATACTGTTTTACAAAAGAGGCGCTCTACTCTGAGGCTATCTATGTAACCTTTTGCTTACTCAGAGGAGGAAATACAAAGACTTTGATAACACTGGAATGCAATAGTAGGAAAAGTGCAATAATGAAATAAGTGCAATAATACCCTGTGTGGAACACACAATCACAGGAAAGTGCATTAGGAAGGAATGGGTTAAGTGTCTCTGTGAGGTAGAGTCTCTTTTAGGCAATTAGACATCGTCCATGTAAAAGGCTCTGGGACAGGCACTAGAGAACTTTTTGTTATTGTAAGTGTCCATCAGCTCATGGCTGGTTAGTACAGGGAACTTGGTCAGGAGGACCAGGCACGAACCTTCGTAGCCCTCCGTGAGACCCCGGAGGGCCTACGTCTGTTGCCGTTACCGCCCCCAGACTCGGATGAGAGTGCTCCCAGCTCCAAAATGGCTGAACCAGCGCCTTCTCCCCCTTCAGCCCCAGCAATAGCTGCAGAAGCGGCTCCGCCTGATCCGGTCCCCACTGTCACAGCTCCAGCGGTACCCACCGTCACCATAGAGGTACCACCCGCAACTACAGAGGCCACCCTGGTGGTTGCAAAGCCTGTGTCCACGGCAACCTGGTCCACAAGCCTTCCGGGTGTCCGGGACGTCGCCACCACCACCATTGTGGAGGCGAATGCCACCTGGCATATGCACTTAGCGCCAGGGGTGAAGGTGCTCAGTGGTCCTAGCACATCCACCGGAGAGGAGAAAGCAGTGTCTGCAGGGGTCTCGGCTGAGTCCTCCATCCCCACACCATCAGGAGTAGCAGCAGCACAGCTACCAGCGTTTCCGCCACTCCCACCAGGTGAAGAGCGACCACCCTTATCCAGCGCTAAGGGCAGAGCCGCCATCTTGGCTCTCTACAAGTTGCAGCAGCGCTGAGTTCGTCTGAGGTACTGTTTGACCTATTAATGGCAGGAATGCCCAAGTTCACCTCAGGGACTACTACAAGGAGTTAACTGGTTATTGCAACGTTTAAGATATGTGCCTGGCATCTGCCATGATACAAAATATGGTTTTCTAAAGTTTTATGTGTGCTGCAACGTTCAAGTGAAGTGCCTGGTCTTAGGACCATGAAAGTATTGCATTTAAAGTGCTCTTGTTTTGGGGGGGTTATGTTTTTGTTGGGGTTTAGTGTGTTAAAAAGACACACATATGCCATGGACTGCCCACTCCAGTGTTCCACTTTAACTCAGAGACTCTAATGGACGCTACCCAGGTCATGTGCCAAAGAGGTTTGTTTGCACTACTACACTGTTATTGCAGCCATGTGTATTGCTTGTCTAAAGAAGTACTCTAATATGGACGCTGTGCTAAGTGCCAATAGAGAGACTTTAAGAGTTCCCTGTTGGGCAGGAACCCACTATGTTTACAAAATTGTTTGCACTATATTTGCCTATGTGCCTAACCAAACTTTTACACTTTTACACAGGTATGGTGCCTTTTATTTGTGTTTCCAGCTTTCATCCTCGCCCCAGCCCGTCGCCGAGGCCGGCTTATTTTTAGAGGGGGAATTATGTAGTATACCAGAGCATGGTTCCTGTGGCTGGGCTGAGGATGGCACCTGTCAACAAGTGTTTTATTGTCTAAACTGTTATTTGTATTTCTCTGTACCAGTAATTGGCAGGCAGAGATGGGTTACATGCTTTACACTGCACACTACACAACAGCGACATCTACTGACCTTAGTGGGAACTGCTTAGGTAGTGGGATAAGCTTAGGAAGTTGCTAGAAGGGGGTGTGGTTATGCAGATAGGCCCCCTATATAAGGCTGGCTGTTGCAGTGTTTAGCTGAGACAAGTGAGACAAGAGAGACAAGCTGAGACAAGAGACAGGAGACAAGTGACCAGCTGTAGAGGGTATAACATCACCTCAGGAGACCACCACAGAGAGAAAAGCTGCTGAGGGGAACAAGGAGAAAGATCTTACACAGAGCAGCAAGAGAACAGACAGCTGGAGGTGAGAGAAAGAGAGACCTTGAGAGACAGTTTGTCAGGTGCACCCTCAGGAAAGGGGCAGCACATATACAGTCAGTGGGAATCCTAAAGACAGACACCCAGTGGAGAGACTTGGCTGTAGGAGGGAGCCGAGATAACTTAGCCTCGGCACCCATCTTCCTGACATTCGGGGGGTAGGATTGACTAGGACCCCTGGATCCTCTGGGAACCGAAAGTTGTGGCCTAAGGCCCGGCCCAGTAACTTTGCAGGAAGCTCCCTGGCAGACAGGGAGGGGAGAAGCAGACTCAAGCACCATTGGGAGAAGTCCACAGGATCACAGTGCTCACCAGCGTCCCACACGTACTGGCAGACCAGGACCTAAGGCAGGTCGTCTCTCTTCACACCACCAGGCTCTCACAAGCACAGTAGCTCAGTCAAAGCCGCCAGTATTCATCACTGTATGCTAAAGGACTGTATAACACCTGCAAGTCTTACAGTAAAGGAGTTGTTGTTACACTGCCTCCCTCCTTGTCTCCCTGTTGTCTGGTCCACCTGCACCACACCACCATCAAGGGCCATATTACCAGGCAGCAGTATTTTGGGGTTGGCCCCGGGGGAACTACAAGTCCACACCACCGACCACCTTACACACGGGTGCAGCCCCCCTACAGAAATCCAATGGGGTTTCCCCGCACAGGTTCGAATCCTGTTCGTGACGCCAAAAATGCAATGCCCTGGCCCCTGGGGGCCACTTCCGCAGTGCTGGTGTTATGAGCGGGCAATGACCGGGGCAGCTGCAGGGGTTATACTTGTCACGGTATAGGCCTGAGGGCGGCACAGCTGTAGGGCCGGTCTGTGGAATCTGCGGGTGATGATGGGCATGCGATTCTTCGCTGCACTTAGTCAGGGCACCAGTTAGTGGACACCAATGCCAGGGTTCAGTAACAGCGGTTTTATTATAGATGAAGTAACTAGTAGCAACAGTTCTGTCCGGATGCAACCGGGTATATAGCAGGCTTGGACAAATAAAGCAGGAGTGGTGCTGCATAGGCTGTGAGAATACGTGCCGGATGATGGGAGTAGGAGTATGAGAGGAATAGCGTTGCTGGGTGGATTAGCTTGAGAGTAATACTTGCTGTGAATCCTTGTAGCGATGATGAGAGATAACGGAATGACACCCAGATGAGAGAGAAGAATCCGGACACTTGAGCAGGCAGAAACAGCCGAAGACTTGAATATAGCAGAGCACCTAATCCACACTTCTAGTGGTGAAGTGGGAGCCGCAGAGAAGAAGCCCAACTCCTCTGAGGCAGGAGAGGGACGACACACATCCTCCTTGCTTGGAAGCAGGGGGAACACTAACTTGTTAGGAGGAAGTGGGAGGTCACATGGTTGCTCCTGGCCAGAACTAGTCGGCCATTGGAGGAACCATGGTTACAGGTCACGTGATCAACAGCCTTGCATACCACTGTACACTGTAATAATACAGGAATACATGAGAATACACATGAAAATGCACAATACCAGAGAATACTAGGGGGAAACCAGCAGCAGTTGCAGTGCAAACACTTACCAGAACAGGCATTGACACAGCAAGAGAAATGGCCATAATAGGAGTAGTAGTCTGCATGTTCTGGGACACTGCAAAGGCCATGTTTGCTGTCTCGGAGTAAGACACCGGCCGGGTCACAGAACGGCTGGTGTCAGAGAAGATCATCCCAGCCGGTACTGGAGTACCGGATGGATGACCTTTGTTTCTGCTAAATTCTGATGCGGACCCACCCGTGTGCGCCCACATCCAAATTTCCAGCTGCACACAATGGGAGCGTGTGTCCGGAACCGCACACTTCATTGTGTGCACTGACAGGTCCTCTGCGGCCGATATTCAATACAAATTGCAACAATGGATGTGACAGGGTTGAAAACACTTAAAATGCACAAATCAATACCCCACTTGCATCCAAGACAGGATACACTAACATCGACCCCTAAATACAACATGGCCAAAGAGTAATAAAAAAATAAGTACAATGATGGGAAATAATGCGGTAATAATATCAAATACCCCCCCACACACACACACACAAAAAAAAGATAAAAATACAATGAAAAAATCTCACCCTATGTGAAAGATAGAGGAGGTTCAGGTAGGAGAACCACCTCACACATTCCGCCGTCAAGACGGCTTCAACAAGAGCCACTCTTGGGTGTTTTTTGTCTGCCAGCTACATCAGTCCAGCCAAAGAAGACTGTGTCAACGCTTGCTAAAACCTGCCTACATTTTGTAAAAATATCAATGGGGCTGGAGAAGGGCAAAATGTGCAAAACCTCCACTGGCACAAAACATTAGTATACTGTCAGAACATCGGTATACGGCCAATCTCTTATGTAGTTGTTAGGGCCCCAGGGAACCGAGAGACACAGGACAAGTGGGCCCTATAGCTAACACCCCCATGCTGTCTCTACCTACTTGCTACAATCCACCCTAAGATGGCGGCGAGCAACTGGGCGTCGATCCCTGCACTCAAATAAGTGCAAAACACAGACAAGACACAGTACAGGAACAAGGTACAATGACAGAAGACAAAGCAAAGTCACACAGAAGGAGAGGACCAAGAAGGCAGCGAGGAACAGGGGACCAAACTAAAGGAGGACAAAAGCCAGAGATGCAACAAGGTAACGGTGGAGCCAAAGCCAGAGAATGTAGCGAGATACACTGGGGACAGCGCAAGAAACACACACTGAGGACTAAACAACAAATAGAACCAAAAGACAAAGACTGGAGAGAATCAGGCAAGGGGATAAGGAAACCAAGAAAACAGGCAGAATAGCAGAGGCTGGATCTAGCAGTACAGACTAGCTGGACAAAGCTATCAAGAGCCTTGAGTGAAGGGAGAGACCAAGGTATAAGGGAACAGAAGTCTCGGACTGCAAGCTGATAGGTGGAGCAGGAGAAACACACAAGAGAATCACAGAAAACCAGAGGTCAAGAGACTTGTCAATCACAACACAGCAGACACAATTAGTAAACAGACCACAGCAAGGAAGGTGCAGAGAGAACTAAGAAAACATGGACCGGAACAAAGAAGACACAAGCAGAGAACACAGTAAAACCAGGAAAAGATCATGGCCAAAAGCGCAGTCTTTGGCGCAGAGGTCGAATCTTCGCAGCAAAGGGTGGCACTGATGCCTTTTCAGGCGCTATCATGACAGTAGTACTTTAGTCAGTTATTTGTTTGTTTGTTTGTTTGTTTGTTTATTCATTACTTATATTCCAGATATTTAAGATGATACAATAAATACAATAACTCAATCTGTATAGTTTTATTGCAATACAACTTTGCAATTTGTTCCTCATTTGCCGAATTGCTGACCTATAGCTTTGTATTTGTTGTACCATTCACTGTAAACAAAGCCCTACATTCTAACGTGTTAGCAACTCATTAAACTTCCAATTGATGATTAAATAGTTACTGATGCAAAACATTGCTGTCATTTCCTGCATTTGATTACAGGTTATCAATATTTAATTCCATTTACAGGTTAGTGGAAGAATGGCTTATCATGGCTGCAGCTGCTCTAGAAAAAATACATCCGTGTTGATGCAATCACGATGATTGTTATAAGAGACAAACGAATTGGCGTACCTAAAGATAATTTATGCACAGTGTTTATACAAAGGTACAATTAGCACATATAAATATTGCACCAAGGGCAATTATTGTCAGGCTTGTCCAGCAACTTCAGTAATCTATAAATGGCCCATATGGTAATAATTTAGTGTAGCTAAATCAACTATTGTTTCTGTGTTTTTCAGTAGCAACTTTACAGTCAAGTTACTGAAAGAATCACAATTGTTTTTAAAAGCTTAAAGCACCAAGCGGAAACAGGTGGGGAAAAAATGCCTTTAACTGAATGTAGCACTTTGTGGACTAATGTATCAAACTATCTTTATGTGTCAATCTACCTTTACTCTTTCCAGAAAGATAATGCTTAGTAATCTTATTATATGTTTAATAATAATATATGGTCTATTTTTCAGTTATATTTTGTACCCTTTTCCCTAGTTTACTTGCTTTATTGTTTACATGGTACTAAATAAAATGCTTATTTTTTTTTTTTTATATCTCAGGTCAGACAATGATCTTTTTTGTTTATAATTTTATAATTATAATTGTTGATAATTTGTTAATAATTTTGAGAGACTTAACACGTTATGTATAACATAATTTGTTTACCATCATACTATATTTGCATAAATGAAGAATTATAAGGTAAGACTGAGCTGGGGGGGGTAAATTTTGCTGAAAACTCACAAGTAAAATGTTTTATTGCAATTGTTAGGACATTTCTATTACCCCAAGGAAAAAAACAGAATATGATTCCCTTGTTCTTAAGCCAAGATCACCCCTTAATTTCATTTAACAGCATACCTCTAATTATGAGCCATAAAATGAACAATCTCTGTCCCTTCTAGGAAAAACACTTTTAAAGGGGTATTCCCATGTAAATTTGTTATCAAGCTTATCGGTGGGGGTGTGGCTGATGGCAAACACAACAAAGAATTGGGGGATAATTGACCCAATAGCAAATGAAACACACCGAGGGTGCACAACCAAGGTTTTGTTAATTTTCTATGGGGCTACCAAACATTGTCAAGTGCTAATTTCAGAAATGGATAGGGAATAACAAGGTGAGATCGGACTACCCCTTTACAGTGAAACTAGCACACCTGCAGCATTAGTTGAATATAACTAAGCACAAATTCTACATGATTGGGAGAATTTATAATTGTGTGCAAAAATCTGCACCTTTTCTCCGACACAATCCCTGTTTGACCGATTGGCACATAAAGGTTTAGAGGAGGTATGGCCTCCTCCTGTGCTTGATTTATTATCATTTACGCCTGCCTGCAGGCATAAATTATGGCGAAAAATTACACCTGCTCTGGAGGTCCTGGTGCATGTCTCTTAGTTAATCCTGCAGAATGCATTGGGACAGGTTTCCTCCCACACTCGAGACAATTTACAGCACTAGGGCTAAGGTGAATGATGACAATGGTGCTATATACGCAAATCAATCATTCTTTTTAACATGCATTGCATGTAAAATTTATATTGCTTTCAATTATTTTAAACATAATTGTGAATAATTGTCTTCATAAGTTTCCCATTAACCCCTAGACGACCCTGGACGTACCGTTACGCCATGGAAGTCTGTCACCAGACGACCCTGGGCGTAACTGTACATGCAGGGTGTGTGTCCTGCTATGAAGCGCGCTTCATCGGAGGTGGGGGCCAGCTGCAGTGAGCAGCTGGCACCTCACCGTTAATGACAGGCTGCAGCGATCGCGCTGCAGCATGTCATTAACTCCATAAACAGCGCGGCCGCGGTGTTAAAGCGTAAGTGACAGGGGGAGTTAATACGGTCTGGCGGAGGTCTCTCAGATCGGCAATCTGCTCACTGAGCCTGAACTGGCAGTATTAATAAAAAATAGAGATCGTGGCGAAAAAAATTACACCCCAAAAAGCCCCCTAGGTGAAAAAATAAAACCGTTATAAGCGTCTCAAAAGGCCCATTTTATTAATAATTAAGTGCCAAAAAAAAGAATTTCATTAAAAAAAAAATCTATAACATCAGAGAATCTGCATATGGTTGTGTTCGGACTGACCTATAGATTAATGGTATCTTGTCGCTTTTACCATATAGTGCATTACGCAGACACAGGAACCCCCCAAAAGTTACCATATTGCATTCATTTTTCACAATTTCAACAATTTATATCTTCATAAATAATATATTTGGGATTCCGTCATACATGTTATGGTAAAATGAAAGACACCATTACAAAGTACAACTATTCCTGTAAAAAACATCCCCTTATATGGCCCTGTAGATAGAAAATTGAAAGTGCTAGAGCTCTTAGAAGGGGAGGAGGAAAAACCACTAACACTAAGATCAAAATTTGTGCAGTCCACTGGGTCATTTTGGGCCTAGTTCTCAAAGGGTTAAATATCATTTATTTTTAAAGTAATTGATTTTGATAAGTGTTTGTTTGCATTAAGTAGAACTTTTTGCAGTTGTACAAAACATTGTAATTTCATTCCATATATGTCATCAGGACAAAAGTCCACTTGTAATTGCTTTGTACACTCATTTCCTCTCTAATCCCCCTGTTAAATTTCAACCCAGTTCAAAGCAAGAATCAAGCACTTAAGTAAAGGAGACACTTCAGAGATCTTATGGATTTCTTAAATGACTTATGACTAACTAGTATATAAACAGTTGGATGCCAGGTAGATATGGAATTCTCCATGTATGAGGTCATCTATTACTCAACCTTGAAAGAATCACAACATTACATATACTGAAGTCATTTCGTTATCTACTACAAGGACATATTATCAACAGACACAGAGAAAAAGTTTATCCTGCCAGGAATTTTGATCTATAGCCATATTTATATATAGTTGATAGGCATAAATTTTTGGCAGCTTATGAGAAGACATAGTAGACGACATTTGATATATCATCATACGGCCTATTGTATGAAAACGTGTGGATATTGGGGGAGATTTATCAAACTGGTGTAATGTAGAATTGTCTTAGTTGCCCCTAGCAACCAGATTCCATCTTTCATTCCTCACAGATACTTTGGAAAATTAAAGGTGGAATCTGATTGGTTGCTAGGGGCAACTAGGACAATTCTATCTCACACCATGTTTGATAAATCTCCCCCATTATCGGTACTATAGCATTGTCACTCAGGTAGAATGTGTATAGTTCTAACAATACTATGAAATTTCATTACTCATAACATCTTATGCCTATGGCTGTATTCAGCCTATGTCAATGATTAGTGGATGTTTTTTTAAATGGTCAGCAATGGGTATAGGGCTTTGTTTATGTCATGACAGGGGAGGTAGGGACAAGACACGACAGTGAGCCCTGATACTGAACCCACCAACTGTCCCTACCCACTTGCCTCAAATGGCCCTAGGTGGCCGTGGACAACCACAAAGACGTTTCCTGTACTAGATACGTGCACACAGAACAATTCGGACAAAAAAACACAATAGCGGATAGTCAAAAAAGCAAGGTCAGAACCAAACGGGCAGCGCGGTACAAAATCAGGTTACAATCAAATAGTCAAAAAGTCAAGCCAGAGGTCAGATAACAAATTCGAGCAAGCAGAGGGAGTTAGGGGATTGCAGCAATACACAGGGGGAGCTGGGACCAGGGTATGAAGCCTAATAGTCAGCACTGGGAGACTGCCTTAGCTTTCTTTTATGCTGACCAAGAGCCCGGCCTGGATCCCCATTGGAGCCGCGCTCTGATCTTCCAGGTTCCAGATAGGCAGAGAAACCAGTCCATCTCCTGCATTGCCAGGAAGCTGAGAAGTAAGCGGGTGTGGCACATAAAGTAAAAACAAGCCCAGTTCACACCAAGTTACTTCGCAATCCTGACAGTTTACATAATCCTATCCATTTATTAAAATGATGTCTGTCATTCAACATTTTGTACACCCGTCATTACATGACGGATGTTGGTGCATTATTCTAGTTCAAGTGGACTGATTGCCCTTTGGGTGTGTCCTTGATTGAAAAGTCCATTGAATTTAAAAGTAAAGACGGTGAAAGGATGGTAAAAAAAGAAAAAGTGTGTGAACAATTAAAAATAAAGTCCATTGTTTGCACGAGATGTCCAAAAATAATTATCATGATCATTATTTTGACGTCTGTGCAAGCAACATGTTGTTTAAATTTCACATAGTGTCAATCTATACATCAACTGATTATAAAATCTAATTTTTTGTAATTAATAAATTCTCAGCTCGGGCATGTCTCCGGAGTGTGCACATTTCCTCCTGGCACTGCTAGTGTTTTTTATACTTGCAAGTTATGTTATCTATTTGACTTTTTGCCCCTGCGGATTGTGCTATGTTGGGAAGACTACTACCATCAAAACTCAGATTACTAAAGATAATAGTACAATCCACACAGGAGCCATGTGTTTGCCTTTCCTGTGTCTTTTTTTTTTTCAAAGGGAAAAAAGATATTATTATTAAATTTTTCATTAGTCAACAACAATTTTGTGTGATAGTGTTTCAACATTGAGGAGGGGCCAAGATAGGAAAAAAATACTTTTGACTAAGGAATAAAGGTGGATGCACAGGTTGGACCTGTGGCCCCTAAAGGGTTAAAGTAAGATTTCCCTTTGTCTATGCTGATCTAGATGTACTGTACTCCTGTGCTACTTTAACTTTTTATATGTATATTTATCTTGTGGTTTTATTAATGTGTTTTTATTTTTTCGCAGTTATGACCAGTCCTTCTGTTAGGAGAAGATGTGCAACATTTAGAGACATTGGTGTCTTATACGATGGATACATAAAGAGCGTGGAAAAACAATGCAGTTGTCATATTTTGGGCCTAACAAAATTTGATTTTTTTGCATATTAATCAACTGTATGAAATATTTAACATAGACTCGACATGTAAGGATTGGTGGTGACTCATTAGCTCATAGCAGAGGTTAATTTACTGCAAGCAAGGTGGTACCATATTTGGGTACGGGATACGTAGTGGTTGGCTCAGTACGGTTACTTGGGTTGAGCCAATCTGCTGCTGACAAACCAATATAAGATGTGGTTGCAAGACGAGTCGTGCAACCACTGCTTGATAAATGTTTGGACAATCCATATATATACACAATACAGTGGTGCCTTGGATTACGAGCATAATTTGTTCCAGGGCCATGCTTGTGATCCAAATCCACTCTTAAACCAAAGCTAATTCCCCATAAGAAATCATTGATATGCAGACAATTGGTTCCACACCCCAAAAATAATTATTTATTATTCTGAATAACATGTAATATGTGATATTATAAGTTACTGTACAGTAATGGAGAGGATAGGAAACACAAGGGCTGACAGTGACTGCAGGGAGCATGAAGAATTGAGCAGGACATATGTGGGCACATACATGCAGCACTCTCTGTCCAGGGAGACAGAGGTTACAGCTATGAAGAGATTACCTCCACATTCCTGTCCCCTGATGCAAGCCCTAGCCTGAAGTGGATCTGCCCTGATTTGGAAGGTGAGGGAGACTTCCTGGGTCAGAGTACAGTGCTGTAGACCCCGCTATGCAGGCCATGCCTCTCCCTGTCTCACGCTCTCCCACCCAGTAGAGGGATCTCTTAAACCAAAGCAATGTTCTTAAACCAAGTCACAGTTTTGAAAAACTGTGAGCTCTTATACCAAAACACTTTTAAACCAAGTTACTCTTAAACCAAGGTACCACTGTATATGCATATTTGACATTACAGATCCGAGCCACTGTGACTCTTGTTCCTTTAAGATAATTGGCCCATACAGTGTTAAGTGCTTCTGCAGCTTGTTGTAACATAATTTTATTAACCCCCTTTTTTGAATACCACCTCTATGGCCCTCCCTCTATATCCTTCTGGAAGCACCATGTCTTGAACGCACGCCTCCATATGGTGACGCATGATCATAGGACCCCTTGTCTCCAGGTTAGGGCTATGCTGAACTTGACAATTGGCTGTGATGGCATATGCGCACTGCCATTTTCAGGTAGCCAGCATGTGCGAGAATCTGGCCCTACAAAGTGATTGCTGGTGTGTAACCAAATGATAAATGGCTATTTTTGTATATGTGTACTATACTGTATATAAGATAAATTATTGCAGGATATTGCAGCTTGACAAAGACTGAGGTTGTAACATTGCCATCATTTTTTATTGATGGAAGAATAAAAGAAGAAATTGGGATTTCTATTAAGTGTTTTTTTTTTATTTACATTGGATGTTTTTATAAGCTGTATACAGCCCTAGGGAGTCCAAGAAAACACAGTTTCCTAGGAATCCCTAGGGCTGCATCCAACTTCGTCAGCCACGGACATTAAAATGCTGACAGCTCTTACTCGGGCAGGCTTGAGTCACGTTCATCTCTACTGCTGATCATGATAGAATACACTGCACCACCACTGTAAGGCAGTGTATTGTAACTGTCAGTATTATGCTGACAGACAATCTACACAACCTTGCCTTCTATGGGTGGTCATCAAGGGGTTAACAATTAATACATTAGGCATCTTTGTCTTACAGTCCCTGCTCTATCAATGGCATCCGACACTAATAGCAAAAACAGGTGTTCCTGCTACTTGCACATTTTGCTACACTAATAGCATAGCATGCTTTGTGATGGATGTAGCATGCCAACTATGAATTTAGCACCGACTACATTTTTATTTGTGCTGACTGATGATGTTTTTAGGGTGGCCTTGATTATTGTTTGCACAAAGAAAGATGTAACTTACTGACAGTTCACTTTACTGATTGTCAGTAAGAAACATCCAAAATCTTCCGGAATGAAGGCACAGTAGGTAAACATAGCTTTGACAAACTTGTTATTAGGTGGAGAAGGATTTACCCAAGGTTTTTCCTAGGGTTTAAGCATTTTTTCTTTACTCTAGCTCTTGTCACAAGTTCCAGTGGTTTTCTCACTCCTACAGGCTCACCTATTCCCATCTGGAAGGTTAATAGATCTCGGCATTGCTTGGTACATTAATTTATAGTTACAGCTGCAGAATAAAGCAAAAGAATATATAAACATAAACACCAATGGAACTTGGTGTTTTTCCCCTGGTACAGGTTCACATCTTGCTAGTTTCTTCACCACAGCAGACCCCAGAGGCTCTTACCAGTAGTCTCTCCTTCTGCACCCTTATTAGGATTTTTCTGGGCTGACTTCCTAGGAGGAGCCCTGGGCTGTCTTGAACTACACTCATCTCGCTACCTTATACCTGAAGAGCAGCTGGTTTGAACTCATCTCAGCATAGTAGCTGCACTACCTCTGAACACACTATTCCTTTCAAAAGAGATACTGGACCAGAGCAAACACCTTCTGAAAGTAACACTGTCACCCTCCTGTGGGTAAGTCCTGCTTTCTGCAGGATCAAGTTATTGGTAATAAAATACATGTAAAAATACCTTTCAAACTCACCTCAGTGTCTTTATTTACTGTATTTTCCTGTGTATTTTTAACCCAGGAAAATCTTCTCAAAAGTCAGGGGTTATCTTATATGCCAGGTGTCATCTTAAAAGGCGGGTGCTTAAAAAAACTTTGGGACCGGATTGGAGAATCTGTGGTCGCTGCATACAGTGGGGGGAGCCGTGACCGTATGAAGGGCAGAGCAAGCTGCAGGCGTCCAGTGTATGGAAAAAAAGAGATACGGTGGAGTGGCCCTGTGCCCAGAAAAACACACCTCTTTAAACCGTCTGGCCATTGAATGCTACCTATATTACTGTACCTCCTTCTCTGCCTCTCAGATCTTGCTGCTTTCTGATGTTTTTATTACTTTTTATTTGGTGTGTGTTGGAGGAGGGGTAGTCTTATACGGCAAGTATATACCAAACTCTTTGTATTAATTGGTAAAGTTGGGACTCGTCTTATACGTCCAGTTGTCTTATACGCCGGGAAATACGGTATGTAAAATCTGTGACAATGTTTATTTTTGGAGGTAGTAACTATGGAGTTATTTCTAAAGGGAATAGGCTACAGTCATTTTCTGTAAAATCTGTCACTTTATCGGAATACAGTATAGCGGGCTTTTAGTTCTGTGTCTCCCCACTCACACACCTTAGTCCATGGTTTACAATCCCAACCCCTGCTGATGCATTAGCCTGGTTTGTCACCAGTCCTGGATCGAGGAACCAGGATAAAACCTAAGCAGGGGGGCAGGATTGTAAAGTAGAAGTAAAATGAGTAGCACAAAGCTTAAAAAGCCCAGCCTCAATGACAGGGCTTGCCCACAGGGAGGGTAACAGTATCATTTGAAAGGGTTCCTAGCAGGGTATGTGTTGGTTACCATTTACTTTTTTCTCAGCTTTTCCTGGTACATTCGTTCCCACCTACAAATCAAATAACCTATCATATTAATGTTTTAATAGTGTAATGTTAAATATAACATAATAGAAAGAGTAATAAAGACATTATTTTTAATATTTAACAATTTTATATGAAGGATTCACCAGCAGACCTAACAAATTGTGCTGGGATGGAAAGAACATTGAAAGCCAATTCCATCAACCCTTCTTGTCATGTAGAATTATGTGAACAAAGTTTGAGAGACGAATATCTGGCCTTTGTGAGGACATATTGACACAATCTCTTTTATACACACAATTTTTAATTAAATTTATCCTTCACCACTGGGAGAATATGGTAATAATATATCCTTATGCTGAGAATTTCCTGAACCAATGCACCTAAAAACTTCTGCCCTGCCTGCTAATAAGTTCTATAAATTTTAACTTTGGACTCTCTTCTACTGAAGTTGTCAAATGAAGTTAAACTATAACATTGTCTTGGCAAATCCTAATATTTAAAGTTGATGTTAAAAATAAAGTTGCCTACTAACATTACCTACAGTAAAATTGTCAGTTTATGGGTAATTTCAGAAGAAACAACCAAATGGTTTTTTGGATCATTTCTGTTCTCCTGTATAGATAGGTTTTTCCTGATAGTAAAATGGCTGGTATAGGGTCTCTTCAAATTTTTCAGTATAATTTAAAGTATACAATGGTTATGGTATTACTGACAATTAGGCACAATAAAATTCTGTGCCTCTAAAATGCATCTCTGATGACTTGATTTTAGTAGATTAACCAGTATGCAATGCTATAGATGTGGGAGTTTAAGTTTATTCAATGCATTGTCTATGTCCTTAGACTACTGTTGTTTTATGTCCCATTGAAGTGTATTCCTGGAAGAGGAAATATATTTAGAAAGTAAGTACTTCCAAAAAGACCCATTGTAAATAATTACTGTGAGTTAAAAATAAGGTTTCCATCAAGTTACTGCAAAAGGACACATTAGTTATTCTATTTTCACCACTTCCTGACATTACAAATATCATGAGTCCCTTGGCAACATCCTGGGAAGTGCCCCAAATGCTTTAGAATTTAACTACGTAGAAAGAACTGCAATCTAAAGATATATTTGTAATAAAAGCAAAATATATAAATAGAATATTTTAAGGTAAGGCACAGTTGTGTTGAAAGATATTTGTACCAAACGTCACAGCTTGGGATTCTTTAATGCAACTCAGTCCTGTCTTCCCTAATCCCTTATGACACATTGATATGATATGATATATGATAACTGTATAAGTGTAACATTATTTATTGTTATGGCAGGGTTATATGTGTTTGCATATATGCATGAGATCTAAAAGATCTAAGAGATTGGGTAATATGTACTTAAAAGTACAGTAACTGTGTGGTGAGCCCCCAAGTTCAGTTCCACAGGTGAGCCTACTGCAACCTTGGTGTCTGATATCTGTTTTTAATTCCCCAATATCTGATTTTTAAAGAGAGTGTACCATTAGACTAGTAAAAATAACCGATAAATACTGTCTTGTCAGCGCTTCAGTGTACTGCCCGGTCCCGTGGAGCTTTTGTCATTCCGCCGCTTAGTTCCCGTTATTTCCGCCGATATATTTATATGCTAATTAGCTGCCCTGAAGCACAGGAGGCCAGCCCGTTACCTGAAATTCCACCTCCTCTCCGCCCCCTCGGTGACGAGGTGTCCTTAGTTTGCACTGAAACGCCTCTGATGACGGTGCTCGGGATCCGGCGTGAGGACGTTGCGGCCAGGCAGAAGACAGGAGGCCGGTAATTAGCATAGGAGGCATGCCAGTGTAACCTGAGGACGGGGAAAAGAGGAGGTGGAATTTTAGGCGCCGGGCCGGCCTCCCGTGCTTCAGGACGGCAAATTAGCATATACATTTATCGGCGGAAATAACGGGAGACAGGCGGCGGAATAAAAAAAGCTCCACAGGACCAAGCAGTACACTGCAGCGCCGACAGGACAGTATGTATGGCTAATTTTTACTAGTCTAATGTTACATTCTCTTTAATTATTTTCTAGATCGGAGACATAAATTAAAATCTGGGGAGGTTAGGCATGGGTCAGGAATTTACCTGGTTGAGAAAACTGATTGAGGTAGCTACCTTAGCAAGAACCAATGATTCTTCAGAATTTTTATGGTCATGGCAATGCGTAATGTTCATTCTGAGAGATGGACTAAGGAACAACATAAAGTAGAACTCAACATTACACTCATTTCTGAGGATTATTGAGCTGGAGGTGAAGTGAGTTTGATATACTTTTGTCTGGATAACAAATTTTAAATTTGATCTCTGTCAGAAGGAAAATTATTTTATATTAGTCAAATCAAAGTTCCCTTCAACAGGAAGAAAAAAAATGTGGCACTCCATGTCATAGGATCCCTTTGGTTATACATTATATTTCAGCTTCAAGAGACTTTTGCTTACATTGCTTAACAAAGGTTCTCTGAGCTAAATGAAGAAAATACTAGTATTTTCAACACAATGTGATGCCTTTTTATCTTATCTTTTTCTTTATTTGTAAAGACTTTGGACCATGACATGACTTTTTAGTTTATCCTGTGCTCCTAAGTTTGTATTATATATCCTGGGGAAGGTGGGATACTGATTCTCATGAAAGAAACAAGGGGTTTTGCAAGACAATGGGTATTGAATCTAATTATGTTTTCCAATGAAACACTGCATAAAAATCATTTTCCCCCACGGGCTGCATCTAAGGCATCACCTCTAGTTGACCAGTACCGTATGTATAGACAGGTGGCAAGAACTCTGGGACATCTCTTTGCAGATAGGTGGTTTGGTTAGTATAAGCTTTCGTCCTTTTGAAGAGAAGCAAATTTGCATACCTTTCTTAAAAAATAAGTCCTATACCGCTAATCTAATGAGAGTAAGTATTCCTAAAAAAACACGATAACAGGTACAGATTTCTGTGTGCTACTAAAGATCCCATGATCCTTAGTTTATTTTATAGACTTTTAATATCTGTTCCAGAAGGGCATAAAAAAGTCCTACATTTGGGGTTTCACTAAACCACACAGCCAAGTAATAGAAGTCATGTGAACATGGTCACATCATATCATAGTCACATTACATCCTTTTTGTTTGCATATGGGTGTGACAAAAAGCATACCATAGTATCCCATGAACCACAAAAAACATGTATCAGGTTCAAGATTTTGCTTTTTCAGTATTGGCAGCTTATGCTCTGAAGATAAACTAGTCCTGGCCTAGTTTTTGCTGTTGATGTGCTTTTTAGTTTTTTTTTTTTGTGTGTTTTGTCCCTAAAATATCAATAAAACTTTATTAGAAGTTTTTTCTTTTAGATATCCCTTGCTGCTCATACAAGGAAGTGTGAACACAATTCAGTTAACCTCTTAAGGACCCATGACGTACCGGCACGTCATGGATCACTGTCACTTAAGGACCCATGACGTGCCGGTACGTCATCCCTTTAAACGGGCGCCGCGGCCGGCCGGGTCCCGATCGGGGGAGATAGCCTGCTATAATACATAGCAGGCCATCTCTCCCTGTCGGCATGGAGGGTTGTTAACCCCCCCCATGCCGACGATCGCCGCTATTGGCTGATAAGCCCATAGCGGCGATCGGAACCTTTCCGGGCCATCGGTGGCCCGATGACCCGGAAAAAAATGGCGGTCGGTGCTGTCCGAGGACGGCACCGACCGCCATTACTGTAAAAAGTAATGGTGGTCACGGTACCACCGTCCCGATCGCCGTGAACGGCCGGCCAGCCGGCCGGCCGTTCACGGCGATCAAAGTCCCCACAAGTAATAAATACCTGCTCCGGACCCCTCAGCTAGGTAGCTGAGGGGTCCGGAGCAGGTATTTGTACATTACTCACCTGTCCCGGGGTCCTGATCGGCGTCTTCCGGGTTCCCGGCGTCCACTTCCTCTTGTTGGGACTTCGGCTTCTTCCGTGAGTCCCGATCGTCTCTTTCCGGCTCCAGCGTCGTCTATTTTCGTATTTTTCCGGCTCCAGCGTCGTCTATTTTCGGATCTTGCGCTCTGCTGCCCCCTAGCGGCTGATAAGTGTAATACACGTATCAGCCACTACAGGGATGTTCAGAATGTAGTAAAAAAAAAAATTTTTTTCCCAATTTTTTTTTTTTCTATTTTCCGCACCCTATCGCCGCTGAGTGTTGATCAGCATCGCACGAAAGTGCGCTGCTAATCAGCAACTCCTCCTTTTTGGCGTAGGGTGTTTTTTTTTTATATCCTACTGCCACGGTCTGCTTATAAGTGCCGAACATAAGTGCGGCATTCATCAGCAACACCATTTTTGGCGTAGGTTTTTTTTGTATACTTACTGTAAAAAACACGTAAAAAAACACTACATTACACCACACTACATTGAATAAAGTTTTACACTACACCACTACATACCCCATATACCAATCCCCATATAAAGATGGCCCCCAGGGTGTTTTCGGTGTCGGACGCATACATTATTATTGCCTCCGACACCGAAACAGCCAGTGAGGATGAATTGGGGGGATCCTTCTTTCCTCCATTCATCCTCATCCTCCAGTGACGTGTCTGGGAGTAGCGTAGCGTACGCTGCCCCCCAGACACGTCTTTTCCGCCAGTACCGTCCCAATAAGAGATGACGGTATGGCGTGAAATTCTACAAACTCTGTGAGAGTACCTCAGGGTACACTTACAGATTTAGGGTACGTGCACACTGCGGAATGGCGAAGGATAACCCTTCGTGCATTCCGCAGCTGGCACCCGCCGGCGGACTGATGCAGGGGCGCATCTCCGCCTGTGTCATAGACTCTATCCTATGCATGGGCGGATTCCATTATCCGTCATTCCATCAACACGTTGGACGCAGAGCGGAATCCGCCCGTGCATAGAATGGAGTCTACGACACGGACGGAGACGTGCGCCTGCATCAGTCCGCCGGCGGGTGCCAACTGCGGAATGCACAAAGGGTTATCCTTCGCGATTCCGCAGTGTGCACGTACCCTTAGAGTGTATGAAGGAAGGGACACTCGAATCCAGCCGCCAGATGCCCCCCCCCCCATCCTCGGAGTTAGTGGGGAGATCGTCCGGGAACTGATCTTCCCACTGCTGGATAAAGGTCACCACCTGTACGGGGATAACCTTTATACCAGCACCCCCTCTTCCGGTCCCTCGCTGCCCGAGCTACTGTAGCTTGCGGCACGATCCGAACATATCAGAAGTAGTAATAGAGCCCTAATATTTAGCAGCCATGGAGCGGACCCTGCGCTTCTGGATATGAAGGACCCCGTATCGCACCAGGACAACATTTTCCAGGTGACGTCCCCCACACTGGAGAACAGGAGACCCCAGAAGAAGTGCAGAGTGTGGGGTAACAGGGGGATCAGGAAGGACACCATTTACCAGTGTGACACCTGTCCTGATCCCCCCGGCCTCTGCATACTGGATCGCTCCAAGGCGCACTACACGTCATTGGGGTTCTACATTATCTAAATTCTGTCCCTTATTCCTATTTCAGGGGTCACGTTGATCCAGGGATTATTCTGATCGCCATTATGGAGTCGGGAAGGAATTTTTCCCCTGTGATGAGGCTACTGTCGTCTGCCTCACGAGGGGTTTTTGCCTTCCTCTGGATCAACACAGGTTGAGTTTGATGGACACCTGTCATTTCCAACCTTATAAACTAATAATTGGCCTAATACCCCCAAATAAATTAGAATTGTCCCTTTTCCCCAGCTAAATAGGTATGGCTGCCATTCCCATTAGAGGAGGCCATGATGCAATTACAAAGCCTCTGTGCGGCCAGGACAGTAGAAACCCCCCACAAGTGACCCCATTCTGGAAACTACACCCCATAAGGAATCTAACAAGTGGGGCAGCGGGTATATGGCCCCCTGGTGACGGCCACATTTGGGACGTGAAAATGAAAAAAATGGTATTTTTTATTTTCACGGCACATGTCCTACACATGTGCCCATCACTAGTGGGGTCCATATGCTCACTGCACCCCTTGTTAGATTCCTTATGGGGTGTAGTTTCCAGAATGGGGTCACTTGTCGGGGGTTTCTACTGTTCTGGCAGCACAGGAGCTTTGTAATTGCGACATGGCCTCCATCCCCCATTCCAGCCTCTAAATGGCGCTCTGTCCTTTTGGTGACTTGCCCTGTGCCCATATGGCAAATTATGTCCACATGTGGGGTATTTTCGTACTCAGGGGAAACTACCCTACACGTTTTGTGTTCATTTTCTTTTTTAACCCCTTGTGGAAATGGAAAAAAATCAAGGCTAGACCAACATTTAGTGTAATTTTTTTAAAATTTTTACTCTAAATCATTGATCTTGTCTTGATTTTTTCATTTTCACAAGGGGTTAAAAGATAAAAAAAAACACAATGTGTAGAGCAATTTCCCCTGAGTACGGAAATACCCCACATGTGGACATAAAGCGCCATGCGGGTGCAGGGTAAGCCTCCGAAGGGAAGGAGCGCCATTTGGTTTTTGAAGGCTGGATTTGGATGGAATGGATTTCGAGGGGCCATGTTGCATTCAAAAGGCCCCTGTGTTGCCAAGACAGTTAAACCCCCCACAAGTGACCCTATTATGGAAACTACACCCCTCAAGGAATGTAACAAGGGGTGTAGTCAGCATATGGACCCCACTGGTGACGGGCACAAATGTGGAACAATGTGGCGTGAAAATGAAATATTAAATTTTTTACACTATAATGTTGGTCTAGCCTTGAATTTATCATTTTCACAAGGGGTTAAAAGAGAAAAAAACACACAAAATGTGTAGAGCAATTTCCCCCGAGTCCGTAAATACCCCACATGTGGACATAAAGCGCCATGTGGGTGCAGGGCAAGCCTCCGAAGGGAAGGAGCGCCATTTGGATTTTAGAGGTTGGATTTGGCTAGAATGGATGATGAACGCCATGTCGCATTTACAGAGCCCTTGTGCTGCCAAAACACTGTAAACCCCCCACAAGTGACCCCATTCTGGAAACTACACCCCTCAAGGAATCTAACAAGGGGTGCAGTGAGGATATGGACCCCTGGATGACGGGCACATTTGTGCCATGAAAGTGAAAAAATGAAAATTTTCACTTTCACGTCACATTTTTCCACATTTGTGCCCGTCACCAGTGGGGTCCATATGCTCACTGCACCCCTTGTTAGATTCCTTGAGGGGTGTAGTTTCCAGAATGGGGTCACTTGTGGGGGGTTTCCAGTGTCTTGGCAGCACGAGGGCTCTGTAAATGCGACATGGCCCTTGAAATCCATTCCAGTGAAATCCAGCTTCCAAAAGCCAATTGGCGCTCCTTCCCTTTGGAGGCTCGTCCTGCGCCCGCTTGGCACTTTATGTCCACATGTGGGGTATTTCCGTACTCGGGAGAAACTGTGCTACATGTTTTGTGTTTTTTTTTTTCCTTTTATCCCTTTGTGAAAATGAAAAATTGAAGGCTAGAACAACATTTTAGTGTAAAAAATACTTTAGTCTTTTTTCAAGCCATATTGTTTGGAAAATCTGTGAAGCACCTGTGGGGTCCAGATGCTCACTGCACCCCTTGTTACATTCCTTGAGGGGTGTAGTTTTCTAAATGGTGTCCCTTTAGGGGTGTTTTTTAGGTTTTGGCACCCCAGAGCCTCTGCCAACCTGAAGTGGTACAGTCAAAAATGACCAAAAATAACGGAGCCATTGAAATTCACTAGGCGCTCCCTTATATCTGAGGCTTGTGGTTGCGTCAAATAGCGCAATAGGGCCACATATGGGGTATTTCTATAAACTGCAGAAATGGGGCAATCAATATTGGGGTGCATTTCTCTGGTAATAGGTTTATAATTATGAAAAATATTGGATTACAATAAAATCTCTGCACAGAAAATTAAAATTTTCAAATTTCTTACACACTTAGCTTTTATTTCTGTGACTCCCCTAAAGGGTTAAAAAACTTTCTGGATGTGCTTTTGCAGAGTTTGGGGGGTGCAGTTTCTGAAATGGGGTGCTTCGTGGAGCTTTCTAACACACAGTCCCCTCAAATACACTTTAAGGCTGGGTTCACACTATGTATATTTGAGGCTGTATTTGTGAGGCTGTATAGCAACCAAAACCAGGAGTGGATTGAAAACACAGAAAGGCTCTGTTCACATAATGTTGTAATTGAGTGGATGGCCGTCATTTAATGGCAAATATTTGCTGTTATTTTAAAACAACGGCTGTGGTATTGAAATAATGGCCGTTATTTACTGTTATATGGCGGCCATCCACTCAATTTCAACATTGTGTGAACAGATCCTTTCTGTGTTTTCAATCCACTCCTGGTTTTGGTTGCTATGAGGACCTGACATGAGGACCAAATACAGCCTCAAATATACATAGTGTGAACCCAGCCTAAACCTGAACAGGTCCCTAAAAATATCTGATTTTGAAATTTGACTGAAAATTTGGAAATTTGCTGCTAATGTTTTAAGCTTCCTATTGTCTAAAAATAATGAAATATAGTTTAATAAATGCCGCCAACATAAAGTAGACATGTTGCTAATGCTATTTAATATATAATTTATGTGATATAACCATTTTCTGTATAAGCAGAAAAGTTTTAAAGTTGGAAAAATGCATTTTTTCACAATTTTTCACGCTATTTTGGGTTTTTTCATAAAGATTCGTTATAAGTATCGACTCCAATTTACAAGAAATGTGAAGTACAATATGTCACGAGAAAACAATCTCAGAATCAGCCGGATAGGTAAAAGCATCCCGAAGTAATTAATGAATAAAGTGACACTGGTCAAATTCATAAAATTTGCTCCGGTCCTTAAGGCCATTTCAGGCCCGGTCCTTAAGGGGTTAATCAACTATTGTGAAATTATGCTCCTCAATTTTTCACAGGTTAAGGTACATTATATATCATTTTGCATTGTAATTACACTGGTTTTCTATAATCACATTAGAACTCATAACAAACGTTCATTTTCGTTAGTGACTCTTCGTGGTAAACAATCGAATGTTGTAGTCTTCACACTATGTAAATACTTTTGTTTCTAAAGTAATTATCATAGTTATGTTTGTTGATAAAACAATTTCCTCTCCATATTAAAGCCATCCACTTACAATTTGCCACTGAGAGCAATTTCATGCATATTTGGAGATGGGAAAATATACTAACTAGTGATTATATAAACTAATCAAACAATCAGCATAATTAGACCACACATTCATTGGCTACTGGTATTCAGTTGGATCTAGTTGGATACAAACACTCTTACTTGCTTCCACCTTCTTGTTTGTGCCACCTTTCTCTAAATAACACATAGATACACAAAGAGAAAAGTAGTATTTACCTCTGGTCTATCACTTAAAATGCATAGGCAGGTTTGGTTTACCTTAATCATAGAAGGGGTTCTGAGCAGGTGATTCACCTCTATAATGTCAATATGTAATTACAAGTATTATTGAGACATCCTGTGTTGGATTACTAGTTCAATAAAAGAGTTGTTCACTTTGCATAATCTATTTTAGGTCAAAGGGTCTCTAGAAGTTGGTTGTACGGAAAGTACAACCAGGGTGAATAAATAGGAAAGATACAACTGTGAGCCTTAACTCTATGCCTTTTGGGTGTCCCTACCTACTTGCCAATTCGACCCTAGGTGGTCAGTGACAACTGGTTGACGTTTCCCTTCTATGCTGAAGTGCACACAGAGACAAAACAAGAAGAATAGATACTAAAGAATGGTTGTGCAGAGATGGGTCAGAAAACCAAACAGGAAAATAAAGTACAAAGTCAGCAGAGAAATGGAAGGCCAGAAAGGGCCAAGCAAGGGGTCAGAAAATCCAAATAGCAATCCAGGTAAATGCCACCAAAACAGACTTATAACAAGGACTGAGCAGATGGCCAGTGATATTCCTTTGGGAGTCAGAGTTCTGGTCAAGAGCATGACTGGACTGGCCTTTAACATCCAGACTACATAGATCCCAGACTGGTAATGAAGGAATATGAGTGATAGGAACTGTAGATCATGTCAGACCAATCATGTCAGACTTCTTTGATTATGTCACAAAAGTGATGGATGAAGGTGGTGCTGTGGATATGGCCTGTCTGCACTTTAGCAAAGCCTTTGATACAGATCTTCATAAAGAGCTTATAGAAAATTTTTAGAAAATTGGACTTAATACCTAGATAGCTCATTAGATGTGTTTTTGACTAAAGGATGGATATCAGATAAGTGGTCCAAACAATGGAAATTGCAGTTCAATGTTTCCAAATGTAAAATAATGCAGGAATCCTCTATCCAAGTATCATATCGGCAGTTGTGGGTTGGCAAAGACTTCAGAAGAGAAAGATTTGGGGGTTATGATTTCTGACAGCCTTAAAATGACTCAACCGGGCGGTAGGGGAAACAAATCGTATGCTGGGCTGTATAGCTAGAGGAACAACCAGTAGGAAGATTGTGATCCCACTGTATAGAGCTCTAGTGAGACCACATCTGGCATACTGTGTCCAGTTCTGGACACCTCACCAAAAAATGGATATTAATAAAATAGAACGGTTCTAAAGATGGGCTACAAAAATGGTGCAGGGTGACAGGCATAAAACATCAGGAATAACTTAAAGCGACTCTGTAACCACAACATTACCGCCCAAACCGCTTGTACTGTTGGATGACTGCTTTTAATCCAAGATCTCTCCTGGGGTCCGTTTGGCAGGTGATGCAATTATTGTCATTAAAAAAAACAACTTTTAAACTTGCAGCCCTGTGTCAAATTGGCATGGCCTAGAGTTTGGGTCCACCCTAGGATTGCAATGCCTCTCTGTCCCTCCTCCCCTACCTCCTCATCACTATAAATGCCCCCTCCCCCCCAAACTGCTTGTACCTTAGGGTGCCTTCACACCTACTGGATCCGCAGCGTGAAATCTGCTGCGGATCTGGTAGGTGTGAAGACACCCTAATGGAGTATTTAAAAAGGAATTAGCTAAAGCAGGAAAGCACTTTAAGTACATTGTGTACTAATTTAAAACTGTGTATTTCTTTCAATTATATGTCTAAGAGCTCAGTAAGGTTTTTATGCACTTTCCCTTTTCCCTTTTAACTGGAGACTAATTTGCATTTGATGACTTGTACAGGGATTTATTTTAGGAATGCAAATTGCAAAGTGATTTTTGGAGTTTTTCTTCTACATAATCTAAAAAATATTCCTGCAATGTTTTAAATTAACTTCCTTTCATGTCTTTAACCCCTTCTTCCCGCAGCCTGTTTTGGCCTTAATGACGAGGCTCATTTTTCAAAATCTGACCTGTCTCACTTTATGCGCTTATAGCTCAGTGATGCTTTAACGTATGCTAGCGGTTCTGTTACAGTTTTTTCGTCACATATGGCACTTTATATTAGTGGCAAAATTTGGTCACTACTTTGTGTGTTTTTTGTGAAAAACATCAAAATATCATGAAAAATTTGGAAATTTAGCATTTTATGAACTTCTGAAATTCTCTGCTTCTAAAAAAGGAAGTCATAGCACATAAATTAGTTACTAAATCACATAACCAATATGTCCTCTTTTTTCTGGCATAATTTGGGAAACATATTTTACTTTTTTAGGGTGTTTATTAGAAATTTATTAGCAAATTATCACATTTTGTGAAAGTTTCCAAAACTGATTTTTTTAGGGACCAGTTCTTTTTTTAAATGGATTTAGAAGTCTGGTATCCTGAAAAACCCCATAAGTGACACCATTTAGGAAATTAATTTAGGGTTATAATGAGCATTTTAACCCTACAGGGGCTGGAGGAAAGTATTCACAATTCGGCTGTAAAAAAATCGAAAATTTAAATTTTCAAATAATATATACGTTTAGATTAAAGTTTCTCATTTTCAAAAGAAACATGAGAAAAAAGGCATGCCAAAATCTGTAACGCAGGTTCTCCTGAATACAATGGTACTCCATATGTGGGCGTAAACTACTGTATGGGCACACAGCCGGACTCAGAAGGGAAGGAGCGCCAATTAGCTTTTTTAATGCAGATTTTGCTGAAGAAATTTCTGAGCACCAGGTGCATTTGCAGTGCCCCTGTAGTGTCCGCAGAATAGAATCTCCCCAAAAGTCACCCCATTTTCGAAAGTACACCCCTCAAAGAATTCATCTTTGGGTAGGATGAGCATTTTGACCCCACATGCATTAGAGGAAAGTATTCAAAATTAGACAGTAAAAATGAAAAACATTAATTTTTCCAATAATATGTTCGTTTAGTTTGAAATTTCTCAATTTCATAAGGAACATGAGAGAATCCGCACCCCAAAATTTGTAACGCAGGTTCTCCTGAGTACAACGGTACCCCATATGTGGGCATAAACCACTGTATGGGCACACAGCCGGGCTCAGAAGGAAGGGAGCGCCAATTAGCATTTTCAGTTCAGATTTTGCTGAAGTAGTTTCTGAGCACCAGATGCGTTTGCAGCGCCCCTGTAGTGTCAGCAGAATAGAATCCCCCCAAAAGTTACCCCATTTAGGAAAGTACACCCCTCAAAGAACTCATCTTGTGGTGCAGTGAGTGGTTTGACCACACAGGTATTAGAGGAAAGTAGTCAAAATAAGACAGTAAAAATGAAAAACTCGAATTTTTTCAATAATATGTTCGTTTAGTTTAAATTTTCTCAATTTCACGAGGAATGGGAGAAAAAACATACCCCAAAATCTGTAACGCAGCTTCTTCTGAGTAAAACAGTACCCCATACGTGGGCATAAACCACTATATGGGCACACAGCAGGGCTCAGAAGGAAGGGAACGCCAATTTGCTGAAGCAAAACCGCAGCTAGTAATAGTTATTAGAATAGCGCAGTTCCAAAAATGCAATAAAAAAAATGAGATTACAGGAAATGTGTGGTGGTCACGGGCAACCTGGAGTGGTCACGGGCCACCTGGGGTGGTTATGGGCAACCTGGGGTGGTTATGGGCAACCTGGGGTGGTTACAGGCAACCTGCGGTGGTTACAGACCATCTGGGGTGGTTACGGGCAACGTGGGGTGGTAACGGGCAACGTGGGGTTGTAACGGGCAACGTGGTGTGGTTACGGATAAACTGAAATGCTTAAAGGTAATCTGGGATGGGTACCTGTAATTTGGGGTTGTTACAGGCAATCTGGCATGGTTACGGGCAATCTGGAGAGGGTCACTGGCAATTTGGGGTAGTCGGAGGCAACGTGCGGTGGTCGGGGGCAAAGTGCGGTGGTCGGGGGCAACGTGCAGTGGTCGGGGGCAATGTGCAGTGGTCAAAGGCAATCTGGGGGGAATTACGTGTGATTAGGGGCAACCTGGGGGGGTTACAGACAATCTGCGATGGTTACGGGCAACATGGGGTGGTTACAGACAATCTGCGGTGGTTACGGGCAACATGGGGTTGTTACAGACAATCTGGGGTGGTTACGGATAAACTGAAGTGCTTATAGGTAATCAGGGGTGGGTACATGTAATTTTGGGTGGTTACGGCAATCTGGTGTGGTGACGGGCAATCTGGAGGGGGTCACTGGCAACGTGTGTGAGTTAGAGGCAACGTGCGGTGGTTAGAGGCAACGTGCGGTGGTCAGAGGCAACGTGCGGGGGTTACGTGCAATCTGGGGGGTTACGGGCAATCGGGGCTGATTACGGACCATCTGGAGGGGGTCACTGGCAATTCGGGGTGGTTACGGTCAACATGTGGTGGTTACAGGCAACGTGCGGTGGTTATGGGCAATGTGCGGTGGTTATAGGCAACGTGCAGTGGTTATAGGCAACGTGCAGTGGTTATAGGCAATGTGCGGTGGTTATAGGCAACTCGCGGTGGTTATGGGCAACGTGCGGTGGTTATGGGCAATGTGTGGTGGTTATAGGCAACGTGCAGTGGTTATGGGTAATGTGTGATGGTTATAGGCAACGTGTGGTGGTTATGGGCATCGTGCGGTGGTTATGGGCAATGTGCGGTGGTTATGGGCAACTTGCGGTGGTTATGGGCAACGTGCCGTGGTTAGAGGCAACGTGCAGTGGTTATGGGCAGCGTGCGGTGGTTATGGGCAGCGTGCGGTGGTTATGGGAAGCATGCGGTGGTTATGGGCAACGTGCGGTGGTTATGGGCAACGTGCGGTGGTTATGGGCAACGTGCGGTGATTACGTGCAATCTGGCATGATTACGGGTAACCTGGGGCGGATACGGGCAACCTACGGTGGTTACGAGCAACCTGGGGTGGATATGGGCAACCTGCGGTGGTTACGGGTAATCTGGGGGGTTAGGGGTAATCTGGGAGTAAACTGCAATTATTACTATAATAAAAAGTGTGTGTTTTATTTTTTTGTATGTTTTTCACTTTTTGTACAATACTTTATACATTCATTTTCACTATATAACTATGATTACTGTGATATTTTCTATCACAGTAATCATAGTTCAGTGACAGAGAGCCAATTGGTCTCTGTCACTTAAAATTTTCCGAGATAACTGATTCTGGAGCGCATGCGCACTTCAGAATCAGCCTGGACGCCGAGGAGGACGGACCTCCCTGGATCAGGTAATGTATATGGGGAAGGGGGGTGACTGGGGGACGGGGGTGACTGGGGGGGTGGGGGGCAAATTGGGGGGCGACACTGTATCACTTTTTATCCCCTGTCACCAATCATTTATGGTGACAGGGGATAAAAAGTACTTCCCTGCACTGGGAACAGGCGATCAGCGGTATATAGTATATACCACCGATTGCCTGCTCCGGGACCCCACGGGGGGTCCCTGATCACTGCTCCATGCTCTCCGCTACCTCCGGTGGCGGAGAGCATGGGGATTTGATCATTATTTTATTTCCATCCCTGTGAACAGAGATAGGGATAGTTCACAGGGATGGGGGCGGCCATCTTGGATGTGATGGCCGCCCGGGGAGGGGAGGGATAGTGATCGCCCACTAGGGGGGCTGATCTGGGGTCTGATTAATACATTTTCATCTCCCCCCACCGTGGATTCACGGTGGAGGGAGATGAAAGATGGCGGCGGCGGTAATGCCCGGTACCGGCGGATCGCCGCTATAATGGTAATAGCGGCGATCCGCCAGTATCGGAGGACGAGGGAAGGGGGCCGGGGGACATAAATGTAGTGGCGGTGGGGGGAGGCAACGTTCTGCAGCCTCCCCCCGCCGCCCGATCGGCGGGAGGACACCGGGTCTCCCCATAGACTCTGCGGTCGCATTGACCGCGGCGTTTATGGGGTTAACTGCACGGGGGGAGTGCGGCTCCCCTCCGGGCAGAGGCAGCAGGAGGAGGCTGTCACACAGCCTCCTCCTACTGCTCGATCTTAGATAGAGACAGAGGGGGGAGGCAAGGAAACCATGACATCCAGGGACATCATGATGCATTCTGCCACTGCTTTTCATGACGTCCCTGGACGTCATATTGGGGGAAGGGGTTAAGGTATGTTTTATGAAGCCAGAATGTATACCTTATTAAACAAATGTTTTTTGGTGATTTATGTCTTTGCTCTAAAGTTAAATGAATGCTGGGTTGACATCCAAGTGTGGTGATTCCCCTACATTAAATAACATTGAATGGGGTTGTACTGTACTTCATTTGAAGACCATAAACCACTCATTGTGAAAAATATTTAATCATTGGGATAATTTGCCATGTAACTTTCTTTTCAGTGTCAGTGGAATGTTCTTAGAGAGCACATATAACCAAATAGCAATGTGTTGTGTAATGATAATTAGTATTTTTCTTAATTATAGTAATTATTAGTAGTTAGAACTGTAATGACCATGCAATTTTCTACTTAAACGCAAATGATAGTTCTTTGATTGAAAAAAATTTCTGATCATCAACATTGTAATGTACTGTATAGATTCAATATATCATATCACTGCTCCCCATATAACATATATTGTTAAAGAAGCCATTTTCATTATTTTTTAATTTTACATTTAGGCTTCACCGACTGCTGAAATTAAAAATATTTTTATAAAAATGAAAACACAGACCTAGGCAACAGAGATATGTTCTGAATGTCTTTACTTATCTTTAGCCAAGCAGTGAGGGGGTAACAGATTCACTTTAAAGTGTAGATTTCCTTTAAATATGGAGCCAGTTAAATAATATGTTGTTAAAACGCTTTTAGCAAATAAATTTAGGGCCATTTGTACAATATTAGTGGTGTTAATCATACTGTAAAGAGGGACAATTTGACTGCTGGTTCATAATTACTATCACTTTTAAGAAAGGACAGTGTGGGTGCTTACACATTTATGGGTGTTACTAAGGCTATGTTCACACTGCGTATGAGTCCGTCCGTAGTTCGTACGCCGACGTACATGTGCGGCTAAAACTAAGGGTGTGGGAAAAATCGACATGCGCCCAGATGCGTACGCACCGCGAACATACGCCCGTAGTACAGTTATGCTTCCCTAGCTTGTTTCAAAGCGATCTGAGGCAGGTCATTTACTTGGAAATCTTCGCCCAGCCCCATCAACCACGCAGAACCTTTTGGATCAAAAAATCAAGTTCTATTTGGCTGAAATAAGTACTTCGTACGGGACCGCATGGAAATCCACGGCCGTGAGTTTCAACATTTCCCTCCTCAAACAATGGTCTTGTTCATTTTTCACGGCGCCGTATACGATCCGGCCGTAAGCTCATACGTAGTGTGCACTGTGCAGGCGTATATCATATACTTTCAAGTGAACGCATCAACCCCGAAACTACGTGCGTATATTCGCGGTTCGCACTACGGACGGATTCATACGCAGTGTGAACATAGCCTAAGATTGTAAAGGATAACACTACCTTCTTCTGGTATTAGTACACAGCAGTTTTGCCTCCTGGCACTGACAAAGCAACACTTTTCATCTGGGATCAAGTGTATGTATAGTGGATTAGGTGGTTAAAATAGGCATTGTAAATGGCACACTGTATAGGGTACATTAGATTTGATAAATTAATAAAATTGAATAGAATTGGTATATTTAAAACAGTTATCATATAATCCAGGGAAACAACTACAATAGTAGATTTATTTCTGTTATATCACCAGAAAAAAAAAAAAAAACACATGATGTACACTCACCACACTTGCAAAAAGTTTTTCCCCAAGCAAGTGCATAGAATTGTGAGATCACTGATGAACACAGCAAAAGTGTAAATTGAGAGTCTAGCACTGCGCTAGGATCATGTTATGATTAAGAACTGCTATTCAAAATGTGAAAGCTGATGGAAGTGATGGAGTTGGCTGTTACTTGCTGTCTTCTCTAAAAAGTATTACGTTTTAGGCTATGTTCACACTACGTAAATCTATGCCCGTAGTTCTCGCCGCAGGACTACAGCCGTAGATTTGTGGGGTGGAACAAAGCATTGTTTGCTATGGGATCCCGGCCGGAGCGTACACACATCGTATACGCTCCGGCTGGTTCCCATGCGGCGCCTCAAACAACTCACAGGTCCATTATTTGCGGACGGAATTCAATGAACTCCATCCGCAGAAGGACCTGGCAGTTCACACAGTGAAGCGAGCTGCTCCGGACGCTTGCTTCACTGTGGGCTATGGGAAGCTCTGATGTGGGCGCGTGCTCATGCGCCCGCATCAGAGCTCCACGGAGGAAAGATCATCCGGCCGGTACTTAAGTGATGATCCGGGCTGAGACCGGCCGTTCCGTGACCCGGCCAGAGTCACGGAATGGCCGGTCTCATCTGTAGTGTGAACATAGCTTTATAGTGTTAAGGATGTCATATTTTGTATTTAGTGAAGCTATTACAATACGGCGCTGACCTTATAAACAAGTACAGATGTTTACATTCCTTAAAGCTAAAGATAATAGCTTTGTGTAATAAAAGGCAGCGATCAGCCAACATGAACAATGTTGGCTATTCATTGTCTTTCAGTGTCTTTCAACATGTTGAAAGACAAACAACATGGAGAGCAACAATCTGCTGGCCCGGCTCCATGCAATAGAAACCGTGGCAGCAGACCGTTAGTACCTCCTATGAGCAGCAGCTCCCCCCACCCTCCGCACTTTCCTGCTCGCTGTCGGTGCGTGTAATAGTGCTGGCAGTGGGCAAAGGAAGAGGAGCAAGAAACCGCGTGTCACCCCGTGAAATAGAGGCTTTAGTAGAAGAACACACTCCCCCAGGTATATAAACTGGCTGCCATCTTTGAATAAAGGAGAGTGCACTGAGAGAGAGAGGAGGTTATACCAACTCCTTGGCTGATGTCATTTCCTTGCCGCTAGCACTCGACTTTACTTAATTTGGACAGGGATAGTAAACTTGGGGAAACAGATCGGACAAAAAGGGGATCTCACCTTCACAACAGGATCCTGTTGGAGTCAAGGACTCTTTATTTAGGCTTTTGCTAGTCCAAGCTAAACTTAATTCATATATTTCCTGTTGGGATAAATATACTTTGCAAAAAAATTATTTATCTATTTTGAAGTCAACAAGAACAGACAATGACATAAGCCTAGTGACAGTCAGTTACTGCAATACATTTACTGTCTATATTTTATTCATTCACAGCTCTAAAACAAAGTTTATGATTTCCAATAAAGTGACTAATTTGATTTTATATGAACCTAATCAATGTTTGTTTTACAATTTAGTAACAATGAAACATGAATTGAACATCATATAATATTTTCAATAGAAAAGTTAATAAGAATTCACTCTTAATTGTTTTTGTTAAAGTGAGTTTATTACGAATCATTGTGCAGCATTAAAAGACAGTGATGTATCATTTATTGTCCTTTACAAAATTGTTATTACTCCAGAGAGGGAATAAAGAAGGATTATAGGGTCACAAGATCATTTATAGCCATCCTTAGGAATGGTACACTCAAATTCAGTGCTAATAATCCATTATGGAGGGCCCCAGCACCGTTGACAGGTGGAGGAATAGGACTTAATGATGATATCTTTTGTAATGTTCTTCTAAAGATTATCATTTTAGTTTATGTTTTTTACATCTTCTTTTGTGACGTCCCACTACTTCAAGGTCAGTATTCATTTTTATGTCATTTTTTTTTACATACCTTTTAGGTCATATGTGGATTTGTCTTCTCTATATCATCCTTAGTCATGTTAGACACCTTAGGGTCCTATTTGAAGGGCCGAGCAGGGCGCCGATCTATCCTATTCTACGGCCCGACAATCGTTTAGCGAGGGCTGCAGGAACATCGTTACCGATGTCCTTGCAGCCCTTGTTTCATACATTACCCGTACAGGCGCAGGTCTTTTCCTATTCCCGGTCCCGTGCCGCAGCAGCTTCGGTGCGGCGGTCCCGGACAGTGATTGGTTGAGCGGTCTGTCAGTTCAGACAGGCCGCTCCGAAGCTGCTGTGACGCAGGACGGGGAGAAAAAGACCTGCGCCTGGACAGGTAATGTATGGTGCTTGTGAGATGGTCGGTCGCCCGCCATGCACCACTATTCCACATAGCGATACACGGGTGGCTACCAATGATTTTAGGTTTGAACTTAAATGAACTATCAGCCAATGACAACGATTATCGGCTGATCGTTCTCTCTATTATACGGAGCGATAATCAGATGATTTGGCTGGTTATCGGTCCCTGGAATAGGCCCCTTAGTGTGGTATGTCATTGTAATATCACACAGCTTCCAAGTTACATATTCATTTATTTCACATTTTGTGATACCACATTCCGTCCTCATATGGGCTTTTTATATTCCTCTGATTAACTTGCCAGTATAAAAGGGCCACTTTTCACTAGGTTTTAAAATTCAACCTAGAAGAAACAGAACCTGTGAAGAAAATCATGCAATGAGTTCTGCTATTTTGAATATGTTAAAAGAAGTCCTGTGAAACAAAAAAATGACAGGAAGGCAAGGGGGTGTGGAAACATAATAAACAAAGTATACTTACTTATTCCCAAAGCACTGCCCCAGGTCTCTCTGACAGCCAGCGGCTGTCATTTTCGGCCAGCATCCCGGTATGTCATGTATTAGGATCCTCCGGCTTTAATGTTATAGCCCCGTCGATGGAATGCCTGCTTAGTCAGTCAGTGACTGGGGTGGGACACTGCTCCACTCACTGATTAGCGGAGCAGGCAATCCATCAGCTGAGTATGTAATGTTGCAGCTGGATAAGCTTCAGTAGGCTGTCAAATTACTTCCTTCAATGCTGTACATTTTTTTTTCTAACATTAAGCACTACAGCAATAAACCTGACCAAGAGGCCTTGTAAAGCCCCATAAAAATGTTTGGAGATGGGTTGCTGACCAGATCACTCTTGGGCCTGACAGGCCTACTTTTCAATACTATTAATATATTACATTAGTTAAAAATACTTTTTAAAGTGACTCTGTACCCACAATCTGACCCCCCCAAACCACTTGTACCTTCGGATAGCTGCTTTTAAGCCAAGATCTGTCCTGGGGTTCGTTTGGCAGGTGACTCAGTTATTGTCCTAAAAAAAATACTTTTAAATATAACGCCCTGTGTCAAACGGGAGTATCTGTGCCCTAACTTTGCACCACCCCTCCGTCCCTCCTCCCCACCCTCTTCATCATTAGGAATTGCCACTAGAACATTTTCTACATGACAAACACTGCCACCCACAGGTGGGGAATAGGAGGAAATCTGCCTGGAGCATTCCTAATGATGAGGAGGATGGGGTGGAGGGACAGAGAGAGTGTGCAAAGTTAGGGCACAGATACTCCTGTAGGGCACGGAGGTTGAAGTTTAAAAGTATTTTTTAGGACAATAACTGCATCACCTGCCAAACGGACCACAGGACAGATCTTGTATTAAAAGCAGCTATCTGAAGGTACAAGTGGTTTGGGGAGGTCAGATTGTGGGTACAGAGTCGCTTTCAATGCTTTGTTTTCACAAAAAAAGGAACATGACAGGTCTAATATATAAATGCTTGTAACAGCTCATTATAAACATGAGCCACTGCTTTGCATGTGTGTTTGTACACTGAATTTTTATGAACATTAAATATAGCTTTTTTCACTATTACAAGTTTATTAATGTCAAGAGGCACAATGGTAGACATTTCATTAAAGTTGTATTAGTGTTTAATTAATGCTCTTTTTCTTTCTTATGAGCTGAAAAGTGAACATGTGATCGCACCAGTCAATATCATTGTTATTAAGGCTTGAATTAAGTTAGAGGAATTTAAAATGACAATCTTAGTGATAAAAAACATAGGTAAATGACCCGGAACAGATTCACTGTTGCCAGGATTCCTCTGTAGAGATATTTTAGTGCGTTGGATCTACTAAAACACTTATTTTCCAGATTTTAGTTATACTGACTGGTGGCTTTAATTGCGTATGGCCTCCAAGTCCACACATCCTAAATGGTGGCGGAAATACTGAGTGTGAAATGAATTAGAAGTAACTTATTTTACTATTCATTACTCTTCTCTGACCAGAACTTGATTCTTCTTTTGTCAAAAGCGATTGTCCTGAGAAAAGTGTTTCCTAGTGTGATCGAAATGGCAGTAAGCAGACATGGAAAACCTTGTTGTTCTTGACCAGCATTGATACTTGTGTTATTGGTGTGCATTTAACACGTCAATCAGCTGTAAAGGCTTTTATTGCCTTGTATTCCAGCAACAACAAAAAAAAGCCATTCAAAGCCACCAACTTCACAAAACATGTTGAAAACACCAATTAGTAATGTTGACTTAAATAACAATAACAAATACCTCTCACAAACACCTAAAACATCACTGAAGCTTGTTTAGAAGAATAGGCTGGAAGGAATTCAGCATTCTGCCACTGCTTTTAATGTGTTTGCTTGGTTTACAGCACTTTTTTATTATTATTATTATTTTTATTTTATTTCACTTTAACACTTTTCACCACCATGTACATGGTCAGTGTTGGTCATAGACATTTTAACAAGAAATATAACAAATGTCTGTAACAAATGAAATATTTTGTGATTTCATCAGAACTTGTAAATGTATTTGCTTTTATATGATTGACTTAAGACCGGCATATAAAATAAAAATTTTTCTATGTTTGTAGACTTTACTAAACAGACTTTATTATAGACTTTAAAATATTATCCATCTGCAGCATTTAAAAGAAAATGCTTATAGGGGAACTATCAGCAGATTAGAAAAATCTAACCTGCTGATAGCTCACTAGCGCACAAGAGATGAAAATATGTCTCTTATCTTCATCTTCAAAGCTGTTTCCATGCAGTTCGTCCGTTACTTCCTGGTTTGGTAAGACCGTTTGGAGCACTGGGGCACCATTACGAACACAGCAGATTATATTAGTCTAACCTGCTCATAGTTCCACTTTAGATCCCCTTTAGTTCCCCACAAAAACATATATATGTAAACAAATAGAAACAGGTGTAAACTGCCCACAGCAACCATCCATAGCTCAGCATTTAGTTCTGATAAAATAAAAGCTGAGCTGTGATTGGATGCTGTGGACAGCATATTCTATTTTACACATTTTGATAAATCTGGGACTGTATGGGAATCCAACCTAAAAAAAATATACATTGAGATCCATAGGCTCATGAATATGACAAATACATCTTTTCTGGAAAATTAAACTACTCACAATGGGCTTGTGTCAGACTAAGGGCCCTATTCCACCGGACGATTATCGTTCAGATTATCGTTAAATCGTTCGAATCTAAACAATAATAGTTCGGTTGAAATGCAGTTAACGATTAACGACCGAACGAGAAATTGTTGATCGCTTTATAAGACCTGGACCTATTTTTATCGTTGCTCGTTCGCAAATCGTTCGCATTGAATAAGACGTTGTTCGGTCGTTTGCAGTAGATACGAATGAAATAGCGAAGAAAAAAACAATCACAAATACGATCATAAGTAACGATTATCGTTCCATTAAAATGAGTGAACGTTTTCAGGTCTTTCGCAATAGCAGTCGTTTGAGATCGTTAATCGTTAACGATTATGCGAACGATAATCGTCCGGTGGAATAGGGCCCTAACGATATCTAAGGAACTTAGGAAAAGGAATTCACTTTAAACACTTTAAAGAACTCTGCAGTTGCCTCCATTCTCAGCCCCCCTTAAAAGCACAATAGAAGACCAACCCTCCCACTCCCATTACAGACCCAGCGCCATTACATGTTACTGAACTGGGTCTTTCACAGTAAATGGTTACCTAAAAGACAAAACAGGAAGATCGTTCCTGTGTTTCCATATCGTGCTGTTACAAGAGCCTGGGAGTGGAGGCGATGGCTATTCCAGTCAGGTAGTTTTACGCCCAACTGCTCTAGTATGTAATTTAGAAAAAAAATGCTATCATGCTTAGAGCTGTAGTATAGTACTATAGTCATTTTTATAAATCTGTTTAGCTATTTATCACATCAGGGAGGTACAGTGAGCCTAAGCTGAACCCAGCACTCTGTCCCTGCCTAATTGACATACTGTCCTAGGTGGTAGACCTGGTCCCTATACTGCTAAGTTCTGGGGCCATAAGTAGAGAATCATCAAGCAGTCCAAGTCAATAAACACTGGTAATGTCATGCTGCAAATCAGTGTTTTCAAAGAGTAACCAATAAATGTCAAGGGTCAGAGCCATTAATACTAATGGAGCCGCATTAGAGAGGGGCGGGGGATTCCTCCCAATGGGGGCAGACGGGCCCGCCTTCAGTGCTTCACTCCCAGCTGGTGCCCGTGAATAGAATGGCACCGTACACGGGTTCAAAAAATGGGCAAAACTCTTTGTGGCCAGAAGTAAGAAAAAAGTTAGGTGGCAAAGTCCCTTAACATTGATAAGAGCAATACTATTATAAATAGTACGTCACCATATATTCCAGTGATAATACTGGAATATAATCTACAAAAAATATAATAATTTTCCATAGCAACTCTAAAAATGTAAGATGATGCTTAGTTTTATATCTATATATGAAGTTTTACAACTATTTTAGCATAGAAATTATTATGGTATTTTCCTGGTTCTTTAAAATTTTATGGATAATTTACTAAAGCAAATCATATCTAGTATACAGTCTATATCTCCTTTAATGTGTTGCAATTTGAAGATACTCAGTCAATGTGTTATATTTAGTGCAATGTTTGACACAAAATAAAAAATATATATGTACAATAATAAACAAAATCTAAATTCCAAAAGTTTATGAACGTTGCTTTAAAAATATGAAAAAAAATCTTATGCAAAAGAAAGCAGCACAACTATGTGGCAAATTATGAATTTATCTTCTCCATTAAATAAACATGTTAGTAGAGATAGTACAAGTCATTTATTTGGCTTGTGTCAGTAATAAATGAAAAACAACAGATGTATGATTTATGAATTAAAGAATACACACATGTTCTGATCATTTACATCTTCCTTTGTTATGATGCAACTGTGAATTATGTTCATTTTACATTCATAATGAGACTACGGAACAGATGGTAAAAGTTTAAACAGGCTTCTGTTAAAATAATATATAGTTTAAATGGATTGTTTTCTAAAAAAAGATGTTTGTTGATTGTGATGAATTGACGACTTTCATAGAACACTGACAGGAAGTGTGGGAGAATAGCATAGGGCTGAAAATAAAATGGACACTCCTAATAACCTTTAACAGTACGTTAGGAAAGTACCTTGGAGTCTTTCTTTGGAACACAACACATAAAATGAAGTCTCTTACAATTATAAGGGCTGTCTGGTTTAGGAAAACTATTTTTCAAATATGCTATTATAGTACACTTAGTTAATAGATGGAAGATCCCTGCTAGAGATGAGCAAACCTCGAGCATGCTCCAGTCCATCCGAACCCGATCGTTCAGCATTTGATTAGCGGGGGCTGCTGAAGTTGGATAAAGCTCCAAGGTTGTGTGGAAAACATGGATACAGCCAATGACTATATCCATGTTTTCTACATAACCTTATGGCTTTATGCAACTTCAGCAGCCACAATCAAATGCTGAATGATCGGGTTTGGATGGACTCGAGCATGCTTGAGGTTCGCTTATCTCTAGTCCCTGCCCATCACCCTTATCTATTAGCTAGAGTGAGGGGCTGCCACAAAGTGTCACGTGCTGACCCACAGCTCTATTCAAAGGAAAAGAGCCAGGGTCCATTCTGGAGGGCACAGAAGTCAGACCCCCTGCAATCTCCTACTTTGCCCCTATCCTGTGTATAGGGGACAAGTAAGTTTTAGTCATAAAACCCCTTTAAAAGAAGATTGAGTTGTTGTTTTTTTATTTATAAAAACATTTTTATTTTACCCTTTTTTGTCTCCCTAGGGGACCTGTGTAGATAATCAAAATTACTCGTACACTGTTTAACAATACTGTTTTACTTTAGTTTTTTCCTTATTTTATTTTTTACAGTTTGCCTGTAGTAGGTTGTAATAGGTAATGCGTGTCAGCTCATCAGGGAACCCTCTAACCAAAAAGCATGACTATCTGTATTTGAACATTTACCAATTTAATAAATAAATATGTTTATATCCTCTATAGAGAATATATTGCTATTATATATGGTTTTACTCTTTAATATATATTTCGTAGTATATACTGCATACGTCTTTCAAAGACGTGGAGGTGGCTCAATTATTTATCATAGTTTCCTATGATAACTGTGACATTCAATTCATTTGAAAGAGAGGCGAGACCTTTTAAAAATCAGCCATCATATCAATCGACAAAGAAACAGTTAATAATTTTGGCTCATGTGACATTTTCATGGAACAGCTTTGTTAATTAAACCGCATCCTGTTCATAAAAGTTAACAGAGTATTAGGTCAAGAGGGAAACTACAAAAACAAAGCAAACTAAATAAATTGAAAGGTTCACATTAATAAATATTACAAAAGGCTTAAGGCTATCTCAGTTATTGCCATTTAACATAGCAGCCTTGTTAGTTCTATGCTCCTTTCTTTTAGCAACCAATAAATTACAGATCTTACTTGCTTTCCCTTGTCAATTAATCTCTACAATGATAACTGACTATGAATATATCATGGCATTCATATCATTGTCTTCTTAAAGGGCATTTTGTGACTGAAATGGAGAATGGGGAGCAATAAAGCTTGTGCAATACAGAAAGAAGCATTGTATCAACTCAAGTTGAGTGAGGAATCTGAAATAGAGCCTGGTTGATGGAGCTGGAAGAGAGAAAGGAGGCTCCCACTCCATTCCATCCACTCCACCCTCACCTGAGACTAGGTCTGGAAGGAGTCACCCTGTGAAAAGCGGTAAGAGACCGCATAGCTAGCTGCTCATGTAATGCTTCAAGACTGGTGCCAAAAACTTTCAAAAGTTTGTTCCGACCGGACTTCCGGATTTTTTCGGTAAGTTCGGTTCGACCGAATTTCGGATTTCTTTGGATTTCATTGTTTAAAGCATCTATAAGATACGGGGGTAGTGTATTTGGTTGAATTTAGGGCTCTACATGTCAGTTACATCATTATATTTTCAATATCTCAAAGTCAATTATTTTTTTTTAGACTTCAATATTCACATTACAGGGTCTATCCAGGGAATTCACCATTACTGGGTCTATGCAGGAAAAAAGTCACAAATGCAGTGAAGGAGCAGCAGTAGTCATTGGAGGCCAGTGGAGGTCCAGCAATAGTCATTTGAGGCCAGTACCGGAGCAGCAGTAGTGAACATGGAGTACAGGCATCAGCAACCGTAGTTAACATGGAGGCCAGGCAGGAGCAGCAGTAGCCAACATGGAGGACAGTCATCAGCAACAGTAGTCAACATGTAGGCCAGACAGGAGCATCAGTAGCCAACATGAAGGCCAGGCAGGAGCAGCAGTAGCCAACATGGAGGCCAGTCAGGAGCAACAGTAGTCATCATGGAGGTCAGGCAGAAGCAGCATAGCATAGTGCAAGATCCTTGCTGATTGGATGTGTTCTGGGCATCATCGGAAAGTGCTTTTCCCGCCCGGAACACTTCCTGCTTTCCAGAATGGTGGCTGCCATTTTAGAAAGCAAGGGGAAAAAAATCGGAGGGGATTTTCAAAAATCCGAATCAGATTAGACTCGGATTTTTGGAAACATCCGAACCGAATCCCATACTGGCTGAACCGGTTCGCTCATCTCTACCAAAAACTAGCTAAATCTATAAGAACACTACTGGCCAAGGTGGCTGTAATATAACAGGTTGCTTCAAAGACAATTAGCCTGCTTCATGTGACTGAGGCTAACTCAGGTTTTTTCAAGTTTTCAAGTCCTTATTTGTATTTAATCATGTACTGGACAAAACTAAGAAAGAATTTATGATTTAGTTTTCTGTAATATGCAAGATGTAGAATAAAACATGTATGTGTCTTCTGTGTCCACAATTCTGTACCCAGAAGACTGTACTCTATCTTTAATTAGACAAGTGACCCTGGAGTTTCAGCATAACATTATAATATCAAGTAAGCTTCAAGTGTGAATCCAAATTAGAATGGAAAAACTCAGTGATCTGAGTGACTTAAAATGAGAAATGACCATCAGTGTTAGACAAACTAGTTCCAGTATTAAAAAAACAAACAAAAAAACAACTTTGTGACATTTTCTTATGATGTGGTATAGAGAATTTACTGAGAATTTTATGATGGAGAAAACTTTTAGTAAAAGTGAATCCTGTGAACAAGACTTATCAACAAAGGAGGTAAGAAGAGAATCAATGCTAGATAGCTAGTTCAAATTCCAAAGACTCCAGTTGGCAAAAGAGTACAAAAAGTGCATCACTAGGAAGGTGAAAAAAAGCATTGGCTGGGCAGATAAATTCAGATTTATGTTGCCCCTCTCTGTTGCGACGGTCAGAATTTGGTGGAAGCAGCATGCATTGTTGTAAGTCTTCTACAGTTTAATCTGGGAGAGGAGAGATAATGGTGTGGGGAATATTTTCTTGCCATATTTGGGGGCCTCTCATACATGCGGATGAAGGATTGGATAGTGGGGCTTACCTACAGTATACTGTGGTTGATCATACTTTTGCCTTTGAAGCAGCTGTTAACCCTACAAAGCAACTTTGGTGGGGCAATGTGTAACGCCTGGAGTAGTGGATCCACTAGACCGTCACCAGCGATGGCACTAACCTCACCAGGGAGCGGAGTCTAAGGGGCCGCTGGTTTTCACCAGAGCCCACCGCAAGGCGGGATGGACTTGCTGTGGCAGGCGACCCCCAGGTCGCTACCCCTGGCTTGGTTGCTAGTGACGGCAGGCGAGGCGTGGCAGGAGCAGTAGGCAGGAGATGTGCAGGCAGAGGATAGTAGACGTGCTCGCAGGTGGCGGACAGGACTCAGGAACAATGGGAAGGCAGCGGGCAAGGACTAGGGACAAGGACTGAAGACAGGAACAAGGGACAAGGACTAAGGTCAGGAACAACTGGGAGCTGGGCCAAACGCTATGGGAAGCATGTAGAGGCTCCAACCCCTGTAGAGGGGCAGAGCTGGAATTTATAGGAAGTGATTAGAGCACCTTCCAATAAGGGACGGACTGGCCCTTTAAATCTGAGACAACCGGCGCGCGCGCGCGCCCTAGGAGGCGGGGACGCGCGCGCCGGCCAGCACAGCGGGTGACGGGAGCGGGGCGAGGTAAGGCGCCCCCCCGGGGCCGAACTAACAGCAGCGCCGGGTCTCTGTACATGGACCCCGGCAGCTGCATGGAGAGGTCGCGGCGGCGGTCTGGAGCACGGGACGCCGCCGCGGCCGTAACAGTACCCCCCCTTTGGCCTCCCCCTCTTTCTTGCCTGCAGATGGAGGCAAATCAGTGATGAAGTCCATCCCTATGTGGCGAGGGGATGTGGATTTGTGGATGAAACCCCTCTGTAAGTTCTCCCGGATATAAGAGGACATGGCCTCAGTCTTGGGTACCGAGAGAGGGTACACCCGGCCTTGTGGAGGAGAAGTTCCAGGAAGGAGGTCTATGGGACAATCGTATGCCTGATGAGGTGGTAGAGAGTCCGCCTCTGTGGCAGAGAAGGCATCAGGCAAGTCTTGGTATTTTGCCGGTAGGCCGGATAGAGGCTTGGCGGGGTCGGGTGACAACATAGAATACTTGGGCTGAGGTGACCTCAGACACTGGTTGGAACAGTCCTGACCCCAACTAAGAATCTTCCCGGTTCTCCAGTCCAGCTTAGGGGCATGTAATTGCAGCCAAGGGAGTCCCAGGAGGATGGTGGAAGAAGAATGGGGCAGGACGTAGAAGGAGATATTTTCCTGATGTGAAGTGCCCACCTGGAGGACTAGAGGTGCGGTCTGGTAGTGCACATGGTCGGTAAGAATCTCGCCCGTGACCGAGGAGATAGTCAGGGGTCTGGCTAGTGGGGTCAGGGGTAGCCGCCATCTCTGGACCAATGTAGCTGCAATAAAACTGCCTGCTGACCCAGAATCGAGAAAGGCAGTAGTCTGGTGAGTTTCTCCTGAGGGTGTCTGGATGGAGACTGGCACAGACAACTTTGGAGAGGTGGCATTCACACTTAGGGAGACCTCTCCCACCGGACCTAGGTGCTGGCGTTTCCCGGACGCTTGAGGACGTTGGGGACATCTCAGCCGAAAGTGATCCGAACCACCGCAGTAGAGGCAGAGATTCAGCTCCAGACGACGAATTCTTTCATCAGGCGTCAGGTGAGCCCGTACCACCTGCATAGGAATCTCAGGAGTCGACTGGGACACCGGAACGTCAGGATTCTGGAAGACCGGTGCCAGCTGGTGATGGCGACAGGACAGGCTTAGTCGCCGTTCATGCCAGACCTCCTCCTCTCTCTCCGAAAAACGAGTATCGACCCTGGTGGCCAGTAGGATGAGTTCGTTCAGGGAGGTAGGTAGGTCTCGGGCGGAAAGCACATCTCTCACCCGAGTGGACAGGCCCTTCTTGAAGGTGGCTATTAAAGCGGCCTCATTCCAGTCTAATTCTGCTGCCAGGGTGCGGAACTGGATGGCGTAGTCACCAACAGAGGAGCTCCCTTGAGAGAGGTTGAGGAGAGCAGTTTCAGCTGAAGAGGCACGGGCAGGTTCCTCAAAGACGGAGCGAAACTTGACTAGGAAGGTTCGGAGATTGGCAGCAACAGGATCATCTGGGTCCCACAGCGGTGTGGCCCAGGCCAGAGCTCTACCCTCCAATAGGCTGATGATGAAAGCCACTTTAGAGCGCTCGGTGGGAAACTGACTACTTAAAAGTTCAATATGCATGGTGCACTGAGTCAGGAATCCTCTGCACAACTTGGAGTCACCAGAGTATTTGCTTGGGAGAGCCAGTCGAAGTGTAGAAAAAGCAGCAGGAGGTGGTGTGCGCTGGGCTGTAGTATGCTGCTGTAAGGCGGCAGTGAGTTGCTGGATCTGCTGCGACTGTTGCTGGATTTGTTGCGCCTGTTGGGCGACCACTCGGGCTACGTCACGGATATCAGGCACCTCGCCGGGATCCATGGTTGGAGCCTACTCTAATGCCTGGAGTAGTGGATCCACTGGACCGTCACCAGCGATGGCACTAACCTCACCAGGGAGCGGAGTCTAAGGGGCCGCTGGTTTTCACCAGAGCCCGCCGCAAGGCGGGATGGACTTGCTGCGGCAGGCGACCCCCAGGTCGCTACCCCTGGCTTGGTTGCTAGTGACGGCAGGCGAGGCGTGGCAGGAGCAGTAGGCAGGAGATGTGCAGGCGGCGGACAGGACTCAGGAACAATGAGAAGGCAGCGGGCAAGGACTAGGGACAAGGACTGAAGACAGGAACAAGGGACAAGGACTAAGGTCAGGAACAACAGGGAGCTGGGCCAAACGCTATGGGAAGCATGTAGAGGCTCCAACCCCTGTAGAGGGGCAGGGCTGGAATTTATAGGAAGTGATTAGAGCACCTTCCAATAAGGGACGGACTGGCCCTTTAAATCTGAGACAGCCGGCGCGCGCGCGCGCCCTAGGAGGCGGGGACGCGCGCGGCGGCCAGCACAGCGGGTGACGGGAGCGGGGCGAGGTAAGGCGCCCCCCCGGGGCCGAACTAACAGCAGCGCCGGGTCTCTGTACATGGACCCCGGCAGCTGCATGGAGAGGTCGCGGCGGCGGTCCGGAGCATGGGACGCCGCCGCGGCCGTAACACAATGCACCATGCCACAGGGGTCATATTGTAATTGATTAGTTTGAGGAACATGAAAGCAAGTTTCTCTGACATTACAGTCTCCGGACCTTAAACAGGTTGTCTATGAAGCAAAAGATGCCTAATGCTGTTTGCTCCCTGGCACTCACTTACTGAAATTCAACATCTCAGGAGTAAGGGTCTATTCACACGTCAGTATATTTTCCAATCCGCAATTTTGAATCCGTAAGCAATCCGCAAATTTTCATCCGTATTGCATCCGTATTGCATCCGTATTGCATCCGTATTGCATCCGTAAAATACGGACCCCATAGAGTTGTATTGGATGTGTCAGTAACTGTCCATACTAGGGTCTGTCCTTTTTTTTTTGCGGAACGGATTGCAGCCCAGTACACAACACGGATGTGTGTATGGGTCCATTGAAATACATTGGTCCTATCTTTCTGCGGATCCACAATTGCGGACAGGAACAGGATGTGTGAATAGGGCCTAAGGCTTCTGAGATCTGGAAAGACAGGACTAAGTCCGCATCATCCAATGTCGGCAAAGCTATGCCTGCACACTATGTCAAATAGTTGTACAGTGTCTCTGATACTGCCCACTAGGGATGGTCCGAACCGAGTTCGGTTCGGGTTCGTACGAACCCGAACCCTTGGTAATGATTCCCGCTGTCTGCCCGCTCCGTGGCGCGGACGGATCCAGCAGGAGGACCGCCTGGAAAACTGGGATACAGCCATAGCCATAGGCTGTATCCTAGTTTTCCAGGCGTTCCTTCCGCTGTATCCGCCCGCTCCACGGAGCGGGCAGACAGCGAGAATCTGCTGCCGAGCGTTCGGGTTCATACAAACCCGAACCTTGGCTGGTTCGGACCATCCCTACTGCCCACACTTGATGATCACAACTTAGTCCATTCCTGTCAGGAACCGGACAGCAGGACAATACAAGACAGTGAGCCCTAAGCTTAGCACCACCCACTGTCCTCTACCTATTTGCCACAATCCGCCCTAAGATGGCGGCGAGCAACTGGGCGGCGGTCCCTGCACTGGCTAGGTGGAACACAAAGACAAGACAGACAGACAAAACACAATAAAGAATAGTCTACAGTCCGGGTCACAACAATCAGGCAACACGGTACAGAATCACAATCCAAAAGCAAGGTCAATAAACAGGCAATATGGTCAGGGGCAGGCAGCTAGCAGGAATGGTCAGAAACGCAGGAATGGTCAGAAACACAGGCAAAGGGGTCAGAATAAACAGAGCAAGAGAAACAGAACCAGGCAGAGACAAGCTCAATATCCGGCAGTGAGAGGCAGGCTGGCAGACACTATATAGGAGACCAGAGGTCCAGTGCAGGAGCTGATTGGACCAGACCCCTGATCTCCTCAGAACACCTGGGGCAAGAGCAACCTGACTGGCAGAGAGAACAGTCTATCAGACTAGCTAACCAGCATCAGAGTTAACTCCGGAGTGGCCAGGAATATCTCAGGCAAAGCGGGTGTGGCTGAACAAACACAGAAGGAAATAGAGCAGTGTTCAGACAAGGTTCAGGACACTGCACAAACATACAAAAACACTGAATATCAGCGCCATCTCAGGCGCACAGCACGAGCCAAGGGGCGCACGGAGTTCGGCACAGGCACATTCATGAAAATTCCCTTCACTTCTCTGAAGTGATGGGGGTTAGAAACATTTTCTGCTCCGGGAAGTTAAAGGCTTTAGCCATCACTTACTAAATAATACTCTGCCTGGAAAATCCCTTAAGGGCTAGTTCACACGTAAAGAATCTGCAGCAGATTTGACACTGCAGATTTAATGCTGTGTTCAGTCATTTAGTTACTTTGATGTCTGCAGTATTAAATCTGTTGCAAATTGTGTGAATAGACCCTAAGGGTTCAAACCCACTTGCTGGATCTGCAGCGAGTCTCCTTGCTGCATTTTTGCAGCGAGACTCGCTGCAGATCCCAGCCCTACACATTCATTAGTAGAGAAACTCGCAGCAGGGATGTACATCCCTGCTGCGATTTTGTCTGCAGCCCTCCCCATTAACCCCCTAGCCGCCGGACATTATACATTACCGGGTCCCCGTTCCTGCTTGCTTCGGGGCTCCCGGTGTCTTCACGGCACGCCCGGCCAATCAGTGCACTGCGGCGGGGCAGCGCACTGATTGGCCGGGCAGAATGTGCCGGGAGCCGCCGAAGCAAGCAGGAGCCGGGATCAGGTAATGTATATCCTGCCCGTCCCCCTGCAGCCCCGATCACCCCCAGCCCCCGGCCGCATGATTGCCCCCCGCACCCCCCGACCGCACGAAATCCCCCCAGCCCCCGGCCGCACGATCGCTCCTGCAGCCCACGGCTGCACGATCGCCACCTTCCCCCCCCAGCACTGATTGCTCCCCTGCAGCTCCGACCGCGCGGCCAGGGGCTGCGGGGGGCGATCGTGCGGCCGGGGGCTGCGGGGGGCGATCGTGCGGCCGGGGGCTGTGGGGGGCAATCGTGCGGCCGGGGGCTGCGGGGGGCGATCGTGTGGCCGGGGCTGGGGGATTTCGTGCGGCCGGGGGCTGCGGGGAGGCAATCAGTGCTGCTGAGGGGGTGATCGGGGCAGCAGGGGGGCAGCCAGACTATACATTACCGGGTTGGGGGTTAATGGGGCGGATGTACATCCCTGCTGCGAGTTTCTCTGCTAATGAAAGTATAGGGCCAGGATCTGCAGCGAGTCTCGCTGCAAAAACGCAGCAAGGAGACTCGCTGCAGATCCGGCAAGTGGGTTTGAACCCTAAAAGTTTTCCTCCAATCATAAGCTGACAACAACCTTCATCCAACTCCCAACGTTTTCCTTTGTAGCTGGTTGTAAGTGAAATGTAGGTGATTGTCAAGTTCTGTACAAAAAAAAATATCTGGCCCTTTTACCATCATCAGTTCATCATAGGTGCCAAATATCCCTTGTTTCTCTTTTACCAAAGCACCTGGGGGAGGGACAAAAGAAAATGCTAACAAGCCCAACACTTTAGTGTTGGTTATACATTGAACAGGGTCATCCAAGATCAATCTAATACTTGGTCCTTTAAAGTTAGTAAACAAAGACAACCCTATACCTCCCACAGCTCTGCTAAAAAAAAAAAATTCCTCCTGATCTTTTCAGTTTTGACTGGTGATTGACTTTACTTGATTGTGCCCAACAATTAAAATTTTTGAAAAGGGAATGGCAGAGGTAATTCCCTCTGATCTCTCTGCTCAACTTTAGGACCATGACATATTAGACTATTGTGTTTTCAAGTTTCGTATTTCGTTACAAGCAGTAGGATATCTTTTGAGTATCTGCTATACAATAAGTCTGGAATTCACTTCTACAGGAAGACAAATGTTTGTTTTTACCCAGGGAGGTTGTTTTGTTTTGTTACTAAGGTGAAAGCAGTATTTAGAATGTAAGCCTTGGAAAAGCTATAGGTTTTTCTTTTTCATTTAGATACATATTACACTTACACTTGTAGAGTTGTAGAATAACTGATATACTAATATAAACTCTTGTAGTCAATTATAAGTATTTAAATATTAGTATTTTAATACATTTATGTTACGATAAATACTAAAGTACAATCAGAAGGCAGTATATATAAAATAACAGACAATATGGTTGATATAACAATGAAATTTTATCTGCCTGATCCTTTTGCTCATGAAGAAGTTAACCACCAACAGAAGAGTCTGTCAGAAGTTTAACGCTTCTCAACAACATTAATAAGAAAAGACAGAAACGTGTGGCCAAGCTAAACATTCATGTGTGTGGCCAGATAAGGAAAGATAGCTATTAGCTAAACAAAGGTTCTGCCAACAGCCTTTGCATATATATGGTGTATGAGAGCTTTCAGCATAAGGCTATGTTCACACTACGTATGAGACTGGCCGTTCCATACCTAAGTACCGGCCGGATGATCTTTTCCGGCGCAGCGCGCGCCGGCATCGGAACCTCCCACAGCACACAATGAAGCAAGTGACCGGAGCCACTTGCTTCATTGTGTGAACTGACAGGGTTTCCTTTTAATTTTGTAAAGATTTGTGTTGGTATAGGTCAAACGTATTAGTCTGGTTGTCTATTCAACAAATACAATCAGGATTTTTAGCAATCTCTTCTTTTTGGATTATAGGTCTGGTTGCTGCATTTACGATAAGCAATCCCTGTACCAATACTACTTCTGCAACTGCTATTGCTACAAATACTATTTGAAAATTATGCTTTTCCTATTGTGTGGAGCTTAAAGGGAACCTGTCACATCCCCTGCCGGGGTGACAGGCTCCCGACCCCCCGCTACAGCCCCCTATCCTCACCTGATCCCGCTGGGTCCTGCTTCTGGATCTGGTCGGGTCACAGAGATATCAGCCGCTGCAGCCCGACGCACGCGCTGAGAGATGAGTCCAACGCTCATAGAGAATGACAGAGCGCTGGACTCTCCGTCATTCTCTATGAGTGTTGCACTCATCTTTCAGCGTGCGCGCCGGGCTGCAGCGGCTGAGATCACTGTTACCCGACCGGATCCAGAAGCGGGACCTGGCGGGATCAGGTGAGTATAGGGGGCTGTAGTAGGGGGTCGGAAGCCTGTCACCCCGGCACGGGGGGTGACAGGTTCCCTTTAACTTTTGCCTGCTGAAGGGGTATTCCACTGGGAAAAAATAAATATATTTATTTCAAATCAATTGGTGTCAGAAGGTTATATAGATCTGTAATTTACTTCTATTCTATACTTCTATTACTTCTAAAAAATCCTAAGTATTTCAGTATTTATCAGCTGCTGTATGTCCTGCAGGAAATGGTGTATTCTTTCCAGTCTGTCACAGTGCTCTCTGCTGCCACTTCTGTCTGGGACAGGAACCATGCAGAGCAGTAGCAAACCCACATAGAAAATATTGCCTGCTATGTACAGTTTCTGTCACAGACAGAGGTGGCAGCAGAGTGCACTGTGTCAGACTGGGAAGAATACACCACTTCCTGCAGGACATACAGAAGTTGATAGAAGCAAATTACAAATCTATATAACTTTCTGACACCAGTTGATTTGAAAGACAAAGATTTTTACCCCTTTAGGCTATGTTCACAGCTGCAATCTGTATTATATGTTCTTGCGGCCGACACTGCCATATAGGCTGTAGAAACATAGGGGGACATTTACTGAGCAGTCTAATCTGTGTGACTCTTCTAATGAGGATTAGTGTATATTTAGTTCCAATAACTTGTGAATAATTTATTAAAATGTAGCACTGCCATAGTGAATGTATTTAAGTAAAAAGTCACAAAAGAAGTTGCAAAAATGCAGTAATTGTGTAAGCATATTCACCTGATACTGACAGGTAGATTAAAAAAAAGTTGCATCTAAAAAATATTCACCTGTTGAACACAGGTTTATAAATAGAGCTTAGACCAAAAATTGGTTAAAAAATCCTATTATTCACCTAAAAATAGGCACAAAGTACTTGATAAATTTCCTCCATAATCTTTTTCCCATTTGGGTGCGCTCACAGTCCAATTAAGCATTGAACAAAATGTAAAGTGTTACCGGAGACTGTACTTTACATTGTGTGCACAAATATTTTCTACGGCCATGCCATGTGTGAACGTAGCCTTAATGTGGAAGCTTTATGTCGCTTCCATGTGGAGTGACCTAAAGAAAAAGGAATGAAAGTGACTAAAAGAAAAGGCCTTAATGATCAAATATTTCCCCGAAATGTGGAATTTTTAAGGGATGTGGAAAGATTACCCCCTCCTTCATCACAGAGACAAATGCTTAGGTAACAACTAGTTCACACTGAAGGTCTTGGCTTGATGCAGTCATAAAGCCTTTAATCTTTATGGTAAGCAATTCATTTGTGTTGTAGTAAGTTGTATTGATGCTATCTTCAGATATATCACCATCCCTAAAATAGGCACCACTGGACAGTTTTTAGCTAATTGCTGAAACAAGAAACATGTGTATCTGACAGCCTGTGTTGTACAGACCTCACTATGGACATAAGGGAGGATTTCAATTTAAAATATTATATGGTTTAATGTCTCCATCTGGAATAGTAAAGTTGAAACCATTTGCCTTTAGGGAGAATTCTTTGCTGCAGACTCAGCTCTACAAAATGTTGTCTGAAATGTATTGTTTTATGGAGGTTTAATTAATCAAGTCTGTTTCTGTGATAAGGGACTAGTGGTCTGACAGCTTTATCCAAAAATGTCTTGTAGAAGAGCTTCTTTGCTACTTTACAGTATAAGAAACTGCTAGAAAACAGAAATCACTTGCTGCCTGTTTTAATAATAATATGTAAAAAATATCCCTTATTAATCGTTACTGCCATAGTATGGTTGATGTTACTACTTAGACCCTACAGAATTGCAAAGACAGCTCAGGTGCATTTAGACTGGCCAATATATATGAAGCACTTTTTTCTGAGTGGTGATGTAATGGCTCTGAGTCACACCTGGAAACAAAATCTAAGTTCCCTCTGGGTCTTCACCCTTTATTCAAATGCAAGATATGTAAGGCAAGCTTCTGCTGCTAAAAGGTTAAAAGATTGCTGCACAAGCTTGGTCCTGGTATGAGTAGTGACTGGCCAAGTAGACCAGATGGCTGCAGCGGGTGAGGCAGGCATCATAGTCAGGTCCAACACTGGAGAGTGTGAATATGACTAGCCCCTATAGGTCATATGTGGAAGCACAGCAGCATGGTGGCAGCTGAGTAGGTCACAGAAGATAATGATGATAATTTTCTAGAGTGAATAACTCAATCAACCTTAAACAATGAAACTATGATAACATTTACAATGAGCATTGCTGCTTAGCTCACAGTTCTTAACAGGGCCATCACTGACTAACAATAATGCACCACGTCCTGGAAGCTTTTCCCAGACAGCATCAGTACAGTACGAACATATACAGATTAACATTAACTATAAACTGGTAAATGAATAACACTGATTATCTTTTGATAAAGGCAGCTGTCAGGGGTTGGGATATATTAGGCAGTTCTCGTGAACAGTTCAAGTGAACAACCAGTTCTTTGACAAGAACCTAATTGTTATGGCACGAAAACTGGGTGATGGCATCAAAAAGATTGAAAGTCTTGTGTTCAAAACTGGTTTACTATTAGCAGGGGCATGAGTGCTTAAAGGACAACTCCCACGAAAATCTTTTTTCCAGTAATTGAAGCACATTACAAAGTTTTATAACACTGTAATATACTTCAATCACCTGTCTGTCCTCCTTCCCTGTCTTTTCCCCCCTCAACCCCCCACCAGGAAGTGTAAGAAACTCCTTCATACCTAATTACTGTCGTCACCAGGCTGCTCTCTCAGCTCCTTCTAGTGACGATGAGTCATCAGCAGGAGGGCTGGTCTACGTCCTGTTACACCAGCCTCCCCCTCCCCTGCCTGGTCACTCAGCTTGCTCAGCTCCCATTGGCTGAGCAACTGTAATCCATCAGACATTCTGCAACCTTAATAATGACTCGAGACTGACTCCCGGCACATAACCAGCTACAGGACCCCCTCCCCCATACTCCCTCCTGCTGCCGAGTGGACTCAGTGAGTGAGTGAGTGAGTCTTGTCACTTTCTTATCTTTCTCCTCACTCCCGGCATGTCAGCTACACAGACGTCATATCTCTCCCCTGCTGCCCTGACCTAATTAGGGACGGCCATCCTGCAGAATGTACACTACAGTGAGGTGAAAGTGTGTGTGTGCAGCTTCAGAGTGTGTATATAGCAGCCTGACTGAAGAGAGCCAGAGAGGGGGTCATGTTTAGTGTATGATGGGAGTGGTAGTGAATGAAGGGGCAGGCACTTGCAGTGTCACAGCAGCCAAAGTGCATCATGGGAAGCTGAAACCAGGAAGCAAGGAAGAAATGAAGAACAAGACTAGAAATCAGAAGGTACACAGACGGTGGAAAATTCAAACAGTGACAGCTCAGAAGGGATGATAAGTATAAAAGCTAGGTTTCTGATTGTTTTTTTTTTTTTTTCCTTAGCGCGGGAGTTGTCCTTTAAAGTGTATCTATCATGACATATTAAAAATCGCGCCCAGTCTGTGTGATTCCAGCCTAATGATTGCCTTATGTATGCTGTTGGTTTTGACTCAGCATTTTACTTGTGGGCGGGCCCTTAGATCATTTAGTTTATTCAGTTGTAGCAATGTACAGGGGCGTGTACAGCTGCTGGGCAATCAGGAGTCATCTTTACATAGGGGCTTCCTGTATTTGATCTATTTTGGGTTTCTTTTACTAAAGACCAAATGGCCTTAGTGACAGAGCCTAAACTGCACACCTAGTGGCTGATTTTATAGCATTGTATTTAAAAAAAAATGCGTTCCTTTTATGCGGTCCAAAATCCTAACAAAACTGACCTCCTATCACACGAAATTCCTGTCCTGGTTCGGCCATATGGCCGTGCTTAAAATGGATATTCTCCCCAGCGTCCTATATCTATTTCAAACTGTTCCCATTCATGTATCTGCTGGCTTCTTTAGATTACTTCAGTGCGCATTCACGTGCTTCGTATGGACAGCGTCGAGACCAAGGTTGCGGCATACACTCCTATCCAAGCCACGACATCTGGGCGGAGCCGGGGTTCCGGATATCCAGTTGTACCATGAAGCGGCGATTCTCACCCGCTAATTAGACTGGTCTCATGCGGCTACTGTGAAGCGGTGGGTGTCGCTGGAGAGGTCCACTTCCCCCTCTGATCTTCTTATGGCTCCATGGCTCTCCAAGAGCACGAGGGGGGAGCCGGCCTCTTGGCCCTTCCTGGCGTCGCATGTGTTCTGCATTTGGGACAAATGGGTTGCGAGATTTGGAATCTCTTCTCAGCCTGGCCTAATGTCTCCCTTATTTGAAAATCCTGCTTTTTTGCCGGGACTGACCAGACGCACCTTTTTGGTGTGGGAAAACGCCGAGGGGGTCCGCCTGTCGCAAGTGTTCCCTCGAGGGGTGCTGCCTTCACTGGACTCGCTAATGTCTAGTTATCCAGATGTGCGGATCTCCTGGCTGGAATATGGGCACACAAGGCAGGACCCTTGTGGCCACAGCAGCTCTGCCAACATCATTTTCTGACTTTAATACCTGGTTCCTCTCTGATGCGTTGGGGTCACGGACCTTGTCTCGGCTATATCAGCTACTCCAATCTTTAAGCAATGCTGGACGTGCCCCTTTCTTTGGAAAGTGGGAGGCAGATTGCTCTCTGACGTTTACAGACGAACAGGTCCAAAAAATTTGTACACTTACTCATGGACTCTCCGTGGCCTCACACGCAAAAGAGAAAAATTGCAAAATTTTCTCTAGGTGGTACCGCTGCCCTGCTGATGTTCATCGCATGTATCCCTCCGTCTCGGGGGACTGTTGGAGATGTGGTTCTGTGGATGGGGGGATCCTACATATTTGGTGGGCTTGCCCGATGCTTAAGCCTTTCTGGGATAATATTTTTGCACTATACGAAAAATATTCTGCGAAAAAGGTGGTTAATTCCCCCCAATGCGCCCTCTTGAGTCTTATTCCAGGTTCTTTGTCCTCGGTTAAAAAAGGGGTTTTGAGGCATTTCTTGACAGCTGCCAGGTTGGTCATCCCGAGACACTGGAAGACGCAAGTCTGCCCCTCTATGTCAGAATGGTTGACGGAGCTTAATGCAATCTGCAGATATGAGAAACTGATTGCGGAGGATAAAGATCACAATGCTGCATTCACCAAAGTGTGGGGGGGCTGGATCCTATTTCGGGATTCCGCAGATTTCCCACGTTTGATTGGTTGAATCTTGTAGATTATATACTGGTGGTCTCTTGGATTTGGAGGGAGCGTTGGGGTCCTGCTGTGTTGGTGTCCGCTGTCCCGACCGGAGAAATCCTCTTTTCCTTTGTTCTTGTTTTTCTTTTTCCCTTTTCTTATTCTTCCCTTTTTCCCTACCTTTTTCTTTCCTTACTTGTAGCGTGCTGGCTTTTGCTGTATGCTGGCACTGAATGGGCTGTGGTATTCACGCCTATTTTCTTATTCTTTTTTACTTGTTGGCACGATGGTACAAGGTTGTCAACTTGATGCCGTATGGGCTAGACTACTGACTTTAAACCATGCTATAGATCGGTTTATAAGGAGTTTATGTCATTTTACTTATGTTTTTGCTGTTATCTATACCCCCGCCTGCGCGCGGTGGCTGATTCACTTTTTCATGACCATACAACGATACGGTTATTTGTACTATTCTTGTTTTCTTTCTAAAAATTCTTTAATAAAATCAGATTACACATAAAACAGTGCATTATGGGTGAAAGTTATTAAGACTGGCATATCCCTATGTCTGTCTAAAGTAAAGATCCTCCATACTCGATGAACACCATTTAATAATTCGGGTGCATGGGCGTCCTCAGAGGTTGATAAAAGTTCTGAGCTGATGTAGGGCTGGTGCAGGTTAAAGCTACACCCCTTCATATCCCCTTTCCTCCCCACCCACTTTCCTAGCGTGGTGCAAGGGCAGCAAAAAAACACAAATATTTGCACTTATGTTACAAAACAGACTAATATAGAATCATACATTTTAGTATCTGTAAAAGTCTGAAAGGATGATATTTTGTAAATTCCTATGCATAATGGATGGATTGAATATTTGTCACCATAGGGTGTGAAAGGGGCTTTTTCTTAAAAAAAAAAAAAAAAAAAAAACATTCTATAGTGTGGCTGGTAGACTTGGCCTTGAAGGATGAGAGAAGAGGTCTATCACACATGATTATCCTGCTTCCATTCTCTGAACCATGGATAGCATCTTCGGCTAGAATGCACTTCTAACGCCTCCAGGTGCCTCTGAACCAGCAGTCAAACCTTTTCTTTTTGTTTACTGGCTTCTATAATGGAGAAAGGGAGCAGATAATTCATATGACAGCAGCATAATAATGTTAAACTTAAGTTATTAGTGATAAATCATATGTTATGCAGGAATAACATTAACATTGTCGATTGCCTTAGAAAAGATATATGAAGTATGTATGACATACAAGGTATACATGACGGCATGTACCTTGCAACTGTAAATAGCAACAAATTCCACTTTCCTTCTATCTGCTTCAAAGTAATAAAAGTTACGGATGTTACTCCTGTGTTTTGTTCTAAAATGGTATTGATGGTTTTACAATGTTGAGTTGTGATGAACAACCCAATGAATCCTGTTGAAAAGGTGTAAAATCATGTCTAGACACTGCCTGTTCTAGTGCCAATGTTTTAGCTGTTTCCACAAAGAGATTCTCCAGTATATGTGCTTATTTCAGCTAAGAAAAGGCATGACTTAAGCAGTTTCTAGAAGTTTCCCATGCTAAGGTCAGCTCCACAGCCTGAAGCTATAGCTATCGTTCCTATAACTACTAGTTTACTGCTGCTTTCATGTTTTTTAACAACTGGTCAATGTCTTTCTGTGGCTGAAAAATAAAGACCATGCATATACATTAATCTTATAGTCTTGTCATTCATAATCTCATTAGGTTATTGTTCTGGGAAAGAATGAAATATTTGAATCCTATTCCTTACATTATAAACATATTGGAGTAATTAATCTCTGGTCATACCCCCCTTTATGAGTCTTTTGTTCTTAGTCATAAGTCATCAATGGAGGATGGATTATCTGAATAATATAATTTCTAATTCCGCCATATGGCTTGAATTTAAAAAAATTAAAAGGGAGTATTTATACATTATGAATATGGTGAGTTATTACATTAGAGCTGTATAATGTGTCCTTCTCTCTTATTAAGTATGTGATATCCAGAACCTAAAGAAGTAAATTAGAAGGTTCTGGCCTTTTCTTGTATGTGGACATCATCAACAATTTGTGTATCTTGTTTAGTCAAGGGACACATCTAAAGACTTAGCGAATGGTAGATAACTAAATTCACACAACAATTTTGCATTTGCCCCTAAACCACAATCTCCAGGCAATAGAGAAGTTTTTCTTATGAACTCTACGGACAATTTCAAAAAGAATTGTTGATCATTTGATTGGCAGTAATTAGTAACAATCTACTAATTGATATCAGATAAAAACTGTGTGGCTGGGCGTATAAGACAACCCCTGACTTTTAAGAAAATTGTCAGGGATTTGCCTTATATGCCGGAAAATGTTAACCCCACCTGACTGCAGCAGGGTTTACTAGCTGGAGCCCTGCTGCAGTCAGGCAGGGGTTAACTGAAGTTGAAAAATAAAAAAAAAATTCTACTCACCTGTGACCAGCAGGATGTACCCTGTCACATTCCCAGCGCAGGCAGTGTGATGCACACTGCCTGCGCTGGAGGTCCCCGAAGCTCTCCCTGCAGCCGAGCATCTCATCGGGGAAGATCGGAGACGCTCAGCTGCTGAGAGAGCTTTGGGAGAATAACAGAGGCTTTAATGACTCTCGGCACCTCTGCCATTCTCTAAAAGCTCTCCTGGCAGCCGAGCGTCTCCAGGGGTGTGATGGGGGACACACGGCTGCCTGGAATGGGTCACAGGTGAGTTGGACCATTTGTTCTTTTACAGGGGTTGCCCCATACGGTGGGGATGCGGCCGTTTTTGAGCTCACCCGCCATATACAAGGACCATACCCGGCGTATAAGACAACCCTTGACTTCTGTGAGGATTTTTCTGGGTTAAAAAGTCATCTTATACACCGGAAAATATGGTATACATCTATATATCATTATAAAGAGGTAGAGAAGAAATACAATACAGTAAAGAGAATCCAAATACATCCAGACAGCAGTACAGTCATATCATGGGGTAGATTTTGACAAGGTAAAACAGCAATAACATCAATGAATATACCATGTATGAATAACAAATAAACCGAACAAACACTTTAGGGGAGATTTATCAAAAGGTGTAAAATTTAGACTGGTGCAAACTGGCCACATCGACCAATCACAGCTCAGCTTCCAGCTCTGGTGAATGGAAAGAGGAGCTGTGATTAGTTGCTGTGGGCAGTTTGCACCAGTCTAAATTTTACATCCTTTGATAAATCTTCCCCTTTTTGTCACCCATGGTTGTCTGTGCATAAAATCCCAGTAGCATCACTTGCTGTAAATCTGATGTGCACTTTGCATCTACTCAGTGGAATTTGTGGAATAAAATCAATCTGTGCAAACTATAAACTGCCTGTTTTCTACATTTTCCTGCTGCTCAGGATTGAGAGCCAGTGCCATACATGCACAGATGATACAGCTGCCATGGCCAAGAGACTATCATGTTAAAAAATAAAGGGGTACTCTGCCCCGGAGGTATTTTTAAGCTATGGCCGGGAAAGGGGTGGTTATGGACGGCGGAGGTCACTTACAACCCCGGTTCCAGCACTGTCCCGCGGCCGCTTCCTGGTGTAAGCTGCCACATGAGATGTGATGTCTCAAGGCAGCTCAGCCATTCAGCGGCCGTAGCGGAGTCCCGGACATCACGTCTCATGCGGCAGCTTACACCAGGAAGCGGCCGTGGGATGGGTGTACCTGGCGGCGTGACCTGGGACCCAGTGCTGGAACCGGGGAGGTAAGTGACCTCCGCTGTCCATAACCACCCCCTTCCCGGCCATAGCTTAAAAATACCCCCGGGCCGAAGTACCCCTTTAATAAGGCTGTGATGACAAAATTCAGTGGTTCGATATATATTGGGTTAATTGTACAGAATGGGACCAGTGATCAGCTCGTGAAAAAGTAAATGCTTGTTCGTTGGCTTATCGGGTTGTTTTGTCCTTGCTTCAACCACAGACTATAGCAGCCTATAAACTACTGAGTGATGAGCCATATAACTATTGAATTGCTTTATGTTGCTTTATTTGCTATATCGTTACAAATACTGGGAGTTGGTATCTGGTACATTACAACTACAGACTACAGAAATCTGTATGCATCAGGTAGCATAAGCCATGAAGTCACTTATTTTTCATCTTCATTTGCAAAATGTAAAAGTCTGTGAACAGTGATAGCCAGGTCTCACACCTCAATCGCAGCTCTTAGGTCATCATTGACAGTACAGTTATTTATGGCAAATCCTAAATTGATAATCTCTCTTTACCTCAAGGCTATAAGCCCTTCTGTGTGTCAAAAAGACTTGAGAAAAGTTATTTCCTGGCAAAGCAAATCCATTCACTGCACACCAGGGAAATGCACTCCCAGGGATACATTCTTATTCCATGCAAAGCCCCAGCAAGCATTTACAATTACAACCGGAAGGTTGAATACCTGGACAATAAGAATTTCACTAATTCCAGGAATTAGGAGGCTTGTGTGAGTATTGCCATGACTGGGAACAGACACCTGGATTGCGGGTAGACAGCAGTGATGACTCTCTTGGAGCCTAAGTAATCACAAACTTAAGAGTATGATCCCAAATACATTACAAATACACCATACACATTGAATTAATGTATTTCTTAAAAACCTGTTTCCAGACAGAGGTACTTTTTCCAAGTCAATCTTTTTTGTTATATTATAAATTATTTTAAGTATTGTATTATTGTATTACTATTAATTAATTCAAGGCTGTGTTCACACAACGTCAAAAATAAGAAAAAAGGCGGCCAATTTTTGCTATTTTAAATAACGTTCGTTTTTGCCACGATTTAACTGACTGCTATGGCAATGCATTGAAGTTAATGGAAAGACAGACTTCTAATGCACACAATGCATTGAATAACGGACATTTTACCCGCGGACGTCAAAATAATGAACATGATCATTATTTTCAGACGTATTTTGCAAACAGCGGACGTTTTTTCTTTTTCCACCGTTCTTTCTCCGTTTTTACTATTAAATTCAATGGACTTTTCAATTAAGCCCCACTCAAAGTCCAATTAGTAACCCCAAACTAGTATAATGTACCAACACCAGTCATTGCACTATGGGGAGGCCAGACAACTAAATGACGTCCATTATTTTAGACTCAAAATAACGGACGTCTTTTTAAACTAAGCTGCCTTATACCCTCTCTATGATGTATTAGAATGCACATAAAAGAGTAGTACCAGGCTGTTATTTTTTGGTTTGGCACACAAGGAATATACAGCCATATACCCTCTCTGATGTATATTAAAAATGCCCTACAGCAGACAACAGGCATTCAACTTTATTTTGTGTCGCAAACTACACAGAACCATAGCACCATGCTTAGATTTTTTGCCTTGGCACACAAGGAGTATATAGCCGTATACCCTCACTAATGTAATACAAGAATGCCCTACAGTAAGCAACAGGCGTTTCACTTTATAATGTGGCGCACAGCATGCAGAAGAGTAGCACCATACTTATATTTTTTGCTTTGGCACACAAGGAGTATACAGTCGTATATCCTATACAGACAGATACACTGCAGCCTATTCTTCACAGTGAATACACTCCAGATGCCTGTCTGAACACATCTGTGACCTATGTGCTGCTAACTGGTTTAATAGCTGTATATCTTTAGATAAATGTGTTCATTTTATAGCTTGTGCCCTAAAAAGGGATTTTGGGGGTCTCTGCTGCCTAAAATCACCTAATACCTGACTGTCCCTGCTACACACTGTCTCCCTGTCTAGCTCCAAGTCTCATCTGAAAACGAATTTCTAACAGTGTACTATTTGATTGAATACTTATTCGATCGAGTAGTACTCACTCAGCTCTAATTCCTACTAGTGATGAACGAATACTGTTCGATCGAATAGATATTCGATCGAATAGTAAGGTATTTGATCTATCAAATATTATCGAATAGTTCGCTGAATATTCGATAAATATTCGATAAGCGTTCAAATCCCCCAGCTTCCGGTTTCTACCTCCAAGTGGTCAAATAGATGTTTTTCAATAATCGAATACTTGTTCCCATTGACTTTAAGGGGATCGAATATTCGATCGAATATTCGAATATTCAGGAGATATTCGTACGAATATCGAATATTCAAATATTTCACTATTCGCTCATCAATTTTCCCTACATAGAAAAGAGTTAAATCATACTGTGGATACATATGGGTCTTTGGAAAGGTAAATGTTATATAGAAGCTTTACAGTTACAGGGTGACAAACAATGCACTTGAGGTGCAATATACATCCCACTATTATTTAGTTCCAATAAAGCTGTGCTATGTTTTCTTTTTTTCCGCGATTCATTTATTAAAGCAGTTGCATTTTTCTGAAGAAATGATGTATTGTCACTTAAGGGAGGAAGTTCAAATAAGTTTCCTTCAGCAACATGGTGGGAAAACGGACACAGCTGTAGTCAAACAAAGGAAACAAAACAAGGATATACTATATGTAAATGTGTATGTGATAAGCTAGTTTTCTGCAGTTAAGTAGCATTTGAACCAAGGTTGTCTGGGGTTAGAAAAACATGGCTGCTTTCTTCCAAAATTAGTACATCAGTCCACATGTTGTGATGGGTATTACCGCTTGGCCCCATATTTTCAATGGCATAACCCTTGGAAGGTATGGTGCTATTAAGCATAGAAAGCAGTTTAACTGGTAATGTCATCGATTGGTGACAAATCTTGGCATCCAGCATGGGATGAGTAATCACTTGCCTTGTGTAGAGATTGCTGCAATAGGTCCATCTTTACTGTGAGACGAAGAGCAGTGAGAACTAGATTTGCATTTCCAGGAAAATACATAGTGCTTGAAAAGAGCGCCCCTTTACCAGTGACTTCCCTTTAAGAGAAACTTGGATCCCATTCCTTTAAGAGCGACATGGGTCCCGTCCCTATAAGAGTGACTTGGGTCCCATACCTTTAAGAGCGACTTGGGTCCCTTTAAGAGTGACTTGGGTCCCGTCCCTTTAAGAGCTACATGGATCCCTTTAAGAGCTATATGGATCCCTTTAAGAGCGACTTGGACCCAGGTCGCTCTTAAAGGGACACAGGTCGCTCTTTAAAGGGAATCATTTCGCTCATAAAGGGACCCAGGTCGCTCTTAAAGGGACCCAATTAGCTCTTAAAGGGACCTATTTCGCTCTTAAAGGGACCCAGGTCACTCTTAAAGGGACCCAGGTCGCTCTTAAAGGGACCCATTTCGCTCTTAAAGGGGCCCAGGTCGCTCTTAAAGGCACCCATTTTGCTCTTAAAGGGACATATTTCGCTCTTAAAGGGACATATTTCGCTCTTAAAGGGACCAAGGTCGCTCTTAAAGGGACTAATTTATCTCTTAAAGGGACATATTTCGCTCTTAAAGGGACCCCTTTTGCTCTTAAAGGGACACATTTCGCTCTTAAAGGGACATATTTCGCTCTTAAAGGGACCCAGGTCGCTCTTAAAGGGACCTAGGTTGCTCTTAAAGGGACCCATTTTGCCCTTAAAGTGACACATTTTGCTCTTAAAGGGACATATTTCGCTCTTAAAGGGACCAAGATCTCTCTTAAAGGGACCGATTTTGCTCTTAAAGGGACATATTTCGCTCTTAAAGGGACCCAGGTCGCTCTTAAAGGGACCCATTTTGCTCTTAAAGAGACCCAGGTTGCTCTTAAATGGACATATTTCGCTCTTAAAGGGACCCATTTTGCTCTTAAAGGGACATATTTCGCTCTTAAAGGGACCCAGGTCGCTCTTAAAGGGACCCAGGTCGCTCTTAAAGGGACCCAGGTCGCTCTTAAAGGGACCTAGGTTGCTCTTAAAGGGACCCATTTTGCCCTTAAAGTGACACATTTTGCTCTTAAAGGGACATATTTCGCTCTTAAAGGGACCAAGATCTCTCTTAAAGGGACCGATTTTGCTCTTAAAGGGACATATTTCGCTCTTAAAGGGACCCAGGTCGCTCTTAAAGGGACCCATTTTGCTCTTAAAGAGACCCAGGTTGCTCTTAAATGGACATATTTCGCTCTTAAAGGGACCCATTTTGCCCTTAAAGGGACATGTTTTGCTCTTAAAGGGACCAAGGTCGCTCTTAAAGGGACATATTTTGCTCTTAAAGGGACATATTTCGCTCTTAAAGGAACCCATTTTGCTCTTAAAGGGACCCAGGTCGCTCTTAAAGGGACCCAGGTCGCTCTTAAAGGGACATATTTTGCTCTTAAAGGGACTCAGGTTGCTCTTAAAGGGACCCATTTTGCTCTTAAAGGGACATATTTCGCTCTTAAAGGGACCCAGGTCGCTCTTAAAGGGACACAGGTCGCTCTTAAAGGGACCCAGGTTGCTCTTAAAGGGACCCATTTTGTCCTTAAAGGGACATATTTCGCTCTTAAAGGGACCAAAGTCGCTCTTAAAGGGACCGATTTTGCTCTTAAAGGGACATATTTCGCTCTTAAAGGGACCCATTTTGCCCTTAAAGGGACATATTTCGCTCTTAAAGGGACCAAGGTCGCTCTTAAAGGGACATATTTTGCTCTAAAAGGGACATATTTCGCTCTTAAAGGGACCCATTTTGCTCTTAAAGGGGCCCAGGTAACTCTTAAAGGGGCCCAGGTCGCTACTAAACGGACCCATTTCGCTCTTAAAGGGGCCCTGTCAGGATGGTATCTTTGCAGAGCATTATGCGCCCCTCGGCTCGTGCTGTGCGGCCGAGAAGGCGCTGATATTCTTGTCTTCTGTTTCTGTGTTTTTGTTTGCAATGTGTGAACACTGGTTTATATGTTGGGAGACACACCCGACTTCACCTGCTGAGTTCTGTCTGGCCATGTCTGGGTTAATCTGTGTTTTGGTTCTGCTGTGACTGACAGGTCTTCCTGCCATTGGATCTGTTTTGTTCTCAGGTGTCTGTGCTTGGAGTTCAGGGGGATGGTCCAATTATGTTCTTGATCAGAACCCTGGCCTCCTACTATATAACTACCTCAGTCTCTGCACTCATTGCTGGTTATTGACTTGTCTCTGCCTGCTTGTGTGTTCTGTTTTCTGGTTTCTCCTGACTCCTGCTTAGTATTTTTGACCTCCCTTGGTTGCCGCCTGCCCCTGACCTCATTGCCTGTTTTCTGACTACGCTTTTGGATCCGATTTTGTACTTTTGCTGCCAGATTGTTGTGACCCGGACTGTCGACCATTCTTTATTGTGTTTTGTCTGTCTGTCTGTCGCCAGTACAGGGACCGCCGCCCAGTTGCTCGCCGCCATCTTAGGGCGGATAGTGGCAAGTAGGTAGAGGACAGTGGGCGGGGCTGAGCTTAGGGTTTACTGTCTTGTCTTGTCCTGCTGTCTGGTTCCTAACAGGCCCAGGTCGCTCTTAAAGGGACCCATTTTGCTCTTAAAGGGACATATTTCGCTCTTAGAGGGACATATTTTGCTCTTAAAGGGACCAAGGTCGCTCTTAAAGGGACCGATTTATCTCTTAAAGGGACATATTTCGCTCTTAAAGGGACCCATTTTGCTCTTAAAGGGACACATTTAGCTCTTAAAGGGACATATTTCGCTCTTAAAGGGACCAAGGTCGCTCTTAAAGGAACCGATTTTGCTCTTAAAGGGACATATTTTGCTCTTAAAAGGACCCAGGTCGCTCTTAAAGGGACCGATTTTGCTCTTAAAGGGACATATTTCGCTCTTAAAGGGACCCATTTTGCTCTTAAAGTGACCCAGGTGGCTCTTAAAGGGACATATTTTGCTCTTACAGGGACCCAGGTTGCTCTCAAAGGGACCCATTTTGCTCTTAAAGGGACATATTTCGCTCTTAAAGGGACCCAGGTCGCTCTTAAAGGGACACAGGTCGCTCTTAAAAGGACCCAGGTTGCTCTCAAAGGGACCCATTTTGCCCTTAAAGGGACATATTTCGCTCTTAAAAGGACCAAAGTCGCTCTTAAAGGGACCGATTTTGCTCTTAAAGGGACATATTTCGCTCTTGAAGGGACATATTTCGCTCTTAAAGGGACCCATTTTGCTCTTAAAGGCACCCAGGTCGCTCTTAAAGGGACCCAGGTCGCTCTTAAAGGGACATATTTTGCTCTTAAGGGAACCCAGGTTGCTCTTAAAGGGACATATTTCGCTCTTAAAGGGACCAAGGTCGTTCTTAAAGGGACATATTTCGCTCTTATAGGGACCCAGGTCGCTCTTAAAGGGACCCAGGTCGCTCTTAAAGCGACATATTTCACTCTTAAAGGGACCCAGTTCGAGCGAAACGGGTCTCTTTAAGAGCGAAATATTTCCTTTAAAGGGACCCAGATCACTCTTAAAGGGACCCATTTCGCACTTAAAGGGACCCAGGTCGCTCTTAAAGGGACATATTTCGCCCTTAAAGGGACCCATTTACCCCCTCAAGGGACCCAGGTCGCTCTTAAAGGGACCCGGGTCGCTCTTACAGGTACTTAGTTCGCTCTTAAAGGGACCCATTTAGAGCGGCTTGGGTCCCTTTAAGAGCGACTTGGGTACCGTTCCTTTAAGAGCAGCTTGGATACCGTCCCTTTAAGAGCAGCTAGGATCCCGTACCTGCTACATGGCTGCCTCAGCTCTGCTATTTTACTGACTGACCTCTGCTACTTATAATGGTAAAGACCATTGCTCGGTTACCATGACAATCTTACTCATGTCAGGGAGACAAAATGGTTAAGGACCTTCCATATGTTACATGTTCTATTGGCCAATAGTGGACATGTGACTGTGGATGGTGTGATACAATGCATGACGAGACCTTAGAGTTCCTATTGGCTGCTATATTTCAGCTATTTGCATATGTGCTGTGATTGGCTGTCAGCGGTTAGAGTGTGGCCATTATTTGCAATGGGCCATTATTTTCTATGGGAAATTAGGGGTCTTTAATCGTAAATTTCTTAAAAACGACAAATCCGATCGAAACGAAAAATAGATAGCACACCACACACCGCCGAGGGCTTCGAAACGCAGTTTGAACGGAGTCTGTGCGCAAAGCGGTTCGGGCTGTATTACGCGCAGAAAAATGGCTGGAAGAAGAAACGGAAGAAGAATACGGATTACAATATAGTGCTTTTCAAGCACTATAATAACAGGAGAAGACGGCTTCTGACAGCACTCCCGGCTCTCTGTTGTGTGAGGAAGGAGTTCAGAACCAGAAGAGAATAGCAGCCCCTGAACAGTTAAAGTAAGCACAATCACACAGATTAATCCCTTCCTACCCTGATCTTCCTCTCTCCACTGATACTGTTCCTAATAGTCACCCTTGTCACCTGTTTCTGCAAGTCGTAGTCATCTGTGCCCCCTGTTGCTGTAACTAATAGTCCTTCCTGTTCCCTTTTGCTGTACCTGATAATCTACCCTGTCCCCTGTTGCTGTACTCGATTTTCCCCTCTGTTATTGTGCATAAAATTTGAAGAATTTGCTACTAAATTTCTAAGCCCTATAACATCCAAAAAAGTAAAAGGACTTATACCAAATAATGCTGACATAGAGTAGTGATATGTAGTGTAAATGTGAATTATTATCTAATTTGTGTTGCATATCTATCTTTGTTACACAAAGCGAATTTCAAATCTAGAGAATTTTTTTTTTCTTTTTACATTTTAAAGTTTTTCCCAAAAAAGAGTTAATCTACTGAACAAACAATTTCCGAATCACTTGAAACTCAGGTTTGAAAAACAGAGCTCAGTCCTTAAAGGGGTTATCCAGCGGTACAAAAACATGGCCACTTTCCCCCTACTGTTGTCTCCAGATTGGGTGGGGTTTTAAAACTCAGTTCTATTGAAGTAAATGGAGCTTGATTGCAAACCACACCTGAACTGGAGACAACAGTAGGGGGAAAAGTGGCCATGTTTTTGTAGCGCTGGATAACCCCTTTAATGCCAAAAGTGGCTCTAGAGTTAACTAGTTAAAGGATGTCTGTCACAACTGAACTTAACCATAAGTAGCATGGACTCCCAGCAGGTTTCCTCATTGCTAATAACTATGTTTTACTGAAATGCACTACAGTGTTTAAGAGAACCTATCATGGCCGAAATTCAAAATTTTTTTTTTGCTAATTAGCTGTAAATTTACATTTTATTAATATTTGCAAATACACTTAAGTATTTTTATAACTGTGTTTTTGAGATATACACACTTTACTTTCCTGTCTCGCGCCGGCTCTTTTCAAAAGAGCCGGCGCGAGACAGGAAGCTCCCATCATGCAGAGCGGCAGCAATGCCGGGGCCGCCGCCATATTGATGACGACACTTTGCGTTCCACCGCTGAAACGCAAGTGACTAAATTAAGATGGCGGCGCCCGGCAGCGGACAAGAGGATTGGGTAAAGTATAAGATACAGGCTGCAAAGGCAGTCTGTATCTTCATAAATAGACAAAATGAAGATACAGACTGCCTTTGCAGTCTGTAGCTTATACTTCACCTCAACCTCTTGTTCGGTACAGCAAGGCCGGCCGCCGCCATCTTGAATACGTCACTTGCGTTCCAGCGGTGGAACGCAAAGTGACGTCATCAAGATGGCGGCACCGGCCTTGCTCCACCGAAACAAGTGGATTAGGTAAAGTAAAGTGCAAATGCAGTCTGTATCTTCATAAATAGACTTCATAAAGATACAGACTGCATTTGCAGTCTGTATCTTATACTTTACCTATTCCTTTGCTCTGGTGCAGTAATGTCGGCCGCCGCCATCTTGATGACGTCACGCTGGAACGCACCGCTGGAACGCACGTGCGTTCCAGCGTGACGTCATCAAGATGGCGGTGCCCCGGCATTACTACACCGAAGAAGAGGATTAGGTAAAGAATAAGATACAGACTGCAAAGGCAGTCTGTATCTTCAGGAATAGACTTAGGGAGAGAGGACCTTTAATAATAGGGACAGTGATTTTTAGGTGATAGGTTCTCTTTAAGCTGTGGCACCAGGGAAGTGTGCAGGATGCTAAAATCCCCTCTAATCTTTTACAATGTTGTCATTATGATCTGATTGTCCTTCAAAATATTGATATTTTTCAGCAATTCTGTCAAAATCACAACAAAAATACCTTTACCTACATCCTATAGTATTGTGCCACCATGTATTAGAAGTTTATAGCAATATGTACCTCCAGCTATTTTGGTGTACACAAGTTAAAGGGAATCTGTCACCCCCCATACCGGGGCAGAGCCTGGCCGACCCCCCCGATGGAGACCCTTATACTTACCCCTTGCACAAAGTCCCATTTCTTGACCCACTCCTGTTGCCGAGATATTGCCATCGGAAGCCCAGCGCATGCTCTTCAGAGATGAGTCCGACGCTCATAGAGAATGAATGGAGCCGGCATTCTCTATAAGCATAGGATTAATCTGTGTTGAGCGCGCGCTGGGCTTCCGATGGCGATATATCGGCAATGGGAGCGGGTCCAGGAGCGGGACTTCGTGCACGGGGTAAGTATAAGGGTCTCCACCGGGCAGTCGGCCGGGCTCTGCCACGGCACAGGGGGGGTGACAGGTCCTCTTTAAGTGAGTCTTCACATAGTTAGTTTTCTTCATATTGATTATGTGTTAAGTATAGAGCAGCTTAAGGGTGCGTTCACACCTACAGGATCTGCAGCAGATCTGCAGCAGTTTTGATGCTGTGTTCAGTTATTTAAATGAAATCTGCTGCAGAAAATCAGCTGCAGATCCTGTAGGTGTGAACGCACCATAAAGAAATATTTGTCTTAATTACTTTAAAACACCTGATGGTTATGCAAACATGGTGTTTTTTCCTCTCAATTTTTTAAAAGATTTTTGAAAGCAAAATGACGTCTGTCATTTCACTGTTTGGCCACCCTTCAGTTTAATGATGGCTGTTGGTCCATTTTTCTAGCTTTGGTTGACTGATTGCCCTTTTAGTTTGTCTGTAATTGAAAAGTCCATTGAGTTTAATAGTAAAGACGGTGAAAGGACAGTGAAAAAAAGAAAAACTGTGTGTGGACAACTAAAAAAATAACATTAAGTGTTAGCAAAAGATGTCCGAAAATAATTGTCATAATCATTATTTTGACATCTGTGCAAACAACGTCCTTCATTTAATACACTGTGAGCATTGGACGTCCATCATTCCATTGACTTCATTGCATTCTATTGAGCTGACATTCTTTTTTTTTTTTTTTTTTTACTTAGCGTGAACATAGTGTATTCCCTGCTCTCTACTGCTCTAGAATCCATACTGGAAACTCACATTCACCTTGTTTATCATCTCCAATGTGGATGACATTTCCCAGAATTTAATGCCAGTGACATTCTTGTAGCTACTAAAATCTTAATGGCTATCAAGTCCAAATGTATTCCTCGTAGTACTAACAAATGATCATTGTTCTTGTACTGTTATTTATCCAAGTAAAAACATGTCTCCTCCTTCTCCACTTTCCCTCTAACAATTTCTTATGAGGACCCCTATGTACCTCTCAATGAAATTTACATTCCTACATTCATATTATATGTCTTTTGTTGATGTTGCAATTCAGTTTTTTCAGAATTGGATACCCCAGCACTACTGCTTTATCATCAGGTCATACTCACCATATAGGGAGTACCTATACACAGTAAGGATATTCCTGTAAACAATCTTTACATTTAAATGGCTCAGCTTTAGAAACCATGTAGCTACATTTTAAAATCATAAAACCATTTGCTTAGTGAGGAATGAATTGTTTTCTCTAGCGTCATCCATGGACTACTTAAACATCCCCCAACCTGGGCTCTAAATAACTTGTTCAGTGACTTTTCTTGTCCTTTGCAATAAATTACTGGCAGATTGTAATTGCTCTTTCGTACAACAAGGTTTTGCAGCCAACAGTGTGTGGGTAAAACAAACAAACTCAAACTTTTTTTTTACCATTATTTTGGTCACACATAAAAGATGACGCAGCAGGTTGAAGTATAATTATCCATCTCTTCTGCTACTCTGCTTATGAAGTAAATGTTCACCACACATAAAACCCCAAATTTTCTAATATGCCTCATGGTTAAAAACGTGGAGGACTTACAAATATTTTAAATAATCAAATAGCACTGCAACTTGAAGGAAAGTATACTTAGGAAAGTATAAACTTAAGATGTATCAGAATGATGTGTACACTACACATAACAAATAGTCTGTACTAGTATTCGGAGTTTGACTTGGAAAAGTAGCAAATGCAACAATAATAATAATTGGCATCTGACACATCAGTTGAGTTATATTTAATATATTATGCCACTGTGTCATTTTTCATAAAATTGTCAAAATTCTCACAAATCATATGGCACTATTAATGAATATTGCCCCCAAAAAAGAAAAAAAAATTATACATTTTAACATAATTGATATAAGATAATTGCATGGGGCTGTCAAGACAGGACAGGTACAGACAAAACACGACAGTGAGCCCTAGGTCTGAACCCGCCCACTGTCCCTACCTACTTGCCTCTATCAGCCCTAGGCAGCCGCGGACAGCCACGAAGACGTTCCATATACTGAGTATGTGAAACACAGAACAATACAGACAGACAAACACAATAAAGGGAAGTCAGAAAAGCCAAATTAAAACCAAACGGACAACGCGGTACAAAATTAGCAAACAATCGGATAGTCAAATGGTCAGGCGGAAGGTCGGATAACAAGTCGAGCAAGGCAGAGGGATTAGGAATGGGGAACGCAGGAATAGACAGGGGAGCTGAAACCTAATTAGCCAGCGCTGAGACAAGGCCTCAGCTTTGTTTTATGCTGACCAAGAGCCTGGTCCAGATCCACATTGGACCGGTGCTCTGATCTTTCAGGTTGCAGACAGGCTGAGAAATCTGTCAATCACACAGACAACACAGGTGCAATAATCAAGTCCAGAAGCTTCTCATCTTAACTCCTGCATTGCCGGAAGCTGAGAAGCAATCGGGTGTGGCACTCAAAAGCAAACACCAGGCCTAGTTCACACCAGGCTACTGCACATTTCTGACATCAGCAATCCTGTTTTTTTGTTTGTTTGATTTCATTTACGGTGTTAAGCGTGCAGGAACAATAATGTTATATTTTAATAGATCAGACAATTCCGCACACTATAAAATGTAATAAGTTTATTTATTATTTTAGGGGGGATTATAAGGTTTTTTTTTAAACACTTTAAAAAACTTTTTTTTTTACTTACACTTTTTTTTTACACTTTTATTTTACAGTTTAATATGCAATAATTAGATTGCATATGATGATCTATGCGCCCGTCAGTACAAGAGATCGGCAAGGCTGCGAAGGTTCCCATCAGTCAGTGACTGGTACTTAACCTGTCACTGACTTCCTTAAAAGTCGTGATCGCTATAGATCGCAATGTTTAAAGGGTTAATGACAGGCAGCTGCGAGATTGCAGCTGCCTGTCATTATGCTCGGCTCCAGACACACTGATTTGTGAGGGGCACACATGTAAAACCCCTCACAGTCAGGAATGGTCCTTCTGCAGCAGAAATGTTTATATATATATATATATATATATATATGTGTGTGTGTGAAGGGGTTAAAACAAAGCTATAGTTATCTGAACACCAGGTCAAGTCTCCTGAAGGCAACTTTTTTATGCTGGTTGAAAAAAAGAGACTAAACACAGGAAGTACCAGCAGTACAGAGTGTGGCAGCTCAAAGTGTCCATCAATCAAATGACTGCCTTCTTTTTGAGCATGCAGATGACCTGGGAATCAGTCATTTACAATTGCTAATGCGGTCACTGACTTCCTTTAAACGCCGCGGCTGCCTTTCACTATGCTCAGCTCCGGTGACACTGATATGTGCAGGACAGCTCGCATTGGAGTGGTCCCCCCCACATTTAAAACCCCTTCAGTTCCGAAACGTATATATATGTTCCTACTGCATGGGGCATATGCAGTAGGAATGCATATATTAGAGATGAGCAAACTGTTCAGACTTTTGGTCCGAAAGCTGTTCGCTCTCTCATTATGCCTGCGATACCGGCCGCATAGTTGCGCTCCTAGGAATATGCGGCCAGGATATTCCAGGGAATCCTTGGTGAATTCCCTGGAATATCCTGGACGCATATTCACGGGATTGCAACTATGCAGCCAGGATCTCAGGCATAATGAGAGAGCGAACTGCTTTCGGACCAAAAGACTGGCAGTCCGCTCATCTCTAGTATATATATGTATTGTGGACATGAAGTGGTTAAGGATGCTATAACAGTTATTCCACCTCAACATTGAATATAAATTTTTACTGTCACTGAAAATCAATGCAAACTGTAATATTGAAATAAAACATTAAGGCAAATTGTATGGTAAAGACCAGTCGAGTTCTTTACAGCTGTCACTCTGTATACTTATGAAGCACCTGTCAGGTTTTGCACCAGTCTTTTGAAGACAATTTTATATTTCTTTCTGTCACAATATATTTAAATAATCACAGCTCTGTCATTTTCTTACATTGCAAATATTGTCAGCACGACCATGAGTTCATATGACTTGTCTACGTGTCATTAAGAGAGTCTCTTTATCACCAGGAATGAAAATGATCTGCCATCTCTAGCAGAATGACTCAGTAAAATGATGATAATAGCGGTTGTTTGCATAGAAAGGCTGTGTAGGACCACATGAATTATTTAGAACAGAATTATATTCAGGTCAGGGATTCCTATACCTGAATTCTAATAGGTTTTACCTAAACAACATTGGAACATTGCCTAGAAAATATACAGATCACTGAAAAGATTATACTTCAGAGGATCATACACTATGCAATACCTACATATTGTTTCTGTAAATCAAGACCTAGCAGTGCTCCAGTCAGAAACAGCTGAACTGAAAAAATCCTCAGTACTCTTGTTTCATTTGATGTTTGCAATATTTTGTAAGCAATCAATAAATGGATCAGAATATGATGAGGGGAGTTAAGTGAAACTGTCTAATAGAGATGCTCTTGGGGCCTTTAGTGGCTCCACTAGTTGTTCAACCTGGTTGAATAGTTTATTACTTATACCAACTTGACATAAGTACTTTGCCCATATGGTGAATTTCCAGAAGTCAAGTAAAGCGTATGAGATTTATTTATTTATTTTCAAACAAGCAATTTATTTTATAATTTATATCCTACCTACAATGTTGTCTTTACTAGAGGTTGGTGCTTTCAGTGCTGTGGCGCAGTGTGATGAGAGATACAGGACTATGGATTTATATAGACTTAGACCTTATTCACGCGTCCCGTAATCTACAGATCTGTTTTGCCGTATTATAGTTAGGCTGGGTTTACACTACGTTTTTGCAATCCATTTTTTTCATCCTTTTTTTTGCACAAAACATGAAAACTGATTAAAAAACATTGCACATTGTTGTCTATTGGGCTATTCACACGATCAGTAGATTGGACGCAAACCAATGCAGAAAAAAGAGGACATGTCCTGGTTCCTATCTAGATTTTTTTTTTTCGAATCCTCCCAGAAAAAATCAATGGGATCCTCTATTTTTTACGGATTGGCATCTGCATTTCTGTAAAAAAAAATACGGATGAGTTATAATTGACATGTTGGGGGGGGGGAGGATTTACAGAAATATGAATGCACTACGGATGCATTACATATGTCCAATTCGTAATTTTTAGCGGATTGTACAGGTGGATAGTGGGAGAAATCTACAGACTTGAAAAAAATTCGAAACATGTGCATAAGGCTTTAATAGTGAGCGTTCATATTAGCATCATACTGCGTGTGGAAAGCTGCCATAAGGTCATAAAAATGTTTTTAGGTTTTTGCTGTTGACCTCTTTTGACTTTGTTGAACATGGACTGACTGCTGCAAAGGTATTGAATAAGAAAAAAAAACTCAACAAAGGTTAGAATTTTTTTTACTAATGGGTTCAGAAAAAGATAAAAAGCAGAGATCACTGTCTAATTTCTCCATCCACAATGACTGTTTTTTTATGGTGTAGGCATTGGAGGAACATTAAGGCACATCACTAGCTTCAGTTCATGGTTCAGTGCCATCATAGTAGCTGTTGCTCCACTGTGGGAGGAAGTAACATGTCATACTGGGGCTATGTTTCCACTGCAGTAACATGCTGTCATATGGCAGGGGAAGGTGGCTGTCCATTGATAATGATGCCCGCAAACGACGATCGTTATTTGCAGCCATTATTATCAATAGACTTGCCACCTTTCCTAACTAAATTACTGCATGTTTTTATAGTTGGAACATAGCCTAAAGTTGTATTAATTTTATGGGTCCTGTATGTTTTATATACTTACTGCTATCAGTAATCAACCACTACAAGATTAAGCATTTCCATCGAAATGTATATATGATGTCATGGATTACATAGTGAGAACACAGCCCAAATTATTTTATATTATTTATATACTTATTCCTTTCAGTAACCAACTAACTACTAACAAATGTACCTATGGTGTGGTGGGTTACATGGGTTTCTTTTTTTCAAGCTAGATTGATCAAAACCAATCTCATTCTGTGTTTGGGTGATTCATATTTCTTTGTTACTATATTGTCTAAACTTAGGGCGCTACCTGTTGTTTCAACAGATTTTTTTAAAACCTTCAGGTTTTATTAGAATAATCCTTTAGAGTGGTCAGAAGGAGATTTAAGTGCTCTTATTGCTGTTATCGAGCACCTGAGAGTCTCTCCACAGTTATTTGTCATTATTTTCAATTTGGAGGTTAGACCAGAGAAAGGCTTTTTGCCAGTAGTACACACACATTTACTTCCTTCCCCTTAGTTGTTTGGCCAATCACAGCACAGTACCTATTTCTGGATTATTTTCAATATGGTACTGGAGGTTACTGAAGCATTGACTTTGTTAAGAGTTGTGCTACTTCAGCACGAATGTAGATGGAGTCACAAGTTTCATTTTATAGCACTAGCTGGCCTTCATAAATTCCTAAATTCTCTCCTGCTCTCTAGACTGAAAATAATACACCACTTCCTTTAGGGCATACATTAGCTGATAAGTACTGAAAGACTTATAGAAGGAAATTTTAAATATCTGGCACTTTCTGGCACCAGTTATATATTTTTTCACTAGTGTTCCCCTTTAATCTATTTCTACATCATGAAGGAACAAACAGCATCATAAAGAATTTGACATTTGGAAGATGCAACAATTTTCTTTCTCTATGGACCACATGTGAGACTGGATTTTGCATGCTTTTAAAGTCCTATTCACAAAAAACAAGTGCCATTATTATGTATATTAAACATAAAATTAACTTTTTTCAAGAAGATTTTACACCACAGCAGTAAAAAAAAAAAAGTATGATTTTTACAATTGTTCTTCTTTCAAATGTACATAACTAGAAATAAAAGAAAGTCCACAATGGTTTAAAAGGCCGGGAAAGCGGAACTTTACCACCACATGCTGATACAACAAGAGGCTGAGAGCTGCACATTTACGGGGCCATAAAAACGAGACGGAATGCCGCATTCATTTTGTCAAAGCAATTATATTCTTGATTAAAAACTTCAAAAAATTTAAAATCATTTTTACATAAAAATTAATAACTAATTACACAGAATCTACTTAGGTATGTCTGTTCAGAAAATCCCAGCTCTTGAGATGACATATAAATAATATCTAAAAAATAAAAGAAAGTTCTCAGAAAGTTCATGTGTTATAGAGTTCCCGCTGCTTTAATGCTTGAACATGGGAATGATTTATATTTTTCTTTCTAATGCTGATGTAATTGCTGGGTAGAAGAAAGAAGTGTTAATTGCTTTCTTTTGTCAGAGCAGTGGAAATCCGTCCATGCTTTATGTAGTGCTGCTGAGAGATGGAATGCAGGAAGTTAGGTGGTGGATTTCTATATACTGTGAACTTTAAGCAATTGTTTTCACAAGGTTTATTGTCCAATAACTTTTATGCGCTGGAGTTTGTTAAGTGGAAATATAGGTGAACATTGTATGTGATACTACTTCATAAAAGCCCTCAACCTTTCAGCAAAGGACCTATAATATATAGGTTTTATAATACAGCTCTTATAACGTATATCTGTAATTAGCTTCTGCGGCAGCCCTTTTAGGCAGCAAGAAGCGTTAGGAATGTTGCAGAAGGATATACATTTCTCTCGCTTGAGCTTCTTTCGAGATGAACAGCGTGTCTGCTCTTTACGAATTTATACGTTTGCAAGACAGATTAATTCCACTAATGTTGTCTCAGATCTGAGTCACATAATAGAAATTCAAGGGCAGGAAAGAAAAATAAAAGCTTCAGAAGACCTCTTTGAGAGGGAATGTGTCATTTCATCTTCTTTTGGTTCTAGCATAATTTGGTGTCCATCATCATTTCAGATGCAGCCAAACTGCTGAGCAAATTCATCTATTGTCTTAGAGCTGAGCAGAATATTAAAACAGGATCTTAACAGAAAGCAGAGCGACAAGAAGAAAGAGTCTACAAAGCAAAAATAATAAATAGCTGACTTACAGGAATTTTAAGTGGTAACTTTATAGGGTTCTTTAAGGAACAGTAACTTTTGAAAACATGCAGAACTCTCTAAGGGGTTAACATACCTTATGATGTGGAGATATAGGGAAAAATGTCATCACTGAGAATAATGAGAAATGGATGGATGGAGAAGCTTTAAAGGGCCGGCTGAAAGAGAAAACAAAGGGCTTAAGAAAGTTTCTGATGACATTACCGGGAGAAAAATTCATCACAGCTAAAAGAAAAGCGTTTGGAATAAGGTAAACTATATATACAAGAAAACACTTAAGAAAGATCACATTTTTCTTTCTGCGTCAGTAATGTGTTACATAACTTGTATTACATAAAAGTATAGTAGAACAATGTTACTACCAAGTTAACATGAACAATTCAAGGTTTTAAAAAAATACTTGTGCAATGCTAACCATGTGAACAGTATGAACACATTGTGGAAGGATTGGTCAGATGCATGGTAAACTTATGTGTAATCTCTTAGTGAGTATAGGGAACTGAGGGGGTAATGTTTGTACTTTTAGGATTAAAATTAAATTTAGGATAAAGACTTCCTCCTGTCGAAGCATGTTTGTTAATATAGAATTTGACTACAGATGGCATACTTGCAACTACAGATGATCAAACTTACAGTAAGTAAGGTTTTACAAAATGCTTGATGGAGAGGATGGATGAAGCCTTAGGACTGCCAAGAAAACATTGATACAGCAGTTGGCATCCCTCCTCTCTGGCCACTGGGTGCTAAATTCCAAGCATTCAGCATTTCAGAAAACCAATGTTATGTCTCATTCACAAGTTCAGTGATTTCTCAGGTCCGCATATAGGTCAGATATTTTTAGGCCATGTTCACACAGTGGACACACAGTTAAACAACTGTTGTTATTGCAGGCATTATCACAGGTGTTCTATGTATGGGATAGCCTCAAAGTCACCTATTGGTGGGCCATGAGGACTGGAATTAAGAGGCACAGATGTAGCCAGTCTTAAAAAAGAACCACATTTTTAACAGTGGCTCAGCCTATTGAAAATCTGGCATACTTTTTAGGCCAGGTTTACACACAATATGACACTGACCGTTATCTGCCTTGGCCATGTAACAGATCGGCTGGTGCAGCACCGTCCGGATTAACTTAATTTCTTCGCGTTCGTGTGTGCGGCATCACAGTTACCCATAGCACACAATGGAAAGTGCGGCCCGGGCCGCGCTGTACATTGTGAGACTTGTCAGAACTCTCAATGAATATCATGTCAGTTTTTGCTGCAGCCGCTTGGAATCCCATCCGGAGTGTATAATATGTATATACACTCCAGCAGGGTCAATTGACTTCAGGGCAATGTAAATGTTCAATTAATCACGGCCGGAAGATAGTTTAAAACTGTCTAACTTAAGTACTTGACCACTTTTAAAGTGGCTCGCTTCTAGGCCAGAAATGTGTGGCCAAAAATTGGTGCATTTTTAGAGCATAGGATTGCATAAGGCAAGTTACGTACTCTGTACGCATAGACATCTCCATTTTCTGCTAAGTCCACACCACCACCACCACATTCCCCCTTGTTAAACATGGCATACATCTCTATATTATTTATTTCTTTACTATTGTGTATCTAATAACATGCCCGTTTTTGGCACAAATTATGTCTTTTCTTTATTTCTCCCAATATTTTACTTTTAAAGTCAGTGATAAGAAAAAAAAACAATGTATAGCAACAAAAAAAATCTATAACATGTTCCATCTAGGTTTAGACTACCTGTCCACATTTCCAATGTATTGTAGATACAGGTATATGCATGGCTACAATATCTTAATGATCTATAATTATTTGTAACCTTTTCAGACTAAATTCAGTGTTACTAGGTCTTTTCATGTTGAGCTTAATAGGATAGAAATAGAAGAAAGCACTGTGAGAATGACCAGGGGTAACCCCAACCATCCCACAATGCTCAGCCAATCACAGAACACTTTCAATAGTTTTGGATTGAAATAATGAACATGTAGCTCAGCTTTTCTGCTGCTTGTTTTTTGCTTTATCTTGTTTGTTGCAATACATATTATTTTATTTCCTTGCTAAGTATTGCAGATCAAGCAAAAAAGAAGGAAAATATGACTTAATTTTAACTAATACAATTAATAGAAAATAGGAGTCCATGAAACTATTTTTTTTTTAAATGAGTTAATTCATTTCTTTTTTTAAATTTAGATTCCCATTACACTCATCTGGACCTTAACACAACACAGGTTCTTTAAGTATTAATCTTTTCTCACACTGCCTTGAAACACCATAAAGAGCCAAACATTAAACAACGTTAATAGGATATCTGGCCATAGTTATTCCAACTTTTTTTTCTTTACAAAAATTAACAGCAATAATAAACATTGCCTTTTTAACAATCCCCATGTGACCATGAAATACAAACAGTTATGGCCTTGTGTCATTCTAATTTATAGGTCAAGTTTCAAAATGAAATCACTGCAGGTAACAAGTTTCTTCAACATATTTCCTCTAATGTTTGCTATGTGCTATGTAATCTTGCCTCAGGCTACAGACACAGACAATTACAGTAGGTAGAAAGGACTGATAAGAAACATTCATGCCCTTAAACAGTGTAACTATAGTAGCAGTTGCTAACAGCCAGTGAAAATAAATTCCAATCCATTTTGTCTTAGCTGTAATTCCTCCTTTTTCGTCAACTTCTAGTGGTATCCTATTCAGATTTTAAAGGTGCCTATTAGTATTGAGCCAACACTAAAATGTTAGTTACTCGAGTGGTAGTTACTCGAGTGGAGCATTTTTCAATGGTCAAGTGCTCAAACCTCTTTGAAATCAATGGGAGACTCTAGCCTTTTACCAGGTGCCCCCTACTCTGCAGAGTGAAGGGTGTCTAACCTGCCTTAAAGGGTTACTCCAGCGAAAAGCTTTTTCCCAGTAATTGAAGCACATTACAAAGTTATATAACTTTGTAATATGCTTCAATCACCTATCTGCCCCCATCCTTATCTCCCCCCCCTCAACCCCCCACCAGGAAGTGAAGCAAACTCATTCTTACCTAATGACTGTTGACTCCAGGCTGTGGCAGCCATTTTGTGACAATGACATCATCAAGAGGGAGGCGGGTCTAAGCCCTGTTAGGCCAGCCTCCCTTCGTCAGATGACTCAGGTTGCTCAGCTCTGATTGGCTGACCAAGCTGTAACAGTTTTACAGAGTCAGTTAGACATCACAGGAGACAAAGTGCATCATGGGAAGGCCCAAATCAGGAAGTAAAGAAAAAATAAAGCCGCCAACTGGAGCTTCAGAGATCTGCAAACAGCGGGAAATTTTAACGGAGAAAGACTCAGGAGGGATGGTAAGTGTAAAAGCATATCATAGCTTTGTCGATGATATATTTGTGGTGTGGACGGGTGCCGAGTAAGATTTCATACAATTTGTCCACTATCTAAATGCCAACGATATGGGAATGTTTTTTACGAGCAATATAGGGGGTAAAATATTGGAGTTTTTAGATGTGAAAGTTTTTATACATAATGACAGATTAAATACTACTGGCTAAAGGAAACCCACAGTCACTAACTCCCTCCTCCATTACCGTAGTTTCCACCCGTAGTGAAATTCATGAAGTTAAAACATATAGATAATACACATGAGGCTTACTCTGTACAGGCACAAGAATTAAAATCTAGATTACAAGATAGGGGTTATCCCCTAGACTTGTTAGATCAAGCCAGGGAGAGAGAAGACGCTGCTGCCACATATAACACTAGGGTTGCAGATAATAAAAGATTTATTTTTTCTTTTAGACATAATATATTAACCGCTTAAGGTCAGAGCCAATTTAGATTTTTGCATTTTTGTTTTTTCCTGCTTAAAAGGCCATAGCACTTGCATTTTTCCAACTAGAGACCCACATGAGCCCTTATTTTTTGCGCCACTAATTGTAATTTGCAATGACAGGTTGTATTTTTTCATAAAGTACACTGGAAACCAGAAAAAAATAAATGTGTGGTGAAATTGAAAAAAAAAATGCATTTTGTTTATTTGGAGGGTATTTGTTTTTACACCATTCGCCCTGGGGTAAAACTGACTTGTTATGTATGTTTCTCAAGTCATTACGATTAAAACAATATATAACATGTATACTTTTCTTTTATCTGATGGCCTGTAAAAAATTCAAACCATTGTTAACAAATATACGTTCCTTAAAATCGCTCCATTCCCAGGCTTATAGTGCTTTTATCCTTTGGTCTATGGGGCTGTGTCAGGTGTCATTTTTTGCGCCATGATGTTTACTTTCTATCGGTACCTTGACTGCGCATATACGACTTTTTGATTGTGACCAAAAATACACAATTTTGCACTTTGGGATTTTTTTGCGCTTACGCCGTTTACCGTGCGAGATCAGGAATGTGATTAATTAACAGTTTGGGCGATTACGCACGCGGCGATAGCAAACATGTTTATTTTTATTTATAACCTGGGAAAAGGGGGGTGATTCAGACTTTTATTAGGGGAGGGGGCTTTTTATTGACAACAACACTTTATTTATTTTTTTTACACTTATACTAGAAGCCCCCCTGAAGGACTTCTAGTATATACACTTTGATCTCTCATTGAGATCTTTGCTGTATAGTTATACAGCAAAGATCAATGAGATCGGCACTCGTTTGCTTTCGGCTGCTGCAGCCGAAAACAAACGAGTGCCGAGCCGGGGTCAGCGCCATCTTGGCGGAGACCCCGGCAGGTAATAGACACGTAGATCGCTCCTCCGGGACAACGTCCCAGGGGAGCGATCTCCGCCACTAGACACCAGGGAAGTGCTGCATCCAGTAACACTAGTCAACAAATTTTCTAAAGTTGTTTGGTTCAGAAATAAAATTAGCTATTTCTTAATGATTTTTATGTGCTGATTTCAAATATCACAAGGAAAAATGTTAATTGGCTCTAGTTTCTATGATACGGAAGAGTTCTCATGTTAGTGTTTTGTGAATTGTATAGAATACAGTATAATAGCCGACATATTTATTGCTTCTACAATCATAAGGAAGCAAGTTTACTGTTCATAAACTTTTGAAATATATTCATAGGAAACTTAGCTCTATCTGAAATCCACTACAATTTACAGACATATCAAAGAATTTTTACAAATTAATTATGTTTATTGAACTCTGGAATGTAGGTCCTTATTCAATGGCTACTCTGTGCATTTACACATGTCTTTTGTATTCATACATGGGATTGTCTCTGATAACTGTCCAACAGTAATCTGCAAGCAGTGATAGGTTCCATTTACCCCAATACCTTAGGCTACGTTCACACTGCGTTTTTGCAATCTGTTTTTTTTTTCATCTGTTTTTTTTTTTTGCAAAAAAACTGATGCATTTGTGTGCATCATAGAAACATAGAAACATAAAAGATTGACGGCAGAAAAAGACCACTGGGTCCACCAAGTCTGCCCTTTTTAGCATTTTCTTTCTTATCACCTTAGGATAGATGTATGTTTATCCCAGGCGTATTTAAATTCTGTTATTGTAGATTTACCAACCACCTCTGCTGGAAGTTTGTTCCAGGTATCTACTACTCTTTCAGTAAAATAATATTTCCTCACATTGCTTCTGATCTTTCCCCCAACTAATCTCTTACTGTGTCCTCTTGTTCTTGAGCTTAGTTTTTTACTAAAAACACTTACCTCCTGAACCTTATTTAGTCCCTTAACATACTTAAAGGTTTCAATCATGTCCCCCCTTCCCCTTCTTTCCTCCAGACTATACAGATTCAAATCATTAAGTCTTTCTTGATATGGTTTATGCCTCACACCCTCCACCATTTTTGTAGCCCGTCTTTGGACCCGTTTTATTTTTTCAATGTCCTTTTTTAGATGAGGTCTCCAGAACTGGACACAGTATTCCAGATGTGGCCTCACCAGAGCTCTATACAGTGGGATCACAATCTCCCTCTTCCTACTGGTTTTACCTCTAGCTATACACCCCAGCATATGATTTGCCTGGTTGCACTGGTGACTCATTTTAAGGCTGTCAGAAATCACTACCCCTAAATCCTTCTCTTCTGAAGTCTTTTCCAACACAGTACTGCCAATGTGATACTCGGATAGAGGATTCCTCCTCCCCAAGTGCATTATTTTACATTTAGAAATGTTAAACTTCAATTTCCACTGTTTGGACCACTTATCTAGCAAAGCTAAATCATTTTCCATATTACTGACACCTCCAGGAATATCAACCCTATTGCACACTTTTGTGTCGTCACCAAACAGACAAACTTTACCTGCCAAACCTTCTCCTATGTCACTTACAAACATATTAAAAAGAATCCATTTTGATCCATTTTTCCATTGACTTCCATTATAAAAGAAAAAAAAAAAAACGGATCTTGACACTACATTTGTGTCCATAAAAAAAAAAAACGGATCCGTTTTATAGTTACCATATACTATAACTATTGGTCATTCTAAGATGAAGCAATATACCAGTTGATGATGCAATACCGATGATGCAAACTTTTCCTACTATTGTATCACAGGTTGTAAGAAGTATAGAAGTATGTCTATATCTTGAAAATTAGAGCCAATTTCAAAATTTGAACATCACTTTCGATCTCAGCACCCCAAAATTAGTTAAGTTCAACTGTTTTTATGTCGGAACCTTTTTGGCTGTTGACCAGTATAATCGGATGCAGCTGTCAACTTTGACAGCTGCATCTGATTACCTGATTAGAGGGCACGGCGATCGGACTGTGCCCGCTACACGCGGCACCCGGGATCGCGGCGGTTCAGAGCGGGGTCACCGCACGGCCCCGTTCTGAAGCCCCTTATCGGCAATAGGGCGTAAATATACGCCCTTTGTCATTAAGGGATTAAACAATGCTATCAGGACAGCATCATGAAATACTGGCATATCGTGCAAGCGGACCCCGATCTCCGAAATGTAACTCTAGATAAACCATTGCTGTCATACCGCCGAGTAAGAACATTGAGTGACATTTTATCTAACACTATGGTCTGTACAGATTCAACTAATTAGTTAAGAGATGTTCTACTGAAGAGAAACCACAAATGTGGACAGTGCAGATATTGTAACTTTAATATGTGCTCAAAATGGATTCAATTAGGAGTAGATAGTTACAATGTTCGTCAATTCATTACTTGCAAAATGAAATTTATTGTCTATTTGATTTGTTGCCCTTGTGGACTATAGGGAGCATTGTAGGTCTATAAGAACCGGTGTTGGAGCTCCTAGTTTAATTGAGCACATTAGGCAAGTACTGTGATGCGATTTTCAGGACTTAAAATGGTATCTCTTCCAAAAAGAGGCGGTGATTGCCACCGCCTATTGCTACAGTGCGAGTCCCTATGGATATTGAAGACTAATGCCCTGGATCCAATTGGTCTTAATGACCAGATAGATATGCAAGTTTTCGTATAAAGATATACATAATGCTTTCTATATGCTAGGGTATTGTATGCACCTATATAAACCTCTGATACTATTACTTCTATGTATTATCATATGTATTGCACATGATTTTGCACTTATATTAATGTTAGTAATTATATGTATTAACATTGACTCACGTGACCTGTAGGGCTATAAAAACCTATACAGGTACGTGATGACATTACATCAGGCCAGTAGAAGCGCGTGAGGCGTGAAATGGTCTGTGGAACACCCCTGCTACCACTGCGTTGTACCCCACTGTTATGTGCCAGTGATTGTCACAATAAATGACCTTACTGCATGAAAAACGCGATTGCCGCTGGTTTTATCTACAAGTACTCTACATTGGATCTACTACTTCAGCAGAGCACCGTATTGGTCACCCGACACTCGGATCCATTGGGTTGGCTCCTGGCTCTACACACACCTGATACAGCTTATCCGTGAGTCGGGCAGTGCCGGATTATATTCTTTCACTGTTGTAGTGTAAGAACTATGTTTATGATTGATTGTTTTGATTTTTTATCAGCGCCAGAGTACCCCTTTAAAGTAACCTATTGCATTTTTTCCCTCTCTAATTTATGTATATTTCATCCCTTTAAGGGATGCGTAAGCAAAACATACAAAAATTAGAAAGAAAAAATGCAAAAGACAAATTAGACTTTAATGAAACGCTACCCTTAAACAGTTTAGGAGCTTTCAGAATATTAACAAATGGAGCTTCAAAACTGTTTAAATATTCGCACTAGTCTACTTACAGGCTGTGTCAGTACACTAGTGTGAATATTTAAACAACACCCTGAGCACCACAAGGGGCTTGGTCAAGCATTGAGTTCGATTGAGCACCAACACTAGTTCAACACTAGTGCTTATACACCCTCAATAACTGTCTGCTGAATGATCATTCAGTTGACAGTTATCTCTCCTGTCCTGCCCATATGCATGAATGTTCGACTTTCAGATGAACTTTTATTTGCGAAGAGGAGAGGTAAGCTGCCATCAGACTTTTCTAGTGCCGGCTTATCCCTCTGAGAACAAAGGGGTTGGGCAGTGAAAATAAATCATGTGCAACTCCTATTTCCACCAACATCATCTGTCAAAGGAGACCTGGGTGGCCTACATCCACTTTATACTAGCAACCAAACCTGCCATTAGCGCCAAGTTCAGCCAACTTTAGTATAAAGTAGTATGGGGCCCTTAAGACATTCTAATGTAAGTTTAAAAAAGTTACTCAGAGCCCCACTAAAGTGAATCATATCACAGAGCAATATTTGTCTCTAAGCAAAGACGTAGCTTGAAGCTAGTGCGACCCTGTGCAAAATGTGTAACAGACCCCTAAACTATAATGCTTTATTTATAGCACTAGCCTCTTTTTATAGGGAAGAGAGACCATATAGGCAGCCTCAGGCTCCTGGACACCCTCTGCATCCCCTATAGCTACGGCCCTGCCTCTATGTCTTATTGATAAAATCTGTGTCCACTGTACATCTATATCTAATCTTACATACATCTTACTTTTTGACACGACAATCCTCACTGCATTCTCCAGAAATACAGCATCTGGAAATGACTGCGGCCTGAAGACTCACTCTAATGTCTTTGGAGGTAAACCAAAGCATTGATTCATATTAGTAAGAAAGAAAATGTGTATTTTTTGCGCTTGGTGCGGATGGCTAAGGATTATTTGTCAGCTTTATACTATAAGGCACCTTGAGGCTTCAGTGAAGCATGCAGTGTAAATATACTTTGTAGCAACAAATTATTCCATGACTTCTCTGTCCTAAAAACATTTCATTACAATATATCTATCTTTGTAATACGAAATACAGAATCTATATTTTTATAACTGGAGGACGGCCTAGGATTCTCGTATAATTAATCTCATTTATTGCATTACATTGCACATAGGTTTTTCATATGCCATTTGACATAAAGTACTTGGGAATTTTAAATTACACACATTTGAAATGATGAGATTGCTAACAGTAATACTTACATCTAAAAAATGAATAGCAATTTAGCTTTTTTCGGACTGTAATTTATTTCAAATGTTGAGCTTCCAGTGATTGATAAGTGCTTAGTCAATGTTAATATTTCAAGAGGGTGCATTTAAATTACTCAGTTAATACTTAGAAAGAGTAAAACTTGGTCTGGCATAATTTTTTTTACAGAGTAATTTTTGAGAAAAAGAGAAAAAAGAAATTTGTATTCAATACTTTAACAATCTGTGTACACAATCATAGACAAAACAGATGTAATAGAACAGAGCACTCGGTGCAGGGGTCCTGAGTGTTTCTAAAATGTTCCCACCATATAATCACTGAATCACTTGACACACAAAAACACACATTGTTCTCTTTGTTAATATAATTTTCTCCTCATATGAGCATGTCCATAATTTAATTCTTTTAATAGTGGTGATGCTGCTAAGACTCTGTGTTGGTCTGAGATGAAGGCGATTGTCGATTGTAGGTTGCGTCAAAGAACCAAAATTGTATCTAATTGACTTTACCTAGTAGTAATATAATTATGCTCGCTGCAGTGATGAAAGGTTTGGCACTGCTGACTAGTATATGCGTTTGTAACTTTGGATGACAGTAAGTATTGACATTATTATTGACTACAGGTCACATTCCAGGTCAGTGACTCTTGGAGGCCCGGTTTTTACCCTACAAAAAAAATTACATGAGACTGTCTGCATTATTGGGCTTCTGATGAAACACTTGTCCTTAGAAGACTCTATCATGGAGAGCATTCTGTTCTGTTCATACTGTTAAAAAATATATTTTAGACACAAAGTATGATACTTTAATTAAATAAAAATTTTTGACTTGGTTGTAAAAATGTATTGCAGGCTTTGAACACTTTTTAGACATAGATTTTATGACCAAACAGAGTAGTAGTAAAGTATTCCACTCAGTATTAAAAGAAAAACCTTGTAAACCCCCCTCCAAAAAGTTCAAAATACCCCCTTGCCCATTATAAAAATAAAATATTTTAAAATAAATAAATCAACATCGTAGCATGAAGAATTGTCTGATCTATTAAAATATAAAATATTGTTCCCACGCGGTGAACCAATTAAACGAGAAAAAAAAACACAGAGACTGCAGATTTTTTTTATTTTATATAAAAATTCATAAAAAGCAATTAAAATTTAATAGGATATTAATATAAAATTAGAGATCATGGTGCAAAAAATAACACCCCAACCAGCCCTGTAGGTGGAAAAATAAAAGCGATATGGCTCTTGAAAGGTGGGGAGGAACATTGCACTAATTTGGCCTGGACATCAATGGGCTCAGTGTTGAAGAGGTTAAAGGGGTTATCCAGCTCTACAAAAATATGGCCACTTTTGCTCCACTCTTGTCTCCTGGTTAAGTACGGTTTATAATTAAGCTCCATTTACTTCAATGGAACTGAGTTTCAAACTCCACCCAATTTGGAGACAAGAGTGGGGCAAAAGTTACCATGTTTTTGTAGCACTGGATAACCCCTTTAATATTTTAATTCATAGAATGGAATCTTTTGGAAAAAAAAGTTCTACCAATTATCTTTAGTTAAAGTTAGACAAACATTACAATTGCATTGTTTTAATTTGCTAAAAATCTTTGCTATCTTTAGGTCCGAGCGTGAAACAGAAGTTACTTCCACTATGTAGCACTATGAGATCATAGACTAATTGAGAAAAAGTGACTTCTGCTTTACACACGAACCCATGTGTATGCTGGGACCAAACTCAAACTGGGCGGTTGGTAATTGTTTAGCCCTACTCTGCAAATGCCCCTTTATGTGGACACTACAGAACCCTGGCGGATCACTCGCCACGGATTCCACAGCTTGACCCTGCTTGCCGCCACGCACATATCCACTTGTTCCATAGACTCCATTCTATGGGTAGATTCCGCCGTCCGCACAAAGAATTAACCAGTACTAGTAAAATCTATAGGTGGTGTGTTGTTTTAAGGTTTGCTTAACATAATGCTCACATAGTGAGTCTCTCTTTGACCATCCAATATATTGGGAGACATGACACCCTGGACAGGTGGGAAACTATTTTGTAATAACCAACTATTTTTTTTTCTTTTGCAGCAATAGGAGAAGGGGGAGTTTTGAAGTCGGCACTCCTAGACGTAGCAGGTTAAAATGTAACTTTTATTCGTGCATTAAAATCCCATGGTGGGCATAGCAGGACCTACGCGTTTCGCGCTACTGCGCTTAATCATGGTCTCAAGAGAAGTGAGTGAAGGACGAATAAAAACAGGTGACCAACCAATGAAAAAAAGGGGATGAGATCCCTACGTCACGGATCTTGTGCTGGGACGGCACAGGTGTTGCATACACAGATACTTTTGCTGGATAATTATGCATGGGTGTCTACGACTAAACATCATGTATAGCAAGAGTGAGCAACACTTAATATTAAACATGAGCTAATATGCAATATACAAAAAGAAAATATAAATGCAAAAATTGCAAGATGTATGTATTAAAAATAGTGATAAAGCAAGTCATTTTTGAAATTTAGACCATTTGGATGCCGGGTATTCAGGCGATATATCATTTCTGCCTCTTTGTGCAAAACTTGTTTCTGCCAATCTCCTCCTCTTGGCGGTTTTTTTATTTTTATGATAGCATATGCTGTAAAGGAGCTGACATTACCCGCATGTATTTCTATGAAGTGTTTAGCAGCTCCTGAAGCATTAACTTTATTCTGTTTCTTGATACTGGTGAGGTGTTCACTCACTCGTTGTTTGAATTTTCTTATAGTGCAGCCGACGTAAGATAGACTGCAGGTTGTGCACTCTATCATGTAAATGACGTGGTCCGAGTTGCAGTTCATGAAATCCTTAATGGCATAAGTTTTGGTTCCACTGTTGTTGCAAAAAGTTTTTTTGCTTGTCGGAATGAATTTACACGCTGGACATCGACTGTCCCCACACTTGTGACAGCCTGGAAATTTGCAAGTTGTATGTGAGGACTCCGGAAACAGCATGCTGGGTGACAGAAGGTCTCCCAAAGACTTGCCCCTGCGTGGTACACATCTGAGTCCCAGATCAAGGATTTCAGCGAGGATTGCATCTTGACGCAGGATGGGAAGATTTTTGTGAAGAATGTCCGTAATTAATTTATACTCCGGTGAGTATGTTGTAGAGAATGTTAAATGGGAGAATGTTGATTGTTCACATGTTGCGTTCGTGGTTCTAGACAGTAGTGTGTCACGATTTCTCCTGGATACAATTCTATGGGCTCTACTGATGTTTTGCTTACTATAACCTCTTCTGAGCAAACGGGATGAGGACTCCTTGCATTGGGATTCAAAAACCGCACTGTCAGAACATATGCGTTTGATACGTGTGAATTCTCCTACAGGGATAGCTTGTATTGTGTGTAGGGGATGTTCACTAGTAGCATGAAGGATGGTGTTCCCTGCTGTGGTTTTGCGGAAAACAGAAGTGGTAATTTTATTGGAATTTGATACTTGTAATTTGATGTCCAAGAAGGCAATTTCATTTTTGTGGAGAAAGTGAGTGAAGGAGAGATTTAATGTATTGTTGTTAATGTAGGTAATGAAATACATTAAATCTCTCCTTCACTCACTTTCTCCACAAAAATGAAATTGCCTTCTTGGACATCAAATTACAAGTATCAAATTCCAATAAAATTACCACTTCTGTTTTCCGCAAAACCACAGCAGGGAACACCATCCTTCATGCTACTAGTGAACATCCCCTACACACAATACAAGCTATCCCTGTAGGAGAATTCACACGTATCAAACGCATATGTTCTGACAGTGCGGTTTTTGAATCCCAATGCAAGGAGTCCTCATCCCGTTTGCTCAGAAGAGGTTATAGTAAGCAAAACATCAGTAGAGCCCATAGAATTGTATCCAGGAGAAATCGTGACACACTACTGTCTAGAACCACGAACGCAACATGTGAACAATCAACATTCTCCCATTTAACATTCTCTACAACATACTCACCGGAGTATAAATTAATTACGGACATTCTTCACAAAAATCTTCCCATCCTGCGTCAAGATGCAATCCTCGCTGAAATCCTTGATCTGGGACTCAGATGTGTACCACGCAGGGGCAAGTCTTTGGGAGACCTTCTGTCACCCAGCATGCTGTTTCCGGAGTCCTCACATACAACTTGCAAATTTCCAGGCTGTCACAAGTGTGGGGACAGTCGATGTCCAGCGTGTAAATTCATTCCGACAAGCAAAAAAACTTTTTGCAACAACAGTGGAACCAAAACTTATGCCATTAAGGATTTCATGAACTGCAACTCGGACCACGTCATTTACATGATAGAGTGCACAACCTGCAGTCTATCTTACGTCGGCTGCACTATAAGAAAATTCAAACAACGAGTGAGTGAACACCTCACCAGTATCAAGAAACAGAATAAAGTTAATGCTTCAGGAGCTGCTAAACACTTCATAGAAATACATGCGGGTAATGTCAGCTCCTTTACAGCATATGCTATCATAAAAATAAAAAAACCGCCAAGAGGAGGAGATTGGCAGAAACAAGTTTTGCACAAAGAGGCAGAAATGATATATCGCCTGAATACCCGGCATCCAAATGGTCTAAATTTCAAAAATGACTTGCTTTATCACTATTTTTAATACATACATCTTGCAATTTTTGCATTTATATTTTCTTTTTGTATATTGCATATTAGCTCATGTTTAATATTAAGTGTTGCTCACTCTTGCTATACATGATGTTTAGTCGTAGACACCCATGCATAATTATCCAGCAAAAGTATCTGTGTATGCAACACCTGTGCCGTCCCAGCACAAGATCCGTGACGTAGGGATCTCATCCCCTTTTTTTCATTGGTTGGTCACCTGTTTTTATTCGTCCTTCACTCACTTCTCTTGAGACCATGATTAAGCGCAGTAGCGCGAAACGCGTAGGTCCTGCTATGCCCACCATGGGATTTTAATGCACGAATAAAAGTTACATTTTAACCTGCTACGTCTAGGAGTGCCGACTTCAAAACTCCCCCTTCTCCTACTGCTGCAAACCAAGCCTACGGCGCCTGGCCAACGCTCTGATGTTCGAGCACCCAACCTTGCACCTAACCTGTCGCTGCTGCATCTAGATCCACTGGTGAGCTGTATCTTTTTCTATATATTTTTTCCTTTTTTTGCTATTTGCAGAGGCCCACAAGATACGAGTCTCCCACATGATAAACTTAATCACAAAAGACTTTATATCTATTGGCAGCCACAGTCTTCAACCCAACTAAATGTGGAAGTTTTACATTTATTTATATATATACATATTTCTTTTTTCTTTCTTTCATTTGGATGCCTATCTACACAAATCTCCTCTCTCTAATCTGAACCAAGTTTCAGATAACTCAGTCTAACTCAACCATGGAACAAACCACACAACCATCATCAACTCCCATAGACTTTGATTTAAACAATGTGTTGGAGGAAAGGAAACGTAAAATCACTCAGGTGTTTGATCTCACCCCCACCGGCAACCCTGAGTGTAGGAGCTTGTTCACACAATGGGAAAAACAACACTCCCAGGAACTGCGTCTTTGGTGGGACCTAACAACACTGAACACGTATGCAGATAAACATATGATACCCCGGGGCTTAAGAATTTACAAAAATGCCACCTCCAACATATCAGAGGACTTTCAAATGGAGTGGGCAGAGGCAATAACGGATTTTTCTTTCCGGCTCATCGGTATCATAACTAAGCATGAAGCCATTAAATTAGAACAACTCAAAACTGAGATACAAACTACAAAACAACAACTTGCGGGTTTTATGGGTTCAACAGAATATGAGGAACTGAATAAACAAACAACACAAAAGATACAATCGCTAGAGGAGTATATCATTGGTATAAAAAAGAAAAAATTCCAACGCGATAATGAAGATTATAACTTGAACCAAGTATACACCTGGAAGGAAAAAAAACGCTACACTCCGAAGTCAATTTTAAAAAAACCTTCCAATGAACAGCAGTTCAATACCTCACATGTAAGCTTCACCTCCACGGACATAGATTCAACAGATTATTCGGACTTGGAAACAGGCGTGGAAAACACACATGAACAACCAAGAATAAATTCTAGGAAGATTAATGATATACCCAGAAATTCGAACAGAAACGCCTCTGTTCATGGCAATGAACTGGATGTTCCTAGAGGAGGAGGGGGAGCAAGACCAAAACAATATTACAACCCTAAAAAAACCAATAAACAACCAAAAAACGCATACGACGTGCGGGGAGAAAACATAGACACAGCTCAAAGGTACCCCGCACGGGAGAGACGCAAGAGAGCACACTAAAAACCGCATGCGATCCACCACAGATTAATGAAATATCTACTTCTCCTATAACCCCAACACATTGCAACTCACACACACTGGAATATGCAGACAATAAAGACTCTGGAGCACAACTGAATCGCACTACAAATACCTATGCTACCTCTGAGGCCATACTGAACTTGTCATCATTCAAACTTAACCAGGATCACATAAAATTGTTGGAAAAGGGTCTCACTTTCGTGCCATCAAATCATTTTGACATGTTTCGGACATTGATGGACATTAACCGGCTGGCAAGACTACTCACAGTTAAAAGACACTTTTTTCACTCCTGTGTAGAACCCTCACCCATTCTCACAAATAATAATGACACCACAGATAATGAATTTGTGGATTTGCTCTTTCAGGACCAAACAAATTTACTCCAACTTATAGATCTGGGTATAGAGGGCACAACTGAGAATCAACAGTCAATACACAGTGTAACATCCACTGTATCCAATCCCTCCTTCTACCCTTTCAAATCTCGGGTGGAGGCTTTGGATCATTTTCAGTTTGCCATGGAGCGGGATCTCAGGAAACTGTCAGAAAAATTAGGACCTATTCACAATAACATTACAAAACGTGAAAAAAATGCTATCAAGGAATTACAGGATAACAAAAATTTAATCATTAAAATGGCCGATAAAGGCGGAAAAATTGTATTACTTGATCGCAAAACATATTGTGACAGCGCCTATGACATACTGAATGATGCCACTACTTACCGTAGATTGCAATCAGATCCCACTCGAATTTTTAGAGAAACTCTTACCAACATTGTACAAGAGGGCATAGCATTGGGTATCATGGAGGAGAAACAACTTACCTTCCTTGTTCCCGCCTCTCCCACTTTACCGATTTTTTATGGGTTACCCAAAATCCATAAGGGAATCAACCCCCCCCCTTTACGTCCTATAATTTCGGGAGTTGGCTCCCTCAATGAAAGGGCATGTGCCTGGCTGGATAAACTACTTCAGCCCTTGGTGGTGAGAGTACCGGGGTACCTGAAGGACTCCAGCTCAGTTTTAAATATTTTCAAGAATTTTTGTTGGAGCTCCACTTTTTCCTGGTTAAGTTGTGATGTGACGGCACTGTACTCGTCTATACCCCACACTTTAGCGATTGCAGCCCTGTCACATCACTTATACAAGTACAGTAAATACAGCCACGAACTCAAAGAGTACATCATTGACCTAACAACTTATTTACTCAAACACAATTATTTCACTTTTAATGATGAGTTCTTTTTGCAAACAAGAGGAGCCCCGATGGGGGCTAGATTCTCCCCCACATTAGCAGGCCTATACATGGCCTGGTGGGAAGAGCAGTTCATCTTTAATCCCAGCAACCCTTTTTTCCACAATATAAAGTGGTATGGACGTTTTATCGATGATCTGCTATTGGTTTGGGAAGGAGGAGAAGAAGAGGTTAAAAATTTCATTACCTACATTAACAACAATACATTAAATCTCTCCTTCACTCACTTTCTCCACAAAAATGAAATTGCCTTCTTGGACATCAAATTACAAGTATCAAATTCCAATAAAATTACCACTTCTGTTTTCCGCAAAACCACAGCAGGGAACACCATCCTTCATGCTACTAGTGAACATCCCCTACACACAATACAAGCTATCCCTGTAGGAGAATTCACACGTATCAAACGCATATGTTCTGACAGTGCGGTTTTTGAATCCCAATGCAAGGAGTCCTCATCCCGTTTGCTCAGAAGAGGTTATAGTAAGCAAAACATCAGTAGAGCCCATAGAATTGTATCCAGGAGAAATCGTGACACACTACTGTCTAGAACCACGAACGCAACATGTGAACAATCAACATTCTCCCATTTAACATTCTCTACAACATACTCACCGGAGTATAAATTAATTACGGACATTCTTCACAAAAATCTTCCCATCCTGCGTCAAGATGCAATCCTCGCTGAAATCCTTGATCTGGGACTCAGATGTGTACCACGCAGGGGCAAGTCTTTGGGAGACCTTCTGTCACCCAGCATGCTGTTTCCGGAGTCCTCACATACAACTTGCAAATTTCCAGGCTGTCACAAGTGTGGGGACAGTCGATGTCCAGCGTGTAAATTCATTCCGACAAGCAAAAAAACTTTTTGCAACAACAGTGGAACCAAAACTTATGCCATTAAGGATTTCATGAACTGCAACTCGGACCACGTCATTTACATGATAGAGTGCACAACCTGCAGTCTATCTTACGTCGGCTGCACTATAAGAAAATTCAAACAACGAGTGAGTGAACACCTCACCAGTATCAAGAAACAGAATAAAGTTAATGCTTCAGGAGCTGCTAAACACTTCATAGAAATACATGCGGGTAATGTCAGCTCCTTTACAGCATATGCTATCATAAAAATAAAAAAACCGCCAAGAGGAGGAGATTGGCAGAAACAAGTTTTGCACAAAGAGGCAGAAATGATATATCGCCTGAATACCCGGCATCCAAATGGTCTAAATTTCAAAAATGACTTGCTTTATCACTATTTTTAATACATACATCTTGCAATTTTTGCATTTATATTTTCTTTTTGTATATTGCATATTAGCTCATGTTTAATATTAAGTGTTGCTCACTCTTGCTATACATGATGTTTAGTCGTAGACACCCATGCATAATTATCCAGCAAAAGTATCTGTGTATGCAACACCTGTGCCGTCCCAGCACAAGATCCGTGACGTAGGGATCTCATCCCCTTTTTTTCATTGGTTGGTCACCTGTTTTTATTCGTCCTTCACTCACTTCTCTTGAGACCATGATTAAGCGCAGTAGCGCGAAACGCGTAGGTCCTGCTATGCCCACCATGGGATTTTAATGCACGAATAAAAGTTACATTTTAACCTGCTACGTCTAGGAGTGCCGACTTCAAAACTCCCCCTTCTCCTATTGCTGCAAACCAAGCCTACGGCGCCTGGCCAACGCCCTGATGTTCGAGCACCCAACCTTGCACCTAACCTGTCGCTGCTGCATCTAGATCCACTGGTGAGCTGTATCTTTTTCTATATATTTTTTCCTATTTTTTTTTCTAATCTTATATAACCCCTTTAACAGTAGAGTTTTTGTGTGTACACGTCTTTGTGCTTTATGTCTTGCTCGACCTTCTTACTGAAAAGCAGGATTTTGGACACATTTAGCATTTTAGAAGGTTTCTTTGCATTTGATATTTTGTGTTAATCCAGCAGAGCATGCACATACGTAATAAACTTGGGTTTCCCCTAAAGGAGTTTTATTTCTTTCAATAAATGGGACTAAAAAACAGAACATGTCTAGTCCTATAACTCCCTAACATAACACAACATAAATTCAGAGCTGGAGCTTTATTCTCAGGAATAGCATAGGGGTTTTGCTATTCATTTTTTAGATATTGAATGCCCATACAGAATACTCTGCTTGGATACAATGAAGGCTGTAGTTTACATAATGGATCCTGTGGGTGTCCTTTCTGTGGTCCCCATGGGCATGATAAGATTTATGCTGAGGGTTAGCTGGAATTAGTAGTGTTGTGCCACATGGCAGATTGGTAAAACTAATCTAGTGATCTCCTGTAAGCATTTTGTCAAAATAGTTGATTCAGTAATGAAAAGTGCAAAAATAAGAATACTAGGATTCTATAAAACAACTTTAAAGCATTAAAGTAACTATGGCCTCAGACATGTCAAGAGTTACCCTGGGTTTCACTCCTGATACCCACCTGATACCCACCCAATCTAGACATACAGCCAGAGGGAGTGCACTGCAGTGTGCGCCACTCCCTGGCTGGTGGAACATCCAATTTGATTGACAGTCGGAACATGTCGGAAGTTATTGCATTAACCCTTAAAATCTTTACTGTCAGTCTCTGTAAATAAAGTCCATGAACTTTTTAAATCTCTATAGACACTTTAACACTGTTAGCAGTGATATATACAGCTTAGTGTTGCTAGTGAGGATGATGCTATACAGTCCAAATATTTTAGTTCCCAGGTCTCATCAAGTAATCCTTGTTGATGCTGAGACTTTAATAACAAACACAGACTATTATGCAGTGTTAGATATCGCCATGTAGACCCAGAGCAGTGTTAAATCAGCACCACTGTGCATAAATACATCTCCACCAGTATAATCCAACACCACACTGCACCATTTTATACCACTCCACCTGTATAGCCCAATATGACACTGCACCATTACACACTGCTCCACCTGTTTAACTCAATATTGCACTGCAACATTACATACTGTTCCCCCTGTAAAACCCAACACCACACTGCACTTTTAAATACTGTTCCACCTGTATAACTCAACATCACACTGCACCATTACACACTGCTTCGCCTGTATAACCCAATACTGCACTGCAACATTACATACTGCTCCCCATGTATAACCAAACACCACACTGCATCATTACATACTGCTCCACCTGTATAACCAGAGACCACACTGCAGCAATACATACTGCTTTTACTCCATGCTGCCTAAATGTATATTGCTCTGCCTGTATAATCCAACAGCATGCTTCACCAATAAATACTGCTCCACCTGCATAACCTAACACCATGCATCAGAAATAAATACTGCATAACCTGTAAATCAGCACCACAATGCAGCACTCCAGTCTCCATAATCCACCCGTCTACTCACCTGGCAGTTTTATACACAAGCAGACACACACACACACAAACACACACACACACACAAACACACAGAGACACACACACAAACAGGTAGGCACACAGACAGGCAGGCACACGTAAAAATACACACAGCATCCCTGGCTTCATTCTTCGCCTCCTCTTCTATCTGTGGCAGCTACAGTACTCACTGACACCTGCTGTGACACCCACTGTGGTCACTAACTTTTTATATGTCTAATGACATGTCAAAAGTTAATTTTTGTTTCAAGAGCGTCCCTAAAAACTGTTACCTCTCCTAAGTTTCCTTGTCTGAATTAGAAACAGGTGCTTGATATAGAACTGTCTTCTAAACACGGACAGTTTTAGCATTGTTAATAAGTGTGATAAGCAAATAAACATTTCAGACAGGTAGCCCTTTCTTAAGTGAACAAACCATTATATGAATACATTTTATCTGCTTTGTGGTCACAAATTCTATAATCAAACCTTAAACAATTAATCATTAAAGACTACTATTAAGCAAGCATACTCTATAGGGCATAGTGCTCGATTGAGCTTCGTGCTGCACATAGTGGTGCTTGGGTCAAAGTGTAAGTCTCCTCCCCACAAGTTTGGGGGCTTTGATTAACCAATAAACACGCAGGAAAGGTCTGGCGCATGCTCTTATGTCATAGCCATGCCACCTGTTCCCCCCCTATACACAGGAACATTCGGCATGGCCAAGCATTACTGTGTTGTCTATGGGGAGGGAAAGGCCTAACGATCATTCTGCTGTTCCTTCTGCGTCTGTGTTGCTTCCATCACTTTCTGAGGATTTCAGGTGAACCAGACACCCTCTGTCGAGTAGGGGGACACTTGTTTAAATGCTTGAGTTTCCCATAGACTTTAAGAGGGTTTGTTACTTGAGTCAAGCATTGAGAAAAGCTCAACTCGAATAATAAGCACTTCAGCATTTTAGTGCTCGCTCAACACTACTAAAGGAAGAAGACCAAGAAAGTTGCTCGAAAAAGTTAATGAAATATGGAAGAGACCGAAAATAGAAGTGTATTCCAATATAGTCAAAATTTGTGAAGCTTCTCGTTAATGTATTTCATCATTTTACTGAGACTACAAGCACTTACGTACAGATCAGGAACCATATAGATTCAAAAGAGCTACAGTATTTCATTTTTATGTGGTGAATTACAATAATCTTAGATATTTTGACTATAATATTTTACAATATCATTACATGCTGACCTACTTGAAGGAAATCTTACTTCCAGACTTATCCTTGTCACATGGATAAGCCATTTCTCCTTCAGAGACCCAATGCTTGACCTGTTTTGTCTGATCTTTCTCATTTGTCATTGCAACTAATAGACAATGCATGTATCATAAATCCAGTATAATCGTTTCAAAGACAGACAAGCAGAATGTTCAATTCACTTGATATAATACTTTAATATTAATGAGGTCTAGTGAATGTTCCTGGTGGCTCCACGGACCCTGATAGCCGGTAAAATAAATTATTTTGATTTACATAGCAAAATTCAATTTTATATCTTTAATTGGCTCCGGAATGAGGGCTATGGCACAATTTTATTCAGAAACTTTTTTTTTTAACATAGACATCTTCAAAATGTCAATTACAAAATATAAATGTCACTGTATGCTCAGGTTCCATTTATCCAGGGATTTTGCAGGAAAAAAAGAACATTAGGAAATATACATTTTATATTAAGTTTTTTTTTTACTTTGCTTATATTTAGTTAATATGGTAACTCAGTATTTACCTTGTGAAAGATTAAAACTTTCTATTGTTTTCAAATTTTTATTTTATTTCTTACAATTTGAGGCTGCCTGGGGAAGAAGCCACTAATAAAGCAGGACTCTCCCCTGTTAGTTTCCTCACACCAAATGATTAGGGAGATTTCCAAACAAGTCACCTATGGTGAATGAGAGGGATCAACCTAATCTTTTGGACCTTTGTGTTCCTTTTATATATAATGGTAGGTCAATTTAAAAGGGTACTTAAGGAAAACAAATCTGTAAGCTACTGCTATTTAAAAAAATATTTCAGTACTTATCAGCTGCTGTATGTCTTGCAGAAAGTGCTGTATTCTTTCGAGTGCAGTGCTTTCTGCTGCCACCTCTGTTTGTGACAGAAACTGTACAAAGAAAGTTAGAAAACTTCTCTTGCTCTGTCAAAGACAGAGGCGGCAGCAAAGACCTCTGTGTCAGACTAATATAGAATACACCACTCTCTGTAGGGTATACAGCAGCTAATAAGTACTGAAAGACTACAGATTTTTTAATTAGAATTTGCAAATCTATATAACTTTCTGACATCAGTTGATTTAAAAACTTTTTTTTCTACTAGAGTACTTTAATTATTGCTGAGGATGTATATATATATATATATATATATATATATATATATATATATATATATAGTCTTTTATACCCTGATGGTTTGGGAGATGTATGGGGAACATAACTAGAATAGAGATGAGCGAACCGGGTTCAGGTTCGAGTCCATCCGAACCCGAACGATCGGCATTTGATTAGTGGCAGCTGCTGAACTTGGATAAAGCTCTAAGGTTGTCTGGAAAACACGGATACAGCCAATGACTATAACCATGTTTTCCATGTAGCCTTAGGACTTTATCCAACTTCAGCAGCCACCACTAATCAAATGCCGAAAGTTCGGGTTCGGATGGACTCGAGCATGCTCGAGGTTTGCTCATCTCTAAACTAGAACAATCTATCAATCATGCAAAGAGGAAAAAAATCTATCTTGATGTAAATCCACAAGGTAGCCTCATTGCATTGGACAGAGAGTGGATTATAAAATGCAGACATTTTCTACACGGGAAAAGGCCAAAGGATCCGTACAGGATAACTTTCCATTGTACTTTCTTTACTTTCAAATAACCATAAACTTCTACTATTCATTCTTACCATTAAGATTAAAACTAAGCTGAGACTGATTTCATGTTTTGTCTGTGATAAAAAGGAGGAGGTTGCTGAAAAGTTATCTGTATAAAATTATAGCAAAAGGTGACACCAGTAGATATAGAAGTCAAAAGTAGCTCAGCCTCCCTCTCTGTAGAATGACCTTTGCAGAAGCCACAGAGGTCACAAAGCATGCTTACAAACATGTCCCATACAAAGGATAGGGCTTTAAAGCATATCACAAAATGTTGTTATAAATAGGTCATGGCTGCTCTCATAATAATGTACTGAATGGAAAACATACAATCACAAAATTGGAAACGTTAGATGTAGGAATAAAAATGTTTTAGCATCTGAATCTAATTAATAAAAAAAAAAAATCTAGGCAACACTATCATTTTAATACTATGCCACTGGTATTCATCAAGATGGCTTCAAAATGGTATTATGACATCTATTATACATGACAATGGTCTGGGCTCCAACCATTAATGGTCATGGGTTCCTCACCAACTACTTAAAACCATGTTACTTTTGTATTGGATTAACAAATTGGTCCACATGCCACTTGAATTGTTAATACCCTACATTAACATTTCTGATACCCAACATCGACCAAGGGGCTGTGGGCCTTCAGGTGACCATTCCATCTCTAGGATACAATGTTGTTTGTACATTAAACATGCAAACATTGTAAACATACATTTTTTTTGTTTTTAAAGAATATTTCCATTCAACAAAAATGCTTGTAATAGTACAGGAGTTTAGCTCCTCTGTCAAGCTGAATATAAATGAATGACTAACATTTAGACAGAGGTTGATTCCAGGTGGAAATGCTGTTACACTAGCTCTTTTCAGTTTTTTGTGAAAAATTTATACCTATCCTTTACTTTCCTAAATATTTTTATACATCCAGCTGACATATTTTCAGAATCCTTTTCAAATCTCCATACTCTTCTGAAAAGAAACAAGAATAAGAGGCCAAAGGACAGAGAATTATTTTACTGCACCTGGAGAACATTTCCAAATAAAAGTCAGCTTTGTTGAAGGCAAACGTCAGTGTGGTTTTAGCTATGAAGCACATGATGCTACAAGAAGAACCCTTCATTCTCCTGACAACAATGACAGCAACTATTAGGCCATGTTCACACAACGTAAGTTCCGCTGTAATCATGGCCGTTGTTGCAACGCCTGTGATTAGTACAGAACTTACATTGTACTGCAGGCTGAGGGAATCCCGGCTGGAGTGTATACACATAGGGGGAGATATATCAAAGGGTGTAAAATTGAGACTGGTGCAAACTGCCCACAGCAACCAATCACAGTTCAGCTTTCAGCTCTGGTAACATGATAGAGTATCTGTGATTAGTTGCTGGGCCCAGTTTGCACCAGTCTAAATTTTGCTCTCTTTGATAAATCTCCCCCATAGTATACACTCCGGCCAGGATCCCTTGTGGCACCGCGAGACACTGACCCTGTCAGTGCACACTATGGAGCGTGAAGCTCCGGCCACATGGTCCAATGTGTGCAGTAGAGAGTTATGAAGCGGGCGCACACAGATATACCTGCATCAAAACTCAGTGGCACCAAATATCATCCGGCCGGAACTGCAGTAACGGCAAGGATGATCTTTTCTAAAACCGGCCTTTCGGTGACCTGGCCAGGTCACCGAATGACCTGTCTTATACAGCGTGTGAACATAGCCTTACATTGTTTTTATACTGTAAGGATACGTCCACACGTACCGGATCCGTACCGGATGCGAATTAGCAGCAACACCCGCTGCAGATCCCTGCCCAGTAAACTCTATGTGCAGACAAACTCGCAGCAGGATGCACATCCCGCTACTAGTTTGTCCACAGCCCGCCCCGTTAACCCCCCGGCCACTGGGCCCTATACTTCAACCAATCCCCGCTCCGGCTTGCTTTGGGGCTCCTGGTATCTTCACGTCCCGCTCAGTCAATCAGTGCGCTGCTGCGGGGCAGTGCACTGATTGACCGAAAGGGACGTGCTGAGAACCCCCGAAAAAAGCTGGAGCAGGGACCGGGTGAAGTATAGGGTCCAGCGGCGAGTCTGTCTGCCCATAGGGTTTACTGGGCAGGGATCCTCAGCGGGTCTCGCTGCAAATTTGCTGCGGATACGATACGTGTAAACGTACCCTAAGGAAAGTTTTGACAGAAACGAAATATCTTTTATTCCTTTTCCCTATTTTGTTGTGACACTGTGTATCAGGATGCCCACTGGCAATCTAAGGACTCACTGCTATTGTGACACCTGCAAATACCGTTTGTTAACTCAAGGTACATTACTTGTAAGTGATGCTCTCTAGAAAACCTTGTGTAATGTGGTACATATATTTCTCCAGCACTTGGTTCGGCCAAAATTTACTTTTTTTAATCATTTACACTAAAGTCATGCTCCCAGCTTGCGATTTACGTCTGCAATATCTTCAAGTAATAAGGCCTTATATTTTTTATATGGCAATAACACAGAGATGGCAAAACTGGGTTATTTCTTAGAGAATATTGACTATTTTTACGTAGCATTTCAGTATATAATTTAGAATGAAAATATTCTTCAGCCAAAAACTGATTAACAAATATAAATGTATCCTTATGATACAAAAATAACAAATACAAATGGATAAAAAAAATATTGTTTATGTTAAATACTATTTTGTCAATCAACCCAATAACTTTACCTCACATTCTAAGCTACTAGTCTGATGGCGGGCTATGATCCAACTGTGACACAGCCCTGTGGGTGGTGCTGCACTGAGTAAATGGTGCTGTCAGACCACGCTAAAAAAAATAGGAAGAAACACATACATTCCTGATAAGGCGAAAATGTGATCCCAGGCACAACTCACTAATAAATGAAATCCAAATGTGTTTCGGAAAGGGGTCACGCTTTCCTTCCTCAGGGAGCTGTGACCTCCTTGCGACGTTGCTCCGACTAAGGGCCAGTTCACATGGAGTAAAACTGGCAGTACTCTCCGATGTGGAATCCCATTAGCCTTTGTGTCATACTGGCAGTCTGTAGAAGGGCTCGGGCCTCCCCTCTCCAAGCAGAAAAATTGACATGTCAACTCTTCCAGGCAGAGAGGTCCTGAGAGAGGAACCGGGCGAGCCCTTCTATAGACTGCCGGTATGACACAGAGGCTGGCGGGATTTCGCAGTGGAGAGTTTTGCCATGGAGTTCTGCCAGCTTTACTCTGACTGAACTGGCCCTTAGGGTGGAAGTTTTTGACTACGCTACGGGCCCGGGCGTGTCATGTGTTAAAACTCCACTCTTCCAGCTACCGAGTTGGCTTCCTTGTGATTCAACTACCACTCCCATTGTGCAATGGACTACGGACTTCAGCATCTTCTTCCTAGCTAGCATTGCTGTCAGTACTTCTAGTTACCAAGGTACTGCGATCACTTTCTATATTAGCTGGAGTGAGTTGCTGAGTTGTGCTTTTGCCGTCTATGCAGGGCCGGATTAACACTGGTGGGGGCCCCGGGCGGGAATTTGATTTAGCCACAACAAAAAGTTAAAAAAAAAAAAGTCCCATTACTGTCTGAGAAACAAAAAAAAGTCCCCCAAAAAAGTCCCAATCACTGTTGCAGAAACAAAAAAAAGTAAAAAAAAAAAAAATTCCCATCACTGTTTGAGAAACAAAAAAAGTCCTATCACTATCCCAGAAACAAAAAAAGTCCCATCAGCTGTGCCATCGGATGTCCCATCACTGCACAGTTGTGTAGAAAAATGTTGGCGACTCATTGGGTATCTTGGTGTCCAAGACCGTGCACCCCAGTACTGATGTCTGGTCCTTTAATTATGGGCAAGGGCAGTACATGTCTGTTACTGCCCATTGGGTCAACATTCCCCCAGAAGACCACCAGAAAGTTAGCCCATTCTTGCCACTGTCACCTCCCCGGTGCTATAGGGAGCCAGTTCTGCCTCCACCAGCTTGCAACCATCCACCGCTTCGACTGCAGTCCAACCTGCCCCGGTGTCTTGCCAACGATGTCAGGCCCATCGCTCTCAGGCTGTCTTCCATTTTGTTAGCCTGGGTGAACGAAGCCACAGTGGGCAGGAGCTCCTCTGGACCATCAGGGAGGAGAAATAGGTATATGAATGGCTGACCCAAGGTCAACTAATGGTGGGGAGTGTAGCCCACAAAGGGAGGAACATTGTCTCTGCAGTGCAGCAGGGAGGGCTGAGTCATACACATGTGATAAACCTCATAGTGCACAGGTTTCTTTGAACATGTTGTGCCAATTGTTGATCCCTTTTGAGGATGCGACTCTGTGAGCAGGCATCAAGGACATATCCCACTCGTCCGTATTCTGGAAAGTGCAGTAACCAACATCATCAGCGAGGAATCCCAGGCCACCACTCCAAGGCTGACCATCCTACTCCATGAATAGTCTGTTCGCAGTCATACTGGCCTGGGTGCAATCAGGTACTGCCTCCTCCTTATCCTCCTCCTCAAATAGTCTGTTCCCAATCATACTGGCCTGGGTGCAATCAATTGGTGCCACCTCCTCCAATAGTCTCTATTCAACCATACTGATCTGTTTGCAATGAAGTGCTACTGCCTCCTCCTCCCCCTCCTCCACACTGGGTCTAATACAGTACTGCTGCTGGTTGAACTGTCAAATGTCTGTTTCCCACCCTACTGGGTCCAAGGAACTTTCTGTCCTATGTCCAGTGTAATCACTTACACCTTGGCTAAATTTTTCTTTTCACTATTTTTGCACTTTGATTTTTTCCACTTTTTTCATTGTAATAGCAACTGCAACTAAACTATACCCTATCACACTCCCACTATTGTAGCTGCAATTATTCAGCCGTTATAGCAAGGTTCATTTTAGGTTCAATTCGTACGAACCTGAACTTCACAAAAGTTTGCTAGATCGAACTTAACCAAACTTTTCAAAAGTTTGCTGATCCCTTATTAGAAGCTGGTCTGCTTATGTCTTTTTGGAGCTTGTTGTATGTGGTTCTTTGGATTTCATTTATTAGTGAGTTGCGCCTGGGATCACATTTTTGCCTTATCAGGAACGTGTGTGTTTTTTTTTTTTTTTTTTTCTATTTACCTCACATCCTGTTGTGTGGAAGGATTCAATCAAACAATATAAAGTACAATGAAGTATCTACACTTGATTTTTAAGACATATATAGCTATGATCAGGGAGTTATCAGTCCCAATTTCCATTTTAATTTAAAGTTTTTTTATTTTCAAAGACAAGAAAAGAAAGTATACAATACAAATGGGAACTCAGGACGGCAAGTCCCTCTGGGGGGTAGGGGTAAATACAAGGAATGATGTAAATGCACAGAATGCAATCGTAATCGTGAACTGTAACAAAGAACAGTAGGAATGTCAGCATCCGTAACATGACTAGAAAAAAACGGGATCAGTATTCCGGTTGATCTCAGCATAAGTCATTACAAAAACAATGTACTATCATATGCAAGCTGTACTGCAGAGATAGGAGAGACAGAAGCAAGAAGACGACAAACAAAACACACCGGACAGGAGAGGACAAGACAACAAGAGGATCATAAAAGAGAGGCTGTCCCTGGCGGCAAAAGAGGGGGGGGGGCACCCTTCGGGCAACTAGGGACAGAAGGGCGGTTTCAGGCCGTGGCGGTTCTATAAGAATCAGAATCCAGGAATAGGAGCCATTGGCCCCAAGTGGCCATGTACCTCTTCACTGCTGCCGGGGTAACAGCAATGAGGTCCTCCATGTGATGTGTCTGGGCTATTTCCGCAAACCATTCGTCAATAGTCGGAGGGTCGACGGATTTCCATTTCCGAGGGAGGACTGACTTGGCAGCTTGGAGCAGATGGCGTGCCAGAGATTTTTTGAAGCGCGACTGGGCTGTGGGGAACATGAAAAACAGCGTCGCTTCAGGGGTATTAGGGATAGTGATGCCGGTAATTTCCTTAATGAGGCGCAAGACCGTGGGCCAAAATGACCGCAATTTGGGGCATCCCCACCAAATGTGTGTCATGGTGCCTCCCACGCCCCCACAACGCCAACAAATGTCAGGGACCAAGGGGTACCAGCGATGAAGGGCAGCTGGAAACCGGTACCAACGGGACAAAATCTTATAACTGGTCTCCTGTGTCTTACATGCCATAGTAGCTTTGTGAGATAGATAAAAAGCCTTTGACCATTGTTGAGGCGTAAAAGTTTTTCCCAATTCTGTCTCCCATGCCGAGCAGAAGGAGGGCAGATGGTCCAGTCTAGAGGAGAGCAACAGTTGATAAGAGAGAGAGATGGCATGTGGGGGACAGGAAGGCGCCACACACAACTTTTCAAAGTCCGACAACGTATTATGGAGAGCGTGAGTACGTGAGGTGGTCGTGTAGAAATGCTGCAGTTGAATATACTCAAACAGGTGTCTGGACAAGGGGGGTGCGGAGGGGAGAATGTCGGATAAGGGTAACAGTGCTCCCCGTTTGACCACGTGATAGAAGCGGAGAGGGGTGTCCCTGGGCGTGCCTAAGAAGGTCCGGGATATACCTGGTTGAAAGTCAGGGTTATCTGTGACGGGGGTCATAGGACCGCGACTATCCAACAGAGCACAAGGAGACCCGGTGGCCGGTAAAGATGCAAGAGTATGGCGAGTTGTGTAGGACAGAGGTGTGCGGTCTGCCAAGGTAGGGGACCATGTCCATGGGAGCGTGGACAAAGGCCGAGGGCACTGGGCCTGTGCCAACTGTACCCACAGCTTGGAAGTAGAATGATGAAACATGTCCAAGATCCTCACGTGGACACAAGATAGATAATAAAGGCGGCAATCTGGCAGACCAACCCCCCCCCCCCCGCATCCCTAGGACGAGAAAGAACCTCGCGTCTGATTCTGGGACGGCCAGGGGACCAGACGAAGGAAGAAAAGCAATGCTGCACTTGTTTCCAAAAGGAAACGGGGATGCGGACTGGGATGGTCTGCAAGAGATAGAGCAGTCGAGGGAGAAGGGTCATTTTCAGGATATTAATTCTCCCGAACCAAGAGAAATCTTTCTTGGTCCAGGCTGTCAGGTCCGTTCGGAAACGGCTAACAGAGGCAGGAAATTAGCATCAAAGAGTTGGGACAATGTGGGGGGGATGCGTATGCCCAGGTATGATATGCCTGCGGGGGGCCAAGCAAATGGAAAATTTTCCTGAAGAGAGCGCACTGTGGCGCTGTCCAAGGAGACATTGAGGGCTTCAGATTTAGCAAGGTTAATTTTAAAATTTGAGCATACACCAAACCGGTCTAGTCGAGACATAAGGGAAGGGAGGGACAAGCGTGGGTTTGTGATATAGAGCAAGAGGTCGTCCGCGAAAGCGGAGCATTTATACTCGTGGGATCCAATGGTGATCCCCCGTATGTCTGGGTCAGAGCGGATGGTGGAGATTAGATTTTCCTTGATCAGGACATAAAGGAGGGGGGACAGGGGGCACCCCTGTCTCGTTCCATTGGAAATAGAAAAGGGTGCCGACAACGTGCCATTGATTTTCAACTGAGCGGAGGGAGTGTTATAAAGGGCTAGAATTTTCGAGAGGAAGGACGGGCCTATGCCCACACGTTGTAGGGTTTGTACCAGGGAGGACCACGAGACTCTATCAAAAGCCTTCTCGGCGTCTAAAGAGAGAACCATCAGGGGTACATTGTTAGATTGAGCGTAATGAATTATGTCTAATGTCTTGAGAGTATTATCGCGGGCCTCCCTCCCTGGTACAAAACCCACTTGGTCCGCATGGATGAGATCCGGCAGGTGTGGGTTCAGCCTGTTGGCAATTAGTTTGGCATAAAGTTTCAGGTCCACATTGAGGAGGTAGATGGGCCTGTAGCTCCCGCAGGTCTGCGGGTCCTTCCCCGGTTTAGGAATAAGGGCGACATGGGCCATAGTAGTGTGTTGCGGAAAGGGGACGGTGTCGGATATGGAGTTGAAGGCCGAGAGCATGGTGGGGCCTTGGGATTCCTGAAGCACTTTGTAGAATTGGGCTGTCAGGCCGTCTGGGCCCGGGCTCTTCCCTCCCGGGAGTTGTGCAATAGCACAATTGAGTTCGTGCAACGCGAACGGCTCCTCCAGGGTTACTGCCGTATCGCTGGAGATCTGAGTAGCAATAGGAGGGGGAGAGAAGGGCTCAGGCACTGAGGCCGAGGGTTTAGGAAGATTATAAAGGGTAGTGTAGTAGGAATGGAATGTGGATGCTATTTCCGGGGTGATATAGGTAGTTACATTCGCAGTGGTCGGAATACAGGGGATATGCGATTGCGCCAGTTTGTCCCTTAAAGCCCTCGCCAACATGCGTCCACACTTATTGCCATTTTCATAAAATTTACTACGACAGGACTGCAATAGACGGCCCCACGATGCCTCTAAGAGGCGTTTAACCTCCGAGCGTGCAGCTTGTAAGTCCCTCAGAATCGGGAGAGACAGAGCATGTTTGTGGGCGAGCTCAAGGGAGGAAACCTTAGCAAGCGCTTTTGTCAGGGAAGCCGCCTTCTCCCTCTTAAGTCTGGAACCGTGTTTAATGAGGACTCCTCGGAGGACACACTTGAGAGCTTCCCATTGAATAATAGGGGAAGTAGTATCCACAGCATGATCGGAACAAAAGTGCGTGACCGATTGTTTAAGGTCAGCAACACAAACGGTGTCCAAGAGGAGGGACTCATTCAAACGCCAGGTCCAGTGAGGTTTGGACAGGAAAGGGAGTGTGAGGGAGCAGAAGACAGGGGCATGGTCTGACCATAAAATGTTGCCAATAGAGGTGTAGGAGAGCCATGGCAGGGCACTATGCTGTATGAGAATGTGGTCAATGCGACTATAAGTCCCATGGGGGTTGGAATAGAAACTATAGTCCCGATCAGCTGAGTGCGACAGCCGCCAGGCATCATAAAGTTGCAGCGACAGAAAGGCTCGCTTGACCCTCTTTATGGCCGCGTAGGAGATAGACGATCGACCCGAGGAGTTATCCATAGACGGGTCCAAAGTTAAGTTAAGGTCACCGCACAGGATTACAGTCCCCTTGACCACAGGTAGTGACAGCTCAATCAGATGGGTGAGAAAGGAAACCTGGTCATGATTCGGGGCATAGGCATTGATAATAGTGAAAACGTGACCATTAACAGATAAGGAGAGGATAAGGTACCTAGCCGCCGGGTCTGTAATGCAGTGAAGGATCTGGCAGGGCAAATTCTTATGTATGGCAATAGCCACTCCCTTGGTTCTAGCCTCGGGGTTGTTAGAGAAAAACCACTGAGTGTAATGTCTATGACGGATAGCGGGGGCGTGGTTGACCTTGAAATGTGTTTCCTGTAGACAGAGGACATGTACCTTTCTACGGTGGAAGTGATGTAGGATCTGTGATCGCTTCCCGGGTGTGTTCAGTCCCTGCACATTAAAAGAGGCAACATGAAGGTTCGCCATGGGGTGCGGGCAAGGGGCGTTACGGAGAGGGCCGTGGAGACCCTAAAGAAGGGCCGTCAGGGACAACCGACTCTGGAAAAAAGGAAAAACAATTAGTGAAGGACAAACTTGGGGATGGGGTAGGAAGGTGGGAGAACACAACACGAGTACAAATATACAAGCAGTAAGGAATAAAACTGCAGCGTATTCTCAACAAAAGCACAGCTGAAGGGCTACCAAACCAGAGAAAACTCGGGTCCGGTGTCCCACCTATGGGGGGAGAGAGGCAGATAAGTACCGTATGCGCGGTGCAGGGGGCTCCTCACAGACCTTGAGGAAAGTATGTTAAGGCAAACAAGCAAAACTTATGACTAACGGTTAAACATGGATAGAACTATGAGGGTTGTACCAGATATAGAACAGAACCTGCCCAGGGGAGGCAGAACAGAAAAAGGATGCAATATAGACAGATGTAGGGGGCAATATGAACAAGGTGTCAAACAGCAACAATCACTGTGTTAGAAAAGAGAGCATCGAAGGTCCCTCCACGGGAAGCATCTGCGGTGTTCCATTTCAGATGGCTCCATCTCATTTGCGCGATGACTCTGAGGGCCGAGGCGCAGGGGGCGAGGATCTACGGGGCCCGTGGCGACGTGGCGATCTCGGAGGGAGTCCTTGAGTGATAGATGCTGGGTCTCTAGGTGAGAGAGGTCTCTTGGCACCCCGGGTCGAAGAGAGGAGGGAAGGCCATTCCGGGAGAGTGAGGCCAGTGATGTCAAGGTCCCTGAGGAAATCCGGAACATTAGCGGGGGCCCGTAGAGTGAGGGTGCGGCCATTCCGGCGGACAGTCAGCACAAAAGGATAGCCCCAGCGAAAGGGTATATTGCGGTCTCTGAGAATGTCCAACAGGGGGCGCAGGGCCGCTCTCTGAGCCAGCGTGTGTCGGGAAAGGTCAGGCAGAATGAGGAGATGAGCCCCCCTATACACCACAGCACGTCGTTTGCGGGCCCTCAGGAGAATTTCTTCCTTAGTGGAGTAAAAATGAACCCGACAGATAACATCCCTGGGGTTCTGGTCATCTCGACTGGGTGGGCGTAGCGCCCTATGCGCCCTATCTAGTTCAATGTGTGTGTTAGGCGGCTGCTCCAGGAGATCGTTAAAAATACCGGAGAGAACAGCAAACAGGTCCGATGAAGCAATCGACTCAGGAAGCCCCCGGATCCGCAAGTTGTTCCTCCGATTGCGGTTTTCTATATCGTCCATGTGTTGCTGGAGGACAAACAGTTGGTCAGTATGCAAGTTCACAGTGGACTGTAAGGCAGACAGAGAGGTGGATGTGGTCTCCTGAGCGACCTCCAGGTTATCCACTCTGGTGGAGACCGCTGTTAATTCAGTACGAAACTGCGCAAACTCTTGCTTGCACTCGTCCACCAGTTGTTGGACGATGTCACTCCTAGTGGGTAAGGATTGAGTAAGGATCTTGAGATCCGCCAGAGATGCAGGTCTACTATCATCAAGGCCAGAAGTGCAGGAGGAGGACAAATGCAATGGTAGCTCCTGGGTACAGAGAGGAGGGTGTTGTGTAGCTTGTCTGAATATCGGTGGGGTGCCAACCAGGGAAGGAGGAATTGAGGGGTGAATGTCCAGCAACAGTCCCTTGGGTGGAGAGGAGCCTGCAGGGGCATGTACTAAGGCCACTGTGTGACCAAATGCGGCCTGATTACGTGCAGGGGAGCCCCCCCACGAGGATCCTGAGGACCATGCAGGGGATAGGCCACCCTGTGTGCCCACCGGAGCTAGGGCAAGTGGGGGTGCGGGGGCTCCCTGGCTGAGGGGGGAAGAAGTGGGGGGGGAGAACCATGCCAAGTCCTGGGCAGATTGCACCCATACGGGCGCCGCTGGGTTCAGTGCTGCAGCAGGGGGTGCAGTGACGGCCGCTTCTGGGGCAGTGAGGGGGGCGCCATCTTGGATTTGGGCCTCAACCTGCCGGGGGCTGTTATGAGGAGAGGGGCAGGAGGAGAGGGGCGCCAGACAGTGGGCACAGTCTAGAGGTACCTGATGGGGCCCCGGGCGCAGCTCTCCCACGGCTGATGGCGGTGTAGGTAGCTCCTGTGTCGCGTCTCCCGCACCGTGCGTCCGGGCAAGATGGCCACCGGAGCCTGGAGGGGATGGTGAGGGGGAAGGGCGGGAGGCCTGTGCCGGATCCCCGTGGCAATGTTGTGGCCGGGAGGAGGCTGCCGGATCCTCCGGAGCGCGGGCAGCAGTGGATGGGGTGGCTGACCGTAAGCGGGCCGCTGAGGGGGTGATGGGCACAGGGTCCTCATGGCGGCGGCCATCTTCCTTCCCCTGCAGCTCCGTCATCTGGTGTGAGGATGATGCCTCTGGCCGGAGGAAATAATGGCCAATTTCCCCCTGGGGTGAGCAGGCACGGGTGGAGGAGCCTCCCCTGAGCTTTCTGGAGGTTTTCCCCATGATTGAGGTGCAGGATGCCTTTGGATGGTGAATGGGCCTGGAGGAGCTCTGCAGAACACGTCCTCACAGCAGCATGGCTAGACACGCCCCCCCCCAATTTCCATTTTAATATGTACATTCAGGGGGGCAAATGTGAATGGTATAGTAACATGTTCTACCCCATGTTTTTGTGTGTATTTCCTCTGATTGGATAATTTCATGGGAAGCCAGATAACTAAAGTGTGCATACATCTGAAAGAGGATAATGGAATTGTGATTGTCTTGTTGAGGTCAGGGAATAATTTGAGGACAATCTTTGCACATTGCTGAGAAACTAAATAAGGAAAACATATAAATAAAAATAAAGGTGATCAGTGGGTGGCAGACACCTCCAGGGAATACAATGAGAACATTCGCAAAGAATACTGTACTATCACCATACTGTAATATCACGTTTTAACTAGATGAAAGCCATTGGGACAAAGGTCTGCCTTTTCAGATAGGTATGTTTTCAAATCTTGAAAACCTGAAATTAGACAAGGTACTCCCCAGGGGCGTAGCTAGGATTCACGGGGCCCAAGAGCAAAAAACTGTAAGGGGCCCCCTCCCCTAAGCACATCACAAAGCAATATATATATATATATATATATATATATATATATATATATATATGCTCTGTGACGTGGCCTGCATCCTGCCTGCAGCCACAAGATTGACAGGCAGAGCAGAGAGATTATGGCTGCTTGCTCTGTCAGTTCACTGTATTTAGCTATAAGGGTCCATTAGGATCCCTTTGGTTAAATACAAAGGTGCAGAAGCAGACTACCTTCTGCTTAACCCCTTATGTACTCCAGTGTGTAAGTGACCCAATGTTCAGAAAACAAGGAAAACTCTACTGCTGGTGCACTAATAACCCCTGACCTCTGTTCTCACTGCCTGTTGTGTAGAAGTCAGGGATTATCAGTCCAGGGAAGAAAAGTTTTTTGTTTTTTTTTGTCATCTGCCTGTAAACCATTTTTTGTGTTGCAGCATGTAAGTAAACATTGGGTCACTTACACAATGCAGCACATAAGGGGTTAAGCAGAAAGACACAGGAGGCTCCTATCTTCTCCCCCAGGCCCCCCTCCTGCACGGGCCCCATAGCAACCGCCTACCCTGCCTCTATGGTAGCTTCGCCACTAGTACTCCCTAAAACATCCATACCTGCTCCCATTGCATTTTTTGCATGTCCTTTATGCACATGCACCCCTTCTAAATCCAACTTGCTGACTGACTTATTAGCTGCAATAACATTATTGATATTCCTTACCATTGGCTATGCCCTAATTCACCAACACATTCTGATGGATTAACTAGACTCAGTAAATGTGGAGACTAGAAGAAATCTCAAGTTGGGAATCCCACTCAGATTTAGGGTAGAAACACACATACCGTATCAGCAGCTGATTTTACTCTGTGAGTTTGCAGCAAAATCCGCTGACTGACTGACTAAACTTGCTGACTGACTTACTAGCTGCAATAACATTATTGATATTCCTTACTATTGGCTATACCCTAATTCACCAACACATTCTGGTGGATTAACAAGACTCTGTAAATGTGGAGACTAGAAGAAATCTCAAGTTGAGAATCCCAGATTTAGGGTAGAAACACGCATACCGTAGCCGCAGCGGATTGCAGCAAAATCCCCTGTGGATCCTTTCGCTGTCAGATTCAATGTGATTTCATCCTCGGAGTGGAACTGTCATTCCATTGCGAGTATATAAATGCTGACCCACATAAACCAACCGTTCGGACCTTACTTTATCTGGTCCACACTCCAGCTGCTCCTGGCTCCTGTTGGTCCCGTGAGACCTACGAGAGCTGGAAGCCTCAGATGCAGCCAGAGTGCAGACCAGGTAAAGGATGGTTCGGGCAGCAGCATGTTAAGGGGGCCGCCATTTACACACTCACAGCTGGTATGGAAACACAATTGAAACTGACAGTGAAGGTATCCACAGCAGATTTTGCTGCAAATTCGCATCGTCGAATCTGCTGTGGATACAGTATGTGTGTTTCTACCCTTAAGCTACATTAAAATTTGGCAGCCATGGTTACTGTGGTTAGAAAAGTCATCACTCCACCATCTACCTAAACTTATCTGTGGCGTTGAGAGGAGAGGCTGAATTGTTTGGGTTTGGCAACATTCTTTGAACCCCAATGCTTGGAATTTGACTCCGCTCCCGCTGCAGACGTTTAATGCAGCCCTGGAGAGTCCTGGAAAATACTGGCTTTGGGTTTGGAGAACGTTGCCGAACCCGAACAGTTGAGCCTCTCCGCTCAACATTTTTTTTAATCTGAAGTTAACATGATAATCTTCTTTTTTGGTGATTGACTTAATATAGTAAATGCTGTTCTGTAATTCATTTCTCTCTCATACCACCTTCATACCCTCTGAGTAATGACATACAGGGAATACGAGGAAGGCAGGCAACATTTACATTTTCCTTTCACTTAAAGGAGAAGTCAGATGATTGCTAAAATCCTGCAACCGACAGGGGGAGGGGTGAAATTGATTACAAGTAGGTACTTACCTCTCCTTGTGCCCTCAGTGACTGGCGGCAGTGGCCGCTGGTCCAACGGTGAAAGTTATTTTCCCCCGAGTTGTGATAATGTCACGAAAAACCCTCTCCCGGCTGCTAAACTGGCGTCCCAGTCACTGACTGGCTAAGTGGCCAGTCCATCAGCCGGTTCATGATGTGTACACCCCGGAGATCCCGAAGCCCGGTGGAGGTCCCATGGCCGCTCCCTCAGCTCACCGCAAGCACGAGGAGAGGTCATTGCCTACTTGTAATCAGTCCCCCACACACACACACAACTGCAGGCTGCAATGTGCCCTCTTGGATTTTTTTTTCCCAAACCAATTTTATGTAACAGTAACAGCTTATAGTGTTGGCATTGATAAAATGGTGGAATATCATCCAATACTTTCAAGAAATTTCAATAAATTGACAAATTTCTAGTAACGTACTGAACCATGTTATCAAAAGGCTCATATGACACCATTTACAATTTTTTCCTATTAGTAAATGATTGATTGTGTTAAAGCCTCTGTGAATTAGAACATAATATTATTTGCTTGTTTTGTAGTCTTTAGCCATGGAAATACATATACGCCTGCATAAGGACTGTATACACAAAAAAAATGTTAAATCTATATAATAAAAATTAATGTGTGTCTGCCCACCCATCTGTCTGTCCTCTATAGACTTCTGGACACCTAACCCCTTGGACCCTAGATTTGGAAGGCACATATATTTTGTGCCTGGGAAGGTTAGAGTTAAGACCCCTTCCTGTCAGATGTACAGTAGAGGAGGGGGGTGGGAAAGAGCGCCTCATAGAAATGAATGGTAGACTCTACTTACTGCATGCACAGGTGACATAATAAGAGCTGTGTGTCCCCATCAATGCACAAGTGAGGGAATTAACCTTAGCCAGAGCTATAGAGACAGGAATGGGCAGATCCAAAGAATCAGAAATATGACAGCCAGGACTGATGGGAGCTCATGAGAAAAAACTTGGGGAAAAACAGACCCATAGAAACAAATTATAGAATATTCTGGAGAACAGATTTTACCTCACAAAGATGTCAGCGTTTACCAAACACACACACACACACACACACACACACACACTCACACACACACTAATGGTAGTTGGAAAGGTATAATTAACACACTGACACTTTATACCTGGCAGCTACAGGTGCATTTTCTAGCATATTATAAACTAAACTAGTTTATAGTTGAGGGTGGTCTAAAATTTGCCACATTTAGACTGTAAGACTCCAAAATCTTCTTTAGTTAAACTAAACAGGCTCTATACACAACACATGTATCTCACAACTCTTTTGTTTAATGTCAACATCATAATTTGTTACCGAATAGGTGTTATCCTGTGCTACAAAAACATGGCCACTTTCTTCCAGAGACAGCACCACTCTTGTTTCCAGTTCGGATGGAGTTTTGTACCTCAGTTCCATTGAAGTGAATGAAGCTTAAAGGGGTTATCCAGCACTACAAAAACATGGCCACTTTCTTCCAGAGACAGCCCCTCTCTTGTATCCAGCTTGGGTGGGGTTTTGCTGCTCAGGTCCATTGAAGTGAATGGAGCTTAATTGCAAACCGCACCTGAACCGGAGAGAGTCGTGTTGTCTCTGAAAGGAATGGGCCATGTTTTTGTAGCACTGGATAACCCCTTTAATTGCATACCACACCTGAACTGGAGACAAGGGTTGTGTTGTCTCTGGAAGAAAATGGCCATGTTTTTGTAGCGCTGGATAACCTCTTTAATTGCATACCACACCTGAACTGGAGACAAGGGTTGTGTTGTCTCTGGAAGAAAATGGCCATGTTTTTGTAGCGCTGGATAACCTCTTTAAATCCTGGTGATACAATTACGTTCCGTGCTTGATATATTAAAGGGCAACTCCGGATAAAAAAAAATTGTTCACTATTAAAAGTACATTAAAAGTTATATAGATGTGTCTATACAATGTATTACCATATCTGTGCGGTTCTGCCACACTGATAGCTGATAGAAATCCAGGAAGTGAAAAAAAAATGGCCTCTGTGCAAATCCACATTGACTTCTGCTTCCACTGCTCTCCCCCTTTAGGAGACAAATATTCCATGCCTCTGTCTCACATTGTGTGTGTTTGCTGAGATCAGGCTGATGCAGACAGGGGGAGTGAAGTGATGTCCCAGGAGGATCACCCAATTCCCTGAGTGATCCACCATCTCTGAACAGCCAGAAGCAGCTGCTGCACTATTATTACTGATTGTCATGGGTGGGGGACTTTGATGATCAGCTGAGAGAAAGCATTGCATTCTGGGAACTGCTCAAACAGGAAGGACAGAAACACAATACAGAACAAACTGAAATTCTAGAGAAATGACACAGTATATTTTTTTCTATCTCATTTTAAAACAACATAAACACAATATGTGTTCTCTTTGAATTCAATGTTCATTTTATATATTTTACATATACATGTTTCGTATTTTAGCACTTTAAAGTAATCACAGTTGTAGATATAAGACTTGAGTAATTGCTTGAGATTGAGATTTGAGATTTCAAGCAAATTGAGATTGCTTCTCCATGCCACTGAGTTAATTTCATGCATTCTCTACAAATACGCATACATTACTTACTATTTGTTGTTTGATGCTGAGCAGATGTGCTGTTCACTTTGACAATGTTTTTCTGCCAATATTTTCTTAAAATGTGTATGTCAACAGGGCACAACCAAATTAAGTCTATTCAACAGAACATTATTCTCACTTCCTTCTGTGTATGAAAAGTAAGCACTGATAAGTGTATAATAACAATCTCACTCTTCACTTCATCATATGGATCATTAGTTACCTAAAAAAAAGTCTCCATTCTGATACTTATTTTAGCACACTAGAACTTTTTTTTAGAACTATATTAAACTTCCCCTAGGTTCACAGAACTTTAGAATTCAAAAACATTTTTACACATGTATATGCAGTATGCTTATGGGTCAATGGAAGATACATACTTGTTTCTTGGAAACCTAAATGCAACCACTTGGACAAGTCGACAATGACACCTGAGAAAATGAAGCCAACACCTCTGGAATGTTACTAAGACCTGCAAATCGCAATATTATGCCACTATCTTAGGCTTAACGTGGCCATAAAGCAAAATTGTAAGAAAAAAAATCTTCACCCCTTTAAATCATGACATGACAAGTAGAGATGGCATAGGCAAGGGTGAAATCAAACAGCACCCACCGCTGACTGTCATTGTGCGTATGTGTTGTGTGTGATGTGGTCAGACATGTCCTACACATAAAGGGGTATGGGTCTCATGGAAACCCAATAAAAATTAAGTTTGAGACCCTTGAGGTGAGCCCTAAAAAAATTCAGTTTGAGGCCCTTGAGTTATAATGTGTATCCCCTTGGGGGCAAGGGGTTTAGCTGCCGGACGAAAAAAATATGTATCCTGCCTCCCAGGGATGGGAGGGTTGCTTGGCTGGGGTGCCAGCAAAGTAAGATATGTATGCCGGGACCTGTAGTTTCACATTCTGTGACCTGATATATTGTTTAGAACTGAAGATCCAAGCAAGCTGCAATCCCTCCACATCAGCAGCTTTGTGACCTGATATATATTGTAATGTGGAAGGATAGCAACTTGCTAGGACCTGTAGTTCAACAGAAGCTCTGTGATCTGATATATTGTGTACAGGTCCCAACAACCTCTTATCCATCCAAATAACAATATATCAGGTCACAGAGCTTCTGTAAGATCATCGCTTGCTTACTCCAACAGAAAGTGAGAAAGAGAAGGGTTGCTGTGGAGTGGCTGCCTGGACAATCTTTAGATTGTTCAGGTAGTTCACAGGAGATAGTGCAGGTATGCTGCCGCCGCTCCTGTTGCGTGGAGCGACGGCTAGCAGACTGTCGCTAACGGGACCGCTGTCATTCATCATTGTGCATGCCAGCTGATTGTTGCCTTTTAACATTACCTAATACACCAAGCAATTATTGGACATAGCCGAAAATCGGCCAAAGACGGCCAATAATCGATTGGTGTAATAGGGCCTTTAAACATATCGCTGTCAGGCCCATATCTCCCTGTGTAAACAAATAAAGCACTGATCTTCCTGGTTGCTGATTGCAGTTTTTAGTCAACCTTAAAATCATATTAGTCATATCAAGTTGCTTAGTAAAGATACACTGAGAGATTATCTGGCAAATCTGACCCATGTAATAGTTCTCTGTGGTGGCTATTAATGGGTTAAATCCACTGTAAAACCTGAACCACTTATATGGAAAAAAAAGTACCAGGACAATTTCAATAAAAGGCAAAAAAATGTAATGGTATCAATAAAATCAGCCCCCATACATCTCCCTAGGAGGAAAGATAATATATAAGAAAATTAACTTTATTCTCAGTATCCCCGACACTATGGGATCATAACAACAGGCTACCTTTAAATGTTACCCAAGCAAAAATGAAAATTTAGCTACTCATAAAATGTAATTAGCAGTAACTGGAAGTAGCATTTCTTCTATTTGTGATGTCAAATTTGCTTGCATTAGTTTCTTATATAAAAAAAATTGCTTTCTCATTGCCACTACTTGTCTGCAATGTTAGCTGCTAGAAGTCACTATTTTAAACAAATAATTCTTCATCCAGCTGAATTGTTTGCTGATTTAGAGCTTTTTAAGTAGGCAGCTGGACATCCCCTACATTCAGAACAAAAATTCAATGAAAAAAATATATATATTCTTACTAAAGGGGAAAATATAGTCTCTAGAACAAGAGTAAGAATTGGTCATGGTGCTTATGCAGCAATTGGGCAGTCTTCCAGCTGTAGGACAATTGAGACTGGCAGTGTCGTATTGTGAGGAGCAATAAGCAGATGTCTGACAGATGCTCATTTGTCCAGTAGCTTCTACAATTCTCATTCTCAGGTATTGTGCCTGAGGATCTATGCATGAGGTCAAGTAGCTTTGGCCATTGTTAAAACAAAGTCTGAGCACTTTCAATGATATGAAACCTGCGTCGATGTATTAGCTTCAGAACTAGCTAAAATGTATTCTTGGCTCCAAAGATGTATTTATTTTCTGCTCAGTTTTCTCATAAATCTATGTGTTTTTTTATTGGTATATAGCTGGAATGAAAACATTAAATAGAGTAGAGCCAATCCAACAGAAGCTAAGCACATTTATTTACATCTATAACCAAGTCTTCACTCCCGGATCATTTCTTTACAACTATAGTCTTCTTAACTTGTCATACATAAAGTTTCATGGTGTATATCAGAGGGTGACATTAATCTACATTAAATGTAGGGTAAAGTGATACATATAAGTGCTCTGAAATTGCTAAAAATGTAAATAACCTATAATTATATTTATAGTAATGTATTGGAGCAGTTGTAATTTAGTTCCATTCCAAGGCACCAACCAAACAGCCTGGCAAAACTGTGTCTGAGATCAGATTTTCATCAGTTTGGGACTTTCTATCCACCATTTCAATATTAACCACATTGACATCCAGACATTACATTTGGCAGCAACAGTTGAACATTTTGCCCAATGCGTGCCTCAGATGTTTGCAACTAGAGAATTATACTGCCATACAAATATTTCCCTGACCCTTATTTGATCTATACAGTACTGTGCAAAATCTGCAAAGAAAGAATACTTTCGAACATAAAAGTGTAATAGATTGTTTTATCAATTAGCAAACATGCAAACTGAAAGAACAGAAGAGAAATATAAATCTTATCAATATCTAGTGTGACTTCCCTTAACCTTCACCACAGCATTAATTCTTCTGTGTATACTTATGCACAGTGACTGAAGGAACTTGGTAGGGAAGTTGTTCCAGACATTTTTGAGAACTAACGATAGCTCTTCTTCTGTCTCTTCATGTAACCAAGACAGACTTGATGCTGAAATCAGGGCTCTGTGGCGCTATATCATCACTTCCAGGACTTTATGTGCCTCTTTATGCTGAAGATAAGCATTGAGAAGGCGTCCCTGGACATGAAACAGCCATTGGCCAATGTCTTGTGTTGGTATCTTTACAGAGAACACACCCATTTGGCCAAGAATGTTCATGGGGGGAAAGTCAAAGAAGGTTGCTGTGAGATAAATGCTTTTTTACCTGACATAGCCAATTTTACCTCCAGATCTCTGTTTACTCTGACCCAATTACCAACATTACTTTTAAGAATGGGAAGAAATAGCTCTGAACCGTAACCACCTGACCTCTAGAATGCATATTGGACCCCTATTGTGAGTCAGCTTGTGCAGTGTTTGATTAGGTGTGTGGCTAAGCATCTGGGTGTAAACACAGAAACAAAAGAAATGAGGCAATGATGAAGAATTGTATGCAGTAAGGCAAAGAAGGATTACAGGAAGGTCAGAAAAAACACACATTTGTTTTGGGTTGAATTGCAGTATTGTGAGGGTTCTTTGTCTTTGTAGAGTTGTAACAAAGCATAGAGCTATTATTTCCTCTGAGTGTATTTCAGTGTACCTACTCTAGAAAGCAGAAGGGGTCTCTGAGCTCTAAAATTACTTGAAAAGAAACCCTTTTTACATACTAATAACTTATTAAATTTGATGTCATTCTGTCCTCATCAATCACCAAGATCTTCTGCATAGGCTGTGTTCACACAGGCTTGCAAACAAATGCATGTGAAACAACCCCCCTTGTGTTCTCCAAAAACCATGTGATGTTGCTGAGACCTTTGGCAAAACCAAACAGCCACTGGAGAAACCAAGGAGAGATACCAAACATGTATATTTTGGGGGGTTTGTTATGTTTTGTTATTTATTTTGTATGGGAAAAAGATGGGGGTGGGGTGCTTATGTTTTATTTATTGCCTTTATTTATTGTATTATGTTGACAGGCAATCTGCACAGTTATGCCTCTAGGGGTATATCCAAGGCAAGCCTGAAGGCCTTCAGAAGCGCTTCAGATTGTGTGTTAAAAGATCACCAAAAATCAGTGAGCATCAGGGACAGTTGTGAGGTGAGTATGCATTATTTTATTTATTAATTTATTTTTAACAACTTTTAGTTTTCCTGGACATCTATTTTAAGTTAAAAGGTTAATGTGTTATTTTTATATCTCCAGCCACTTCAAAGAAATTTTAGGGATCAGTAAATCCCTTTCAGTTTTGAAGCAAAACACAGCTGCTACAGTGTGATATCACCAAAGTCATGGAATCGGAGAATAAAAGTTCACAGGATACATCCAGTTACCCAGAAAAGATTGTCACAACTTTGGAGTTTCCATGGTGTCTCTCAGGAAGCAACAAAATCAAAATGCAGCAATCAGTGTTTCCTGATTGTCATATCCTGGTTTCTCGATAGGGAAATGAATTTAGATTTATTTTAAGCTATTTTCCCAGGTTATGTTTAACACTCAATGCTCCAATGCAACTCAGTGGGAGATAGTGACAAGGATATACAAAGTCTACAATATGTACCACAATATGTAATTGTCCCCTGGAACAGCACATACGGTAGAATATAACAAAAATGAAAATCTGCCCATGGAACACAATTACTATTAATAGCAATATTACTATTAGTGGCTACACTGGGGCTAATATATTTAGCCCGAGTAGAATAATATTTTTAAAGGATCACAAACTGTATTTACCTAAAGTTTCGAAAACTTCAAACCCCTGTTCCTGAGGGTTAAGCCCCATTCAGTGTCCTGACAAACTGATTTTGTGATAGAAACCTTTTGTTTAGATTTTTTTTTTTTTTTTTTTTTAAATGATGCACACTAACATTTAATTGTCTAGAATAGTGGCGGTTGTTTATAATCTGAATTCCAAACTGCAGCATGTTAGTTATGGAGTGGTGGTGGTGTTGTGTGTGTGTGTGGGCGGGGGGGGGGGGGGGGGCTACCAGAGTATCCAGAGGAAACTAACACAAACACAGGGAGAACATACAAACTACAATGGTGCACAAAAGACAGCCTTGCATATGACAATACTTGTTGCATAGTCATATACTGTATCAGTGTACTGCTTTCAACTAAATGAACTGTGAGATTACTTGCATTTTCAACACCAGGTGTGATAAAAGCGAAAGATAACATATAGCTTCAGAAGGACTTGATGATTACCAATCATTGTCCGATTAGTGGTCCCATCTATATAATGAGTTTATGGCCAAATTCATGGCCTATGAATGTTCTTGCCTTTGGTTTGTTGAATCAACATATTACTGAACGCTTAGGCTGTACTCTGGTATATTTGCCCACCCACCATTGCTATATAAATGCTTGTTATTGTTGAGTGTAGAGCAGGAGACAGCAAAGACTTCCATTAGTATGCTGGCCGTGCTGTTTAGCATACTAACTAGGTTGATTAGAATGCTGATTAACAGAAAGAATAGCAGAGTCTTGAGAGAGGACTGGGACACTGGGGTTACTCATTGTTGGTATATCTTGTCATACAGGTGACAAATCCCCTTTAATGCAAGAAGGGAAAAACAAATTGAAATTCCCCTAAAGGTGAAACCTTAGTTATTCTGCAGCCAACAACAGGATGATGTAATGTGCTGGAAAACCTCCTCAGGATTAAACACACACAGACACACACACACACACACACACACACACATAGAGTTATATCTTGTTTCTCAATAGATGTGGTTATCTTCCAAGATACACAAGGGAGCAATAGCAAGTTCAGACATTTAGATGCACTAAAATGAGGTCCCTGCCCTAACACAGGATAGTGATTTCATCACAGAAATGCTAACATCATGAATGCTAACAACATAATATGTTATTTTAGGAAAATGTCATGTTCTATACTGCAGATAACTGATCAGTGTAAATGTTTTCTTATTGAAACAAAGGAATTGCAGCTTTCACCTGACAGTGTTACTGTCATTTAAAAAATGTCAAAAGGTTTCCTAATTCAGGATGTCACTGCTGACCCCCACCCCCACCGATGAATAGATATAATAAGAAGAGCCCATTTGCGTGTTTCACTTTCTAACTCAGCATGCCATCCATTGTAGGGTATGTTCACACTGAGTAAATCAGGCGGAACTCCGCAGCTGAATTGACATGTCAATTTTATGAGTGGAGAGCGGTGGCAGCCGAGGCGGGCGAGCCCTCCCATAGACAGGCTATGGCACACTGAGTTCCGCTGCGGAATTCCACCTGATTTACTTAGTGTAAACATACCCTTATTATTGCAGGAGTAGAGCTTGATAGGCTTACAAAAAAGCTCAGCGCTTGCAATAAATCTGAGCAAGTGGTGGGCTGGGGAGTGATGCGCACCGCCATGCCCTTCTCCCTACTATATCTAGAGATCAATGGAGGTCTCAGCATCTGAACAAACAAGTTTCTTTAAAGACAGTACTACTTTAAGAACGTAAGGAAAGGGTGGATGCATTATTACAGATCTCTATAGTGTTGCCAGATCTGAAAGTTGTCAGCCCCAAATTAAACAGAGAAGCCTGAAATGCTGCATTATACCAATTACATAGATTCAATTGTACATGTTAAAACATACCATTTAGATATTTCAAAGTGCTATGTTATTCTTTATTGTAGTGTAGTATCTGGTCCTTATCCACATGGTAAAGCAACATGCATTATCTGTATAGTATCTGCAAAAATAATCCCTAGGATTTCTTATTACAGACCCCTTAGACATTCCATGTGCCACTGTCCGATGCCACTATGTGGGACTTCATTCCTTCCATGAGGTCAGGGTTGATACTAAAAGTACCTATACACCTTCAATAGCTGGAGTCAGGAGGCCCCTTATACAGTATATTAGAGAGTGGATAAAACTTCAACCAACTTTTGTCTAAAGTGTATAGGCACCTTAAAGGGGTACTCCAGCAGGGGGTCCCCAGATCCAGCGGCGGGTCCCATATCGCGGCTCTCCGGTCCCCGATTTCCGGCCGCCTCCTGGTGTCTGATGTGGGCTCGAGACGTGATGAATCCCGGCTCTGTTACTGACAGGCTGAGAAGACTTGAGACGTCACATCTCAAACCCGCGTCAGACACCAGGAAGCGGGGACCGGAGCGCCGCAATACGGGACCCGCTGCTGGAACCGGGGAGGTGAGTGGACGTCTTTTCTCTCAGCCACCTCCTCCCCTACCACATCCAAAAATAGCCCCCCCCTGCTGGAGTACCCCTTTAAGGTCTCAGGTATGCTACCTTTTTAGATAAAAACTCTAGTATGAAACCCATAGAAGTACAGCACTTTTATATGTCATCACATGGCAAATTACTGACATAATAGACTACTATAGGTAGGGTTCATCTTGTGACACACAAAGTGTCTACAGATCCGTAGTATAAGAATTACAGGGCTGTTGTGCGCCTTCATATAGAGTCTGTGTTCTGCTCTTAGTATGAGGTCCTACAGCTTGCATTCATTTATTCATACAGTATAGTCTGTAGTCCAGAGCTAAGTGCTCTGTGTACATTAAAGTCTATAGACATATCCATCCAGGCGGAATAGATTATATTGTGTGACAAACTAATAAATAATCTCATGTAAAATCACGTAGAACCTTCAGTTCCTGCTTTAACATCCAGTTTACTTGCACAGTTTTTACCCATTGAAAATCAATGGGGAAATACAATAACATGACTGTCGTGGATTGTAATATCTGCTGCATGACCTAGAAAACTGGCTTTGCTCCACTGTTTTTTTTTTTTTTTTTAATTCCTGTTGATGTCTATATAAAAGGAAAAGCATCCAAAATCTGGGGGAAAACACTGACTATTAGCATACCTCCCAAGTCCATCTGTCCCTCTTAGCTCTTTACATGTTCCTCTTTTTGACATGGGGAATAGATTAGCAATTATAAACTTTGTATCTACAGACTGTGTGACTGTATATAAGACATCAAATTGCATATTATTCTGTTATCTGGGGCAATTTGAATCCTGAAAATTTGTGCAATAATATTTAAAGTAAAAAAGTAGGCATCTAAAAAAGCAGGTAAAATAAAACTTTCATACAAAGAACAAAGAAGATATTGAGCAGCAAACAGGTTCTTTAAGCACCCCCTTGCTCCTCGTTCCCCGCTCGCTGCCAGCGCTATTACTCGCATTTGCAGTGAGCAGGTAAAAGCCGTGGGGGGCTGCCTGAGTGATCGCTAGATCGTCCAGGCAGCCCATAGAAGATACCAGTGGTTTGGTACCGCCACTCCAATTCCTCATAGCGACGACAGCAGATCGCTGCTCTTCTGGTTGTTTGTCTTTCAAATATGGCCAATAATCGTTTAGTGTAATAAGGCCTTAAGTGACATTTGGGAATCTAAAATGTTTGTTGGTATATATTAGAGCATCATAAGACCATGATCAGATAAGATTCACCTACAATAGGTCTGTGCCTACTGACCTGGGGAACATCTGCCATAGTAAAAAATGTAAGCAAAATTGACGTGACGTTCCCTAAAGAGGCTAAGAAGTAAGAAAAATAGTAATGTTTTAAAAAACAGAAAAAGAAAGAATAAGAAAAGGTTTATTAAAATGAGCCAATTTCAAACCCCCAACCCCCCCCCCACACACACACACACACACACAAAAAACATCTCCCCACCTCAAACCAGCACTTGCTTCACTACGATCAGGTTCCTCCCAATGATTTTTTGATTTTTAGAAGTAGGCACTCAGCTCCACTAAAAAGTGATAGCAACATTAAGGCTATGTTCCCAAAGAGTATTTTTGCAATCAAAACCTGGAGTGGATTGAAAACACAGAAAGGCTGATCGAGACACTGAGCAAAAATATTGAGTGGGGATATAGCCTAAAAATGCAAAAGATTGAAGACATTTAAACTGAATGTTTATATGTACAGTATTTGTCTCAGCTTTTTTTTTTTTTTTTTTTTTTTTTTTTTTTTATATATCGATCACTCTAGGGCTGCGTTCACACTACGTATATTTCAGTCAGTATATTCCAGTCAGTATTGCAACCAAAACCAGGAGTGGATTAAAAACACAGAAAGGATCTGTTCACACAATGTTGAAATTGAGTGGATGGCCGCCATATAACAGTAAATAACTGCCATTATTTCAATATAACAGCCATTGTTCTAAAATAACAGCAAATATTTGCCATTAAATGGCGGCCATCCACTCAATTTCAACATTGTGTGAACAGATCCTTTCTGTGTTTTTAATCCACTCCTGGTTTTGGTTGCAATACTGACTGAAATATACATATACTGACTGAAATATACGTAGTGTGAACGCAACCTTACATTGGATCAGTAATCCTGTAACCAGTCATCAGGACTAAAAGGAGTTTCCTCAGCTACTGATGTTGTTCCGGTTTTTGGACAATGTATATGAATGAGTTATATTAATTCCACCTTAAATCTTTACTTGGCATTGTCATTCCTCCCCGAGAGTCTCTGAGCTCAACTGCATTTGGCTTTAAACCGCATTGGAAGGAGAACAGCTTTTTGTAGCAGCTTTGAATTGTAAGTATAGTTTATTGGATCAAAGCCAGACCTGTCAAGTTTCTTACTAGTCGTCCACAGATAATTTCCATTCCTCCTCCTTTTCCTAACATTCATTTTCTGTAGATTACTGGCCAACCTGGAACAAATCTTTGGACATGAAACTAAGTTGTCAACTCCAGAGCTACAATGCTGAACAAATGCTTAAAAACTGTAATGCTGTCATTAATAACATTTGTACTATGTTCTACAGTGCCTGCCACAATTCAAGTAATCATTTAGAAAGGAAAGGGGTTCAGCTGAGGAGATGAAAGACAGCGTTCTTGTTAATAAATGAAGATTTTATCATGTTTTAAGTCTAAAATGAGCGCTTTTAAACACGTTCATCCATATTCTTTGCATATGGTGATTCATACTCATAATAAGGCTCAGGATGAAAGAACAGATAGAGAATAAATTCTGTTCTACACAGTTTTTTTGTTATTATGTTGCCAAAGTACGTTAAATTGATTCTACGAATAATATATGTTAATACTTCTTACTTGTTTAAGCTGACGTAAAGTAGCCTTTGCCTCATGTACTATTATTAGCTATAAACAAAGGGTTGGGGACAGGGAGGGTGATAGTGGCCCAAGGTATTTAGATGTTGTTTACCTACTGTAAATTTCTAATGCAAATGGCAAGACTAAGTAGAAAGGGTGGCACATGGTTTTAACAGTGCAGTAGTATAAAGCATCACAAGTCACAGTATATGCAAACAGCATAAAGCAGATATTAAAAATCCTGGCAAACTCCAGCCAGCACAACCACTAATTACATGGGCCAATGGTGAGGAGCAAGCGAGCGCCAATATGTCAGATCAGCGATTGCTTGCTTTTTGTTCCCCATTACACATGGCGACAGCGAGCAGGTAAGAGCAGGGGGGCTGTGGGAGGGCCTCCCCAAATTATCTTTACAATGTCCGGGGAGCACAAAGGAGATAGCGCCAGCTGCTGCTGCCGCTCCTTTTACATGAAGCAACAGCCAGCAGTCTGCTAATATAGTTTAAAAAAAATTTCAACACGTTGAAAGACAAGGACCAGCCGACATTGTGCATGTCAGCTGATCGTTGCCTTTTAACCCTTTAAAGGGGTTGTTCAGCGTGGGGGCTATTTTTTCATATGGCCGGGGAGGAGGTGGCTGAAAGAAAAGACGTTCACTCACCTCCCTGATTCGAGCGGCGGGTCCCGCATCGCGTCGCTCCGGTGCCCGGTTCCCGGCCGCTTCCGGGTGTCTGACGCGGGCCCGAGACGTGACGTCTCAGGTCCGCTCAGCCACTCAGTGAAGGAGGCGAGATCTATCTATCTATCTCCTATCTATCTGCTATCTATCTATCTATCTATCTATCTATCTCCTATCTATCTGCTATCTATCTATCTATCTCCTATCTGTCTATCTACCTATCTATCCATCTCCTAGCATCTATCTATCTAATCTATTTCCATGGAACTTAAGTAGTGTGAACATAGCCTAAGGGGAGGTAAAAGAGGGAGATAACACACTGGAGGTGGCACTGTTGGGGCACAGATAGGACACATTGTATGGTGCTGTTTAGGGGGGTAGATAATAAAAGTAACCACCATGCTGCACTGAGCTCTGCACAGGGGAGGGGGGCAAAGTTATTGGCAGAAATGAATAAACTTAAAACCAGTTGAGTGAAGCTGCTGCCTGTACAGAGATGTCAAGGCTCCAGCATCAGGACGGGGGCTCTCTGTACTACCCCTAACTGTCTGCCCTCTACCACCTACAGCACACAGCAGCAGCCTGACAGACACACAGATGATGATGATCACTCACTGTCAGTCAGCTGCTGCTGCTCCTCTTCACAATCCCTGGCAGCCATCCAGTTCCAGGATCCTCGGCTCCTGTCATCACATGGCTGCCCCTCCTCCCCTCCTCACACACAGCACTATGCAGAGCAGTGTGTAGCTGGGGGGAAGAACCACAGCGTGCAGTGCAACATGTGAGGAAACAGGAAGAGAGGAGAGAGCAGAACATCCCGGCCAGGGGCAGCATCAGGTGACTGAGCAAGGCCCCCAGGAGCAGGGGTCCCGCAACTGCCGGGCGCTGATGCCGTCTGGGGGCCCCTACAGACGTGTTAAGGCTGTCTGCAAAAGCAATAGCTTCTATAGACAGCATTAACCGTCTGGGACATCAGTGGGCCCCTGCCTGAGTGGGCCCAGAGGCAACGGCCCCCCTTGCCACCCCCTAATTTCGCTTCTGCTAAGAAGACTACCAATGCATAGCCCTCTTTTATTGTAATCTATAGAAGCGATACTTAGCACCGGTAAATATACTATAGGTGTTAAGTTTGATGAGCCCTTATCAAGGCTATTGGTCCTTATTAGAGAGGAGTAAATCACTTTGTTTGATCTGTGCTCTGCTCATCAAGCCTCCAGCCGTTCAGTGCTGCTCTGCTCCCTGCCACTCCCCCCAGGTGCTGGGAAAATCCTAGCAAGAAATTTCCCAGGAATGGATCCAGCTTTGCCCTGTATCCTGGGAGGAGTGTCAGGGAGCGGAGCAACACTGAAAGGGCAGTGGCTTGAGCAGAATGCAGATCGAACGAATCGCTTTGCTCATTTAGATTCACTCATCTTTAGTCCTTATATAACAATGAAAATATCCTTTTTGATTTGCGATTTCAGAAACTATCCACATGCCAAACAATGTTTATATTTCCAATTAACAAATTAACAGTATGTAATGTGGTTCTGGAGATATCTGCTGACTCATTCCCCCTTCTGTAGGTGCATGCACAGTGGTTTTACTGTGAAATTAAATTAGAATAATATATCTTGAACCATATTTTGCACTAGTGTTGAAACAGAGAACAATCAAAGTGTGAAATACAGAAAGCTATTAACAGACCTGCCAATACATGCAGCTAATGAAGACTAACTGCTTTATACTTGAACTATGTGAGACAAGAGACCCTATAGGCAATTACCCATAGTTCATGGGAAATCTTGTTATATAGACTGGGGAGAAAAAAGTGATCACTCTTTAATAAAGCTATTATTGTTTAAACGTCTAATTACTGGTCATGTGGCTACATGAGCGTCCTGGGAAAGATGCAGAGTGAAATCACTGTCTTCCTGAGCCCAACTGCCTACAAATGATTGTGCCGGAATTACATTCTATTAGGGTTAAATAATTCTAATCATGTAGCTAACCAATAATCCTGTTATTCCACTGATATAAACAGCACAGACGAGCTGATCACAAATGGCAAATTCCTGGCAATTACAAGGCGACATATCTTACACTTGACATAAATTGATGTGTTAAACTGGCAAAGAAGTCTGTGTTTAATTTACTCTTTATTGATATAACATTATGATCTTTTCTCATCTATACGATTCCATAAGATCTACTGTATAGGCGTCAAGGGGGGACATTTATGAAACTTGTGCCCCTGGTATATGCCAAGGTAAAAACACAGAGCCTTACTTTAACGTGGCGTATGCCAGACATAAACTCCACTTACCTGATAAACAGGCAGGGAGGAGATGCAGCAAGGTGGGGAGGAGGCTGTGCCTCCTCCTCCACCTGATTTATCATGATTTCATGGCAGAACTCTACACCTGTTCAGGACCAGAAGGTAGATTTCTGTGCCAAATGTCCATCAGGTGGAGGTCCCACCAGATTTACCTAAGAGTTCCATGCCTTATAGTAAGTCCGACAGGTTTTTCCTTTGTAAACAGTGATAGAGCTTGTTGTGATCTAACTAGTCAGCAGGAGGAAGAGCTATTTCTGTTCCAAGTGGTTCAGTTCACCCAACTATATAGCAAATATTTCGCCATGAATATAGCACTGCAGGGACCTTAAAAAAAAGAATATTCGTTTGAATAAAGTTAAGTTCTTCTAATAAATATATATATATATATATATATATATATATATATATATATGTATTTTTTTTTTTTCCATCAAAGCATAGCATGGTATTTATTGTACAGTGATTCATCCTAGGAATTGTGACATCATATCAATCTAAGTGTTGTTGCAGGGGCAGACTTAAAGAGCAGAAGAATCCTTAGCAGGAACAATATATGGGTTTCAGTATATGATTTTTAGCAAATGTACCATAAGGTACATTGTTTTTTTTTGTTTTGTTTTTTAATGGCACCCGGTTCACGAGCTCAGTGCCAGAGCTCTGAGGGAAGCCCTGCTGCTCCCCAGTGGGACCATTTCCCCTCCACTCTGTGACACAGCTCTATTGATTCTAATGGAGCAATGCCACAGAGAGGAGGGGATTTCGCCTTGCCCCAGTGCTCGAGAAAAGACTGGAACAGAGTGCAGGAGCCTAATGGCGTTTCAAAAAAAGGACTGCACCCCTGAGATCCCTGTGCCGGCTAAGGTAAAAAAAAAAAAAAAAAAGTGTGCCTTAGGGTACATTTGCTTATTTGCTTTAAACACTTTTATACCTCTTTGATACCAAAACTACTTTCCTGACTTCAAAACTAGTTTTGATGTCCCATCAGATTACCTGAAGGAAACAAAGTGATGTCACAGCTGCCTTCATGCATGAAACATTTTTATGGTGTCACTATTTCTTTCCTGACTTTAAGGATACAGTACATTTTTTGTATCAAGAAACTTTAAAAAAAAAATTTGTGTTTTTTTATTTTGCAAGGCAATGCAATTACAGCAATGACAAATTTAAACAGAACCGATCAACTGCACCCTAAGGATCTACTGTGCATCTCCATGCAGCCACAGCTTTACATGGGGGGAAAAAAGTAGTTTTATTGTGGCATTTATGACCTGGAAGAGGGGCGGCAACTAGTCATCTGGGCAGAGAGCTGCCAATGAGCGAACATGTTTGTAAATGCTCTTATGTTCATACGAACATGACGCTAATTGTTCGTGTTGGTCGCTCATAAACAATTTGTTCGATGATCGGCATGGTTATAACAATCATTTTCGAACATATTCGAACATGCTAATGTTTATTTTGCGATGTACACAACTGCGTAATTTACGCTTTGCACTTGATAATTTGTACGTATGTGCGTAACTTTAGACCAAAACGTACACAGCGGCAAAATTTACGATTTGCACCTGATAATCGTACGCAACGGCGTAAATAACGCTTTGCAACTGATAATCTGTATGCATGTGTGTAGACTGAAATGTACCCTTCTACTGAACGCTTCTTATTTTTTGGTGATTGGCGAACATGAACCGATCATGATAATTTTCTTTTATGTTTGTGTGCGGGATTCGAACCAAACATCGGGATGTTTGCTCATCACCAATGACTAGTCATAGCTCTCTGCCTGTCAGCATGCTCTGCGGGGATGGTTGACAGGCAGAGACACCACTAAAAGATCTCTCTGCCTCTCAATTATCCCCGCAGAGTGCGCTGACAGTCAGAGAGCCGTGACTACTGACAACCACAATAATGTCACGGGTGCCATAATTTCCCTGCACACAGCCATAAATTTATGGTGGATACCGTTAAGCAAGCACCAAGATGCTCATGTGCTCATTACTCAAGCCGAGCATTTTTCATTGCTTGAGTACTCTACATGAGTAACAAACCTCACTGGAATCTGCAGAGTGGAGGGTGCCTGGCTCACCTTCAAACATCACAAAGAAAATGGGGCCTGCACCACCAAGTATTTGGGAAAGGCAAGAAAAGATAATATAGGGGTGCTTCCTTAGACAAATGCATACACAAGACACTACCCAAGAGAAAAAGAGATGTCTAATATAGGAGCACACTCACAATCAAATTTATCAAAATACACAATGAATGAATCCTAAAAAGTACAAAAAAACGTACAAAAATGGCAAAGAAAGACATATCCCTACACATTAAAAACATTTAAAATTCCCAAAAGAGGGAAAACATGGTGGGACCCACACTGTAGTAGGGACCCCAGGGCCAACCAACGGTCATACAATGTAGCTTAAACAACCCCCATAACTAATACTACATATATAACCCACATAGAAAGAATGAATATAAAGTGTACCATAAACAAATGAAGAAAGATATGTGTCGTTTGAATGGTGACTGCAATCTGAAATGATAAAGTGTGAATCAGTCAAAAATCATATCACCAGAGAGGGAGAAGAACTACTCGTGGCGGCCCATAATGCCCCTACACGTTACCTTCCACCGGAACTTCGTCAGGGAGACAGAGTATCATGCAGGGATACTATTTATGTGTGCACAAGCAAGTAGATGTGTTGGCACTATCAGTAACCCGTAGTTTGTATGGAGCTATTTATGTGTTCAGGTTGAGTGACCTTGCGTGATAAGGAGCGTTGTAGTCCTTGTTAACTGAGTAATCTCAGTGACATTCCTGCATCACAGTGGTGCTCAGCGTAAATGAGAAAGCAGTTCAAAGCAGCACAGCACCTTTGGACCTGTCTCCCCCTGCCCTGAAGTTGCCTGCAAGATGACATCTTACCAATAAATCAGCATCACTGCATTAACCCGGTGAGTGCCGCTGGTTTTTACTTTCTCAATGGCTTGTGCTGATACTATTTATGTGTAGTTGCAATTAGGGAGACACCTGTTACAAATAATACAAAAGAACACCAACCTATTAGCAGCGAAACATCCCCTGGGACCTGTGTGGTCATGGCAAGATGGCGCCCGTGGCATGCCGTTACACTCACTGCGCATGCGCATCCAAGTAATGGCAATGTATTGAGCCGGAAGTGGGTATGTAAGGGCACTCGTCATCATATTACTAGAGAACTTCCGGACAGCCATCACATTCTACATAAAATAGCGTTGTCAGCGCATGCGCACATAGTTGTCAATGAAGAGCGGACTAGAAATAGACATTAAATAGCAAAATCCGTAACATAGTCTACAATTTGAATCTCATATATATATACAATAAGATAGCGCCTACTCTATGCCAATTCGCCCATTTCGACTGCGCAGGAGTGTATTGGCAAAAAGTTGGTCAAAAGGTTGTAATTTAAGGGGACTTATATCACACCGTCCATAGAATGACGCTGACAGCGCATGCGCACACAACTGCTGGCGAAGCATAAACGGTCAACTGTGGGCAAAATTAAAATCAAATACATGATTTACAATCTCCAAGACGTACATGATTATAGTGACGTAAAATCTATGAGAGGATCCCTGATTGGGCAATCAATAACCATCATGTACTGCTGGTCATGACCACCATTGATGGCCGTTATATGTGTCAATTGTTCAGCGCATGCGCGTGAAATACATCACAAAAAAACCCATAGACAGATAACACTTGTCATCACAACATGCGTAGGATGACGCTGACAGCACATGCGCACACAACTGCTGGCACAGTATGGACTCAAGATGGTATGTATAGGCAAAATCAAAATCAAATACATGATTTACAATCTCCATGATGTTCAAGATTATAATAACATAAAATCTATAAGAGGGTCCCTCTTTGGACGATCGGTAACCATCATGTACTGCTAATCTTAGTCACCATAAAAAGCTGCTACATGTGTGAATTATTCAGCGCATGCGCATAGATTACATCAAAAAGCCCCGTAAACATATAGCAGACCAAATGCCACAATTCATGTCAAGTTTAGCCGTCATAAGTGGCCGCTATGTACTTAATCGTTCAGTGCATGCGCAAAGCCAAATTGTGGCATATAACAAGAGTAAGTCCGACTGCTGACTAGCATATTTGAATAGCCACAATACACATTCAAGACACCACTATTAGCCTAATCCCACTTATTACGAGTCTGCCCCCAATAAACAACAGCACGCAGCAAACGACGGTGGTTACGCAGGTAAATTATAGTAGAGTAGAAAATTATTATAGTAGAGTAGACAATTATGGATAACGTGGCCTCCACTGTACATCTAATATCATTAGCAATATGTATGCCTTCTATCTCATACTACATTGCATAGCGAATGCCACCTTATATTAAACAATGTCTATTTATGGCTTGGTCAAATATGTATTTTAGCGCAGGCCTCAGGACCATGCCCACCATGCCACACACGTCCAGGAAAAAAAAAAGGGGGGGGGGGGGGAAGAAATTAGTACAATACAGTATATAAAGAGTTTGCATCAAAGGATTAATTAGACATAATATATGGAAGACAAGGAACGCGTTCCAGAATAATGTGTATGTTGAACTCACACATCTGGCACTAATCATAGAGTGTCCACAACGAGAAATATTATTTGTCGAACGACTAAGGACAAAGGTGGATATAAGTTTAACCAACATTCCTAGCAGTCAGAGGGCACCAAGTTCCAAGTGTCCACATTCAAGGCATGTGTAAAGAAAATATACAAAAAATTAGAACCAAAAAATGCAATACATTACTGCAAGACACATTAGAAAGTGAGGTGCTCAGCTGAGCATCAAGCTCAATGAAGCACTTTCTCAATAGTGCATGCTTGCTCAACACTAATGTTGGATATTACCAATAAGTTAAGCTAGTTGTGATGTCCCAACAGCTTTCATACACATTGGTGATGTTACAGCAGGTTACCTGTCTGAAACACTTGCTAAGTAAAGGTAGGCATACAACTTCAAAAAATGTTGCCCGAATGAACTCTCAGCCAACAGTTATACTTTCTCTCCTCTGTTCCTGTGTTCTCTATAGGTAAGGATAAGCTGCCAACCTGACAGCACTGGCAGTAGCTTATCTCTCTGAGAACAAAGGGGTTGGGAAGTGATACTACACATTGTTCCAATCTCCAACATCATCTGTCCTAAATCATCAGTATAAAATGTATGGGAACCTGATGGCTCAGACATGATGAGTTACCTTCATGGTATAGTTAAAGCGCAATAAAATTATATTAGGGCTTGCGCTTAACCAGGCTGTCATTTACAGATTTTGGCTGGGTTCACACTACGTATATTTCAGTCAGTATTGTGGTCCTCATATTGCAACCAAAACCAGGAGTAGATTAAAAACACAGAAAGGATCTGTTCAAACAATGTTGAAATTGAGTGGATGGCCGCCATATAACAGTAAATAACTGCCATTATTTCAATACAACAGCCGTTGTTTTAAAATAACAGCCAATATTTGCCATTAAATGGCGGCCATCCACTCAATTTCAACATTGTGTGAACAGATCCTTTCTGTGTTTTTAATCCACTCCTGGTTTTGGTTGCAATATGAGGACCACAATACTGACTAAAATATACGTAGTATGAACCCAGCCTGTATCATGATTATAAGATAATGTAATAATAACATATATAATGGTAAACGACAATTAATAATAATAATAAATCATAATAAGCTAACGGCCATAGTTGTGATAAGCTTGGAAGCTCTCCCCCTTCACTTCTCCCCGATGCCAAGGAATTTACTAGCCATGTTGCCTAACAATTTATTTTAGATGTGATTTCATTTATACAGTTGCCACCTTTTTATATGCAATCATTTAAGTTATGTTCAAACTATTTCCAGATCAAAAGTGCGTTGAATAATTGTAGTGATACAGTGGTGGTATTGTCTAGCTGTGGAGAACAGTAGCCAATGCAAGCATTCATAAAAGAGGCCAAGTATCTGCAATGTACTGTACTGCTATATTCACATTCACTGTGTTCAAACTGTGGGATGTGTTTTTAAATTAAATTTAATGAATTGAGATCACATTCTTCAGATTGCCCTGAAAGACCTTACACTTTGTGAAAACAGACTCCTGGTTTATGGGTGAACGCCATTGTAGGAAGGGCTATAATACTTTGTAGATGGGTCTAAACTTTCTTTGAGGAGAGGAGCTTTGAAACTGTGTTTTGAATCCTGACCTCATTTGCCAGGAACTGGCAGGGTTCTAACTTTCTATACTGTCAGAGAAAGGCTGGTTTATCAGATGCTGAGATATTGAAAATTCCCATGGACGCATTTTTGAGAGACATGGTCAAGTAAACATTTTACTACATGTTAAACAGAACAAGATAGAATGACAACCAGATTTTAAGAAATTTAAAAGGGCATAAATAAATAAAGTAATTCATTTAAAAGTCTAATTTTCAGCTGTAGTGTATATGTATATTCTAATGTGTGAGTGTTTATAGGTTATGTAATGGTATACATTTATATCCTATTTCTTGTTCTCAAACTTTATCAAAAATAAATCCAATGAAAATGGTTGATTTTGTTTTAGTTTAAACATATAAAGTAAAAATGCCTCAAAAAGTACTTTCACCATTGCAAATGCATCTAAAATAAATAATAAGATAAGTCTGCATTTACTCTTGGTTAAAAACATCCTACCGCTTTGTGGTTACAGTCCCTAGGCAAACCTATGTGGCTCTGGTTACAATTATACTGTGTGGGATTTAACTTAGTATTCATACTCCAGTCCATCAATTCCCTTTTTTTGGTAACATACATTTGGTAGAGTTAGCAAGAAATACAGTTGCTGTAGTATTAGTCAGACTATGCATGGCTTGTTTGTAGTCTGTAACCATAGAAACCAAGAGGTTGGCATAGAAGCTGTAGACCCAAAATGTAAAGTAACTTGTCTGAGACTCATAAATGCCTACAACCATTACTGTAGCATTACACCCTGCTGATAAGCAGCCCCTGTAAAAGGCCAGCAGTTAGCCAAAGTACTAGAAATCTCTTATTTGCCGACAGATCTCATTGTTTGTGTGGGCATTTAAATCATGACTAGTTGGCTGCACATCTTCCAGTGTTAACGGGAATGTGCAGCTGACTATGAAGAAGTTAATAGGCCACACGAACAATGTAATGATCATTTGATTGGGCCTTGTAAAGGCTCTGCAAACATATACCGATGTTGCTGCAGAGGGCCATATAAACCCGATGAGATGATTGGACAGTTCATCATATCATGTTAGAGGAGATGCCAAGTACCTCTGTTGAACAGGAGTATTTAAAAGTATTTGAAAAAAATATATTTTGAAAATGCCAAACTCTGCAATTGGCAAATTTTTTCCTTCTCTCATGAAAGAAAGGCAGGGAACGAACTCCGTTGGTACATGTTAAAACTTTGAGGTTTCAGGGCAAAGCAATGCCATCCCATCTGGTCTGCAGTCACAACGTTTTTCATGTTTGTCTCCCTTAATGGAAAGCTAATTTATAGGGCACTTTGTTTACCAGCAAATACATGGGCAGAAAGAAGGCCTCCATGTATACATTACATCCAAGGCATTCAAATGAACTAGTCATGGAATTCAAATAAGCTATAATACATGTGATTAGTCAGTTTTCAATTAAAATTGATGTAATGTACAGAGCACTTTTGGAATAGGAATTTACTATTTGGTGAAAGATATACAATTTTTTCTCAATTGTAAAATGATTGGGATCTTAAATTAGGTTCACAGCTTCCTGAGCCTAGCATTCACACCTCTTTAGGCAGCCAAACACCTTCAATAACTGTTATCTCTCCAATCTTCCCTATGCAAATGAATGTTCGGAACTGCCTTCACTTTGGGAAGGGATAAGCCACACTGCTTTGTCAGTGGTTTATCTCTCAACAAACAAAGGGATTTGGCAGTGAAATTCCATCACGCCCAGCCCCTAGTACAATGCATGAACATAATTTGTATGGGGACCTTTAGTAAAATCCCTATCTTGGTAATGGGGAAGATAGAAACATAGAAAATTGTCAGAAAAAAAAGAAGCACCTGGTCCATCAAGTGAACCCAAATTACTAATAACATAGCTAAATATCAACTGCCGACACATATAACTGTTTTATAAACAACTATACAGCATATATGTCTTGCATTGATATTGTTACAACATACGGTCCCTTTAAGACGGAAAATAAGGCTGCAAACAATAATTACACTTACTTGCACACGATCAGACCTTGCAGGTTGCTCTGATCATGCAATTCTCATCAATGCCAAAGCAACCACTAGACCGCTGACAGGTCTCACTAGCCCAGAGAATCCATTTACAACCATTTCTACTCAATGCACATTCTATTGGAGATGCTGAGAATATCATTTATTATTGGTTTGAAACCTTTGTGTATTGTTCCCTTATTGACATAATAAAATCTTCTATGGGTTTGTAAAATATACATTAATAGCAGCGATGATTTAATCAAACAGGATAAAAATAGCCTCTGTGTTCTTCAGAACACATCCATGATGCAAACAAGACAACTTAATTGTTTGTTTCTCTAAGGGAAGGAGCTAAACCAGGGAATTAATTTGGTTCAGTATGTGAAACAATTCGTTTGCTTGGCCTTACTCTGAGAATTAAAGAAGTTTTCTCATACACAATAAACATGTAAATCAGTCCAGGAGAGTAAAGATGATGTCGCCTAAGTCTTTTATAAGAATAAATAAAGGGTGGGATAAAAAAGAGCCTGTTGAAGCCAAAGGGTCATTAAAAGATGTTTAAATGACGTCATTGGTAACACTCACATGGCAGTGAGGCCTGAAAGGGACTGGGGCCCCACACATCAGGGGATTAGTCAAACTCTGAGCTTTAAATATCATGGACTTTTATGTATCTTCTATACAAGATGCATTACGTAATTGTAATGGAATCAATATTTTCAGCAAAACTTCCAATACTTCATAAACACCCGAAGCATCCTAAAGGAATATTGCAGAATGTGCAGGAACACACTAATTCTAGGTTGTCACTCTTCTTCTTTTAACATTATAATATTAAATAAATATCTATATATAAATCATGTTAGAGCAACTTTTGACATGGCAAATGCTCATAGAAAGTGGTACATATTGCAGGCAAAGCTTTAGTGCACAATTCTATTTAATGTATTTCTCCATTGACAAAGCTTAAACATGTTTTATCAATCTTCACCCCTAGGGCATTTTGGAATGTAACCACAGCACTAATGTATGCACTGTGTGTATAGGAGTCTCTTTATTCTTCTTATTCCAAGTCATTTACATTTACCATCCGATAGCAGTCACTTTACTTTCTGATTTTCCCTTCTGTTTCTATCTACATCTATCAAGCAAGTAACATCATAATCTGCCGCAGTCACCATGGACTTGAGTCTTCTAAAACTAATAGAAAGCATACAACCCACACCAAACTACCAACCTGTGGCAGCCATAATGGCTGATAATTGTTCAAATATGGCCAAAAATCGCTTGGTGTAATAGGGCCTTAAGGATGGATTCCCACATACAGGATCTGCTGCACATTTGCAGATATCAATGTAACTAAATCAATCTGCAGCAGATCCTGTATGTGTGACTGCATCCTTGAATTAAAAAGTATAGAAATATCTGTAACATTTTCCTATAGTGAACCACAAGTGTCCCTTTTTGGCCGTCCAAAAAAGTTGGGAAGTATGAGAAAGCCTTTGCCCCTGTCCACAAAGTGAGGTCCATAGAGACATGGTTTGATGAGTTTATTGCAAAGGAAATTTGATAAATTGGAATGCTGATCGAGAGTGACAACAACAACTGCTTGACCTTACTAATGTTGGTTTGTTAATATTATTGTCTGGGAAAGAAACTGTGGGGACAATACACCTAAATACATTGTTTGTCCCTCTGTCACCCTATAGTCTCATGTGGTTTGTTAATAGGCATCAATCTTTAGGCACACTCCATGGGGGAGATTTATCAAACATGGTGTAAAGTGAAACTGACTCAGTTGCCCCTAGCAACCAATCAGATTCCACCTTTCATTCCTCACAGACTCTTTGCAAAATGAAAGGTGGAATCTGATTGGTTGCTAGGGACAACTGAGCCATTTTCACTTTACACCATGTTTGATAAATCTCCCCCCATATCTTTAATAACTGTCAGCTGACACTTATCTCTCCTGTCCTCCTTGGAGGTTGTATGTGACTGCACAATTCTCATGAAAGCCAAAGCAGCCACTAGGTGACAGCTTGCACCAACCCAAAGCATCCATTATTTAACTCCTAGGGGTCCGGGTGCTAAGACCCCTGCCGATCATTAGAATGAAGCCATATGGAACTTCCGGCACAACGATTACCGAAAACTCCATACAGCTCCATCATAATTCTTTCGACGGAGGGTCTCAGCACCTGGATCCTGACAAACACTACTCAAGCCACACTTGGGAGACAACAGTGAGCAGCACCCGCACCCCGACAAACACCAATCCACACATGGAAGACAGCAAAGAGCAGGGGTGCTCCACAGTACATTGTGAAGCACTCTTCCCCCTACTCTCCCCCACGTATGGATTGTTGGGCATTTGTTTGCACAACAAATGACCATTCATATGTACCTAGTGAGTACTGCCTATTCACTTTTCTACATTAAGGCTGAGCAACACACTGGTCGCCCTATCCTATGTCCATCTGGGCTGGCCAAATACTGCACAGTACTTGTACAGGATATCTAGTTGCAGAGGTCGTCTAGCAAGCTGTGCCGGGTATGTCTCTGCTTTACTATCTATAAATAAAAAGATATAAACAAAATGATATTTAACACATTTGCTATCGCCACACTAAATTATCACATTCCTGCTCTCACATGGTAAATGACGTTCAAAAAAAAAAAAAAAAGCAAAATTGCTGATTTTGGGTCACATGAAATCCAGAAACATTTGAATAGAAAGCATATACGCAAGATACTGACAAAAATAGAGATCATGTTACAAGTGTTATAAGAATCAGAATAGAGCAATTTTAAATACATTTAGTTTTTTTTTTTTTTTTTAAAGATTGACATTTTTTTTTTAAACCGACAAATAAAATTAAAGTTATATGTGTATTGCATAGTGTTGTAATAATACTGACTTGAGGAACATAGCTAACATGTCAGTTTTACCAAGAGCAAATGGCGTAAAGAGGAGACAATGGCGGGCGGGCAATGTTAATAAACATTTTTCAATTTCACATGCAAATTCTTCTTTTCACTTTCCCAGCATATTAAATAGGAAAATGAAGCCTGTCATTACAAAGTACAATTGGTGTCACAAAATTAAGGGCTCATATGGGCCTTTAGGTGAAAAAAACAAAGGAGGAAAGAACAAAAGTGCAAGAACAAAAATTAGGCTGTGTCGTTAAGGGCCTAAAGTATTATCCTGTTATGCACATCCTGTTGGAAATCCCGGAATATTATGCCATGTAACCTGATTAATTTCAGTCGGACTTCCCTTCTGCTCCAGATGATCACCTCCTGTCTGCATCTGTCATGTGACATCACATTCTTAGTAGCTACAAAGTCTATACTCCTACAAATAAAATGAAGACTTCCACCTACACTGGAATGTCAAATTGTACTTCTACTGTGCATATACTGTTAGTGGCAAGAATTTATATCCACCTGGGCACTTGCAATTATATACATAGAAAACATCCATTAGAGAAAGTGCTGCCTGAACCCGCTGTTTGAAGTTGCTTTATAATACTGTCTTGCCCTTCTGCCAGTTCTCCGCTTTATCTTGTTGACATGCATTAAACTTTCCACCAAAACAACTTTGTGTTTCTACCTTCCATGATATATTTGTCAGACTTCAGAACCTGATGAGTTTTTAAATTGTGTTTTATTCAAGCTGCTCCTCTATTCATTATGTCTCACCTTGACAAGCTAATTATAATCAGCTCCCACTAACAAACACAATTCAGTACTAACGTATCTATGTACTTTATGACTCGCAGCCCACAGATCAATGCTGTTCTGACCATGGCACACTCATCTGGCAGAATATTAATAAAAATGTTCTTTCGTGTCCTTATCCATTTGTGCGTAAAATAGGAACCCTCAGAGTGCTTACTGCTCCAGTAAAATCGATACATCATATGTTATTGCGACTATCGCTTTTCTTCCACAATTGTTGTGCATTTATATTTTACACTTTATCTTATTATCAAATATTTAGAACTCATAATGCAGAGGGCCGTATTGTGTCCGTCTTTGTAAAGATTCCAAATGAATCTACCAAAGATGCATGGGTCTCTGCCTGCCCCTTTATTTGGCTGCCACCTAATAGGGGCTCTACAGAGGAGTCTTTTTGGGGTGAATATTTCTGAACGTAACATATTTCTCTTGATGGTATCTGTAGGAATGGGTTGATGCATTCTGGTGTACTATATAAACCTTTCCCATAAACCAGTCTTTTGCATTTTTTAAGAAATACAAAAAAATTCTACATTATATAAATGTACATTAAGGTTATGTTCAGACAGTGTTGTTGTTTTTTTAATAACAAGAACGGCCATTGTTAGCAATTTAAACAATAGCCGTTCTTGCACACAATGTATTGAACAACGGCCACTGTGCCCCTGCAGCCGTGGAAATAATTGACTTGTCGATTATTTACGGCCAGCAGACTGTGAACAACGGCCGCTATTCACAGTCTGTTCTCACAATGTATGGCGGTGCTCACGGCCACAGACAATGGTTAATTAGATTGTTCATCCAACCGATACTGCAGTACTGGATTGGTCAACATGTAAGACATTGGCCGTTGTTTAACACAGCCGTGTCAAACAATGGTCATTGTCATTACAAAGTGTGAACATAGCCTTAAGGGTTTTTTTTTTTTAGGCAAAGCAAGCCAATCGGCTGCACTACATATTAAGCAGAGTTTGTATGTCATTCATTGTGTAATGGTGGTAAACTGTAACTGCAGCCCAGCACCCTTTCAAGTGAATTAGGAGTGGGCACTCCACTGATCCGTGACTGATAAGCTATCCTCAGCAAGGGTTTCTATTTTTTTTTTCAGCACAGTTTTTTTTACATACATATTGATATTTATTTATCCCCTTTATGTTCACAGATCAATATGATAAATAGACAAATTAAAAAACAAAAGATAGATAGATAGATAGATAGATAGATAGATAGATAGATAGATGACTAATACCAATGATATATGATTGGCCTTAAACAAAAAGCAAACGAATAGCCAGAGCTCCACTTATACTGTGCAGTCTGCCAACATAGAGACAAAAACAAAAAATAATATTGGGGTAACCTGTAAGTGTCAGGACTCCCGCATATACTCCCTCCAGCGTATACACAATAAAAATCTGTACCAACTCACCACATTAATGCCCCTATTCCACAGGTCGTTTGCTCCTCGTTCCCCGCTCGCTGCCGCCGCTATTCAGCACGGCTGCTGCGAGCGGGTGAGTGCGGGAGGGGGCAGTGGAGAGCTGCGGGGGGGGCTGCCCGGGGGATCGTCCAGGCAGCCCATAGGATACAGCAGCGTCTGCTGCCGATGCTCCTATTCAACGGAGTGACGGCAGCAGATCGCTGCTATATCAGTCGCTTTTTTTTCAACATGTTGAAAAACAAGCGACTGCAACGATCAGCCGACATGAACGATGTCGGCTGATCGTTGCACTCTATTCCACCGGACGATTATCGTCCGTAGCAGCCGATATCGGCCGAATACGAACGATAATCGTTCCGTGGAATAGGGCCTTAAGGTGAACCCCAGAGAGTTGGTAATTATACTAGCAATGGCCTCTCTCAGACTATAAGTCTACAAAACTGGGCACATATGTAACACAAAAAGCAGACGAATATCAAGCACTTATCTAACACCTTTTTACACTGTCCAGTTTGCACACTACTATGGCTAAAGCCCCTATTACACTGGGTGATATTGAGGAGCAAACGAGAGCTGTTAGCGCTCGTTTGCTTCTCAGTCCCCACTTGCTACCGCTGCAAGATGCTCAGTAATGCCTGGTGATCGCTAGATCGTCTGGGAAGCCCATAGAGGATAGCGGCGGCCTTCTGCTGCCGCTCCTAGTCCTGGGGCTACGGCAGCAGATCGCTGCTATCCTGGTCATTTGTCTTTCAACATTTTGAAAGACAAACAACAGCAACGATCAGCTGACATCATTCATGTCGGCTAACCTTTTCTTTTATTACACCAGACGATTATGGGCCTTAACGGCTGATATCGGCCAAATACGGCCGTTAATCATTTAGTGTAATAGGGCCTTAACATACAGACCTTTTGTGTCAGATGTGAAGCTGTGGCTTGCACTTCACCCATCTTTTGTGAGTCTTTTACACAGTTTAGTTGGATGCTGTATGCCCAGTTTTGTAGATTTATAGTCCGAGAGTGGCCATTGTTAGTATAGGGACGAACTCTCTGGGGTTCACCTTAATGTGGTGAGTTGGTGAATTCTGTTTGATCAAATGGTTTGTTAAGAATCAAATTTTTTTATTAAAAAGCAAACAAATTTTAGAACAGATCATGTGTACTCTGGAGGAAGATAATGTGGTGAGTCCCGACACTTGCAATTTGCTGCAGCATATTTGTCTGTATGGTTGGTCTAAGATAGTTGTTTAAGTACACAGATATTGTGGAACAAACTGGTTCACATCTTGGAAATTAAAATGTATCTGCTTGTCATAAATGTTTAAAAAGCTTATTTAGTCCTTAACATATTTAACATTTTTGATCATTTCCTCCTTTCTTTCTTCTTACCATATTTTCTGGCGTATAAGGCGACTGGGTGTATAAGACGACCCCAGACTTTTCAGCAGATTTTCAGGGGTTCGCCTTATACCCCAGAAAATGTTAACCCCTGCCTGACCGCAGCCCTGCTGCGGTCAGGCAGGGGTTAACTGCAGCTAAACCCCTGTGTGTGTGTGACATACACTACCTGCGCCACCATAAAAAACAAACAAACATTTAACTTACCTAGTGCCCATTCCCGTCCTCCGCGCTCCTCCTGTACCGTTCCCGGGGCAGGCAGTGTGACGTACACTACCTGCGCCGGAGACGGAAATCGCCGAACCTCTGCCGGGCAGCCGAGCATCTCATCGGAGAGGCTCAGAGACGCTCAGCTGCCGGGAGAACTTCAGGAGAATGAGAGAGGAGCTGGAAGTTCCTGAAACCTCTCTCATTCTCCCGAAGCTCTCCCGGCAACCGAGCATTTCTGAGCCTCTCTGATGAGACGCTCTGCTGCCCGGGAGAAGTTTGGCGATCTCCGTCTCCGGCGCAGGTAGTGTACGTCACACTGCCTGCATCGGGAAGGGTACAGGAGGGGCGCGGAGGACGGGAATGGGCACTAGGTAAGTTAAATGTTTGTTTGTTTTTTATGGTGGTCGTCCCATACGGTGGGGATGGGGCCATTTTTGAGCCCCCCCACCGTATGGGGCGACCATACTCGGTGTATAAGATGACCCCTGACTTTAAGCCTGATTTTTTGGTATGGTACGGTATATAGATTTAGATCCCTAAGTCTTTCCTGATATGTTTTGTTCCTGACACCCTCCATCCTTTTTGTAGCCCATCTGTGGACCTGTTCTGTTTTATCAATATTTTATGTCGGTGAAGTCTTAGAACTAAACACAGTGTTCCAGATGTGGTCTCACTAGAGCTCTGTACAGTGGGATCATAATATTGAGTGAAATACCCCTTTAAACATTGAGAGCATCTCAGGTCTTCATATTTTTTGCAGTAAGTTTCAAAACTTTGTAACAAGGTAAGTGAAAAACATTTACAGCTATATCTTACATCCCTGTTTGTCTCCCACAGTGACATAACCACTTCCCTGTATTCTCTCTATACTGTGACCCTGTGATTGCTATGCAACAGTGCACACAGTCTCACACAATTCTTTTTGACTGTATCTGCAGTGGAGACCAACTACCAGTGCTTCCTTAAGGTTGCAGTTGAACTGAGCATTTCTTGCCCATTTTATTGGGTCATAAGTAATAGAGGGCAGCAGGTTATAAAAACAAAACAGGCACATGGGGTGATTAAAAATAATAAAATTCACACACCTTTCATGCGCCACTGGTACCTTACTGCTTTGTCCCCACTGCACAGCTGCTTTCAGGTTCTGGCGTTGTGATGTTGCAGGACGCCTTAGCCAATCAGCAAATGGCACAGGACACTGCTGCTGCTGACTGGCTTGTTCGGCCTGCAACATCACAACCCCAGAACCTGAAAGTTGCGACACAGTGGGGACAGAGAAGTAACATACTGGTGTTGACCCGGGAGCCATGTTGTTGAGCGTATCTTTTTATTTTTAAACACCCCCTCCCTAGGCATATATAAAAAAAAGTCCCCTTCCTGGACAACCCCTTTAAATAACATCAACTCTTACTTTAGTCACTTTTTCAAAACTCAAGCTACTTTGCAAAGCTACAGTATACGTCTCACATCTTAAAATTAATACTATCTTAAGAGAAAACTAAAGATGTTCTTAAAAAGTTTTGTTTGTCTAGATTACACATTTTAGATCTTGTAGAATTTGTAGTCATGCACAGATATTATCCAGCATAAGCCAGCAAAAAGATAATTGTTTTCAGCAAAGCAATATATCTTAAAGCTCTCCGCTCTGAGGTTCATTTATTTATTATAGATTAAAATAAAGTGAACGCAGTGTCCCTTTTATCTTACATTTCTCCTATGGAGAGGACTTATATATGACATGCAATACAAATTTTAGTGCCACTCAGACTCAAAATCCTTTTTAGGACCATCATCTGCTTGCTCATATAGAAGAAAAAATATTCTTTTATGATGGGAACAAACTTAGGCTATGTTCATACTACGTATCAGACCGGCCGTTCCGTGACCCGGCCGGGCCGGTCTCTGCCGGGATTATCCCGGACAGTACTTGAGTACCGGCCGGATGATCTTTCCCGCCGCAGTGTTCTGATCAGAACCTCCTACAGCACACAATGAAGCAAGCGGCCGAAGCCGCTCGCATCATTGTGTGAACTCACAGTGAGCTCACATGTCAGTTATTTGCGGGTCCGCACGGGATCCCAGCCGCCGCGTATACGAATGTATAAATGTAGGCAATGTTCCTCACTGCATAAAGTAGTTGTTGCCGATAGTAACACCAGCCGTGCTTTTACGTAGTGTGAACGTTCCCTTCCATCCTGTGTCAGTGGAACAGTCGGGCCCCATAGACTTAAATTAGGAGTCTGACTCATCATGTAATGAAGAGCCAAGAGAGGGCAACTCTTAGTGCCGTCTTCTCCCGGATTGTTCTCAAGATCAGTAGAGATCTGAACACTCAGACCTGGACCGATAAAAACTTTTGACGTATCTCTGTGATATGTCCAAAGTTTTTTATGATAACAGGTACACGTTAAACAAAATAAAAAAAAACATATAAAATAGTTTACATGATTACAATCATGGGTGCAAAAACAGGCTGAAAAACATTCTTCTTTTCAGTTTATAGTTGTGATGAATAAAAATACACTTTTCCGTTCAACATACCGCATGTATAGTCTCTATTTGCTATGGTAAAGGGTCCTATTACACGACCCGTTCATAAAGTGTAAATGAGCACTGATCAGCTAGATCGGCACTTGTTCACTGAGCAATTACACAGACCAACTACCGGGCAGCAAGGGCTACACAGACATTGTTAGCGATGTCTGTGAAGCCCTTGCCTTTAGTGTAAAATAATAAAGTATCAACTTACCATATCTCGTTTCCTGGTGTCCTCAGGCCTTCTCCGGTGTCCTTGGACCTTTCCCTGTGTCCTCAGGCCTTCCCTGGTCTCTGTAGCTTTGCCTTTTGTTCTGGTCTCTGCACTGACAGGGCACGGCCGCTCAGCCAGTCACTGGCCATGGCAGAGCTGCAACTGTAGAGACCAGGGAAGGCTCGAGGACACCGGGGAAGGCCCAAGGACACCAGGGAACATGGTAAGGTAAGTAAATACATTATTATTTTATACTATAATCATCAGCTGTTGGCTGCGCATCGCTATTACTCATAGTGATGCTCATCTGACGCCCAATGATTTTAGGTCGTTGTCATCGGCTGATCGTTTTCTCTATTACACAGAGTGATAATTGGCCTGATTTGGCTGATTATTGCTCCATGTAATAGGGCCCTAAAACTCTGTGACAACTGTAATCTCCAGCCTTAGGGACCTATTATATGGGCAGATCCATGCATGTCATTGATCTAACTGATGAGATTTTTATGTGGCTCAATTATTGTGCGGCCAGGGTTGCACAAAAGATCACTGGACCATTCACGAGGCCCTTGGCCTGCACCGTTGTTGTCCACACACACCTTATTTACAAAGGAGCATTTATTGCAAACCAACAATGATTTTTAGGAACAATAAATGATTGATTTTTTTGCTCACTGATTTATCACTATGTATTTCTGCCTTTTTGGTCAATAATTGTCCTTTGTGACCCTTTACTTCTCGGCTCCAATGCAGTCTGTAATCTGTGACTCACCTACAATGCGTTATTTATGATACAGGTGTCAGAGGAAGCATGTAGACCATACCCAATGTAAATAGATTACTGAAATGAAACACACTGGCAATGTAGATTATGTTTTTTTAAAGGCTCCCCAATAGATGCAGTCTCTTTAAATGAATCAGCTATTTTAAAGTTTGCAATGAAGCAAAAATGTCGGACCTCAGCAACCTTATTTTACCTTGTTATATAAATTTTTATAATGTGTATCAATAATTTATATTTTTGTATGCAGTGACTGCTTTAGAATCTGCCAGTCTAGATTTGGTGCCAACTCTGCAAAACCGAGTGCATGTCTGAGACTTGTACAACTTTTCTCCACTGCCTCCCACTATCAGACACACCACCAGATTATACTAAGAAATGGACCAATTAATCTGTTCTTATAAATAAACAAATTCCAGCAGTCAGCTAATATTATCAGCAATCCTATTTTTATTCCTTTTCTGTGTAAATAATAAATCAAGTTTATGCCATCTGGGGAGATGATACACATACATAAATTATTACTGTTGTATTGGTTTAGCCCGACTGGTACCTAAAAAAAGGCACGGCTTAATGTTTCAGGTTTTCATTTATCATCACAAATTATAGGACATGACTTTAGGAGATGACAGGGATGAAACATCAGATGCTTTAAAAGTAACTAAAAGCCTTCCCTTATGTAAGTAGATATCATTAGTATACCATCCAGACATGACTCACTATAGACAGGACTCAAAGCTTTCTTAAGAATGACACCTGGTGAGTAACTATACCTGAGGTTCAAACATACGTCTAGCACCAGCTATGTGTAAAACCACAGCTTTACCTCCTTCTCTCTTCTCTCTTTTAATAACTAAATATTATCAGGCAAGTGTGAAAAGTGCTTAAAAGCACTTTCAGTTAAAAGTCATGATTTCACTCTCTTTATGGCTCCTTGTAGTTCTCAGTTTTAGCAAAAATTCTGGATTCATTTACACTATGAGGGTCATTTACTAAACAAAAACACACAATTTATGGTGTGAAATTCCCCATTTGTCTGCTATGGACATGCCCAATCCTGCTGCTTGCTTTGAAGTTTTTGCTTGGAAACAATTTAAAACTCAACTTTAGGACTTTAGGTAATCCAGGTAATAGGAATGTTGAAGTGCTTGTGTTTCAGACAAATAAATGGGGTAAAATGCCAGAAAATATGGTAAGGTAATATCTTTATTACTACTATTTACTTGTATAGTAATACTATTTATTACTAGAAATAATGGAGTCTGGCATAGGTCTGTGTAAGAGCTGTATAATGTAAAAAGTACTGCTCTTTTTAGACTTATACATCTTAGGATATATGTGCATGACATTGACACACTATAGAACCTGTAAGGCAGAATAAGTATGCACTAGAAATTTGTATATATCCTTTGCACTGAAGTATAAAGCCTCTGTAATGGAAGATGTCTAAGGCAGGTGAGAGAATATGTTAATAAAAATTTAATTGGTCCCATATGAACTCTGCCTATCAATGTGGAGTGCAATAAGCCATATAAACTCTGCCTATCAATGTGGAGTAAGTCATATAAACTCTGCCTATCAATGTGGAGTAAGCCATATGAACTCTGCCTATCAATGTGGAGTGCAATAAGCCATATGAACTCTGCCTATCAATGTGGAGTAAGTCATATGAACTCTGCCTATCAATGTGGAGTAAGCCATATGAACTCTGCCTATCAATGTGGAGTTAGCCATATCAACTCTGCCTATAAATGTGGAGTAAGCCATATGAACTCTGCCTATCAATGTGGAGTGCAATAAGCCATATGAACTCTGCCTATCAATGTGGAGTGCAATAAGCCATATGAACTCTGCCTATCAATGTGGAGTGCAATAAGCCATATGAACTCTGCCTATCAATGTGGAGTGCAATAAGCCATATGAACTCTGCCTATCAATGTGGAGTGCAATAAGCCATATGAACTCTGCCTATCAATGTGGAGTGCAATAAGCCATATGAACTCTGCCTATCAATGTGGAGTGCAATAAGCCATATGAACTCTGCCTATCAATGTGGAGTGCAATAAGCCATATGAACTCTGCCTATCAATGTGGAGTAAGCCATATGAACTCTGCCTATCAATGTGGAGTGCAATAAGCCATATGAACTCTGCCTATCAATGTGGAGTAAGTCATATGAACTCTGCCTATCAATGTGGAGTGCAATAAGCCATATGAACTCTGCCTATCAATGTGGAGTGCAATAAGCCATATTGTAGATCCATCCAACAGATTTATGGTCCTTCAAACAATCCTTTACCAAGATAGTTCCTCAAAATTTGGAAATTTTACACTTATCTCATAAGTGGGGGCTCCCCTTCTAGAATGGCACAGAACCTTTTTTTTTTTTTTTTATTAAACAAACTGTTGTTTTCTTCACACTGGTGACATGACAAGTTTGGTGGTAGCAATACACACTTGATGGCACAGTATGTTTAGAGGTCTCTGTACAAGTCTATGAGTAGTTCTGCCAACTGCAGAGAAGCTATCAGTGATGTACAGATGTATATAACATAAGTTCAGGTTTGCTGCTACCGAATAACTAACATTTGCCTGAAAACAGCCCTTGGTGTGGATGCACTTCTGCTGAAGAGGTGGTAAGTGACAAAGACCATCCATTTGCCCCTTCTTTGTACACTCCATTAAACTCTGACTTTTTTTTAAAAAGCTGTGATTGTGAAAGGTTCCATAGGATATGTTTCTTTTCAAGAATATTCAATGAATGCACACTTCCTGGCGAGTGCAGTTAAAACTGAAGATTCCCATACCCCCTACAGATATTAAACTTCTTTATGATGCCTCTCATTTCAAGACACAATATCCTGGACAATGTCCTCTTTTAGACCCTGCTCTCCCCAGGGGCTCCCACTTGGGGTTTCTATATATTGGCCCCCTACCACTAGGCTTTTTCTTATAACCTCATCACTCGAACAGTATCCTTTTCAGTCCACATATGGGTCAGTTTCTCACAGAGTTTTTGTATACAGTTCCCTGACTTTGAGAACCAGTTGTTGAATGAGACGTGAAGATGACCAACCATAGTGGTTACAAAATGTGGATATGACCATGTACAGGTATATCCTATAACAAAAAATAATGCTATTTCCTGACCTGATATCCCTCTGCTTTGCACCTATTGGTTCCCACTGGACCATTGGACTTGAGCTAATTAAAAAAAAATAAAAATAAAATAAAAATAAAAAAGAAAACATTGGGGGGAGATTTATCAAACATGGTGTAAAGTGAAACTGGCTCAGTTACCCCTAGTAACCAATCAGATTCCACCTTTCATTTTCCAAAGAGTCTATGAGGAGTGAAAAGTGTTTTTTATCTGGCCTCATATTAGCTGGGATTTTGGTTTTTACATTACTCACATATAATTCACAGATCTTTTATTCTCATGGGTACATTACAGTTAAGCTGAATCCTGACTTCTAGGTGTAGAAACATTTTTAGTGTTATTATGCCCTTATTATACTGGTATTATTATACAGAGCCAGGTTTGGGAACAGGGACTAATGGCAAGTGAACCAGCTGAATACGGTTATTCTGTTATAACTAGAGGTGCACTATAACTGTGTAGCATTATTGACGCAGCTGTTGGGATTCAGTGCTTGCCTTCCCAATCTGTCAGTATGCTGGCCGGTGACTGACAAGTTCTTTAACAATCAGTGCTGCTACAGTAACTCCTATGAGTCAGTGCATGTCTGAACACTGCCTGCTCCGCTGTCTCAGCCACTATTTCCAGATGACACATACTAAGCAGAGACAAAGCTGATTAATACAGGTACTGTTGTCTATATACAAAAAATGCATCTTTATTCTTCAGGAACTTCAAATTGGTTTGTCAGACAGGCGTCAGCAGTATGATGGCCCTTTACCATATAAAGGCTCATGCACACTGAGCAAAAGACAAGGAACTGAAGAGGAAAGATTTCTGCTTGAAATTCCTCTTCTATTCTGCTCTGCCAGAATAGGAGCTGAATGTGAGCAGAATTTGAGCTGAATTCAAGCAGAATGCAAGCTGAATTTAAGCAGAATTTTAAGCAGAATTCAAGACCCATTGACTTCTATAGGATTCCTCTAGCAAAATATGCCCAAAGAAGAGACATGTCACTTCTTTGGCTCCGTTCACACTGAGCAATTGCAGTGGAATCCTGCTGTGCTCAGTTTCCTGCTGTGAATAAATGAGAGGGTGTGCACTCCTCCGCTGCCGTCGCTCTCCGCTCAAAGAATTGACATGTCATTTCTTTGAGCGGAGAGGGGAGGAAGCGGACGCGCCCTCTCATTCACTTACAGCAGCATACTGAGTACGGCGGTATTCCGCGGCGGAGAGCTCCCCTGCGGAATTGCATCGCATTTGCTCAGTGTGAACGGGCCTTTGGGCAGAAAGCATATCTGCAGCAGAAAATTCTGCTTGGAAATTCTGCAGTGTGAACAACAGAGCGGAAATCCCATTAAACACAATGGGAAATTGCTCTGTTCAGATTTTACGGGAGGAATTTCAAGCAAAAATTAAGAGAAGATTCCTCTTCAATTCCTCATCTATTACTCAGTGTGCATGAGCCCCTAGAATACAGCTGGGGGGTGTCTGTTGCAAATTTTGCAGCATTTTATGAATTGGCTGGGCATTGCCTGAATAAAATGTAGTCAAACATTTTCCCAACAAGACTTTTCCTATTCACTGACAGCAAACAAAGATCTTGTAGTGACAAACAGAATAAGTATATAATGAATTTGTAAAACCTTCCTCTAAACAGTAATTATATTTATGTCCACAATGTGAGAAAATATCCTTTATGTTTTATAATGTGTTCAATCGTCTTACAACTCCTGAAGAGCTTAGAAACCTAGGCAACAGGGAGTACTACAGGCATAAAGAGACCTACAGCCAGTCCTCCCTCTGTGTAAAGACATCCACGGACATCTCCCTTGAGATCTGGCAACAGCACTGTTTGTCTGTCTGTTTACAAACCCTTAAACAGTCCAGAAGGGAGAAACTGTAGCAATAAAACACGATGGGCACCAGAAAGTATTTTACTGACATTTGTCAGGCTACTGTCATGTGACATAAAGATCACAATGTTTCATTGTGACATCTTATTTAAAGGGGTTGTCCAGGCTTGGAAAAACATGGCTGCTTTCTTCGAGAAACAGTACCACTCATGTCCTCAGTTTGGGGGTGGGTTTTGCAGCACAATTCTATTGAACTGAATGCTGCTGAGTTGTAATACCACACACAACCTGAGGACAGGGGTGGTGCTGTTTTTGTAACAAAGTTGCTGTATTTTACCTAATCCTGGATAACCTCTTCAATAATTGTCAATGTGGTCACATGACCTAACAGAACCAAAAGACGACTATTGCAAGAAAATCTGTTGGATTTTTGGTCACAATTTGCAAGCCAGCATTAATGTAAAGGCCCTCTTACTCGAATCGATTATCATCCGGATATGGCCGATAATCGCTTTGTTAATAGAAGACAGCAATCAGCCAATATTGTGCATGTTGTTTTTCAACAGGCTGAAACGGCAACAATAAGCCTGGTATCAATCTGCTGCCGTCGCTCTGTGTAATAGAAGCGGCAGCAGCCGACCGCCACTAACTCCAATGGGCTCCCTGGACAATCTAAAGGTCGTCCGAAGAGCCCCCCACAGCTTCCGCTGCCACTTCCCCCCCACCTCTCACCCCCGCACTCACCCGCTCCATGTTGGCACGTGTAATAGTGATAACAGCAAGCAGGGATTGAGGAGCAAGTGAGTGCTGACCAGACAGGTCGGCGCTCACTTGCTCCAGCAGATCGTCCCGTGTAATAGGGGCTTAAGGCTGGGGTCACATAATGTTTTTCTTTCTGTTTAACACAGCGGGTGGTAAAAGAGAGAGGTGTGTGCTATACAATCAAATGCATTTCCCATTGACTTACATTATTTAAAAAAATGGATTGCGCATACTTTTTTCTTTTTATGCGTACAAAAGTTGTAGTTAACTAAGTTTTCGTAGAATGCTAAATTAAAAGTACTGCAACAGAAACAGTAACAGCGAGACAAAAAAACTGTGGGAACCCAGTCTTGAAAGTCTAACAAAGTTCACATACAAATTGCAGAACTTTTTGAGCTTGTCTGAGACTTCATGTCAAGTGGCCAAAGTTGCTGTATAACCCTAGCCGTCTTCCTTATTTACTAAAACCTGGGGAAAACTTTAAAGAAGTCAGCATACCGCAATCCCTCATAAGCTGTCAGATGTGTGTAGTGAAATGAAGACCTGCATGCCCCAAGGGCAATATCTCAGAAATATTTCAACTGACGTAGAAGACACACAAGACCCCTTTGTCACCTCATTCAGTTGTTCTGTGTTGGTAAAAGAACAATGTGCTCTTTTATATCAGGTCCTAAAACAATACAGAATAACATTTACTAGCTTTTCTTTATATCGTACCTATCAAATATTCTATAAGGCCACATTCACACTACGCATTTTGTCATTGACCATTGTTGCAATAACGGCCGTTGCAGCAGGCGATTACATTGCAGTCTATGGAACCACAGCCTTAGTGTATACACACTGTATATACTACAGATGCGGTTCTCTGCGGCTGCACAAAATAATTGACAGGTTTTTTTTGTGCAGCTGCTATTTATTGAACAGTGGTCGTCCAGAACAGCCTGTTCTCACAATATAAAGTATGGCTCCCAGCCGTACTTTACATTGTGCGCTATGGTAATTGAAGTGCGGGCACACCCGAATGTGGCCACATTCCAATTGAAATACTGCAGTATCAGTCGGGTGGACATTGGTCTTTGTTTGGCACGGCAAACAGTGGCTGTGTCAAATAATGGCCAATGTTCTCACTGTGTGTGAATATGGCCTTATAGTAGATAATTAAAAATCTGATGGTGCTCATGGTTGTTTGTTACAAGTAATATACATCAATATATAAATGTATATTTGCATTACAATTATTTCAGTTGTGTTAGTACCAAAATTCCTCTATGTGAAAGTGACCATACACCTTCAGTAGCCGTCAGTGAACATTTGTTTGACTAACAGCTATCACTCCTAATTGCCCCATTTGTATTATTTATTTATAAAGCACCCTTAATTCCAGAACGCTATACAAGCGATAGGGGTAACAAACAGGAACAATACAAGATCAAAAACATATTACATGAAGGCAAATGGCAGACTGGTACATGGGGGAAGAGGAGACTGCCCGCGATCCCATAAACTTAAATCTTTCGCTTAGCCGAATGTTCATGTAATCTCATTGGAGAAAAGAGGGGTAAGACTCATCGGGCAGCAGGTTATCTGAGAAAAAAAGGGTTGGGAAGTTACATGACCCTTGAATTGGGAGGACCCCATGCACATTACTCACTTTAGGCCCTATTACACAAAACAATTATTGGCTGTATTTGGCGATAATCAGCTTGTGTAATGGTGCGTTTACACAGGCAGATTTATCTGACCAATTTTGGAAGCCAAAGTCAGGAATGGACTTGAAAAGACAGGGAATCTCAGTCTTTCCTTTATGACCTGCACCCTGTTTATAGTCTGTTCCTGGCTTTGGCTTCAAAAATCTGTCAGATAAATCTCACTGTGTAAACGCAGCATTATAGAAAACAATGATTAGCCGACATGAACGATGTCAGCTGATCATTGTCTGTCGTTGACTTTCAACATGCTGAAAGACAAACGACTAATATAGCAACAATCCGCTGCCGTCGCTCCAAGGAATAGGAAGCACTGCTATCTTCTATGGGCTGCCCGGACAATCTAGCAATCACCCGGGCAGCCCCCGCAGCTCCCTGCAGCCCCCTGGCTCTTACCCGCTTGCTGCCGACGGGTGTAATAGTGCTGGCAGCGAGCAGGGAATGAGGAGAAAGTGAGTGCTGACAGCGCTCGTTTGCTTCTCTGCATCACCCCGTGTAATAGGGGCTTTAGATGGCTGGCCAAACCCATCAACTTTGGCATGACCTGCTCAATAACTAATGTGTATGGGGGCTTCCTGAAACTTTCCTGGTCTATCATGTTGGATTTCAGTGTTTGGAGGAATTGAGAGTGGTAGCCAAACTAACTAGTTATTAAAACAGTTTGCTTGTGTATCCATGCCTCTGACAGATTAAGCACAATGACTTTCCTGCTGCCATGAATGAAGCCAGTGGCGTCTAAGTACCAGCAGTGACATACATGAAAAGCCTGCTGACAGAGTGAATTATGTAACTAGCCACGGCTACTTTTCTCAGACCTATAGTAATTCCCCTTTAAATCAATAACAACAATGTAGCTGTTGATTATTTGCTTATCTAAATATACTTCCTATGAGTTGATAAAGAAAACATTAGGCGCTAAGCACTCACACATATATATTGTAAATGAAACCTAATCCCCAGATCTGTCATCGGAAGATAACTATGAATAGACAAACAATGGGAATAAAGTGCGTTCAATGCTCCTGAGACTGCGGTTCTCCTGACCCTGCACTTTCCTGGATTTTCTCTCTGTGCCCGCAGGGAATAGGACTAATCTGATTGCAGCTCTCTTTATAACTAATTATATTATGATAAGGGGTGGAGGAAACACGAAAGTCAAACTCCCTGATGGAAATCACAAGCAATGGCAGATACTCATCACATTATTCTTATGCAAAAAATAAAAAATAAAATCACTAAAAATAAATGAGAAAGGAGTTTTAGACTTTTCTGTTTAGCTTTGGGATTTGCATGCTCCCTTGTGCATGTTTATTGTAGTACTACTTCTGTACAGTAGGTTTTTTACAAATGAGGCTTGATCAACCAGCACACACAGTCAGCCCCAAAAGACAGTTGAATGCCAATGGGAGAAGAGCTGCTTTCATACAGCTGGTCTTGTCTGGCACCTGCTGCTGGCTGCACAGGGCTCTGTGTGCAATGAGCCATAAGCAGCAAAAGCCTGAGCAGATCTGCTCTGTTCAGCTAGACTGGCGACACCTACAGGTCAATAGTGACAATTACAACTATCCCTACAGACAGCACAATGAATACACGTACGTGCAAACAAATATGAATTGTCTAGGTCTAATGTAATCCTGCTTGCATGGTGTGCATTAAGCTGCGTTAAGCTGTTTTGTTTTTTTTTTGTAAATATTTGTCACCATTAGTGTGGGGAAAAAAATGAGAAGTCAATCTGCTAATGGAAAAAATAAAATCTCCTGCCACTGCATGTGTTTACGGCAGATAAGGAATAGTGGAAAATATTTGCTTTACAACCAGTAAATGCCCTTTAAATATAATAAATATCATATTACTTACTGCTGTTTCCTTTCTCTATAGGAAGTAGCTTATCGCTATAAAATGGATAATGGTCCCAATATTACTCCCTCACATCATCCATTCTGCTCCAGGAATAAGGTTTCAGAAATAAATGTAACCTCTTGCTGGCACTTGCTGAATATTATCATTAAATGCAACACTTTGGGAAATGAGTCAGCAACCTAAGAGTTAATGGAATCTCAGAAATGACTTCTTATTTTCAGGGATAACTTGCTGCATATTATGATTCATGCAGTGTATGGAAATGTTTGCAGTGAGGTTTATTGTTACTGTGTATCCCACTTGGAAGGGCAGATCCAGTCCATGTTTTTCGTGCTGCACACGATGCCAGTGCCAGTAGCAGAGGAGTTAGGAGACATCAGTAGGGAGTAGGCTGGGCTTGTGAGCAGGGAGGCTGAGCTCAACTCTTCTCCAAATCCAGTTCAATGAGCAGCAGAAGCAGCAGCAGCAGCAGCAGTGTGTGGAGAGCTGGGCTCCTGCTGGGATTCACGAGAGGAGTTTGGGTGAACACTGTCCCCCCACTCATCACAGCCCTGCTATGACTTCTTCTCCTGTATGCCATTGAAGGAAACCTCCCAGTGGAGTCATTGTGGGATTTGGATTGTACTAGAAGGAATAGCAGTTTCTGCATCCAGAAGAAAGTGCAGCCTTTGCAGTAACATTGTGTCCCATGTGTAGTAATGACTAAGGATTGCACAGGAGAACCCAGTGGATTGGAGAGATCCCTCTCAGTGGATTACTAATGGGACTCTACATGAGCTAGCCCTGATTCTGCACTGCTTCTGCATGTTCCCAAGGTACGCTCCTCTGCTCTTTCTTCATGGCTGGTGTGTGGCTATGGCATGGTGCCTGGCGTGTTTCTAGGAATGAATGAAGCTAGTGGTGGTGCTGCCCATGGGGGCACACAGCACAGTGGGGGACAGGCAGCTCTTTCTCTTCCTATCTCCCCCTGGTTGGCAGCAGCCTGGCTGCTCACAGGATACAAAGGCAGGGATGGTCTGGCTGGATCTTCTTCCTCTTCCATTGTGAGTGAATGGCTTGGAACCAAGCGTGGAAATGCGAGTGTTAAAGAAACTTGTGAGTGGCCCAGGGGTAGCTAATTGCTGCTGAACGGCTGCCTGTGCCCCCTGTCTGAGGGTTAGGGGTGGTGGGCTCTCTACAGCTGTGCAGACCCCTCCAGCACTTAGAGGCTTAGCAGAAGGGAAGGGGTCTGCTGGAGGCAGCACATCACAGGGGGCAGATGTCCTCCCCATCCCTGCCCCCTCCACTGGGGATGGCATTGCTTTTAACCTTAGATTCCCTAATCCTGCATATACTAACCCTCTGTGTGTAGGGAATTTAAAGAGAAGGGAATAGGAAGCTGAATGAGTGTTCAGCCCTGGCACACCCACCTATGCCTCTGTCTCCTTCTAGTGCATTGCTTGGTATCATACATCACAATTACAGGGCACCTCTGTGCCAAGCAGAGATCATTTAGTCATCTGGACAGCTAGAGACATCTGATTATTACATAATAAAATGCATATTGTGCTCATCCTCTTACTGTAGTAAAATGAGGTCATCTAGCAAGTTTGGGTAGCACACTAAGTGCATGTACAATGAAATGAGAACCTGGGTTATTGGTTCCACTATGACATCATGTAGGCATGAAGTTTGTATGTTCTCTCATTGTTCTTGTGGTTTCTTGGCATACTCCGGACATGCCCTAGTACATTGAAATTGGCCACATTACTGCTTGAAAAGTAGGATCTATCTATCTATCTATCTATCTATCTATCTATCTATCTATCTATCTATATCCATAATGCTAGCAGTCAGCCCAGGGTGTCATGTGCATGTAGAGCCTGGCTGCTTGGTGTGGAAATGCAGGGTGCCTGATGCTCTGCTTTCCCATGTGTATGAGGGGCAGTCAGCTGAGAGTAATGCTCTCTAAGTGCTCTGGCTGTGAATTTGAAGGAGAGCTAGTGGGAGCTCTGGGAACCTGGCTGCAAATCCCCCCATGTGTTGTTTTTCCCGGCTGCCTTCTGGAGCATGGTTCTGCCTGGTACATTTGGGGAAATGGAGCAGAAAGTCAGGGAGCTGGTGGGCTGCTTTCCTCCCATTGGGGCCCTAAAGCAAAATGAGATCATTACAATCAAATGCCTGGGATGGCTTTAGGGAAAGAATGGGTTGCTCTATGTCATAAATTTCTGCAAGCATCTTGTGTCTTGGTGCTAAGTGCCCACTGTCAATGCCATGTTAAATCCAGGAAGCCTTATGTGCAGGATTCTGTAGTGTGCCCTTCATAGTGTAACCCAGGAAAGCTATTATACAGTGGAATAGTACTGCTGGGCAGTGAAATGGTGACAAACCAAATACTGATGCTTAATGAAGGAATCTAGACAGTGCAGAACAAATGACTTTGCTCTAGTGCCTGCAGAAAGAGGCATAGGGACATTCAAGTTTTATTGATTGTATAAACATGGATTTTTCTTTTAGTCAGTCGGTAAAGTAGAAAACACACGTGGTGCCTGGAAGATACAACAAAGGTTAATTGTGCAAAACCTCGGAGTCTGCTCTGTGTCTGCAGTACCTTGTAATCTGGACACCCAGCGGTTTCACTGCTCCTAGGAAGTCAATTGTGCCCACAGCAGTGAATCTCTTAATGGCAATACAATATAAAAGAGCTTATTTCCCTTAAGTGTGCTTCTGTTTTTAACCGCTCTGTCAGGAGTCATTTCTTTATTGCTTTGGGAAGGTTTGATTTGTCTTTCCCATTTCCAAACTATCAAGCATGTAAAATAGAGAAGGCTCTGTTTAAATCTCATCTGGATCAATGCTTTGCACTTAATACCCATGTGGCCATTTCAGTCCTCTTTTTTTTATTGAACTTGGATTGAAAGCACATTTTGCTGTGTCGTTCCTATAAGGGAAAGCCCAGGCACCAATGATAAAATATTAATAGCATGTATAGTGCAGGAAGAAAGTGTTTACTGTATGTTTATTATAGGGCGGTCAACTAAAATAGAAAGGGCATACTACTCCAACCGCCTGGTTACCCCTTGCTGCTGTGCTGGCTTCTATTCTGTCCCGGCTCAAGTGCTATAAAAGTTAATAAGTAACTTTATCCAGACAGAACTGTGTCTCCAATCTTCAGGGGTGGATGGATGCCATTGATTAACATTTATCTGAAAGTTGTGGTCTTGTCCAGCTTCCAAGAAGTTTCAGTGTAGATAATGTTTATGTTGTGTAGATGAAAACCATGTTGTGTAGATACTGGCTGTTGTATTTTAGCCGTCTTATACATTGCATGTAGTCTATTGCTCCTTTAGGACTACAATGAAAACCATTGACACTTATTTACCTCGTGCCAACACAATCTGACTCCAGCATTGATTAACCTCATTTTATTGTAACCTAATACCTAGACTTGTCAGGTCAACATAGTATAGACCCATGGATGGAAGAAAAACAACTTTGTTTAACCTAATAGTTGACTAGTCTGTTTTGAAACCTCATATCACATGAGCTATTTCCTGTTCCATTCCATGGCTGAATCTTGGTGGACATGGGAATTCTGCTGATAGTCTGCTAAAAATGTTTCATACAATAAATGTTTGGAGAATTGATCACACAGGAGTATTGCACGCTTATAAAGAAGGGTTAACAATATACAGAAGTAACCCTGTATGTGCAAGGTTTAAGCTTTGCACACCCAAGAAAGCCTTCCAGTTGTGACCACAGTCTGCCAGTCACACGCCTCATGCCCTTCAGTCTTGTAAGGTTGTTTAGTTTTGATGATTGATAAGGTGAAGCAAGCTTATTCAATGGATGAAGGATGAAATGTATATCTGTATATGTGGTGTTTCAGAACACATGGATTTGTGATACATTGCTACTTAAAGATAAAAGCAGATTCTGTCTCTTTCCTGCGCTGGTAATTGATGTGTGGGAGACTTGTCTGCTAAATGCATCCAGTGAATGGGGGTCTTTAAGGGTTATTAGGTGCCTTTATTGCTAAAGCAGCCAGTATGGATTTCCTGGGATGAATCCAATAGTATATTTGTATAAATGACAGCAGATTTGTTTGTTTGCCTTTAATACAAATAGAACTTTAATTTCAAGGCTAGCCCCTTGGAATGACATTGGCATGGGGGCAGTGCTGAGAGATAGGCTGATTGCAACCCTGTTTCCTTAGCCATTGTTTATCTGTCAGTCATCATTATATCAAAGAGGAAATTAATTTATTGCATGTTAACACTTCACTGGAAAGAGTCCATGTTGGAAGCATATGAGAAAAACAACACCAACCTACTTTTATTGTCTCTGTTCTGGCCTTAAAAAGGCACAGCATGGGCCTGTAGCCGCTATAATTTTATATAATTTCACTTTCAATGAAGAATAATGGATAAAGTGGTGGTAGGTTTAAACAGCAGCAATGTATACAGATGATTTGACTTGTACGTCAGCATTGTTCACTGGCTAACAAAGCATAGAAAGAATTGTAGGGTTTATTCAATGAGTTGTCTATGGCTCCCCTGGTGGAGACACAGTGATTTGCAATGATGGATTACTCTTCACTCCAATTCATCAAGCTATTTCTCAACACTATTCCTTTTGTGTAAACTTTTTACACCTTTAGTTAAACAATGATGTTAATGGCTGACAAGTTGTTTCATTATTTCAGTGTTAAGTGAGAATCCTTTGTCCTGTCTAGTCAATGAATGAGTAAGTGGTGGATGTGGTCTTTATCCCTGATGGAGTCCTATGTTGCTGGCTCTACTTGTGAATTAGTTAACTGGTGAACCTGGTGGTCTCCATGGGGTACAGGGAACACTTCTTTGAATAACAGTGACCACATGTTTCCTTTGTAAACTGCAGATCTATAGACAAGCAAACATTCCGCTTTCCTTGTTGATGTCCTTATGTATTACTGAATGTACCGTTATGACTACTACTGTATATATTATATCATTTGGATCGAATAGTGTAGAACGTGACCATAGTAAAACCACTCTTTATTTTCCTTTCTTTATATTTTTCTTGTACAAACCACATGAAAGATTTTTTGTGAATGTGCAATAGTGACGCATTTGTCTATCAGCTGGATACAATCTTCCTAATCACTGTCATACCTCAGTGATGTCATCTGTTTCTGTGGATTGATAGGCAAAATTCAGATAAATATAGTTTAGCTGTCTGTGTTGCTGCCATAGATGATATGTACCAGAACCTGTTGGAAATGTTTGGTGTTTAGTACTGACTGTTCTAATATGGACATAGTTTTATATGCGCCTGCCATAAAAGGATTCTCGTCCTCTTTTCTAATTTCTGGCTTGTATGATTGTAGACACATATTATAGGAAGCTATTTTTCTTCAGTCCAGACAGGGTAATAGGGATGGATTGTTTTACTTTGAAGATGGTCATGTACAGAAGGTCATGTGAGAAGATTAATTAAGTAATCATATAAGACCCCTCATAGTATGAGGCCCGGCTAATGGTATTGGCTTAGCTCATCCATATGTGGCTAGATTACTTAATACACACTGCTGTTATGGCTATTAGTAGGCTTCTCTTAGCAGGGGGAGCAGTTGAGAAGGAGAATAATTAACTTTTGACCCAATATACCTTCTATATTTTACCAACATGACTTTACATTACAAGTTTGTTTTCCATGAATGAACATATTTTTCACCACAGTGTTAAACCAATGCTGGCCACTAGAGGCACTGTGCAATTACACTGCTACTTTTATAGGTTAGAAAATATGTACAATAAAACGTACTTGAGTTTATTAACTGAAATGTGTCGTTTAATCCTGGACAAAAATAGTAGATTTCTCTAATAATCCACAGGTAATCTATGGTTACTAAGATCAAATATCATTTTTTAAAAATAATTCTAAATATCCAATAGCTCCAAGGAGAGAGAGTTTTAATCTTTCTCAAATTTGCATTGTATGATATACTCTACAATTTTTGTTCCAGGAGATTTGCATTAATGCATAAAAAGATTCAGTCTTCATTAATTTTAAATAAGACTTAAAAGACCCTCCAGCGATGAAGCCCTGGCATGAGGCACTGCATGTCTCTTCTGCTAATACAGCCGGCCATGGATTTGTATTGAGTGGCATTAGTGAGATCATTGGGCGGCAGGAAAGCTCCATTCATAACAGCTCCTGCCTTGTCTTCATACCTGCAATTACCAGGCAGATTTTTACGAGAACAAAGGGGTTATTTACTGACTTTGTGGCTCCTGTTGTTAGACCATAAACTTGTCTATTTTGTTATGCAATCTTGATGGTTTCCATATTCAGGGGATGTCTCGGGCTGTAGCTGACATTGCTTTACATGCCTGGCTTTTTTAGTTAATTCCTTTAGCATCTTCAAATGATGGCCTAGCAAGCTATCTAGACCGTATGCCTGATCTTCATCTATTAATCATGGAAACTGCTTTCTTATGCGGTTGCCATAGCGGCAGGGCCTCAGATAGTGTTGGGGTGCCTTGGGGAAGGCTCTCTGTATAACAGGACTTGCAAGCCTTGCAGTAATTTTGGCAGTAGCCGAGCTTGAAAAGAACAGAGAGCAATATCCAACATTATTCAGTATTGGATTAAAAGAGGCAACTCCTAGATGTGTCTCTGTGGACCTTGTTATGTGAACATCCAGCTGATATGTATTTTTCTGGAATATCTTTTTTTCTTTGTTCTTGCGGAATGAAAAAGGAAACACAGTTGAGAGAGTAGAGGTGACTTTAATCTATCAGCGAGAACAGAGAACACGTTTTTCTCACTCCCAGTGATAAATGTCCAGGCTAATGACAGAATTTAGGCATCACAAGGAAATTCAACCAATTTTGTTGGGTAAACAAATCGCAGTCCAAGCCTTGACATAAGCTCCGCTGTTCCTCTCTCTGTGTACAGTTGGAGATTCCAAAAAAAAATGAGTTATTGTTTGTAGAATGTTTTTTTTAGACTGTCGGATGGCAAAAGGACAGAAGTGGTTAATCTAACCTTTAGGTGATGCTAACCATTATTGCATATGCATAACAATCCTACAATGATTTCTATTATTATATAGTGTAACACTATATTGTTCCCTGAGAAATAAATCATTTACCTTTTTAGGTTTTTCTTAATAGTATTTGGGACACATGGTTTAGCTATATTTTGGGCCGTCTTTGCTTGTGTAGAGAGAGAAATTCATCAGTTCAGCCCCTGCTGCGTGCAGCTCGCCATCTGCTCCCATTTTCAGAGACCTTTACTTAAATGGGTAGTGTCAGTCACTCCAGGTGTAATCAGTATGGATCCTATTGTGTTTTTTTTCTTTCTTTAGGTTGTTCCTTTAAGTAACTGGCCTTATCTGCCAGAAGGATGAAATTACATATGGTAGAAGCCTATTCCTCATTCATTCAATAACTGCTTAGGCAGTCTCCATTACTGAAAGGATAAGGTTTAGTGCCATTATAGGAGTATAACATGAAGGCTGTAATTCTATCTCTGTTGATGAATATGTTCTTATTTTAACCATAAACATTTAACTATTCCATAATAGAATATATACTATATATTATTCTTTATCAGTGTCTCTTTTGAATGTCTTCCATCTGTATGAGACTGGTAACATATATATCTTCTTTCATGTCTTGTGGCATGAAACACTTTGGACAGACTGAACTGTTGGGTAGTGAATGGATGTTTATTGGTCTTCGGTGAAAGGCTTCTGAAAACTAATGGAAATCTCAGGCCAAGTGTTGGATCACTCAAGTTCATGGTTGTCAAAGTGGTGTAAATCCCAAGAAGCTTGAGATTTCTCAAAGGAAGGGGTCAGCTCCTGTCAGCCATTTTAAAGCAGGATTTGCTGTCTATTGTTACAAACAATATCAGACTTAGAAAAGATAGGAATATTCTTCAATAGGATCAATGAAGGTTTAGATTATGTCCAGTTCCCATGAGCCTCTGAATTGTCAGGGCTCAACAAATAAGGGATTATTATTAGAAGTATGTTGTATAAGTAAGTACATACTATGCCCAGAAGACATTCTCCAGGAAAAAGGTTGGGGCCCAACACAAACTCTGGCGGGGACAATTCTCAGTGCCATTTGTAATACTGGTAGCTGTTGTGGTAATGCTCGTACAACTGTAATCTTTGTCACCTATTGTTATGAGTTCCACCAAGTTAACCCTTAAGTGGGACATACTTTTCAGATAGCTGGCCAAGCATTCATTTTCTCTCTTGATCATATGTATGTACAGGCACTCGGCTTGGATGCACATGCATGTTTCTACAGGGGAACACCTTTCAAGGGACCAAAATGCTTATATCCCAGAGAACAAAGGGATTGTGCAGCTAACCATTCTCTTCCCTGACATCCGCCATTGGGGGTAGGGGTCAAGTCTCAGAAGTCCCTCAAACACATTTAATTAACAGCCAAAATCAGCAGGTTTGGATGATTTTAATGTAATATGTCTGCTTAAATTTATACTACAATACATATGAGATTCCAGATGCAGGCAATGGGGAGAATTGCTAAACAATGACGTGACTGATTAAAAGGATCTTTCTGTATGTTTAACCTGTGTAATTCCTGATAAAATGCCTGGGGTATTTCTTACCAGTTAATTAAGCAAAATGGTGATTGGAGTGATAGGTTGAGGTGAGTTGTTATGGAGTATACTGTTCTAAGAACAAAACAGGAAACATAATCTTTACAGCATGCTAAATTACTTATGCTGTATTTTTCACCTAAGCGATCATTTACAAGTGGTTGGATCTTAGTTTTACCTTCTAGTTTTTATTCATGACACAGAAATAACATGGCCTTTTGGTGGATTTTAATTGCAATCTTTTCCTCGCAAAATCATATGCTTTTGTTTGTGGATTTAGAATGTTATTACAGCTCTCCCCAGTAAGCTTGTCGATAACTATTGAATTAGCAGTTTGGACTCTATATGCAGAAAACAAGTGATTGATTGGGAAATGACACATTTTGACTTGGTAACAGCATGCATTGGGTAAACATGTTATTTTATGGTATAAGAGGACAGGCCAAAAGATGGAAAATCTTGGAAACATGAATGTATAATAAAATATTCATTTTTAGCACTGTGTAAGTACACAGTTTATAAACAGCCTGTGATAGATTCTCAATGTCTATGTAAATGTTACTGGAGAGATGTCAAAGTAGTGAGCATGGAGGCAGGTTTTTTCTAGAATTTCTGTATTCACAATAGAGACTGCTGCAGGAAGTCAGGGCAGACTGAAATACTTATTTACATAAAATAATAGGTATCTTAATGGAATATTTTTGGGGTTTTCATAAAACATTATATATAATGCTGTCCAGTTCCTTACTATGAAAAAGGTAATCGGCTGACTGTATAACTGAGTATAGTACCTGGCACCTGGCTGACATACATTTTCAATAACTGTCTGTTAAACGATAATTTGTCCAACAGTTATCTCTCCCAGCTCCCCCATATACATGTTCATGTGTATCCTATGAGGTGGGGAAGGGTAAGCCGCAGCCAGACAGCTCTGGTGGCAGCTTATCCCTCCCAAAACATAATGGTCGGGTTGAGAAATCCAGCACAACAGACCCCTATTTTCACCAATATCATCTGTCAATGAAAATTGGCCATGCAAAATGTCCATGTGTACGGGGAGATCAGCAGAGGTAGCTGTTGGCTGACAGGTGTTTAGACACCTGTTAGCCCCCTTCATAATAGACTGCTTTTGACAATGTAATCTGTATGTAAGGCAGAGGGAATAGATTAGCCAATGCCTAATTCCTTCCACCTAGTTTTGTAACATTGGTGGTTTTTTCATAGACACTGACATTTTTAGACATATCAAATAAGTTAATGGTTTCCAAAGTACCAGTTACTTCAATATAGCATGACGGCCAGCTAACTATTGGTTAATGGGAAACAGGACTTCAGCAATCTTTATATGCATAGGGTTCACCATTGCTTGACCCCCCACAAGCTGGTCTTGTATGATCTGAAAGTTCATGTACCACCCTGATACGTAGCCCCTTAAGTTCCACTCGGTTGTGAATATTGGGACATAAATAGGAGAATACCAGGGTGGCCCCTTGCAATTGGGTTTACCAAAGCCAGGCATCCATCCACAGACAGTTGTTTCGGGGTATTTGTTACTTGTCAGTGAGGAGCAGGATTCTGGCTAATGGGGGCAATGAAAAGTAGACCAACAAAACTCAGCAATCACTGAGCTCAGGGAGATCAGTGAATAAAATCCAATGAAGTACTCACTCAGGAGTCTCTATTGATACATTGCCCCCTATAAATTTAAATATGCAAAAAGGATTCCGTGGAGCCTTGGTTGCGAGTCTCATATATAGATAGCTAGCAGTTAAATGTTTTCTGTTACAATTTTTCTGGTTTGTAGTCATCAATAGTGTAATTTCTAAGTATCCATGCCAATGTTCCTAGTATATTAGATTATTGAATACAATAAGGTTTGTTTTACATTTGCATTGAATGTATTACATTACTGATATTGTATTTTTCCTTTAATCAATATAATATTGTTGTGTCCCAGCGTAATTGTTATTTGCAACATCGGTCAATGTAAATACATATTTACTCTCTATTCTGCCTATACATATAGCGCTCCCTCTTCTAGCATTGAAAATCTAGAGTCTTCAAAAGAAAGTGCAATATTTTAAAGGCAATAAAACAGGATAATGTGGCTTTTATTGTGACTAGCTACTCTAGAATCCCAGACGCCAAAACTCTTTGGGGAGTAGTCTCACGCTTTTAAGCACCACAGTAGTGTTTGATCTCACCGTCTGACTTTACCATAGCCTGCAATTAGCACCCGAACCCCAGCTACTATGAAAAGAAAACATGTGCTGACTTATCCTGCTCCCTGTGCTACATATGAATGAACCAGTCTTGGAAAATAGATCTGTCTTGGTCATATTACAAAAATAGCATAGCTGACCAAACCATAGTCTTGGCAGCAGACTGCACATGCCCCCCCCCCCATCCCATCCCTTAATATTACCCCACAGTGAGACATTATACCTAGAGGGAAGTTTCTTATCCGTTTGTGGTTAAGCGGAGCCCTCTATTGTTCGGCATTTGCCCATTGGGTGGTCCAAGTATTGTAATCTAAAGCTTCTAAACACGAAGGCTGGACAAAGGTATAATATGATATGTGTTATGCATAAAGAGAAACATAATATGTGCAAAGCAAAATGTATAATTTCTTAGAGCATAAATGGTAAATAGGCCAGAAAAAACTTTCAGAATCAATCTAGTTCTTGATTATTTGGTCGAGGTAATGCAAATAAATTGTCAATTTCCATCTATTTCACCATAGGCAATGGAAAAGGGGTGCATAAGTATCTATGTACCCCACACAATAGTCTTATAGAGGGGTGGTTGCCCAAAAGAGATGGCAAACGTTACATAATATATAATTGAACTGATCTGGTTAACATGAATAAACAAAGAGGTGGTCTTTTGAAGAGGGTTCAAGGCACCAGCAAAGGCTATATCATAAGAAGTCTTCATCATTTTGCATTCATTGCTAAGGAGACACCTTAAAGTTATTCATTCTCTGGCCCTGGCTTCATCTGCTCCCTTTTGCCTAGTGATATTCATTTGATAAACTGGTTGTTTAATAGGATAAATAAAAAAAACCACTAGTGTCACATACTACTAAATCTAGCAATAGCTATAGAAAGAAGTAACAGATGCAGGACTCATATGGCAGCCATTACCTAATGACTTGTTTCTGCTTTTAATTTAACCTGACACTAAAGGTTTTTAAGTAACAAATCAATGTAATCTGCACTGTCAATTATCAGCTATCTGCCTCATGCAGAGGCCAAAGGAGCCGTTTATTGGTATAGGGTATATCTGTTCTTTTCATTTGTTACATAGACCCGGTGCCAGGTTAGATGTGTAGCTTATTAAATGTAATCCGATATTTTTAATTTAGTTCCATTGGAACAAAATTCTAGTAATAATTCCTAATCTTCTTTATTCAGCACAGTAATAATGCATGCGGCTTTCCTTTTTAAAAAAAATTATATAGCCGCATCTTTTATTTCATGAATGCACAGGCAGAAATATGTTTCTCAGAGAAACAAATACATTTTCAAATCTGCTGACAATGGTTATTACAGTGCAGAAAGCTTACTGAACCTTAAGACAATAGAGCTGTGATGATCTGGTTGTTGCAGAGCAGGTCTAACAAAGCACTCCCTTGTTTTAAGGGAGTTGGAGTATGAAATTGTTGGCGCACTGTCTTAGCCACATCATATCTTGTGAGCAACACCTTACTCTGCTTACTGTGTGCTTCACAACCGCTCCTGGCATGAAATTTGCAGGCAGGATTCAACATTAAGCTTCACAGACGCCTTTTTTGTACATGGGGGGAAAAAGCACATATCATGTGCTAACATCTGAATTTAATTCCAATGTGTGAACAACACGCTTTAAAGCTTACAAACGTTGTAGGATCTAACCACAAACTTGCGAATTATCTGTACTTTCTAATTAGATGATGTCTTCTAAAGCGCAGTGACAGATTATTTGTAGTCAGTTATCTTCTATCACCATATTTCATCAAGGCAGGGTATGGCAGCGTATATTAGGAGTGTGGCTGTATAGTCTGTACAAACAGAAATAGAATACATAGTCATAAGTGGTCTATGTTTATCATGATTCTGCATTTAGGTTAGTCTGATGGTCAGCATGGTCTTATTAGAGCGGTATTACTGTAAATAGAGACAAGATGATGTGGTAAGATAAAGACCATGCAGGAGATTTATCTAACATGGTGTAAAGTGAAACTGGCTCTGTTGCCCCTAGCAGACTCTTTGGAAAATAGGGGCAACTGAGCCAGTTTTACTTTACACCATGTTTGATAAATTTCCCCCCATGATTTCACTGTGTTGTTATATCCCATGATATGATTATTACCTAGTCCAATGGGCTTTAATTTAGCATTATAGCAAATATTAAATGTTATTTTAGACGGTGCTATTAGGGGTCTGCATTTCCTGTCCCAAAAAGCACACATTTCTTGTAGTGCTTGCAATCTTGATCAGTCATTTTTCATATTTGTTAGGTCAGTACATGCATGGTAAAATTTCATGGACTGTTGACTTCTAAATTGAGATGTATTGGCTTTTACAGCAGTGATCCCCAACCTGTGGCTCTCCAGCTCTTGAAAAACTACACATCATGTCAGGCCACAAGAGTTAACAGTTTAAAGAATATAGCTTTATAAAATAAGGTCAAGTGCACATGGTAGCCATATAGTATGGGTCAGTAGGGTATAATGTCATCCTATATGTCTAAATAAGTGCCACATTATAGCTCTAAATGTATCTAAACATGCATGTGCTCAGAAAATGTAGAGGGTGTATAGCAGGCCAGAACTCCCCTGGTGGGGACTCATCTCACTAAGAACAAAAGGATTGGGCAGTAGAATTCCAACATGTCTGACCCATTTCTTTCTCACTAGGGCGGAGTTGGGAGACTTTCATGAATTAGCTGGCTGGTTGATCATGCCCAAATCTGCAGATTTAGCTGACATATATGTCTATCGCCTCTTAAGGTTATGTTCACATTGAGTAATACAGGCGGAATCCTGCCTGCCTCAGTGTCATACAGTGTATCTATGGGATGGCTCGCCTGCCTCCATTTCCGTCGCTCTCCACTCAGAATTGACAAGTCAATTCTTTGAACAGAGTGTGGCGGGAGCGAAGGCACGCGGGAAATCCCATAAGGAAACTGAGGCAGATGGGATTCCACCTTTATTACTCAGTGTGAACATACCCTTAGGCTCATTTAACCCAGCAGTATCTATGTTTGCATTGCTAAGCTAAAAACTCCTTCTTTGTGTGAATAGTGTTTGTCTAAATGCGTAGTTGTCCTCTAGATTACCACCTTGGCTGAGTATTAAACACAGGAAAAATAAATGCCTGTGGTTAAAATGTGTTAAAAAAAACAAACAAACAAATGTGATCAGATGGTGTTTGGTTCCGATGGTTTTTATTGAAATATTTGAAAATCCTGTTTTTCCTTTCATTGGAGACCACAGCGAGTCTGAGTTATAAATGCAGGGGATCTTAGCTACTTCTTCAATGAGCTTGTGCTCATTGACCCTGCAAGAGGATTTATTTCTGGTCAGTGGACATGTTCTCATGTAACAAATTCTCAGCCATAACCCATATTTTACCTTTGCTGACAATTACCAGGCATGTGATTACTAAATTGTGATGACCAGAGAACTGGGACAAGCATGTAGCCTGTAGAGCTACATATAAAGGAATAAAATATTTCTACTCCCCAATGTTATTTTTCTGTAGCTAGTGGCCATGCCTAACATGAGCAGATACAATGAGATTTCCAGAGTGAGTTCTTCTTGTATATTAAGAAGCTATTGACACTTAGTGACTTCTTGGAGGGGAAGCTTTTGCATGGAAAATGTGTTGACCTACTAATATAGTAGAATAAAATGTATTCACTACAGCCTTGGGTGATTTTTTTTTTTTTTTTTTAACAGACTCAAGGATTGGCAAATGAATGATGTCTGTGCTCATTTCAACAGCAGATGGAAAGTAATATTGTTCAGTTAGAACACCAATGACCTTTTGCCTTATGTTTCAATATATGTTCCTGTAATGGCTTAATTTGTTCCTTGATCATAGAGGTTTAAAGAATATATTAAGATAAAGGGTAATGACAGCAAAGTCAAAACCTAGTTGTCAATGACATCCTTGGAAGTTTTAATGTTGTTAAATGGCTTGTATGAAATTATAAAAAGGTTAGTATTTTCTGAAAATAGTGCTACGCTTGGTCATATGCTGTGTCTCGTAGTGTACTTCAGCCACATTCACTTCAAAGGGGCTGTGCAGCAAAGCTAGATATAGCCCACAGGCAAGCATGGTGTTCTTTCTCAAAATAAGACCTTTTTGTAATCTTATTCAACCCCTTTAATTTAAACACGGCTTTAAAACATATTTTCTATTTGCTGTTAGAAATAGTTACCATCAGGAACCAGCAATCGATTCTCCATGCAGATTATAGTTTGGTGCTAAGTTCACACAGATGATAACATACATCTCCTGGTATTCTGGAGCATAAATCAATGTTTTATTTAGTCCCGAATTTGTACTTTTATGTCAAGCTTTGCCTAAGGCAGCTCCCTTTTCTGTCTACCTTGCAAGCCCAGATAGTGGAATTAATATATTTCCTGAATACCATTAAGGAACGCCAAAGTAGTTACCCTTTGACAAAGTCGATGTCCTGTTTCTTATGCCCTGCTCGTGCCTTCATTGCTTCTGCTGATGCATGTTGCTTTTAGTCAGCAATGTAGCTTTTTTAGACGTAGATTAATTTAGAATGCTTAGGCACGCACATTAATTGTGTCAGCAAACTGTGGGTGTTTTTTTTGCACCAGAATGCATTAGGATCATAGTTCTTAACTAATTTCATGGCATGCTGCTTTTGTGCAGTATACATTGTGTGAAAAGACATTTTGTATATCATGAGAAATACGGTGAATGTAATTCATCTTTACATTTAAAATTATTCAAATTTTAAGGTCAATTATGATTAAATAAAGGCAGTATAATGTGTATATATATAATATATATATATATATATATATATATATATATATACAGTATATCATTATTGAGTACAGCATATGCTGAAGTCAGAACTAAAAAGAATGCTAGTGACTTTTAGTATTACTATTATTAATGTTTTTATGAGAAGGATGACTGTTAACATTTAACCTAAAGATGAACATGTGTCATAAAAAACATTCCACCTGGTAAACGCTTTCTATATTGGAAAAAAAAAACCTATGTCTTTTCAATATAGTTGGGAAAACATATCCTAGTGTATGCTCACCAAATGTACACCAAAAGAATACTCCATTGGCTTTTTTTAGGCCTTAAAGGAGAAGTCCAGTGAACATTCTTATTAAAGTATTGTATTGCCCCCCAAAAGTTATACAAATTACCTATATACACTCATTATGGGAAATGCTTATAAAATGCTTTTTTCCCTGCACTTACTACTGCATCAAGGCTTCACTTCCTGGATAACATGGTGATGTCACGATCATCATCATCCTCCCCAGCAGCAATAGCCCGCACAGCTCTGGGAGTCAGGTCGTGACATCACCATGTTAGTTTCTGAATTAATATTAACTTTCTGTAAAATTCTAGCCATGTCTTTCACTTCTAAATGTAACTACAGTTTCATACAGTTTTTAGATCCAAACTTTACTGTGCAGTTGTACACATTTTTTTTAGCAACACAATAAAACTTTAAGAGAAGCATTCAGGAAATATTCACCTTAGTTAACTCTACGGAAATGCTGAAATTGCAATCATAGTGTTATACAATGGCACACCTCAGCTTTCAGGCCTGCACACAATTTCTCAAATAACCATTTAAACACATATTGTTGTTTTGAATATGTAATTATTGCTTACCTGGATGTTTTGGGTGGTGGTGTCAAGAGGTATTGTATTAGCGCCATATCCGCCTTTGATAAATAAAGAGATAATTCACATGTCCATATTCTTTCTCATTTAACTGAAAAACATTATCATGTCTGCAGTATACAATTTTCTGTAGCCCATTGTTAAAGTAGATTGTAGAAGATTGTTTTGTTTGGATGCCTTTGTGTTCCATTTGTCTGGTTGGAAAAAATAAAGCTTGAAAATGTAATAAGCAATTCCACATGTCTTTTTTTTTTTCTTTTTATTATTTCTTTGGTTTAGGAAAGGGTTTAAAAAAAGTCTGTCTTTAGCAATCTTCATTTTCTTTCAATTTATTTTTGTGCTAAATCCAAATAGTAGAATGATTTGAGAAATATCTCAGATGCATAGCTGAGGCATAGCAACCTATAAGGCTATGTTCCCACAGCGTAACTTTTCAGCAATGAAAACAGCGGCCATTCTTTTCAACCTGGGTGGCATTGCATTGAAATCAATGCAATGCCGCCCGTTCCATTCTAACACGGTCGCATGTTGTTCAGTGCGACCGAGGGAATAATTTTTATGTCAATTAATAACCGCCGCTGTTAGTGGCCACTATTAATTTTCCATGCATACCGGATGGGGCTGTTTGGAAAACAATGTTCTGCGTTCATCTGAGCGCTAACGGCCACAGGAAAATGCAAAAACCGTCTAGTGTTTAGCCCGTATAACAAGGGCCGCTGCTTAGAAATTGCCTTTTTTATACTGTACGAGAACTTAGCCTAAATGTGGTTCTACTATTTTATATCCAATATTGGCTTATGGTTACAATCTCTAAAAGGGCATTAGCAAATAGCAAAAAACCCTCAATCTGTAGCTTATTATTTGAGAAACTTACACCACTCCATTGTGCATCTGATCAAAACAAATGCATACAAATATATCAGTTTTTTCATTTTTTTTTTTTTTTTAGCAAAAAACAGACTACAAAAACAGTGTGAACCCAGCCTTATTTAAAAATGTTTTCAATGGCGGATAATATCTTTAAGAGACCTTTAAAAAACATTGAGCGCTGCAAGATACAGAAAAGGGCATCTGTAAAAAGTAAGGCCTGTGTGTTGTAAGCTCCAAGCATGAGATTTCACAGTTATTTGAATCTGGTTTATTATTTAAATTAATTGATAGAATCCATTTAACCGGCTTCCTAGTGCAATGTATTTATGCTGATGTGCCCGTCAGCCTGCTATTAATGCAGAAGCATATTGCCAAGTTGAGTGAAAATGCGTGTTCACCCAGGCACAAGTTACATATTTTAAGATATTGTGTTTAATTAAAGTCTCTGATTTCAATGCGAACGAGAAATTGAGATGAATTAAAATTCAGACTTGTCAAACACTTGTCATTCACTGTGAAATAATGGCTGCCATGCTGGCTGACGAATGGCATGGTGTAGTATTGGGGCATATCTGAATGTCAAAAGTGCATTGTTCACAGTTAGGGGATTATATTTTAAAAGAAATAGTTAATTGCTGACCAGTACGTGTAGAATGGCTCTGGGTATTTGCAAAATGGAGTGTATTGATTTGCATCTCGGCTTAACACAAGTGAAACTATATACTCTTGTCAAACAACCCCTAAGAACTGTCTAAGCCTTTGAATGGTGCTCACTAGTCGAATTGAAACATTAGTCAAGGAACATGCCTTGACTTGCGGCATTGTACAGACTAATTGCTTACTAAGGTAATATCCTAACAATTTATGGATGTAACTCCAGGTAGCATCGCAATAGCTTGTAGCATGTGTATATTTTAATGTGTTTGCCATAAATACATCTGCATACCATTTAAACAACACTCACATTACATGTAACCGATATTTTAAAATCTATTTTGGAACAAATGTAAATGATTTATGTTTAGAAAGCATTGCATGAAAACCTTGGATACATGCAATGCATTTGTCTCACTCATTTCCAAGGTAGTACATAGATATTGATCATGAAGTATTAAGGTATAGAAACAACAAATGTTGCCTTACCTACCTTTCCTCTTGACTTGACATGAGTGGCGTAAGCTTTACAAAAAAAAAAATAAAAATCTATTTGTCATAAGATATTTATTCTATATGTGCATAGATGTGACCAGTAATTGGTTGGGATGTGGACTACAGCCAATTGAGGGGTTTGCTAGCATGTTGTGATAATGTGTTGAAATTTTGTAATGACAACTTTAAGTCCTTTAAAGGGGTATTCCCACCTCAGCTAATAAAGGTAAACTTGTCAAGTTAAATATTTTTCAAGTACATTCATTTAGCAAATTTGCCTCGTTCTCCTGATTTGGACCCTCTTTGGACCTGATTTGGACCTTATTGTTGACATTTCCTTGTTTTGGTTATCAACCATCGCTCTACTCTAAAAGCAGTGGTCTGGCTTGTGTATATAGAGGTATAGTGTGTGTGTGTGTGTGTGTGTGTGTGTGTGTATTATCTAGAGATGAGCGAACCGGATTCGAGTTAGAGTCCATCCGAACCCGAACGATCGGCATTTGATTAGCGGGGCTGCTGAACTTGGATAAAGCTCTAAGGTTGTCTGGAAAACATGGATACAGCCAATGACTATATCCACATAGCCTTAGGTGATCAGCAGCCACCGCTAATCCTCTCTAGCATTATCCCTATATATAGATGTACATTATATTTATGTATACACCAGCCAAACCACTGCTTTTAGAGCAAAGTGGTAGTTAATAATCTAAGACAATGAGCTATCAACAATTGGAGGAAGAGTGCCACATCCTAAGAAGGAGGCTAGTTTGATAAATGAATGTACTTGTAAAAATATTTAACTTGACAAGGCCTACTAATATTAGTTGAGATGGGAAACAGGAACAGACAGTATAAAAAAAAACTGTAGATAAGTCATAGAGACATATTGAAAGTATTGATCAGTTGGTCCTTAAGGCCCTATTCCACGAAATGATTATTGTCCGTTACGGTTGATCATCGTCCCGTGGAATAGAAGGCAACGATCAGCCGACATCGTTCATGTTGGCTGAGCGTTGCGTCATTTGTCTTTAAAACATATTGAAAGACAAAAGACCAGGATAGCAGCGATCTGCTGCTATCGCTCCGTGGAATAGGAGCCGTGGCAGCAGACCACCACTGTACCCTATGGGCTGCCCGGACGATCTAGCGGTCACCCGGGAAGCCCCCCGCACCAACCAGACCCCCCCGGACTCACCCGCTTGATGCTTGATGTTTAGCCCCTTACTGATCAGTAGAAAGTGCTACAAGTAGTGCAGGCTTAGCCTATCTGTCACATGACTGAGATTATTTCATAATATATGTCTATGGGACCGTCTCTCACACATAGACACAGAGCACTATGCTCCCTGCTCATTCTAGTGATTAATCAGGATCTAAACACTCAGACTTCCTAGGACATGTCAAACTTTTCTTTTTTATTATTATAATGACAGACATACTTAAATAAAATCCATGGTAACGCATTGGTGGACACATCTGCTCTTCTGTATTTTAATTATAGAACCCAAAAAAAAATGTGATTTTTAATCTTTTGATTTTGATTTAATCTTTTGATTCATCCAAAGAACAAACTGCTGTGTGTCTTTGAGAAGGAAAATTCATCCATAAAACCACCTTCTTAATTAATAACTAAGATTGATGGGCCCAGAACACAAGACTCTCAAACTTCCGCAGGAAGGAGCCATTTTTAATTAACCATCCATTTTTGTGTTTCTCTTCGACTTCTTTTTAATGAAATGTGTAAATCCCCATATTATTACACATTACAGTTGTTGTGCCAGATTTTCTTACCACTTAAGAATGTGGAATAAGTCCAAACGTATGGATACATTCATGTTCGTTTCAGAATTTCCTTGTTTATATCTGGTTTCATGCCTTTATTATACTGTACGTATTTAGTGATTTCAGATCCAGATGAGTCACTTTCAGTAATGTTGGCAATTTCTAGCACTGGAATGTATATTGCAGTGTACAGTGTGCAGGAAGAGGATAGGCACAACTTATTTCACTAAATTTTGGCTGACAGTTTTGGCAGCTTTATGTTGCCGGTTAACATTAAAATGTCTAGGTTGAATGAGGACTTAAGCCAAATGCTGTTTTAATATCCTAAAAAGTAAAATTCCAGCACAGTATGAGAGCCAAGTTTAAAACGAGTTAGATCAGTTTGCATATGAAACATAAAATCATGTCGTACACACCTGTGCATTGGTATGGTGTGTACTTGGCATGAATCTAGTTGACCTCCTGAACTGATAGCTGATATGAACAGACTGCCTTGTGATTTATGTAATGTAGAATTTTTGGATGAAATTCTAAAAAATGCTTAGTCTTGTAAAAAATATTGAAATACTTATCGATTCGGAGTTATAGTCCATCCTCTAGTCCAGAGCTGCATTCACAATTCTGCTGGTGAAGAGTCAACGACATTAGCATCAACTACACTGTTAGCAACTTAGCCAAATTCCTATAATGCAGTGGGACAGTAGGTTTTCCTACATCAGATTAATGTACATTGCCTTCTATAAATGCAAATCATTGTAGAAAGTGCTTCGCAAACATTGAGGCAGCAAGTAATGCGGTTAGATTTATTTGCCCATGCAGCTCTGGACTACAATTCAGGCTATAACTCTAGTGATAATACGGGATATCCGATGCAAATTATTTGCAGAGTTACTAAACTTTATATCTTGTTTCGTTTTATTTACAGTGGTGACCATGGGTTGGCATACATTGCCTCTATAAGAAGAATAGCTGTAAGTATACAGCACTCAAGGGAGTTAAGGAACTGCACAGCTCCTGTGCACTGGCCCTTATATTGACAAGATGATACCATATAGCTTATAATTTAAACAAGTGGATTGCTGAGCGGCATTATAGAATAGGCTGAATTCAGTTTATTATATCTAATGGGAGGATGGTATGACAGGTCAACACTCCCGCTACACAAAATTGTTAAAATAAATCAGATTTCTGTTGTCAGTAAACAGCGATTCTGACAACTATTATGTTCAAAACATGGAAAAAGAACATTAATAAAGGCAAAGTCATGAACACCTATTTTATTGTTGCTCATATTTATTATATTCGGCATTAGTGTTTGTTTATGACCCATGCCTGAATTGGCTTATTCATGGTGCAGTGCTCCTTGGAACGTGATAGCATTCAGAATGTAAGAGCTCTGATTGTTTCCCTTCTACTACGACTTGCATGGAAAACAGTCCTGATTAAAAGAGCTAGGACAAGTTGAATTGGCGATGCTCGGTGCTATTGAATCCATTGTCTTCCCGTTTCAATTGAGAACCCATATCTCATTTATAGCACAATATCTGGTAGAATTGTTTACTTCAATAAGACAACACGCTTTCTTGTCTCTCTATTCTTGCCTTTTATCACTGCAGTTACATGTACAATCATAACTCTCATCTCAGATATTCTGCTCTTTCATGAAATGGGACACAGAATAATGTATGACTGCCATACTAATGAGCCTAGCAGACAAAGCTCGCAATGTCTCCAATATCTTGTCCTCTGACTACACTTTGCTAATGGGTTGGGAGCTTTTGGGATTTGAAGCAAATGAGATGTTTGTGTTTTTTTTGATCCAACTGAACGATTTAAGTGAGTAACGTCCGTCTGGTTTATTATTGATTCCGATAAATAGTATAAATGTAGAAGATTATTTGGTCTTTTATAGAAAGGATCGTTGTCTATTTCTTTAAACTTCATCCATGTACCAATAAATCAGGAATGCAATGTACTTGTAAGTTATGGATGTAATACAAATCAAACAAGAATTTAAAAAATATATTATTAAGGAGACCTACTTATTTATGAAAGGATGTGTGCCTACTTCAAGAAATCTCCTTAGTGCACCAAAAAATCCATTCTTGTCCTGTTGATTTGTTGAGGTTGCTATTGCCCTGAAAGTGCAGTGGTGATGATCGTCTTTAATTGTTTGCCTGTCTTTGGTGCCTTTTGTATTGCATTTAGAGGTTTCATTAAAGCACCGCCATAATATAAAATCCTAAAGCTGCAATTGTTGGCATTGAATTGTTGAATTTGTCAGCAGTTTTAAGCCTCAACACTACTGGCAACCATATATAGAGGATGAGGTAAACAGTAAAAATACACACCTATGTAGTGCCCCAGGCATGTGTACCACATACCCAGGGGGTGAATGGTTTGTGGTAACTGCCAAGAGCTTAGTGGACTTTCCTCTCCCCTCAGTTTCGATTGGACACTTAAGCTGTCACTTAGGGCTGAGAGGTTGTGCCAGGGAAGTGCTCTGGGCATTTAGCAAGAAGGCCACCTCCTCTGCACTTTCAGTAGTGGTGCAGCAACATTAACCCCTTAACAACAAAGGGCGTATATTTACGCCCTATTGCCGGTAAGGGAGTTCAGAGCAGGGCTGCACGGCGACCCCGCTCTGAACCGCGGTGGTCCCGGGTGCCGCTTGTAGCCCGGGATTGCAGATATAAGCGGGCACGGTACGATCGCCGTGCCCGCTAATACAGTAATCAGATGCAGCTGTCAAACATGACAGCTGCATCCGATTACCGGATTCAGCTTATCCCTGGTGTCTAGTGGCAGAGATCGCTCCTCCAGGATGTTATCCCGGAGGAGCGATCTTCGTTTCTGAAGCCGGCCGGGGACCGCTCCAAGACGGCGCCGTCCCCGGCTCGGCACTAATTTACTTCCGGCTGCAGCAGCCGGAAGTATGCCTATCTCATGGATCTCTGCAGCATATCTATGCTGCAGAGATCTCTATGAGATCAAAGTGTATATACTAGAAGTCCCCCAGGGAGGCTTCTAGTATAAGTGTAAAAGTTAAAAAAAGTATGGTTATTAATAAAAATCCCCCTCCCCTAATCAAAGTCTGAATCACCCCCCTTTTCCCAGGTTATAAAAAGTAAATAAATAAATAAACATGTTTGCTATCGCCGCATGCGTAATCGCCCGAACTATTAATCACATTCCTGATCTCGCACGTTAAACTGCGTCAGCGCAAAAAAATCCCAAAGTGCAAAATTGCGCATTTTTGGTCACATCAAATCCAGAAAAATTGTAATAAAAAGCGATCAAAATGTCGTATATGCGCAATCAAGGTACCGATAGAAAGAACACATCATGGCGCAAAAAATGACACCTCACACAGCCCCATAGACCAAAGGATAAAAGCGTTATAAGCCTAGGAATGGAGCGATTTTAAGTGACATATATTTGTAGACAATGGTTTGAATTTTTTACCGGCCATCTGATACAATATAAGTTATACATGTTATATATCGTTGTAATCGTAACAACTTGAGGAACATATATAACAAAGCAGTTTTACCCCAGGGCGAATGGCGTAAAAACACATTTCCCCCAAATAAGCCAAATGCCTTTTTTTTTTTTTTTTTTTATTTCACTACACTTTGAATTTTTTTTGGGTTTTGCAGTGTACTTTATGCAAAAATTCAGCCTGTCATTGCAAAGTACAATTAGTGACGCAAAAAATAAGGGCTCATGTGGGTCTCTAGGTGGAAAAATGCAAGTGCTATGGCCTTTTAAGCACAAGGAGGAAAAACCGAAACCGCAAAAATCGCAATTGGCTCTGTCTTTAAGGAGTTAAAGGACTTCTTTCTCAGTCAAGCAACATTGATACACAGAACACTCCTATACTCTTCTGCTTGTTAAAAATTGTTTCAGGAAATAAGCAACCCCACCGAATATGGGCCGTTATTGCCCAGTGCAGATGGAGGTTCATTGCTACCAGTTGAGATATGTTGTACAGAACTATGGGCTAGAATGGACATGTACACGAAGGATTAGATAATCAATGTATAATTATAATCTACCTTCCTTATACACAGGTGATGGTGCATAGGGTGCTCAAAGACAAGCATATGTCTCCCTACCATTGGTGTTAGTAAACAATAAATAGATAATAAAGCATGTAAATGGTTACCTGACCTTTTACAGTTTATCACTTAACCAGGTAATAGGTCATCAATATTAGATCCCTGGGGGTTTAATACCCGGCACTTCTTCTGATCCGTTCTCAATTTTAAAAAGTCAGGTAACCCGTTTATAGTTATGTGATTTCAAGTTGAATTGGCTTGTATATATAGACAAATTTATTAAAATATTATCTTGAAATTTGTAGCCATTGTAAACCAGAGTAGATATACAGTATACCAGAGTATAAGACATTGTAGTTAATATTTCTCTGTATAACCTTTTACAGAGTCATGTAAACATTGCTGACATTGAGAAATATGTGATCAACCTGCGTTGTTAAATCAGTTCCTTGAAAGCAAACGCCTCTGTGCACTTTGACAGCTAACCTTTTACAATATCAGACTTTTAGTTTGTGCAAATTGAACAATATTTCAAGGCTGTCTCACAAAACTACATAAGTTTTAAGTGCTCAAAACAGTGATACCAAATGTGAACAGGTCTAATGGAATTCCTTGTCCGACTATGGCATTGCAGCATTGTAAACCTTTTCCGGCTCTCCTTCATAAAGCAGCAATGTGTTTCCCAGCTGCTCGCAGATTTGGCTTCCTTTTATCCCATGTCTAAAAAAAATAGATCTTGTATAGCAGGTTATCAGTCGACCCCTATAATTAAATTTGTGTATATAAACTATATACCCCCAGGCAACATGTAAGAGTAACCTAATGTTGTTCATGTATACTAAATGACATTGAAGACAGGATCAGAGCATGTACTATAGGCTATTAATTAAGGGGCAATTTGGTATCTTATAAGTTTTCTTGCAGCCTTTGTTTCATATTTTAATTGACTTAATACTTGAATCTTGGAAACTTGAATACAAGTACTTGGATACTTGGATCTTAGAATTTTAGATTAAAAATGGATATATTCAGGTTTAAGGCTATGTTCCCACAGCGTCTTTTTTACTTGAAAAACGTCCGTCTTTTGTTGAAGATAGACGTTTTTAATGATCATTATCGTTTTGTAAAACACAGATGCTTTTCACATAAAAAAAGACTGGGAGTGGGAAAGAGTGGGAATATAGCCTAAAAGTTATTTATGTCCATCTGAAAATCCTTTCAGGGAGTTTCATATCTGATAATAATTAAGATCATCTCGGATTTGTATGTTACTCATATAACTAATATTGTATTTAACCATGGTATAACCATGTATTTAAAATGGTTTCTTGTGGCTGTCTAAAAAAAATTGGAAAGACTTTAAGACTTTAGCCATGTTATCAATAGCAGTGCAAGCATGACAAAGACAGCTTAAATGCAAATGACATGGGTGTCATTTTATTGTTATGAAGAAATTATTTTTTTTATATCCCCTGAAGCTGTTTAGATGGTTGTTTAGTTTCATACTGTCTGCTGTCCATTTAGGAGTCCATAATAAACAGTAAATTAGAATGGTGGTGGTGGGGGGGGGGGGGGGGGCGGGAAGTCTGTCCTTTCTTTTGAACCGCGGCCCGGTTCCCGCATATGGTGCCATTCTGTTCCCAGGCACTGGCCCAGGCTAAAGCACTGGAGGTGGCTCAGCCTGCCCCAATGGGAGCAAACCCCCCCCCCTCTATGATTTGGCTGCATTCATTCTAATGGAGCTGCGTCATAGAGGGGCGGGGGGTTCCTCCCACTGGGGGCAGGCCGACCCGCCTTCAGTGCTTCAGCCCCAGCCAGTGCCTGGAAATAGAACGCCGATGTATACGGGAACCAGGCCGTGGTTCAAAAAAAGGACTGCAGGACCGGTTTCCCCACGATGGTGCCGTCCTATGTACATGTACAAAACTTAAAGTGAATGTACCTAACGGTACATTCACTTTAAAGAAATAAAAAAAATATGAGGTCTTTTCACAAAATGGCCATCTAAGTCGTTTACTTGAGAAAACCTCCATGACCTTAACTACTAAATCTCTTTTCTAGGCAGACACACACCAATTGAATCAGCTTTATTGAAGTGATTGCCCAGTTAAAATGACAATATAATAGCAGAACTGTGTCTACGATACATCAAGCGTAATATCATGCTAATGACATTTCAAAAGCAATTGGAAAACAGACCTCTTCTGGAAAACTAATTGAGCCATTTAGACATCTGTCTGATAAAAGGACTGTTAGTATTTTGCTCTGAACTCACTTCTTCATTTTCTTACTAGTTAATAGGTTGTTGACTTTGTCGGCATTTAGATGTTCTCCACTGAACAAATGTTGCAGTTCTGTGCGACAATGTAATCTACGTGGCATTGATGTCTGCCGATTCTGACGTTTCAGGTACAATAATAAGTGGTATGACTGGTGCCATATCCTATCTGGGCAAACAGAGACTGACTGAAGTGCTGAATAACTGTATCAAACAAGGAAATCCTATTACGGCAGACATAATTGCAGTCTGTTTTCTGTTTGTTCTACCAAGTACAACATCAAATACGTTTACTTTGAAACTTTGAAGTTGAGATACTGAGAACTGTAGCTTTATGTGTTCCCTCAGTTAAGGTTATCAGAGGTAGCAGAGATATAGGTGACCGTAGAGTTGCCATTGAATAAATCATCGCTGGCAGGTTCAAGGTGAGCCGTGCCAGGATGGGAGCTGAGTGCTTCTGTAACACATTACTGGCTGCACCTGATCCAGGAAGGGAGATATATATTTTTTTATAAGACAGTAAATTATTCTGTTTGAACAACTTGAGGTCAAAGTGATTTCACCAACATGAATTTCACTCTATGACCTGAATGTGTTTATACTGTGTGGTGGCTGGAGAAGGACTGAAGTGCAGTACAGTGAATGCAAAGGTTCTTTGTTGACATTCCAATTTTGTTCCTGTTCAGATGAACGGTAGAAGGAGCCATAGCTATAGACAATCCAGTCTAAACAGTAGACTACATCATGTATGATCTACTATAGCACCAAAACATTTATACCAATGGAAATCTGGCCAGTCTGATTAGGAAATTATTCAGACATGTTTTCAGAAAGTTGCAGCAGATGGTTATTATGAACACATAAGGGAGAATTTATTAAGAGTGGTGGGGGTCCCAGTGGAAGGAACTAATTGTGACAGACCATGTGAGGAACCAGGGACTCCAATCTACATTATTTAGCTCTCTACCATATTATTGTCCTTTGGTATAGCACTTTGTAAACTGATAGTTTTCACTTTATTATGTGGATCTTCATACTGTGATACTGGGTTTACTACATATTTGCACATTACTGACATCTGATGTTCTAGTTGCTATTGGTTGTTCGAGACTAAGGGTACTATTACACGGAACGATAATCGGCCGAATTGGCCCGATTCGGCCAATTATCTTTCCGTGTAATAAATGCAAAGATCAGCAGATGACAACGATCATCGGCTGATCGTTGATATAGGTTAGACCCTATTTTCGTAGGGCGCCGACCGTGCACCGCTGCGTGTAATAGCGGTGCGTGACCGACGACTAACGATATACATTACCCATCCACGTTCCAGGGCTGCTCCTGCCGTCCGCTTCTCCCGGGGTCCCGCGCGCGCTCTAGCTTCACAGAGGCCTGTCAGCTGATTGGCTGAGCGGCCTATCACAGGCCGCGGCGGTCCCGGCCTGTGATTGGCTGAGCGGCCTATCAGCTGACAGGACGATGTGAAGTTAGAGAGCGCGCGGGACCCAGGGAAAAGCGGACGGCAGGAGCAGCCCTGGAACGTGGATAGGTAATGTATGCCAGTTTAGCAAGGGCTGCAAGGACATCGGTAACGATGTCCTTGCAGCTCTTGTCAAACGATTATCGGGCCGTGTAATAGGCCCAGTAAACGAGCAACGATCTAGCAGATCGCTGCTCGTTTACAGGTATTATCGGGCCCTGCTCGGCCCGTGTAATACCACCCTAAGGGAGATTTGATACTGTTATCTTCCCTTGAGAGATATTGGATTTTTAAATGTTTATTTATTTTTATTGTTAATAAAGGCTAATTTTAAATATATTTTTGTGGGCACCCTCTATTCTTAGGCATACAACTTGTTTTTTTTTGGTACATGAGACCATAAAAAGAATACATGTTTAGCTTTATTTGTTTGATTTGTTATATTCTTACAATCTAAAGCTAAGTGAATCTAAAGCTCAGCTAAGATGTAGTAGACTGGTCTGTACCGATAATCTATGTGTGCCGCAAAATGACTCTAGTGAAGAAGGACCTCTTATTCTAATTAGCCTACATTAGTGAATGAGGAAAAACAATGGTAGTAAATGTTCAGGCTGCTGCGCTAATCTATTCTTCCATTGAAGTATTGACATTCAGACACTACTATAACATCACATTGTTTCAGAGAAGGTAAATAGCTGTTTCCTTGTAGAGCGTTACCTCTTCCCATTTAGGTTTCCTATTTATACCCACATATGGAAGCCACACTTTCTATTCTGTGAGATTATTCAGTTTTCATTGCTATCTATCCTGCTATGAAATATTTCAGATCTCTAATGGTTAAACAGCGCCTGGTAGGTGTCCAGTAGAGCAGCATGGTATTCCCTGAAGGTCATCAATTTCACAGTGTTTTCAAAATTCCATCAAACTCTTATGAGGCAAGATTATAAGGTAATCTTAGATACACAATGTATAAAATCATATGTAAATAGCTTGTGATGTAAACTAGTGAGTCATGGCATGTGACTGTGAGATGTATATATATATATATATAATATATATATATATGCACATTGCAACATATATGTAGTTATATCTGTATTTTACTGTAATTCCAAGTTACATATGTAACCAGCATTGTACCCCAAGAACTGACAGTGCTTATATAAAGTGTATGGCTGACAACCCTAATTGAATTGCTAGTATTAATATTATATGGACATCTATCCTATTAGAATAGGACTATATGTGCGATGAATGTTTTCTGTATGTCATGTGTATGGCTCCCTTTACCCTTAATCAATCTTTTCTGTTTCCAGTCCATTAAACATATCTGATCATTTACAGTAAATCTTTTCAGCCGTTCTAAGATCCCTGGGAACATATTTGTACTTGTCTGTACCAGCGTCCCATCTCAATCCTCAAGATACATAGCCCGACTCATGAATCATCATCAACCTCCAATGAAAGAAGGTTATAGTTTAGAGTTAAAGGTTTAGGTTTCTCTTCCGCTCTGTAGCTTTGCAGCTTTAGTTGTAGGGTAAACTGTAGACATTGTTATTCCATATATACCAAGCCAATAACAAGATGTCAGCAAATCACGGCTGACAGCAGACATGTGTTGATTGCGGCCGGTGACACCTTATAAACATTCACTTGTTCTAATAATATTCTATTCAGCTCCACAACATAAATACTGTAGATTCATCCCCTCACATTTAGACTCAAGAAAAAAGCCATCAAGCAATCACTGCATTCACCATAACATATTATGATGTAGCTATAAAATGCATCCCAGCCATATTGTTGAAGCAGCATTTATTGACCTCTCCAAGGCCCGTGTCACAGCTGATGGCAATATTCGCTTGAAAGCAATTAGCTGGTTATAAATAGCTTGGGATATTCTTGCTTTGCACTTAACTCTGTCCTTGCTGAGCTGCTCGCTGTAAACACACCAAGTACTCTATGATATGCAAAGTATTAGAAATTAAGGTTTTTTTTTTTGTGTGTGCTCTGATCGGCTTTGACATAAAATAGTTACATTGAATAACATTGACAATCTTGTTATAACAGAAGGCATCAGTTCTGGATGTTTTAGGAGCAATAAAAATGGCCACATGTAAGGGTCTGAGTAAATGTGACATAGGCGAGATTGTGATGACTAGATGTATGGGTCAGAGCATCTGACGAATGGCAGGTCTGTAGGTTAATATCTAACAAAAATAGTCCAAGGAAAGACAACCGATGAACCAGCAACAGGGTCATGGCCACCCACAGCTATTGATGCATGTGCATAGTAAAGGCTAACCCATCTGGTCTGATCCCACAGAGGGTCTATTGTAGCACAAGCTGCTGAAAAAGGTAATGTCAGTATAGAGAGTGCATCTCCGCCTGCTTTGTATGGGGCTATAGAGCTGCAGACAATTCACACATGCTTACAATGTACATATGAGTACATATGGATCATTGTAAAAAGGTGGCCTGGTCAGATGAATTAGGTTCTTCTTTTATATCATGTATTCAGCTGGATGTACTATAGGAAGAATGCAAGCCTTGTTTCCTGATATTCATATGGATCTTTAACATGTACCACCTACCTAAACATTGTTGCAGATACACCCCCTCAGTGCAGTGTCATTCCTAGTAACAGTGGCTTCTTTCAGCAGGATGATGCTCCTTGCAAAAATTGTTTAGGAATGAGAAACATGACATAGAGGTCAAGGTGATGACTCGCCTTCCAAGTTCCATAGATCTCTCAGATCGTCTCTGGGATGTGCTGGAAAAGTGATCCGTGGAGATGCAACCTCACAACTGACAGGGCTATAAAGAACTGCTGCTAATGTCTTGGTGACAGACACCACAGGACACCTTCAGTCAGATCTGTTTTGGTGTCTTGAGTGGGAACTACACAATATTAGGCAGTTTGTTTTACTGTTATGGCTGAATGGTGTAATTAGTTATAATATGTTTACTATTGTTACTACATTAGTGCTAGTGCTACTTTAACTACAACCTAAGTTACTCCACATGAGAAGGCACACAATGATATGGGGTTTCTTATAAATCATCATAAAACATGGTTTGTGGGCATTTTGTATGTAAATTAAAAGCTTTATAAATTTGTTACTTGCTTGAGCCTGCTCCCACCATCCTCATAGCCACAGACACTAGAAATGATGGCTCTGTGAATTTTGAGACATAATATTGCATCCATCAAAGTCTGTGAGGCCATAGTGCACTTCTCTCATAGCATTTTTCCTCCCCATGGATCTATTCACTTCCTGGTTTCCTTTCTGAACGGTGACCCTGCTGTTTCCTTCCTACAGTGCAGATACTTTCCCACAATCCCTCTTGCTTGCATGTAAATTGAAAACAAACTGCCAGTACTAATGGGACAGGTCATGTGACTAGGATAAAACTGAGTATGAGGGACCCAACCGAGTGGATGCCAGGCGGGTCTTAACCAGGGGCAACAGGTTTTCAAACAAAGCAGTACATGGGGCATTAGTGAGTTTATATATTGTAAATGACACATTTTAAGAAATGTTTGCACATCTTGTTTACCATAATGCATCACTATAGACTAGTTTTCTTCATGATACCAACACATTTAAGGTGATACAGTCCACCCCCCCTTACTCTATGTGCGGTTCACTACAACATCCACAAGCTTAGATGCTGTATATACACTTGTATAAAACTTGTCTGTGTCTGTACAGTCACTTCATTTCATTGGGGTGGAGAGTGTCAACTAGGTAGGGCTTTAAGACAGTTGGGCCCTACCCCGGCCGGGAGATAGATCCCAACCTAGTCGACACTCTTAACTAATAAAATGAAGTGAGAGTGTGTGTGTGTGGGGGGGGGGGGGGGGGGAGGGGGGGATACTTTAAGGATAGAAAGTGCAAGGAACAAAGGACCTAAGCCATACTTTTACTTTTTGATGGTTGTTCATTCAGGTTGTAATTGTTTGTCCTGAGTTTGTCTATGACCGCCTACCATTATCACTAATGAAAAAGTTGTTACATAGATAAGGTAATACTATGCATCTTTAAACTTTAATCCTGAGTGTAATCTGTTTTATTGCAGTGTATGTATGTATACTAAAGTTTTGTCACTGATTCATTTGTCAGCTTTGTATATTTGCTTATGTAACAGGAACTCTGCTCAAAATCATATTATTATTTTTTTAGGATGGTTTTTTAATCTGAAAGCTTAATGTCACTTTTTTGATGTGATGTACATAATTTAAGCATGTGTAAATGAGGTGTCAATGCTAAAGACTTTCCATTTATTATTCCCATTTATATATTTGCTTTACCGTGAAGCTCTGCAATGACTGTAAACAGAGCACACACATATTTTTATTCGAACAAAAGAACACCAGCATTGTCACACCATGTTGCTTAAAAAAAAAGCTGGTCAAGCATTCATTTGTTTCTTGTATTAGGCATCTAGCATTTTAGTGCTGACTAAGAACATCTTGTTGTTGACAGTATAGAACCCACAGGGAACACTAACACTCTGAGCTTTTCAGAGAGCTTGAAAACTGGGGTTTTGCCAGGTTGCTCCATGGCGTGTTTGACCTTTTCCTAACAAATCCTTGTAATATTGAAACTTTTTTCATTGTCCGTTCTTACAGAAAAGGGAGACATGCTGTGAGTGCTGTGGCTCTATGTTGTTTTTAACTATTGCCAATGCTTTATATGCTATATTGGATCCTTTAATAGGCTTGTAGAATAGGATCTGTATACCTAAAACTTGTCTCTAGGTTTGCTATAACCACAAAACAAAGATATCCTGTACAAATTTCCTTTATATACTCTTAAATAACCCCTTTAAAGGGAACACTATGCACTAAACATGCAATCCAATCTGCAGGCATCAGGTTATAGAGCAGGATGAGCCTGGTAGATTGATATGTGGTTTTGTGGGAAAATTTTAAGGATACAATGTCATTTACCCATATAAATGTCTGCCTTTCTGGGCTAAGTAGTCATGTGGGTGGTCCTACCCACATGAGCATGTAGAGGACAGTTAATCACTCAATAGGACTACCCACTTGATTACTATTCTTATTCTGGGCTAAGTAGTCAAGTAGGCAGCCCTAATCAATTCTTATCCACATGCACATTTCCACAATAACTGTCAGTCACTGAGAAGGACCACCCACATGACTACTTTGATCAGCAGAGATTTACATGGGTGAATGACAAGTTACACTAGAATTTTCAGAAATCTATATATCAATCTACTCAGCTTCTGCTGCAGATTAAACTGCATTTTCTCTGTCAGATTCCCTTTCAGGTCTAAATTGTATAAGCTTAAGTCCTATCTATTGCTAAAGTCCACTGTTCAATACATCCCATTAGGTGACAAGACTAGCAGTGAAATGACAGCTAAACTGGCTATTAATCAGATGTGCTTGGCATGACACCAATGTGCGAAGCTTGGGTTTCACAAAACTGGCAAAAGAGACTTCTGCCACCCACTAAGAAGTCCTCCAGCTGGCAGTGTTCTGGATTTAAGAGTTTCTGATAAGTGGTGAAACTCCCACTATAATCCATTATGGCAGGAAGGTAGTAACTTATCTTTATTTTATGTTTCATGCCAATGATTTAATACATTGTCAGTAAAAATGACTTCCTTCCATCTTCTGGTAATTATTCTGATGTTAATCTCCACTTCCTATCAGCATGCATAATACATTGCCAAAATCTCCAGGTGAGAATTCCCTCTTAAGCGTTTGAAGAGTATTGCACTTATACTGTATAACATATGCTCTATACTTTAAGGCAATTATCTTTCTTAAAATACCTACAGCTATTTAGGCAGAATTGACTTCACGAGTGTTTGCTGTGTTTTGTAACTCATGTAAAACATGTTTTTGTGCAGATTGTGTTTTTTTTACCCGTTGAATATTTTTTATGGGTGTAAGACATAAAAAATACTACTGTGGGAAACCTAGAAATAACTGAGCACTATTCGTTGCTACTTTTGCCACACACAGTGAATTGAGCAGCAATGTGCACACATTACTGGCCCCCTATTCTGACAGGAGACTCAATACCGCTTTACTGGAAATGCTTGGGGTCCAAGTGCTCAGACCTAGCAAACATGTACTTATCTCCTATCCTCTGATAGGGAATTAAGGAAAACCCATTAAAGAGGTTTGGAAACAAGAAAGGTATTAAATTTTCTCCTCCCCAGCGCTCAAAGTTCACCTATAGAAGAGGCGGCAGGTAACATATGGGTGACATCATGCAGATACTGGACATAGCATGCCGCTGTGGATCCATCTGCGTGTGATAATTGCAATATTGCACCTGTCTCCTCTATATTTAGATAAGATAATCCTTTAATAGCCCCACCATGGGGAAATTCAGTGTGTGATATATGTATCATTTCAAGAAGAGAAGAATGTGGATGTGGAAAGCTGGGGAGCAGAAAAAAAGTAAAGCCTTTTCTGTTCCCTCGAAAGTCTCTTTAACTACAAGGCATGGCAAATATGTGCTTGAGCAATATTTGATCAACTCAATTTATATGCCTTTTGGTGATCACATCTATGGTGCTTTTCGACACAGATTTTTTTTTTTCCTTTTTACTACTACTTTTGGCATTGCTGTATCTGACTGGATTAGTTATTAGTTGATTTTTAGAGCAATGTGATTGGAAAAGGACACTTCATTATACTGAACATTTCCAGGTCAGCTAAAAGCTTTTTCAAAACAAGTCCAATGGAGCAGCGGTTATTTAGATTAGCAGAGAAGATCATTTATCCGTATCGGCCACTAAATGAAATTACTAAAGAGGTTGTTGTTTATAATTAGAAAAAGCTACCAACCATTGTAACCCCCACTGATCACTGGGAAAACTCCATGGCACTTCCACTACTGTTGGCGCTGCTTTGCTTTTTCTCTTTGGACTCAGATCAGCCATTGATTTTATTGGCCCAGCCATGTGGTTTCTGTGCTAACCGGAGCAAAGCCAACAGGAGAAGACGTGGCAGGGAACTTTCCTAGTATTGCTGCCAGGAATCACAATAGTGAGACCCCTAACCCCTGCACTAGTGATCATGGGGGTTAAAACCCTGCTGACCTGACATTAGTAACATATACTAGTAATAACCACTCTAAGAAAATCTTTCTATCTTTATTGTTCCTATTTCATTACAAGTAAATATTCTCTTACATTTTGCTTGTGTTCATCTTTTATGGTAGCAATGTAAATGATGTTATATTAAGACATTGTGCATTGCTTTTGTTCTATTGTAACCTAGTTTGCAACCTATCGCCAAGGAATTGGATGCAATTTATACACTTCTATAAATGAGAACACTTTACGCCTAGACTGTCACACTGGTGGTTTGTAACAAAAATCCCCTGTTAATTGTATTCAAAGCCTTAGAGATTGACTCATTACCGTGCTTTCTAACCCGTAATATAAAGATTTGATGTAATAAAAGTCCTCAGCTTTCATCCAACGTTCACTATATAAACACCTGTCATTGTAAGGCTACTTATATTTATACATCTTTGTCCAGATAGGAGATATTGTAACAACAGCAGCAGTATGGACTTGTCTGTTTGGATAATTCAGACTTAACTGAGACCAGAGACACCTGCAAAAACAGACTGCTACTAGCAGAAATGTATCTTTGGTTCTATATATAAAGACTATACGCTGTCAAACACACTTGTGTCAGTGAACTGGAGCAGTAATGCTCTCCTAACAGCAGACAACCCATTGAGATACGCCCTACTAAGGCAGGTTGATCTAAAAATAGAGGGGCACAGGTCCGTTGTTCCAAAACCCAGTCTATTATTTAGGTCTAAGAGTAATACCCAGAATTATGAACGCTGAAAGGCCACAAGGTATCCACTATATACAATATTGCTTTATTTTCCAAGCACAAGTAGATCATGGCTGATGATACAGTGTACTCGCAGCAGCGATACCTTTTTAGGGGAAGAAATCATTTGAAATAAAGTTTTCCGATATTCAGTATATTTATAGGGATTAAATATTAATGGCCTCTTAGATAATGTTGCATTTTTTTTTTCATTCCGATGTTATGTGTAGATGTTGCTGTTTCATACAGATGTAGCTGCCGCCAAATAAGACCAGTCAATAAGAATTAGTGCATTAGAAATCAATACAACCACTGTGTTAGTTCAATATTTAAACAATTTTTTTTTCTTTAAATAAATCCAGTTGAAATTTTTCATCTGAGTAAAATATTTAATTGCATGTTAAGTGTGTGAAGGTCACTAGATGAATCTAACCTGCTAATATGTCCCTGTTGCACAGGAGACATAGCTAAGGAACATATGTGTCTTACCTTTATCATTGGTGCCGTTCTGGTGCAGTTAGTCTTTTGCTCCACAGTCCATTGAGACCACTGGGAGCACTGGGGCTCCCGTTAGGAGCACTGCCCATCCCCATAGTGCCGATTTGTCTCTTTCTTATGATAATGAATGGAGGAGCGTGACAGCCGTGGGCAGGATGGATTGGCAATATGGAGGCAGGCAGTACTCCTAATGGTCTCACCAGACCAAGGAGCACACGACTAACTGCACAAGACTGGCACCAAGGAGAAAGGTAAGACACATACCTTCCTCCTCTGCGTCTCTTTTGCAATAGGGACACATCAGCAGGTTACATTCATCTAACCCCCTTTAAAAGGGTTATCCAGAACTTGAAAAACGATACTTGTAAAAACAGCACCATCACCATTCTCACCCAAAGTGAGGAAAAGAGGGGTTCTTTTTCTAGAAAAAAATGTTTTCCTAAGCTTGGGCAACTCCTTTAAGCATGCTCACAATAATGGAGACTATATGTAACATAAAATGTTGAAAACAAGGAAACGACCATCTTCGCTGGCACACCCACTCCCAAGTGACACCTAAAGTGGTTATTTGCCTTTAGTAGGGCAATGTGTGATTAAGTCGTCTGAGAACAAGTGGCGTCGAGCCATCCAGCTGACTTTAATGAGGGGAGTTGTACAGCTAAAGCAATCTATTTAAAGGAACATTGCCAGCTGGGACCTGAGTGAACCAATGTAGGTGCAACCTGCCGTGGGTTCATCAGAGTGATTAGCGTCTGTTTATTTTGTTTTGATCTCGTGCTACCTACACAATCATGTTTTCTTCTGATGAAACTTGCTTTAACTATATATTGCCTTAACCATTCATGTTAGACATAGATCAGTGACACATAGAAAAACAACTATGGAAATTGGAGGAAAAAAAAAAGTTCTCTATGGGCTTGTGCACCGTATGGTACATTGTAACCTCCAACAAAGATCATGCTTGATGGGAAATAGTATACAGACAACTGAACTCTTTTAGGTATTTACATTAATAAATCTCCATTTATTTATTTTTTTTATACCTTCCTGTGCACACATGTAATAAATGTCTTCACCTGTATACCGTTAGCTTTGTCTCTTGCATAAAGCAGGCTGCACTATGGAAAGCAACCAGAGTGCAGGTAGACGGGCGCTGTCATGTTACTGTCAGCTCTCATTAGCTGAGTGGATATTTGAAACTCCCTGGTATAAAGCAAGAGGAGACCCAGTGTTCTCTTTCATTAAGCTAATTTCCCGGGGTTTACAACTATGGTTTAAGTGTCAATCCAGTTCTCCACATAGAACTGCTGACCTTGAATGATGGCTGGTGAATTAAGGGCATGCATGTAAAGGAATTTGGATTGTTCATGGTACTTAGAAAGTAGATGCATTACTGTGCATTTATCCTAATCTCATTGTCTCTAATAAATTATAACCTTATCTAATTTTGCAAAAAAATAATAAACTAAAGTTTTTTTTGCGTGGCCACAAAGTAACCAATGTTGTGTCTCTATCATAATCATGATATACATTCTCATCTGCCCTAGACCACTGGACCTTTAACCCTTCCAGTAACAATCATTCTGAGTGCGTAGTACACATGATGCTCTTTTAATTATATTATAAATTCTGCTGAAAACAGTGCTTATGTGGTTCGTAGGAATGGGAAATGACCCAACAAAAATTGATGATCTCCCATAGCAAATGACTAAAGGCCCTATTACACGAAGCGATTATCGGCCCTATTCGGCCAATACCAACCGTTACGCCCAATAATTGCTTTATGTAATAACGGGCAACTTTCAGCTGACATACACGATGCCGGTCGATCGTTGTCGTTCAACATGTTTAAAGACCAACAATCACGATAGCAGCAATCTGCTGCCCTAGCTCCATGGAATAGGAGCGGTGGCAGCAGACGGCCATTGTGATCCTTGGTCTAACAATCACCCGGGCAGCCCCCACAGCTCCCCGTGCCCCCGTCCCGGCTCTTACCCGCTCTCTGCCAACACGTCAGTGCTTGCTTGCTCCCTCTCGTCGCCCCGTGTAATAATGTCTTTACTATACCCGAACTCTTAATTAACCACTTAGAAAATATATATAAGGAACACACAGTATGCTGATTTGTTTTGGTCTTCTAGATCAGCACTTAAACAGTCTTTACATAGCTTCCAGCAGGCTCATGTGTGTGGCCCTTTAACTCCACCATTCATTGCAACCGAACATATATATTTTCTTAACCTGCTAAAATGATAGACTCAGCTGACCTGTCCTGACTGCCTTTACTCTCACCACCCACCAGAGCTTGTACAAACCAGAACACACACCTATCACTGTAGGAGACCCCAAGAATCAGGTCAAATCTTGATTTGGGGTTTTAGGCTAGGTTCACACTATGTAAAAAACAACGGGCGTATTTCATAACAACGGCTGTTATTTGTGAATTAGTGGATGTTATTTGTGCAACAACGGCCATTGCTATGAAATACAGCTGTTGTTTTTACATAGTGTGAATCTGGCCTTAAAATGTACTTTACCAAAATGGCCTCCACCATTATATTACTTTTAATTTACTTTTTTTCTTTTATTATGAGTTTTCTTATTCTTGGTCTTGGAAAAGCGATTTTAGTACATAATTAGCATTTTTAATAATTCTATAAGTTTATAGGGTTATTAGGGTGTTTTATGAGTTTAATATTTCAGCTTTTGTGTACCACTTTATTCAGGTCATGTGAACTTTTTGACTCCCTTCACAGTGTTTATGGTAAATGTCTTGGGGATATCCTGAGTGCTAATGATTTTCCAAATGGAAGCTTAATACGCACATATTGTATATGGAAAGCTGTTCCAATAGCGCTATTATTTTACTCAAATAGCAGTCAAGTCTATAGAAAAACACAGCTGTGATTTTCTTGTCCCTAGGAGCTGCTCCTTTACCCAATGCACAGCTAAGGCCAAAGAAAATGACTGTCTGCTGAGCTATTCTCTGTTTATTTAGTTTGCTGGGAACACAGGAGAAAAGTTTTCTCTAAACTTGTATATATCCTGTTAAAACCTCAGCACATGCCCTTTCCTGAGAAGTCTGATATGGTCAGAGTAAAAGAAATCTTCTGCATATCATTTACCCATTGTTCCCTGACAGTAATATGTTTTGAGAGATTATATAGTTGGTTATAGCACCATAGCCTTTAGATTTACAGTACCATCAAAATGTATTAAGTCGTAAGTTCCTAAGTCCCTGAATTCTCCTCTTTCCTGAATTGTTGGAATATTCTGCTGGGTTATTTTTAGAAATGCATGGCTGGACATGTGTACTATGTTATAGAGTTACATTCCATAATGATGCAGATGTATATCCAATATACTGTAGCATTCACAGACAAAAACTATGCACGAGCCAAAGGATAAGAAATACTCTCCATACCTTTCCTTTGCTTTAGAGAAGTTGGTTTGTTTTCGTACCAAAGACTCAACTAATGTTTTATACACAAAGGGTCTCAAAAATTTCGGTACCAGTATTAGAGATGAGCGAATCGGCTGAGGTTCGGATTCGTATGAGCCTGAACTATCTGCTTCTGATTCCCGCTGTCTGCCCGCTCCGTGGAGAGGGTGGATACAGCTTGAGGACCGCCTGGTATCCCAGGCGGTCCTCAAGGTTGTATCCACCCTCTCCACGGAGCGGGCACACGGCGGGAATCAGAAGCCGATAGTTCAGGTTCATACGAACCCGAACATCAGCCGGTTCGCTCATCTCTAACCAGTATATGGCTATATTCACACTACATTTTATTCTCTGTTTTTGAACAGACAAAATGACATTGTCATTTTGCTGTCTGGATGCCTGTCAATCATGGCTGTTAGTACATTATTCTAGTTTGGGTGGACTAATTGGCCTTTGGTTGTGTCTTTAATTGAAAAATCCATTGAATTTAATAGTAAAAACGCTTAAAGGATGTTGAAAAAAGTGTGAACTGAAAAATAACATCCACTTTTTGCAAAAGACGTTCGGTAAATACTATTTTTTTCTAACCAAAAGACGTTCGAAAATAGTTGTCATGATCATTATATTGATGTCCGCAAAGACAACATCCGTTATTTTATACATTGTATGCATTGGACGCCTATCATTCCATTGCCTTCAATACATTGCATTGAGGTAAATTATTTTCCTGCAAAAACCGATGCCTTTTTAAATAGAGTGAACATAACTTTTCTGGATGCCATTGTGAGTATAGTATGTGCTACCATAAGTGGCAGTCATCCTTTGCTAACTGTCAAGTGTATGTATTACACGTACAACAAATTATTGGCAAGTCACGTATATTATAAGTATCTCAAGTAGCGAAATCTGCTACTTCCTGTGCATTTACTTTAATAAGTGATGATACTTGGGGGCGAGAATAATTGCATCTGAAATTTAGATCACATGGGCCACACCATTGTACTTACAGACAAAAACTGAAGTTCACAGTAAATGCTATGCATTCTCAAACGCAATTAAGTCTCCTTTTATTTTAGCATGTGAATTTTCCCCTTAATCATCCATTTTGTTGTCTGTGGGTTTGATTGTTATTGGCATCAGTCTGGAACATGAAAGCACTTGTAGAGGATGAGCTTGGATATCCTGGTTGATACATTGAAGAGTCTCACTTGACGAGGAAATATCCCATCGTGTTTTTGTTAGTTTTCCAATTGTTCACACTTTTAATAAAAATGTATTTTACTACTTAAAACATATAGATATTGCAGTAATTTAAAGCCTATTGTCGTCTATACCACAATGCCAGTAAATGTAAGCCTTTGCCTATAAAAATGAGTCTATATAAGCAGTTTCTTTTTTTTTTCTTTTAAGTGTGACAAATAGAAAAGGGCTACCATTACAGGAGCTGTCATCCTGCTTTCTCTGATTTGCTTAGTTATGCAACCACAACCTGAATTTTGGGGCAGAGAATATCTTTAAAGAGTCTTTCTAGGGTAAAAATGGGAAATTCCCCATTCAGTTGAGTGTTCCTGGGGATGAGCAGCCTGGTGGTTAGTACCGTTGCCTTGCAACACAGGGGTCCTGGCTTCATATTCAAACAAGAACAACATCTACAGCTACAGTATATGGTATGGTGTGCCTGTGTTTTTGGTGGTTGCCTCCAAATACAGTGATGATCTTTTGTACACCGTTGCATTGGGGCCATGGTAATACAGCAGTGTCACATTACTTTGTGTACTGTAAATTGTCTAACTGATGGAATAAACTAATCATTCTGTATCTGATTAAAAACTTGGCACGCTTTTGTCTTTATATCTCTTTGCTGTACTGTTGTCTCAATTTGGACTTGGTGACAGAACACAGACATTCTGCTTCTTTGCCTGGCACTACTGTGATAAATGACCTCCATAATGCATTCACAGATATTCCCCCCCCTCCCCCAACACACACACACACATTTACAGACTACGATGTGCTTTATACCTGATGTAAATCCTAAGGGACATGATATGAGACATTGTTATAAGCAAGATTTTGTTATTTCATTCTTATTCCTGATAACAACAGGTGTGCTATTGTTGGAAGCAGCTGTCAGGAGACTAATAATTAGACCTAATTAGAATTAACTGGTTTGACTGGATACATGAAAATGATAATGAAAGCAGTGAAAACGTCTAGGCTGGCACTCCTTTATTTATGCTGCTATTTGGGCAATAATCACCTTGACTGATGGAATGTTCTATAAGGACCAGTTTAAGAAACGCCTCTGCTGGATGTGAAGTCTCCCTCTTTCCCTCTTGGGTCCATTAAAATATATCCCTCCCATAGGCTATGTTCACACAACGTAATTTTGCAGTAAAGAACGGACCCTGATTGCAGCGTCCATTCTTTACTGCAGGGGCGGCATTGCATTGATGTCAATGCAATGCCGCCTGCTGTGTTCACACATCATTATGGGAAATAATAGGTGTTCACACAATTATAATGTGGCCGCAAATGAATAGTAAAAAAAAGGAGGGTTCTTGCAGCCGATACAGAGGTAATGGCTGCAGGAACGTCCTAAACGCAGCCCGGTGGCCGGCAGTTTAACAGCATCTGTTATGTAACGGACGCCGTTGAACCAAGTGTGAACATAACCTTAAAACTGATTACTGATGTAAACATCATTGTATGAAGAATTTCCTTTTTTAGCTTGTAGCAGCTTTATTTGGTTTACTTTGGGTCTGTTCACATCACATTTTGAAACATCCGTTTGATTTTTTTATTTTTTTTATTTTCATTTTTCTATTAACTGATCCATTTAATTTTAATAGGTTTGTGTTTTTCTGCCAAGTTTCCATCAGAATTAGTTTTGTTTTTGTTCTACTGTCCTGACAAGAACAGGTTTTAGATACATCCCGTGGCTTCCCTTCGAATTATGCTTTTACAGAGGTCAGTTTTCAGTAGGAATGCCTACTAGCCCAATGATCGCTCCATGTAAAGGGGCCATCACTATTACTGAAGTAATGCATTATACAAGTATTTGGTTCCTGTAAGGGTTTGTTGTTCACATGAAATTTAATTAGATTCTGTAACTGATCTTAAGAGTATAGGTGTATTTTTTTTTTTCTTGTGCCATCAATGTGTAATTTTAATAATTTTTTGCTAAACTGTCTGCGGCCATAAACCTGGCAATTCGGTATAATCCTGACGTTACACAATGGCATTTTGGATTTATTTTAATCGATCTATGAAATACAAACATTCATTAAAGATTGTCAATAGCAATGAACAGTCATTGTATGCCCTCACATGTCAGGTATTTGATACTGCTTGAGTAATATGGCAGACATTCACCTGAAGGCCACCTCCTGTTTTTTTTTTTACTTATTCATATATTCTTATGCATTGGTATGCTGTGACATGTATGATCCAAATAACTAAATAAAGGCCATGCCATACACTACAGGAAACAAATCAGGGAGAATGGCTCTGTACACTGTATGCCAGTAGTGTGCTGACTTCCCTGACACAGCATGGGCTTCATTAGAAACCATGATGTGTACAGACCTGTAATTAGACATAGGGTTCATACAGTGTGGGAGGCAAGCACACCATTATTAAATAAGTCTATCAAGCATGGCATTTTGTTTCCTTACTTTCTTTACAATGAAGCAGTGTTTAAATGTCTGCTTGTACAGATAAATTACATATTGCTAGATATTGCAGAGGACCTGTGGAAGCCTCGCCATGATAATGATGAAGCTAAAGAGGTTTTAGAAAATAAATAAAAGGGAAGAACGTAGGAACAATTTAATTACAGTAATAAAGTAAGATTCAGAGCAGATCAAGGGGCAAATGAGATGTAAGAGAAGTAAGAAAAGTTCAATGCAAAATAAACAGGTTTGGACGAAAAGACAAGCGCATAATAATGCTGAAAATAATACCTTAAGGGAAGACCTCATAGACATATTGTTATGGAAGTGAGCATAAAGTTGTCTTGATCTTTCTTGGCTTCCACTAGTTATAACAGCTTCTTCATGGACTGTGATTGTTTATTGCTGGGATGTATTGTGTAATTCATTGCAAGCACTTATGGTCTACACCAATTTATAAACACGTGACAATGGTATCCTTATTTTACCTTACTGAGATCTTCTGCCGGGAATATGTTACATCCTGTTGTTGCTGCATAGAAGCTCTAAAACCAGACATAAGGGGTCTTATTTACTAATATTGTTCTGTCAGGAAAATCCAGAAACCCAATTCACCCATGGTTTTGTCTAAAAACCTGAAAAATGGGTGTCATAGCCGTGTGCCGCCATAACCGACATTTATTAAACTATTATTTTTGGCGGGTTTTTGCATTCTAAACATCAGACACCTCTAGTGTGATGGGAGATCGGTTTATAGTTTTATCTTGAAAAAAAAAAAACATGCCAGATTTACTAATTGCATCGGACTTATAAAAAAATCTAGAGGTTTAGGAAACCAGAACCTTGATGTGTAGGTTTGTAAATGAGGCCCAAGGTGCCCATACACCTTCAAAAGCTGTCGGGTCAATGTACATTTGGCTGTTAACTATCTCTCCAGACATCCCCATATACATAAACATTCACAAGGCAAATCATTAACTTATGGGGGCCTCCTAAAGGAGGATGATGGAGAAGAGAATGAATGGGCGTGTTGAATTTGAGTTTCCAGTTGAGCCACCACATGACCCCTCCCCTCATTCCAAGTGTTCATGTGTATACCAGGAGGATTGGAAGAGCCAACATCTATCTTTTTTGTATTAGATTGGGTGTTTTATGGGTTAAATTTATTACCAAGTCTAAATAGAGCATAGCCTTCCTATGCTGGTTTGCCAAAATGTTGGTGCACAGAAGGGAACAATTGTTTGTATAATTGATCATTCCATAAATTGGATAGACTGTACAAATATTTATTTCAATATAGAAAGTAGTGGAAATATTGAGACACAAGGCATTGTGGAGCCGCCTGCCTCATTATATTCTTTTACATTGATATGCTAAATATAGGTTCACACACATCTGTCTCTATTTTGCTTAGGGGTGAGTCTATATGAATGGTTTTTCGTTCACTGAAAACTACTAATTTTTCCGTTCAGAACTGTCACTGAAAACACCCTTTTTAGGTTAGCCCTGGGCCTGGTAACGTATATATTTTGAAAGCCGGCAGCTTCCTTAGTTCTTCTAAACACTGATGTTCTTTGTGTTTCCATATAAACAGGATATAGAGCTGTGAAGTCGTCTTTGGGACGGGTTTTTCTGAAGAGGTTAGGTTACAGCCTTTCCTGAATGATGTGTATATGGAATTTTTTTCTATTTTTTTTTCAAGCTTGATTCTTCAGCTTCTATTACTCGCTCCATTCACGCAGTCTACCTGCTTTTGCAGATTAGGCATATAGAATGGTTTTTTATGAAAAAGGATTAGTGATGATTCACAGGAGCTGTTCTCTGGGGTTAGTGCTGTAGAGAGTATCAATGCTGCACACAAGCTGGGTAATTTGTGGCAACTGAAGGCTTGCGGGTCTTCTGCAGGAAAGCACAGCCAGATGGATTGAAAAATAAAATTCTATTTATTGGATCTTAGTGTATAGGTATGTTTGAACTTTAAAAGAATTATTTGACTGGAAAAACATAAAGCAATTTATGTGCCTTTTCTTTTTTTTTTATGCTTTTTTTTTTTTTTAGCCACAGCCAGAAATGGATTTGAAGGGAATGGGAAATATAAAGCAAGAAAGCAAGGGCTTAGCCTTCTCCTCCGTGCAGGGTCCACTTCAGCCTTTGATTCAAAAACTGAACTTTAGACATACGTGTGTGTTTTCAGCCCAAGGGTAATTGCATATGTGTGTTTTGAAGCAGCTTTGGAAATCCAAGGATTAGAATTCACTCCTAACATTGGCTTTAGAGTGCATCAAATTGGCATATGTAAAAGTATCATCACATATAATACCAATGGGTATCTAGCAGATCTTAACACATGAGGGTTATATTTGTGATAACTCAATCAGCTTCTGCATAGAATAAACACAAATACATCATTATTTCCCAATAATATGTATTTAGAACATAGGTCTAGGCAAGAGCCTATTCAACTTCAGTAGCAGACTACCAAAATAAAGCCAGTGTCCTGAACTGACTGCCATCCTAATGACATGATGTAATCTCATCATAGATCTCTATGTCATAAGTTTGGGTCATTACACCCATGATTGGGTCAGGGCAGCATGCCATAATGTTACTGTGTCCAGTTTACACTCACATAAAACTAGCTTTAGAGTAAATGTGGTGCTGTTGGCTAGTGGTTAATTGACATTTTATTTTAAAGTTGTGTAATTTATTTTTTATTGGCAGAGGAGGTCGATTTAGATCCCGGAATGAACCTTTTTTGTTTTTACATGTAACAATTACAGTGTAACAGACACTGGCTTCTCTGCTAGCCGTCCATTGTTGCTATGGAAATAATTTGGTTTGTGGAGCTTGATACCGCTGATTCAATTAATAAACCATTTTCATAGGAGACTTGCATAATGTCACATAGTAAATACATAGAAATTTGAAAGAAACGAGATTATGACCTTTGGCGACAGAACAATGGAGGTAAAGGTGAAGATTTACATAGCCCTCCTGCCTAGCTCTTGTCTGCGCTCACAGTATAGAACCTTCCATTTGTGATATTTGGATATGATTTCATACTGGAATTGTTTCAGAATGTCACTTGCTCTGCTGAGGTTGGAAAGCAACTTTAGAAAACTCAGTAATAGAGTTATTCCAGGAGAATTTCAGGAAATTATCTTGTGTTTAAAATATATTGACTTTATTATTCACATTCTAACTATTGTCTACAATTCTATGCATTACTGTGCTTCTCTATAAGGGTGAGACCTGTAGCAATGTACTTTCTTATTTTTCAGCCTGTGGTCATTTGCATTGGTTATTAATCATATGCAGGTGACCACTAGGATAGTCTGTAGTTAGCCACTGCACCAGACTGTGCCTCAGCAAGATCGTATTATAGCAAGTGTAGTAGCTTAAGTATCATTTTAGCATTATCTTATTGGTTGTGATACAGCACATAGCACTTTAGCTACGAGGTAGTGCAATACTCCTTGCCCACTGGCATAGGCACTATTCATAGCACTTTAAACCTTGCACGATTTTCTTGCATGAGTCACTTTAGGATCGCCACTGTGATCAATGACTAGGAGGTACTCTCCTCGTATTGCATAGTTTAATTTACATATATACTTACCTTTTGTTGTTTCCAATATATCCCCTGATGATATTTGGTGAAACCAATAGAAACTGGCCACGTCGGGATGTGGATATAGGGTGTATATAGGGATTGTATCCCAAAGGGGTAGTTCGGGGCAGGGGTCGCCCTTGTTAGGGCGAGTGCCCCGACGGACCCTGTGCGAGCAGGGGTAGACAACACATACACACAACTAGGGGCGTTTTTAGGGTGATTTATCCTGACTGCCCAGAAAGGCTGTGTACCCTTGCATCATATCGTTTTGGACTCCAAGAAAAAGAATTTTGAGACTGATCGTGGAGTGGGTGAGATTGTATCATTCTTTTCTCCTATCCACTTGTAAATGATTTTCAGTGTGAATTGAGTCCTAAGAGTACCATGATATTAATGCGTGGCAAAAACTTCTAGTAAGGACTACGGCTTGTGGTATTTAATGTGTGTGGGGTGTTATCTATTTTAAAGATTGTGATTAAAAGTTATATTTTATTGGTGTTTTCCCCATTTAGCTTTGTTTTTTGGCTATTATAGTTTTTGTATATGATTTACCGTAAGGGGATTAGTTTGGTCATTTGACTAAAATCGGATTATCATATGCAGGTGACCAAAATCAGAAACCTCTAAATAATAGATAAAAGAATGTATTCAGTTTTTGACCATGTGCCTGCTTTAGTTTTTTGGTCTGTATCTATATTCCAAAAGAAATCTGCCATTTTCATTGAAAAAGCATTTATAAATGTCTGCCATTTTTCTGCTATTTTTTTTTTAAAAGACATGTTTCAATTTTTTTTTAAACCATAAATGATCCTAGCTCATGGTGTAACAAGGTAGGATAGTCAACTAGTAACCACATATAATCTATTTTTGTGTATACATATTTGAGGGACTCGAGTGCAGTCTCTATTTTTAGTAAAGAGGCTGAATATTGTTGTCAGTAGACTACATCCAGTCCATTAAAGTCAATTGACTTACTAAGTATACGCCACAGTATATTTCTGCTGGTATCCCTATAAATACTGGTGATGTACCCTAAAAACAAATGAATGGAGCCTAGTATGATTTTCACTTGGGAAGATAGCTGGGCAGACATGGGAAGATAGCTGAAGAGGAGATAAAACAATCAATACCTGTTCTTAAGGCCCTATTACATGAAGCGATTATCATCCATATTCTGCTGCTGTCGCTCTGCACAACAGGAACGGCGAGCGGCGGCAGCAGAACGCTGCTACCTTCTATGGGCTGCCCGGATGATCCAGTGATCCCCCAGGCATCCCTGCAGCTCCCCACGCCCCCCCCCCCACTCGACTCTACGCTATGTGTAGCGCCAGCAGCGAGTGGGGAACAAGGAGCAGACGAGCGCCTCTGAATCGCCCTGTGTAATAGGGGCTTTAGCTGATGGTTGTTTGCAAAGTTATAAAATCATGTTTTCCTTCCAAGTATCAAAAAGGATATGCTGAGCTGCAGCATGCATGTCTTTTCCCTCCTCAACCTCTTCATGCCCTTCATGATTGATGTATGGGACTGTATGGAAGACAAACAGATGCTGCAGCTTAGTGCCATTTGTTTTATCTCCCTATCAGCTGCCTGTCCATATTTGCAGCTTTGAGCATGACATAGGGCTGACAGATTCCTTTTAAGGCGAAAAAGTTTGCATATACCGTAGGTAGGAGACAACTTTTTATAGCACATGATAACATTATTATAGGGTCGATATAGCAATTTCTCCTCTAACTAGGTAACGCTCTATATTTAGAGACATATAAATAGATCCATACATGGATTAATTTGCTCATTTATGTTGGGAGGCCTCCTTTTTTTCCTTTTCTTCTTACCGTAATACTACATTTGTGCCGAGTTCTTTTTAGCAGCCTTTATGTAATGTGTTAATGCTGCACACAGACGAAAGAAAGTTGTGCTTAACTGCTGCTAATCCTGCCCTGATATGCCTTTTGCAAGTAGGGCATTCTCCAAAACTGCTTAGATCTTCACTCCTGACTGACAGGAAGGCTTCGTTGTAGGTGGGACACAAAGGAAACCTTTGGCGATGTCCTAACACTATGGGTTTTTGAAGAGAGGGCTTAACAGCTTCATAGAGGTTGGCTAAAAAAAGGTATAATAAATAAACCAGTTATAAATTCAGGGCTATATCAACTTTTTTTGTAAGAACAGAATAATATTTGTAGTGAGCATGAGCGCTGAGCCATGAATGATTGCCACATTGAGAATGAGGTATTTGGTTTATACAGCTGCATGGTTTTATGGTTATCTGTAGTTTGGTTTGCACTGGCCCATTCGTATAAATAATTCTTCATTGTGTCTTTTATTATTTCAGACTAAGATGTATGGTCCAGATTATACAAAGTGCTGTTTGTACTTGATAATGTGTTTAATGTGATTAATTTCACAATAAGGAACAAGATGATCATGATGATTCAGATTATCTAAAACCATCATTTAGACTGCTTTCGTACACAGTGTTTCGGCATTTTTAATGTTGTAATGCCATTTTGTTGCACAGTGTTCCACAACTAGGTAAATGCTGGGAGAAGTAGTATAAAATAAGCCAAAATAAAAAATGCCATTAATATACCTAAGGCTATGTTCACACACTGTTAAAGACCGGTCATTCCGTGACCCCGGCCAGGTCACGGAACGGCCGGTCGCTGGCCAGATCATCCCGGCCGCAGAGCTCTGCACAGTGTAGCACACAGTGAAGCGAGCGGCCGGAGCCGCTTGCTGCACTGTGTGAACTGACAGGGCTTACTGCGGCCGGAATTCAGTGAATTCCTGTCAATGACCTGTCAGTTTTTTCCGGCGGCGTATGGGATCCTGGCCGGAGCGTATACGATGTGTGTACGCTCCGGCCGGGATCCCATTGCAAATAAGGCCGTAGTTTTATGTTGTGTGAACATGGCCTAACACTGTATGTTACATAAAAAAATAAATAAAACCCTGAGATCTTAAAAGTAACCTGTGTGATTTACAGGTATTGTGTTACAGAGCAAGGGGAGAGGAACTGATCAGAGGCGGACCTATCACTTGTGCAGCCTGTTCAGCTGCACAGGGGCCCAGGCCAATAGAGGGGCCCACCAGGCTCAGACTCTAAAGTGTCAGCTTAGCATGGCACATGTCTAAAGTGGGCCCCCCAGGTGGTATCAGCACACGGGAAGTGCGGGCTTACTTAGTGACTGGATGCTGGGCCCGGCCAGGGCTGGTTCTCCTCTCTTCCTTTCCTCCTGCATGTTGCTGCTGACAGCCACTCCCCCTCCTGTATTCCATTGTCCGGCATACCTTGTGTGAGGAGGAGAGCAGAGAGCTTGTGATGACAGGGGCTCCAGGGACAGGACTGTGAAGAGGAGCAACAGCAGCAGCTCTGACAGTGGGTGATTATTCTCATCACCCACACAGCATCCATTGTACAATGCACCCAGGACCCTGCAAGTACAACAGCTGCAAACACTACCAATCCCAGCATTTACTGCAGTCTGCAGCCCTCAGGATATGCTGGGATTTGAAGTACAAATGAGCAGACAACTCAAGGGGTTGTTTTCTCGGAAACTACAACTCCCAGCATTTTTTGAGAGCTTCATAAGTGTATGGCATTCTGGGAGTTGTAGTTATTGTTATTCCAAGAGTTGTGGTCACAGATACATCAGTCCAAGATGGGACAAGGTCAGTATGTTGCTTCTGACGGGTTATTTATTTGGGTGCCCCCATGATCAGTTCTATTTGTTGGCCACAGGTACCCCAGTCCCACACTGGGGCCTGCACAGACTGCAGTACAGTCCTTTAGTGGGCCCTGGCATCTGTGCTGTAGGGCCATCCCGAGAAACCAGGACACATGTACCTGATACCTGGGTGTACGTGTGTGTGTGACTTGAAAGCAGAAAACAAATAGGTTATAGTTTTTGAGGATATGTTCCAGGATAATTTGTCATTAATTCATGTAAAGGTGTGCTCGTTTCGGGCTAAGTAGTCAAGTGGGCGGTCCTACTTAGTGATTAACAGTTCTCCATAAGCACACACAAACACAGATGGTTGTCAATCATCATGGCTACATTACTTTTTTTTTACAAGAATATTTCAATCGGCTGAGCTCCTCCTGCTTTATAACATGATGCCTGCAGATTGGACTGCATTTTCAATGTCACAGGTTCCTTCCAAAACAGCATAAAATTCAGCAAAAGAACACTGTGTGACAGAGGACTTATCAGAGCCAAAAAGGTTTGAGCTGTAATATATATCTGAAATGTCAACTTTCTTGTGATTTGTTAATGCGCCATGTACATAGTCTGTCAAGGGAGGAGAGAATTTCCTTAAAAAAATGAGTGAATACTGCTAGAACAATGGATAACCCATCTAAAGGTAGAATCAAAGTCAAGATAGAGCTATATTTCTTCTGCTAATATATTATTGTAAAAGTCAGTAATGTAGGTCACTTTCATCTGCTTGTCCCCCTTCCCTTAGGCAATATTCCGAGCCCTATGCTGCTTAGCACATTCATTATGAATGCAGTAATGGGAGAACCGACAGGCCACAGAGTTATCATCTGCTCTATGGCTGCTCTATGTTAAAGGGAATATTATATCTGCCTTTATAAGTAACTCTTTTGATACAGAAACCATTTTTAAATATGGATGGTTGTTATTTTTTTATTTGTCTTGATTTTTCATGAGCTTTGCAGTTGTTTGTACCATTTTGTTTGTTGTGGGGGTCACTTGAGTAGCATATGTAATTCCCTGGCTCATAGCAATCGTTATCTAGCCACCTTTATTATATGTCTATGAGATTGCCTTGATGGAGGTGATTGACAGCAGGATCGTGTCTTGTTCGTTCCTGTCTGATTGGTGTAAGTCTCATCAGTGAGACCCGACTGACCACAACTTTTGACATGTCCTTGTCACATGTTCAAAGTTTTTTCTTTATTCGGATATATATGCTTCAATAGATGTAAGCCAAAGTGTCAGTTGAAATCCCAAGAGAAATACCCAGTCTTTCTCTTCCCCAACATCCATCTGTCATGGACATACACACATTAGAATTGTCAGGCTGGGACCTAGAGACACAGGACAAGTGAAGCCCTAATGCTGGCACCTGCCCCCAGGGGCGTTGCTAGGATTCATGGGGCCCCATAGCAAAAAACTATATGGGGCCCCATAAATCCTGTACGCCCCCCCCCCCCCCCCGCCAAACACAGACATTGATGCACATATACACACACAGAGGCACCATTAACATATATACAGATACACCATTGACATTGACACACATATATACGCTGTAATGTGATTACACTAGTGCAGATGTATACACCATGAGTAGACTGTACACAGGGAAATCATCTGATTGTAATAAGAAATACTCAACCAGAAATAAAAGTACTCAAACAGAAATAAAAGAAGATGCTGCAGATATTAATGGTGGGTTCTATTATTAGAGCCCAGCATTAATATAAGCTGCTGCAGAACATCTTTGGGAGCAAACACACACACATACACCAGTGCTACAGACATTGCTGACATACACATACACAAACATATAGCCACAGACACATACACATACTGACATATAAATATATACACAGATACATATATACACACACTGACATATACATATACGCACAGATACATATATACACTCACTGACACACATACACAGCACTTACAGCTCCCAGGCTTCCCCCCTCCTCCTCCTGTAGTCCGGGCTGATCTTCACATAGGTATTGGGGACCTTTGGGTCATGTGACCCAAAGGTCCTTAATCCCTCTCCTGTGCCGTCTGGCAGGTCCTGCTTCTCTGTTCAGCCCGCTCACCCGGCACTACAGTGAGGGGGCTGAACAGTGCAGTGGGGGTCCCTCTTCCTCTCTGGACCCCTGGGGGAGCGGGGTACCTAACAAGAAGGCAGGGCAGGCTTCCTCGGGCCCCCTTCATGCAGGGGCCCCATAGCAGTCGCCTTCCCTGCCTTCACTGTAGCTACGCCACTGCCTGCCCCGCTGTCCTTTCCTCTTGGAGTTGTCTGCTCCTTAGCAGGCCGGCCCCAACCTAAAGATTGGTTGCTATGCTGATTTAATTGTAACACAAAGACAGACACAAGACAATACAAACACAATAATCGCTGGGTCAGTATCTATGAGTCGTCACAGTACAAAATCAGAAGTCAGGGGAGGGGGATAGTCAGAGAGCCAGAATCAGGAAACCAGGGAAATCGCAATCGGGATACATTGCTAGCTTCTGACGCAGGCAAGGGGCATGATGAGAGCAGTAGTTTTATGAAGGCTGTAATCCCAGCCCCAGGCGTGATTGGAGCAGAGACTCTAGCCCTCAGGATACACTATAAAGATGACTGGCGGTGCTGGCCGCCAGTCAGTAGATGATAATAGACTGTAGCTGCGCCGGCCAGGGGGGTGAAGTCCCAGCCGTGGCGCACAGTATCTATGGATGCTGCTGTTACGCTCCTATCAACCATCCGGGCCCGTTGTTAGGGACGCCGTTGGCGCGTTCTGGGGTGTCCGTGCACTCTGCCAGTAGAGGGAGCCAGGTGCACAGGTGGGCTGTGACAAGAAGGCTTTTCTTTTGCCTAATGTATATGGGAGTCTTTAGGGAAGTATAATAGCAATAGCATTGTAAGTGTGTGCAGCTTAATGAAATAGAATTCTATCCAAATGGTCAACTGCACCCTTTAGCTTTAGCCTGTGTTTTCTCAATGCTCTACAAACTCAGGCTGATGTAGAACTCTCCATGACATTACAAATTGCGATTGCAGTACATTACGAGAATACAGAAGGCTATGGGCAATCCCTTAATATAATCTCTAAAGCTGCTATAAAGCAGATCTCAGCTGTGAACATACTATATACAAGTGGTGTTATGCAGATTTGCTCAGACTTGTGTTGTTTTTATGGCTTACGCTATATTACAGATAAGAGATGAAATATGAGCTCTAGTCTATGAATTTCATAGATTTTTCTTCACGCTCATGTTGGTTTCATTATAACATGTTGTTTTAGTTACACTATTTTTAGATGATTTTTCAAAACAACTGCCTGGAACGGGGCGGACTTGTCAGCAAAAAGGCAACAAAATGCACAGATACACAGAAAACATACACACCATTTGTCTCAACATTTCTACTTCATGAATTAATTTCAGTTTTTGAACAATTGTTAACAAGAAACAGAACCACAGCTAAGTTTTACCTTCTAATTCTTATGTCTATGACAAATGTTGGCCCATTATTTAATATTGGCCATCCAACAAGATGTCTGCCTCTTAGTCTCCATCTGGTCATTGTTGGCCATAGCAACCAATTACAACAAAGAATTCATTTTTAAAAGGCTGTCATATAAAGAATGATTATTTGTAGCCCAACAACAAGGCATGTATTTTTATAGTTTTTGATTCCATAAATGGGATTTTAATTATTAAAATTTATTTAGACTTTTTCCAGAAACTCGGTCACAACGTGTACATAATGATGTGTAATAATGATATATCATTATAAATAGATCATTATTAAAAAACTGGAACATAATGTTATGAAGTAGTCTAGTGGGCAGTACTAGACCTGCACATAAAAAAGATGCTTTTGGATCTTGGTAGGAGAATTGACACGTATTTGTAAACTTCTTGCTGTAAGATACTAGACAAATGTTATAGTGATATATTTACAATATATAACATTGTTGCCTTTCTCTAAATAGATTATCTGCTTTGGTTTTGAGTATCCTGTAGTTTGGGAACTAAGTGGTTCATGGGAAAAACAATGTATGCAAATTAGCGCTACTCAAAAAGAAAAGAAAACTATATTAGGCTATGTTCACTTGCTGTATGAGACCGGCCGTTCCGTGACCCAGACGGGTCACGGAACGGCCGGTCTCGGGAAAGATCATCCCGGCTGCTACTGCGGATGATCTTTATGCCGCTGATTTCTGGTGGTGGTGAAAATTTCAGTTAGGTTTTGTATCAGTGTCTGATATGTTCAACCTGCTAATCATTCTATGCCACACTGAACAAGATTTCACCAGATTTAATAACAATATGTACATCTCCAACATAAATGTATCCATGAAAAATAGTATTTGTTATATTAATATCAAGTGAAATATTATACCATGTGCGTGTTCAGGGTAAGCTTGGATCCCTGTTACAGGTAGTTAGCTATACCTTTATCTTTTGTATTGTAATACAGAATAAAAAGTCTTTTGAAGTATGGAAGAACATCTTCTAAAATGGTTACAATGACGTGGTTCTAAGGTGTGAAAGGTGAGCAGGGTCACACTTACAAATTCAGCGTTTGCAACACGTACAAAGGGCTTTGCAACCTCACACAAGGGTTTTATTTCTTGTTATGTGAGTGTCATCCTTCTTTCAGGGAGTAGAATAAGCAGGTTTTCCTATTGCTGTGCATGAGTTATAACGCCTTGGGATTTTCACCTGACTCCACTTCCCCCCTTTTTTTTGAAAAGCATCTCTGAAAGAAAACATGAGAAGTGGAGAGGAACAGATGCTTTATCAAAAACTGGAAGCTGCTTTCTCATTTCTATTTCTGCTGTATATCAATGCAAATATCACTGAACAGGTGGCTCACGGGATCCCCAGAGACTGTTTACAGTAAAGGTTACAACCAGAATCGATCGCCTTCAGCCGCTTTCAATTTCAGTGTGGGCTGTTTGTCTTCGCTGCCCAAAGTGGCAGCATCTCATTAGAGCTGCATTTATTAAGGTTCCTGTCTCTGTTAGGAAGGCGAGATGCAACCTGCCTACTGATATATTTTCTTTTTTTAATTCTATACTTTCCAGAATTAGCAATTCTGCTAGCAACCGACTGCTGGAATTCAGTAGTTATGAAAGATCAATGCCGCTTAGAAGGTTCAATTGACTAAGAAACAGAAAAGTTGTTGGTATATTAGTTTAACCAAGTATATTAGTGAAACCTAGAACTGAGGATATCGATAATAAGTTTGTGGCCTAGCTTTTGACCACATTGCACTAGAAAACTGAATAAAACAGGTCTAATAGGACAATGCTGTTTGTCTGGAGTATTGACATGACCCATCTCCTGACCCATGCAAGTCATGGGTCCCTTGGTGTGATCTCTGGCTGTACCCTTTCCTGCTGTTTTGACAGCTTGGCCTACATTGCAGCGCTGTATATAAAAAAAACTGTCTCTGCTTGCCGGGAGGTCACCAGAATGACCAATCTGCTTATAGTGTGATAATATAGAAATTAGGTATTGGTGAAAAAACAGGAACTGCAAGCGACAACACCTATGGGATTTAAATCTGATGCCAGAGTCCAGAAAAAAATAATTAAGAATTTAGTTATAGGCTATACTCCCACTTCGAGAACGTAGCAGGGGAAGGTGGCCGTCTCATTGTATAGATATTATTAGCGGCCATCAATATAATGAACATAGCCATAAGGTATCATTTGCATTTTTTTTTGTCTCATCTGAAAATGGAAGATGGAAACATGGAGTGTTTGTAAACTCTGAACATTTAGAAAATTGGAAATGAAAATCCCCATGTAAGTCAGAGATTGCATACTAATAATTTACAGCGAGTCAAAAATGATATGATTTTACCTAAAGAAATACTGTGGCTTACAAAGCCGCCTTGTACTGTATTTTTTGATGAAAACAACAGAATTACAGAAGATAAATTTACCATTCAATTAATTTTTGTAGATGTCCTTGTGTGCCTTATGATGTCCCATACATGTAAGGCTATGGTCACATCTGCTTTGAAGGCTTTGTTGGGGTCCTCATTTACCGAATCTTTCCAATATACAGTCAACACTAATAATGGACACCATGCCATAAACCCAACCGAACTCAGTAAAGTCAATGGGGTCTCCGTCTAGCCCCATTGGTATCTGTTGTGCAGTGGATCTGCCTACTCTATGACTAATTCATTTTCATACTATTTTAAGAGAAGGATTGCTAAGAAAAAGGTTTTTGCAGGTAGTTGCAGAAAGGAAAATGACTAGTAGATAAGTATGGATCCATGATCATTAAGAGCCCTGTTACATAGCCCAAAATGAAGGAGCAAGCAATTGTCGACCTGTCAGATCAACCCTTGCATGCAACTTGTTCCCCACTTGCTGTCTGTGCTATAACAAGCACAGACTTTGAGTGAGGAGGAGCGGGGGGGGGGGCACAGGGAGGGAGCAGCAGGAGGGGTGGCCCATAGAATATAAACCGTCGCTATTGTTGTCCTTTTAATAGAACATGTTTTAAGACAAAATCAGCTGACATTGTGCATGTGGGCTGATTGTTGTCTTAAAATATGTTCAATACACCAAACAATTATCAGCCGACATGACCAGTAATTGGCCAAGTACGGCCAATAATTGTTTGGTGTAATCTAAAGGACCTTAATGTCACTAATTACAGATTTGTTGGTGAATTTTATGCAACAGTCTTGAGTAAGGCTTAAATAAATGTGTTAGCAGCCAAAACAAACTTGTGATGAATGGGAATGCTTTTTCTGCCACAACTGCATATAAATATTGCCTTAGGGGATTAATAAAGGAGAATAAATGAATAAAATGGAACACCCCTTTTAGTGCGCGTTTTATAATGTGCAATTGATCATGTACCAGCTCATAACAAACAATGGGGGGGGGGATTGCTTTTGAATCAAATGGTATAAGAAAAATGATACAGATTTGTATTTTACTTGCATTTAAAAATCTCAAGTCAGATCTCCAATGCTTATTAGCTGCTGTATGTCCAGCAGAAAGTGGTGTATATTTTCCATTCTGACACAGTGCTCTCTGCTGCCACCTCTATCCGTGACAGGAACTTTTCAGAGCAGCAGCAAATCCCCATAGAAAACCTCTCCTGCTTTAGACAATTCCTGTCACAGACAGAGGTGGCAGCAGAGAGCACTGTGTCAGACTGGGAAAAATAAAGCACTTCCTGTAAGTACTGTGGGCTTGAGATTTTTAAATAAAATAAACAAATCTGTATAACTTTCTGAAACTAGTTGATTAGGAAGATACATGTTTTCTCTGAGTACCCCTTTAAATGTATGACTGAAAAAAAAATTAAATAAAGGGAAACAAAATCCAACATCCAGAACAGAAGATAAACTGCTCAAATGATCATCTGTCCTTAGTTGGTCTATTTGATGGCAGAACCAATCAGTAATTTGCCTGAAAATTGGGAAATTCCCCATTTTAGCTTTGGCTGACAATGATCTCATGACTATTGCTATTATGACTGTTGATCTCATGGCTATTCCTACCTTTTACTATTGATATGTTTAAAGAGAGCCCTATCCATATAATCCTTACCAAAATATACAGCAATGTAAGATGAACATGTTCAAACCACAAAATGAGACAATCACACAAGCAGATGTATGCTGCCTAGGTGTTAGAATGAAAAGATCTGCGTGTGTTGCTCTCAGTGAGGCTGTCTGTTCCACAATATGTGTGTTCTTAACTTGTTGACAGCATTAACTTGTTGACATACAAGAGGAAGCAGAACCCTCAGGGGAAGGCTATATTCGCTGTTTAGATTAATGCAGTACACAAATAGAGACATTGCATTAAACATTTCACTAGCATTAAACAAGGCTCTTGAAAAGATTCCATTCAGCTGCACATACCTTCCTTGTGTTTCTTTTGTTTTTCTGCCCCCTACCTGAACAAGTGATTGAACAGTAGGTCACCGGTATGAATCCAGTTAAAGAGAGTTGATGGAAATCTACAGTTAATTACTTTGGCCTTCTTTGATGTCCCCCAGGCCATGTATTGCTAAGCTTAAAAGATTACCCTTTACTTGGCAAAAGAATTAAAAGAAAGGAGAAAAGGCCAAGCCTCTGCCAAATATGTTCTTAACTATACATCCAGGGATTCAAAGCTGCAGCAAATAAGCCCATTTATATGACAGATTTCTATTGCATATCCACATTCTGTTTCAACTACTATCATTTTTGCAGCATATCCAAACCCTGCCTGGGGCAAAACATATTATATGGAAAATTGTGAGCCCCATCGGAAATGGGATAAAGTGAATTATGGTGATGACTGTAGCGCACCGGGGAATATGTCAACAATATGTCATCTCTGTCAACAAGATATATTAGAATTTTATTTCTTTACCCAAACTATAATGGAAGGGGAGTTAAAACGTAATGGGGGGATTTACCAATGCTTAACCAAAAAATTGGTGTTAAAAAAGGGGCAAATAGTTGCACAATTCATTCACCAGGAAACTGGCCTGCAAACTTTGAAAAATTCTCCCTGCATATATGTAAATAGACTGTGATCATTCCATATTGTAACCGCTTGTCTAGTTGTAATGAAATAGTACAATTAAAAAAAAATGGAGGACGGACATACATAGACAAATTCATAATTATTCAGAGAACAAACCCATATATGTTGAGAAACAAAGCAGGCTTAGCAACCTAAACTGCTCAGTGAAAGCTGGAAAATATTTATAGGTGCCTGATTCTTCTCTTTTCCATGTGGTCTTGAAATGCTGAGACTCATCAATTAACATAGGTGTAATCTCACAGTGAATGGCCATCTTTAAAAAAGACCCATTGGTCCCCATTATTTCAGTACCACATATGCTAATGAAGTCCTAGACTGGGAACTGGGTGGTCACTACTGCTAAATTCTTAGAGGACATAGTTTAAGGTTCACACCCCTTTGAGAGTACTGGTGACCAGCCCTTTACAGTCTATTGACATTGTTGAAATCTAAAGAATGACCAGGGAGAAGTCAAAACTGCTCTTGACAGGGCATGAACCTGAGGCTTCCCTGTTAGAAACTGAGTGGTGGTGAGCACGCAGTTTACCCAGTCTTAAGGTCCCCATGCACATTATACTTTTGTCAGCTGTCTTTATAAGGTGTGTGGGTATTTCCTGAGCGACCATCAACCAAGGATGTCCATGGAGGTTGAGGTCAGGAGTAATGAAAAATCACTGCTTGACCCCTTTTGTTCTGAGAGAGATAAGCCACAGTCACTCTCTGGCTACACCTTAACCCCACCTTCCCCATAGAGAATACAGTTGCACTCAGCTATACTGGGATGGACAGGGGCTGGACAGGAGAGATAACTGATGGCTATACGATCGTTTAGAGATTTATTCACGTTAAATACCTTCATTGTTACCGGATTCATGAGAGAATCGGCAGCAGACACAATTCTGTTTTTCTGATGCAAATAATGACTTTAAAGGCCATTACACAACCTGATGGTGTTTGGTTACGGAGCCTATTACACAGTTTGAGAATTGTTAGGAATCTCCGTGCAGCCCCTGCTTCAATCAGCCATCATCCGATAATTTTCGATGACGTTGAAAGACAACGATCAGCCGGCAAGCAGCTGAAAGCTGTCTCTACTACATGGGGCGATACCGGCTTGTATTGGCAATCGCTCAGTGTAATAGGGCCTTGATGTATTTCAGCTTTCCCCAGAAGCCATTACTATTTTGATTGTAAGGGCTGGTTATATTTCCAGACCTTCATTAACTAACTTATTTTACATTCATAGGATGTCCCAGGACTGGTTTATTTCACACTGCTTTAATATTAATCTTCATGTGTTTAGTGAATATCTAAGAAAGCTATTTCCTGCAGCATTAAATAGTTCAAAGAGAATCTGCAATCAGTTTTTGTATTATCTTTACATAAAGTAAGAATGCATTTATAATTCATTTGCCCTTATTTTATAAGTAATTCATTCTGTACAACACTAACCGTTTGGGGGGGGGGGGGTGAACATGCAGATGTCAAGTTATAAGTTTTAAATATTTTTTTTCTTTGTGTCTTCTTGCAGGGTGAAGTGAAAAGTAAAGTCTTTGAGCTAAACTACTATGAGGTCAGAAGCTTTGCTGCTATATTTCACAGTACTGCAAGTTGCTGGGGCTGGATTCCCAGAAGATTCTGAGCCAATCAGTATTTCGCATGGCAACTGTGAGTAATAGACACTTGTGCGTCTGTTCACATTTGATCATACTGGCGATTAGATTACTGGGGAGGTAGAAGTATTGTGCTGAATCTAGAGCTTTATAAACTGGCCACATACATTAGATGTCTGCTGAACCTGCCAATTTCTGCAGTTGTGACCAACTTTCGAAAAGGAAAAGGGTCTCCGGACACTGACCAATTGATGATGTTTGGGGAGAGACAATCAGGCAGTTGTATCTCAACATGCCCAATCCTTGTTTTGTTCTCAGGGAAGGTAAGCCACAACTATTGGTGTCTGACTGGTGTCTCCCCATTGAAAACAAATGCATGTTCAACTACCCATATGCATACCTCCCAACTATTTGGATGGCCAAAGGAGGACACTTTTGGTTCATTCTAGGAATGGCCCCAAATCATGGCCCAAAAATGGATCTACACCTACAGATGTGTGTATGGGGCCATAGAGATCAATGAGTCTGCATGTGTGAAAGGGGCCATAATGTCACATGATTCATCTGACTATAACAAATTTTAGGATCCACCACATGATAGAATAATATGCAAGTTTGGGTCTATTATACATTCAGAAACCAGACATTTTCCAGAGCAGTGCTTCTCAAACTGTGAGGCGCCCCCTAGTTGTTGGTGAAGCCCAGCTGGGGAGCCAGTTTTCACAAAAGTAACTATGATATGCACAAAATCTCAATTTTAGCAACATTATTCATTTACTTTGTACTTGCTTTATTAGTATATAGAGCTTGGGAGTTGAGTCAAAGGTAGCTCTAGCATTATTTTTAAATGGACTTTTACTACAGATAGTGAGGCCCATGCACCCTCTTGGTCTGTCTGGTGAGGCCCAGGCATTGCCTTGGTCTGTTGGGTGAGGCTCCAGTAGAAAAAAATTGAGAAGCACTGTTCTAGAGCAAAATAAAAAGACTATCGGGGAGATTTATCAAACATGGTGTAAAGTGAGACTGGCTCAGTTGCCCCTAGCAACCAATCAGAGAAGAATCTGTGAGGAATGAAAGGAATCTGATTGGTTGCTAGGGGCAACTGAGCCAACTCTACACCAGTTTGATAAATCTCCTATGAATCCAAATCTAATTCCTATGTCAAAAAGAGGGACATGTAAGAGGAACAGAGGGACTTGGCTTAAAAGTAGGGACTGTTCCACCAAAAGAGGGACATGTAAGAGGAACAGAGGGACTTGGCTTAAAAGTAGGGACTGTTCCACCAAAAGAGGGACACTTGGGAGGAATGCACATGTATGGATGGGTTATGAGATATAAATAAATATATATATATATTGGCACCCCCACTTAGAGGGCCAAAGCACATGTCCTGATAAACCCTGATGAGTGGATCCTTTTATTTATTTAATGTTTAAAATGTGCATCTATTACAGTGGCAGTAAAAGCAAAATATCTGACGGTAGAAAAATATTTGAAAATAACATTTATATTAAAACCGTGCTCCTATTTTATGAACAAGATAATTTGTTGCATAATTCACCAACTAATATTACCTCCACTCCTGGGACATTTCACACTGTATCAGGCACTTCCATCTGTTACATTATGGTCGTTTTAATGTCATACGAGAAAAACAAGTCTGAAAGGGTATATTTCTATACACGTGTAAGTGGCACTTGAATAAATTGACACTTTTAACTGCACTTGTACTTGGTGTAAAATGTTCTACATAACTATTTAAACAATTACTTTATTAAGAGGAAATATTTAAAAAGGTTCAGAACCTATGATTTGTGAAATGATGGCTCAGTGCCCATAGGAAGCATTTAGTATAGAAATTATACTTCAACTTAATATGGAGTAGGCTCACTGGAGTCGAACATATACTAATATATAGTATTAGACCTCTGAGTTGTATGGAGGCTTCAAATGGCACCCACGACTTCTTTGTGATTCTATTGTACCAGTTTATATATTAACGCAACTGGAAAGAAAATGATGCCATGCTCCACTAGATATTAGATATACTGTAATATAGCACAATGCAATGGTAGGCAGAATGCAAGAAGTCCTTGTGCTTATATACAGGGGCTATGTGATGTAAGGAATTTCCAAGACTGCAGTTTCTAGTCTAATATGTTTCCTCATATATCTGTCATCATGATCCAGGCATAGTTTACAGAAGCCTGTATTCTACCTGATACAGGCTGACGTAAAAAGAATGACAAGGAAGCAAAATGGAGATACCTATGTAATTACGAAAGATGCAGGGTTCCGAATACAAATGCTGTTCTTAGGATTCCATAACCTCCACTTCCATGTTGGTCTTGATGCAACAGAGCACTTCCTCAAAGCTTTCAGTGTCAGTAACATATATGAAAGGGGTAGCTGTGTGGCTCGGTTTATTAGTTATGCCTGCCTCTTTCTCCATCACTACTGATCCAAGAGTCAGAGAAAAGGGCTAGCTTAAGGTGCCCATTGGGTTGTGGGCCCACAGCAACCTCTTTATATCTCCCCCCACACACAAACCTTCAGCACTGCCAAGAGAACATGTTTTGACAATGGAAAGCATAAGTGGAAGCCAGACAGTTCTGGTGGTGGCTTGTCACTCTGAGAACAAAATAGACAGTTGAAATCCAACATGCCCAATACTTCTCTTCCATGACATCATCTTTTTTGGGGGGAAGGGGGGAGTCAGGAGGCCGCCATACACATAAAAGGTTGGTGGTTTTGGCAGACTTTAATTAAGGTGTATAAAAACCTTTGACTATTGAAATCAACACAGACAACAAGCATGTTATCAACACTAAGAGATGGGGAGGTAGCACACTGAGAACAACACAAGTGCAAGCTATCAATATCACTGCTCATATTAAAGGAGAAGTCCTGAAAATTTTTATTAAAGTACTGTATTGCCCCCCCCCCCTAAAAAAAAAAAAAGTTAAACAAATCACCAATATACACTTATTACAGGAAATGCACATAAAGTGCTTTTTTTTCCTGCATTTACTACTGCATCAAGGCTTCACTTCCTGGATATGCGGGCTCTGGCTGCTGGAGAGGATGATGGGGATGGGGCAGAGGGATGCTCAGTGTTACTCCAGTGCCCTGTGTCCCTCAGTGTCCCCCTGCCATCATCCTCTTCAGCAGCCACAGCCCGCACAGCTCTGGGAGTTGGGTCGTGACATCACCATTTTATCCAGGAAGTAAAGCCTTGATGCAGTAGTAAGTGCAGGAAAAAAAAGCATTTTATAAGCATTTCCCATAATAAGTGTATACTGGGGATTTGTGTAACTTTTGGGAGGCAATACAATACTTAAATAAAAATTTCTCCTTTAAGAACACATTCCTTTCTGCTAGATTTAAATCATATGTATACACCACATAGATATTATTTTTTTTCTGAGCGATCCCCTCCGCTTCAGTTCAGGAAATTTCAATTTAGATTCTGTAAGGGTGAAGCTCTTAACTTCCCTTGATATGTTACTGTATCTTTATATCTATCTTTAAAAAAAAAAAAGTGTATATCCCTTTCATTTACAGTAATGTCTGTGGTAGGCTCAAAACTTTCTTGGAAAAGTAGTTTAAGTTGCAGACTACATCCAAAGTCTTATGTCTGTACAGCGGATAAACTCTTGGCGTATCTACTGTTAATCTCCTCAACTAACCTTCTTAAGAGCTGTAGGTTCTTAAGAACATGACCAGTCCTCTACTGTTGAGCATTATCTGCCTGCAGAATAGATTTAGTGTTACTGAAAAGTGCGCTTCCGACTGGCTTAACCTGGATTTGTATGCAGATGACTTCTCTGCATCATTTAAGTCTGTGCGAAAGCCAAAGACATCTTACGATATTTACCAACTCATTCTCCTGTAACTACTAAACTATAATTGGGATATTAAGAAACACAAATTTAATTACATGTATTAAAATTACTGGGAAAGGAAAAATAACAGAACATACCACATGTTTATGAAATTCTGGAAGCAAAATTAAAAATGCACAAAATTCTGGCTTGTTTTCAACAAAGTATTGAAGTTCTCTTATAAATGTTGGCTTCAAAATGAGACTTCACGTGTTAAAGCAAAGGTTGTTCCAAGTAGAAGGCGATGTTTAGATGTGTAACTTTCCTGTTCATAAGGGAATGAGAAATGATACCATGAATTAGATGACCTCTATGTTTTTAGTCCCTGGTTATTTTGGAAATTAAATAAATTGCTCTCTTTTATTTAAAAAAATATATAAGATTTAGCGTATTAGATCAGTTAATGATGGTACTTATCGGAGAATGTGTTGGCAAATAGCCTCATGAATTAGATGTTAATTGGTAAAGTAATGGAGTAATTTATGTTGATTATGACTTATAAGCGGCAGTAGTGTCATTACAATGAAAAAAAATGGTAGCTTAGTGCTGAAAAGGCTGGGGAAATATAATAAAAAAAAGTAAAATATTCCATCTTCAAATAAACCACAGCAACCCTGACATTCATAGACTACTCAACATAGACTACCTGACATTCAAACTACTCAAAAGTCATTTGAACTAGCATTTTTTGGGGGATAAGAAATTGTAAATGTGGTAATACCTTAGTATGTAATATAAAATCTGAATATTTTTTCCATAATGTTCAAATAAAATTTTTTATATATATATATACTGTATAAACATTCATTATTGCACTGTAATCTGTAATGTAATACAATATTCCCCACAATTATAAGCATACAAAAAATGAACATGAACCTTAGCCTAAAAAGTTCAAAATATATAGAAAAAAACATACTTATCCCTATAAATTATTTAGAATAATATATTTTTTATCAAACGTCTGTAAGAGGCATTTACAACTCTTACAATGGAATATTTCAGCATATGTAATTTATCAAATTATTAGTTTTAAGTTTCTGGTCGTAAATCTTAGATGATTGTTGTGGGTTACTGGGGGTTTTCAAGAAAACTGACCCATGAAACCTTTAAGCTCCTTAAATTTTTGCAAAATCCTGTGTGAATTACTACTTTAGAGCTGTAACCTTTTGATGTATTGTTGAGTAAGGCTCTTGAATTTCCAATGTGTCACCTTTCAATTGTTAGCGCTGCAAAGGACATAACGAAAAATGGTTTGTACGGTATTATGGAAGGGCACATTGTGTGACCTTTCTGCTCTGTACAAGAACATTGAAAAATATATATTTTTTTTACTTTGTCTTTACAAGGAGCTTTACCAATATTTTTTTTTTTATTACAGATACAAAACAGTATCCGGTATTTGTGGGGCACAAACCAGGAAGAAACAACACACAAAGGCACAAAATGGACATCCAACAGATCATGATAATGAATCGGACGCTATACATAGCCGCCAGGTTAGTAAGCCTTCTATCATAAATCTTGGTTTACCTGAGCAAATTTTAATTATATGCTAAAGGTAGCATCTTTTTATTTAGTCAATGCAATAGAATTGGTGCTTCTCTAGTCAATGAACACCAAAGTCCAAATAGAGCACAACTAATATCTGGCTTAAGGTATCCTTTGAGCAATACTGCTTTAAAATAAAACGTGTAGCTTGTTGAATATAAATCTTGATTCAATGGCCTTGCTGTTTTGCTGCCCAAAATTTTAATGATTAAAGCGAGAAGAAGAAAAGAAAAAATTTCCTGCTACTAGTTTTCATTCACTCACTAGAGATGATTCCTAATGATTTGTTATTGCTGAAAGAAAAAAAATCTCATCTGTCCCTTACAGAACGACCATTGTTTGTCTAACACTGTTCAGGAATGTGTAGATGAGATCCGATAGACTTCATGCAGCTTCTGGTACCTCATTATGCCACTGCGGACTTAGGAGACACAGAGGTCTCTCTTGATTGGCTATTGCAGGCTCCTGCTTGACACAATTTCTTATATTTTCCATTACAAGGTGTAAGTGAGCAATGTGCACAGATCATCCCCATCACTGTGGCATCTATGCTGAAGTATTGAGCTTCTTTTAATTACTACGGGCCTTAGACCTTTGACTGGCATGATATTTTTCTCATTATCGCAGTGTACGGTTTCATCTTGCTGCTCTTACCACTTCTATTGCACAATACAGAACCAGTTGAAAGAACCTGGGTAATTACCATAGCAGACAATAGAGGCGATAAGATTTGCTCGTCTTGTGTTAGCAGACTGGAATAAATGCAGAGATATGGGTTTGTTCTAATTACCGGCCTTTGAATGTAATTTATAGATGATTATTTACCAGCTGAAATGTTCACGTCAATCATGCATATGCATTCATTGACTTTTTTATGAACAAAAAGTACAATCTGCACTCTACCGAGAGATAAAATAATAATGCGAAAATCCATGTTAGCTTCAAGCCTTCAACATTGCTTGGAGCATGAAAAAAAATGTTAATACAATTCCACTGTATCTCTCTAGGTGTTCAGTAATTTACTCTAAGACGATTTTAATACTGTGTTCCTGATTGGCATACCGAGGGACTGCCATCATGTCAGAGCAACTGAGTGAAACAAATATATGTAAGAAGGCACCTGCTAGTGCCAGCATCACTATAACTTGCTGTTTTAGATGATGACTCTTCTTCCCTCATTGGGAGACTTCCTGCTTAGTATAGCTAAGTATACCATGGCCCCAAGCACTGAAAAGTTTATTAAACTAAATAAAACTGAGCCCAATGGAAGATTCTGACCTAATACTGGCCTCTACCTCACAAGAGCATGCTATGCATACCCCCATCTGTAAATTAGTGCAGGGGTAGCTTTAGCTTTGGCTGTCCAGGTATGATGGATGTTGTAGTTTTGCAACAGCTGAAGAGCCAAGGTTCCCTATCCCTGGATTAGTGGGTTGTTGGCCCACTGTACGTTTTTTTGTCATCCATATCCTTTCAAAAACTGTTGGCCAAAATATTCATGTGTTCTCAGTAGGGATAGAAGGGGTAAACTATTGTCAGACCCTTTTGGCAGTGGATTATCTGTCAACATAGGGGGCAGATGAAATTCAACATGTCTGAACCTTCTCTTCCCTGACATGGTCAATCAGGGTGGAGTTCCATACATTTTAGACTGTTGGATGGTTCTGACAACTTTTTACTAAATTGTATGGGGACCATAAAGTGTTAACCTACTAGTCTGGACCATGACATGCCCAGTTAAGACAGATGTAAGACTATATGTCATACAGGATTACTGTCCTGGATTAGTAGGAGAAATTGGTTCATAGATAGATGGATGGATAGATAGATAGATAGAGTTTGCATATCTATTACTTGACTGTGCATGCAAATGCCCAAATAGTAGTGTGTTATACCCTGAATGGGTTAAATCAGAAATATATGTGCACTAACACACTGAACACCCACCTAGCCTGAAGCCTTGAAAGGTTTCCCACTGTGTACAGGAGCACATGTCAAAAGATTCACACCCTTCAGGAATCTACAGGGTTGTTCATTCAACAGCTGTTGCAGCACAACTCCTGTAGACATACATTATATGGGTGGTCATGGGTCACAAAGAGCCAGTAACACTACAGAATAGTCTTCCTGAACGAGCCTAAGTCATGGTAACAAAATCTGCCACTGCTGACCTGATGTAAGAGAAGGAGAATTTTTGTTTCTGTTTGTGCTAAAGCAGCGGAAATAAGAGCTGGTTTATTACATACAATTTATGGAACTTAGTGTTTGGGCATAACAAAGTCTTTTTGTCCAGAACGGAAAAGAGTCTAGTTAGTAAACCAGTTGGGTTGCACAGGGAATGGAAGCTTCTCACTGTGTTAGCAAACAGAGGTGGGAAGTGCAATTATACTGTTATTAGGTTTCATTGAGACGGGACTGCTTATGTCATGGACTGGACTTTGCAATATGTGAGAGAGCAAACCAAGCAGAGAGGTTTTCAGGTCCTCTCAATGCAGCCATATTAATGAGGATTCCTTGGCAATTTTTAGGTATCCAAGTGAATAGTCCTATATTGCTGTTTTGTGACTGCTTTCTAATGTGGTTCAGTGAAGCATAATGTAAGAACAAAAATGAAAACTGTAAATTAACACTGGAAAGGCACATCCCAGACGACATGGGGGGTGTCCGCTAATGCTCACTTTGTAGTGTTTAGCTAAAAAACCATCAGCCTGATTATTGTGTCTGTTGTGGTGCAGCATTGCTCTGCAGAAGAACAGAATGGGCACAGCAAATTAAGCTGAAAGCTAATGTTATTCCTTTAATGACCCAGACTGCGGTTTAGCCATTAAAGTGAACTGCATGATAAAGTGCAGCGTCCAGCTCCTAGGAAGCAAACAGAAGTTCTTTTCTTTAGAAAATCCAGAACACTCCATATTGCAACATTTGGCAGACAACAGAACCTAATTACAAAAGAATTTAGCCACAAGCGTTAAGTAGTTGTTGGAAATCCTCAACTCATTTCTAGTTATTTTGGCACGTGGTTTAAAACGTAAATGGTTTAATAGTCTGCTCCCAGATGCTTCCTATTAACCTGTTTAATGCCAGCTCTGTAATTCCTTCCGTAGCCGTATGGAAAAAGTTACTATAGAAACAATCTCCAACTAAGGAGTGTCATACAGTTGTCTCCTTTATTTGGAATAAATTACAGTAGCTTCCTTAACATTGCCGGCACATATGAACATCGCCACCTCTTCTTATTGATCTCAATGGGGTCATCTTGCTGTCTTAATAAATCAACATTATTAAGTAAAAGTTGAAAAAAGTGTTACTAGTCATTACTACTTCAGGAAAAGATCAAACGCTTGAATTGCTAATGACCATTCCAGATATGGGTGGACATGAGGGGCCAAATGTTATGAGATCTAGGACTAAATCACCATGCTCAGAGTAATAGAAAATATTATGCATATTCTGTTAATTTGTCGAACTTGGAAGAAAATATTTTAATATGCTCTTTAAAGTTGTCATATTCCATGTATTAATTTATCCTTTGGTATATTCATATAGTAAGTACCTTTTTAGACTTGTAGGTTTGCTAGTCCTAACATTTATCCTTTTATACTTTATTATGCCTCATAAATGGTATTTTACATAGAGATTTATATAGATGATGTAAAGCTGGCCATACACATAGGACTGGCCACAGCATATTAATCAAATTTCTACAAGATTGTCTGTATAAGCAGTTGTGCCAAGTACATGCCAGCCTAACCTGACAAATCCTTGTCTTGGACATAGTGGCAAATGATTGGTCTGAATTTAGCTGATCACGCCAAACACCTTTTTCCAGAAGAGGGCAAGTGAAAAAACTCTTTCAGCAGATATAAGCCTGCCCCCGTCTATTGCAAATGTTTGCCCATAATTTACAACTGATGGTTGGCCGAAATGGTCAAAATTGGCTTCAACCATTATCTTATGTATGTCCAGCTTTGGTCTTTAGAGTGGTTTAGTCAGGAGAACATGAATGATACTCGTCAAAATGGTTGATCTTTAGATCATATATTATATAAGAATATTTATAATATGAAATCCAACTGCCCAATTGTTGTCTCCCCTAACTTCATTTGACAGGAAAGAGTCATACATATTACATATTGGATGAGTGGTTCTACCACTCTGATCGAGGTTTAGGTAAAGGTAAGTGCATTCACACCTTGGGGGAGATTTATCAAAGGGTGTAAAATTTAGACTGGTGCAAGCTACCCACAGCAACCAATCACAGCTCAGCTTTAGGCAGTGCTGAAAGGAAAGCTGAGCTGTGATTGGTTGCTGTGGGCAGTTTGCACCAGTCTAAATTTTACACCCTTTCATAAATCTCCTCCCTTGTGTTTCCACTTATGGGATAACAATCGTAACAGTCAACCATGCTGTGGACCGGTCATTCTCTTGGAGCTAACATATAAAGTATAACTGATAACTGTAATATTACAAATGTTTTTATATGTGTGTGTGTATATATAATTTTTTTTTTTTTTTCAGGGACCACATCTACACAATAGACCTGGACACATCACACGCAGAAGAAATTTATTTCAGTAAAGTAAGTAATCATCTGTTTCAATGCTATGTCATAAAGTGAGATACCTAAGAAAGTTATGACGTTGTATCTAAAGGTTGTTCATGGCCAGATTATGGCTCTGTGCATGCAGTGAGTTGTACAAAGTTGTAATGTGGCACCAGTAGAAGTCTTTGGTGTTACACTCTACCTCAAAATACCCCATATGGATCTATACGGAGGGTTTAGAGGTATTGATTGCAACAGAAAAATAAAGGTGACAATATTCACATAGAAATGGAAAACAATATAAAGTATTTTTAAATGTTACCAAAAATAAGGCTACATTTTGACCCATGGAGGGGGTCATGAGCTGCATGGGTGAAATGGTCGAACATGGAGTAATACAGTTTTTTTTTTTTTTTTTTTTTTTTACTACACCCATGTTAATGCAGTCATCTTTCTGGAAAGATGTTTTATGAACCAGAGCATTCCTGGGATGCATTATACTGTTGGCAGTAAAGGCCAGCCATACTTGAGTGGGAGTGCTATGCTTATAGAAAAATAAACAAAGGCATATCCTGATGAGTATTGTATTACTGAGGAACCATATGACAGCACATGTGCTCCGATTCAGAGATCAGAAGGATCAGCTCAAGCTCGTCTACTAGGGTGTCTTCACAATATAAAAATAACATTAAGTGCATAAATCTGTAAAACAATTACATCACATGTCTTTACAACGCATGGGTATACCCGGCCGTTAAGGGTAAACAGAGAGGGCTCCCGGCGTGAGCCCTCTCTGCAGCGCACGGTCCCCGGTTGCTATGTGCAGCCAGGAACCGCGTGTATTAGCCGGCGCAGCCGATCGCCGCGGCCGGCTAATTAACCATTCAAATGCCGCTGTCAAAGCTGACCGCTGCATTTGAACAGTGAATGTGGCCCCTCTCCCTGGTGTCTAGTGGGGGATCTCCCCCCCCGTGATGCGATCGCGGCGGGGAGATCCGTTGTACTGAGCCGGCCGGGGCTCAGCGTCGCTCCGACGCTGTTCCCATTCAGCAATCTATTTAGATGGTCTGCAGCAAACCATTATAATAGAGCCATGATCTGATGGATCATTGCTCTATTATATAAACAGGACTGATCTCAATGGGAGATCAGTTCTGTGTATATAGAAGTCCCCCAGGGGGCTTCATATTACTGTAAGTGAAAGTAAAAAAAAAAGTGTTTTTATTAATAAAAAATCCCCTCCCCTAATAAAAGTCTGAATCACCCCCCTTTTCCCATTTTACAAATAAAAATAAATAAATAAACAAACATGTTTGGTATCGCCGCGTGCGTAATCGCCCGAACTATTAATTAATCACATTACTGATCCCGCACGGTAAATGGCGTAAGCGCAAAAAAAATCCCAAAGTGCAAAATTGCGCATTTTCGGTCGCATCAAATCCAGAAAAATTGTAATAAAAAGTGATCAAAAAGTCGCATATGCGCACTCAAGGTACCGATAGAAAGTAAACATCATGGCGCAAAAAATGACACCTCACACAGCCCCATAGGCCAAAGGATAAAAGCGCTATAAGCCTGGGAATGGAGCGATTTTAAGGAACATATATTTGTTAACAATGGTTTTAATTTTTTACAGGCCATCAGATACAATATAAGTTATACATGTTATATATCGTTTTAATCGTAACGACTTTAGGAACATATATAACAAGTAAGTTTTTCCATAGGACACACGGCGTAAAAATGAAGCCCCCCCCCAAAGAAAAATAATTGCGTTTTTTTTTTCAATTTCACTGCGTATATAATTTTTTTCTGGTTTCGCAGCATATTTTATGGAAAAATTCAGCCTTTCATTGCGAAGTACAATTAGTGACGCAAAAAAAAGGGCTCATGTGGGTCTGTAGGTGTAAAAATGCAAGTGCTATGGCATTTTAAGCACAAGGAGGAAAAAACGAAAACGCAAAAACGAAAGTTAGCCCGGTCCTTAAAGGGTTAATACTTACACATAAGCCGGTCTTAGGTGAAAACACATTTCCTTCTAGTTTTATATCCTGCAATTCATGACGTTAAAGAAATTAAAGAAAGGTTTGGTCGACCTTACATATAGTTTCTACTAAACACATGTATAGTCTCTAGTTAAAATAATAATAATAATAATAATAACTTTAGTATTTTACTCCCCATAGGATGCCTTTTGATTCTCTATGTGCCCATCAAACTCTGGGATGACAAAGCACCTTTGAAAATAGTAAAAACACATTTTTTTTTAATACATGCATTTGTGAAGAAGGGTTTTATCCTGTGCTGTATGTTCTCTTTATGGAAATATCTCAGAATCCCTGCAGGATTATCCATCAAATGGCTTTCATCCAGCTGAGTTGTGCGGTTGCATTATGCTTTAACATTTGCTTAAAACACAAACAGCCATTTTAGCAGTGTTTTCGTCTCGCTGTTAATAAGTGATTGCCTCAGCGCAGTGCTTTTAGTCACTCATTCGCCTTCAACTGTAGTTATTTACTGAGGTGTACTATATAGGCAGAGATACATACTGTATTTGTAGGAACGATTCAGTGAAGAGACAGATATTTGAGAAAATAAAGTTCCACTTCTACTGGTTCACATGTAACAGCTTAAAACCCCAACACAGGCAAAAAGCCACACCATGGCAGCTTAGGATCAACCCAGTTTTATTATGATTTTTCCATCAATTGGCAGCTATTTATTTCGCCCATATTAACTTGTCCATTTATTATCATACCTTGTTGTTATAGAAGTAAAAATTTATAAAAGGGTGTCCCTCTCCCATTGGGCAGCTGTTATATGTGGGGCCCTGACAGCAAGCGTTTAATTCTTCTTCACTGCCTCTACAGGGGAAGTGAAGAGTGAAGAATTACACGATGACCAGTTATAGGTTGTGTGTAAAAGGCACAAAAGCATTATGTCCCTCAAAGACAGAGAAGCTCCTCTTCATTCTGGCTTAAAGTATATACCACTGGAGAATAGCACTGTCAGTGGGGAACAACTGCTGCTTAACCATTTATGACATAGCACACACCAAGCCATAAAAATTATTTTTGTAAAACTTATATCCATAACCACATCCACTTAATGCCATGGATAAACTCTGTCTAAAATGTTGCATACATTTTTAAAAAAATCTATGTTTTAGTCAAACACAAGGAAAGCATGGGATCCAGAAAGCAAACAAACCACACACTATCTAAACCTGGTTTAGGAAACCATATAGTAGAGTACATTTTACTCCATTGGTTGGTTATTTGCATAGAACGGGATGGATGATATTTCCGTTCTTTGCATAAGGCTTTTATTTTCAGGTCTGACGCAATGTGATTCCACCTGTTATGGTCTGTCATGCTACAAAAGCTTTTAAATGGGACGTTTGGCTTGGAACTGCAAAACCAGAGCAAGACAGGCTGGATGCTGCCAGTCAGGAGCCATGTGCAAGAATCTCTACTGTATTTAGACATCAGAAAATATCTTCCTAATACAGCTATGTGTTTTGTAGTTGGGCTATTCCTTTTCTCAAACTGTTACATTTAACCCGGACTTTTTTTTTTCTGTTTTTGCTTTACCACTCTATGGGTACAACTCTCACCCTCCATTGAGCATGGGAGTGTGCCAGCCATAAAGTACATCTAAAGCATTACTGTCATTTGCAATAACTTTTAACATGTCTGATTGCACCAGGTCTCACTCCTAAGACCTGCTCCTCCTGTGATCCCAAGATACAGCATGCACAGTGTTCTTCTCTGCCTGGCTGTCACTCAAATCTGACTCGTTCCCTTCTTCTGAGTCTAGGAAGCAAATAAATCTGATCTTCTGCTGGTGGGGAGTGGAACGCACTGCCCTGCTCTTCCCCAGCTGTATTGTCACAAACTCGCCGGACGTAGGTGGGGAACAGAACAAGACAGTGAGCCCTAACCACTAGAACCCACCTTCTGATCCTACCTACTTGCCTCAACGGCCCTAAACGGCCGTGGACAACCACGGTGTCCGTCCCTGTCCTACACCAAGTGATACACAAAACAAGACAGACGAAACAAACACAATAATGCAAAGTCTACGGTCCGGGTCAGCAACGGCGGTCAGCGAGGTACAAAAACGTAAGGCAGAAGAAGAGTCAGAGACAGACAAGGAGGTCAGGGCAGGCAGCAGACAAAGCAGGTTGGAAGATCAAGCAATAGGTCAGGCAACAGAAGTAACAGAACCAGGAGAGCTGAAGCGCTTAGCTGAGTAACACTCAATAGCCAGCAGGGAAATGAAGAGCCTGCTGCTTTTTTATCTGGAATCAGGGACTGGGTCCAGCACTTGATTGGATCAGCCCTGAACCCAGCACCCAGCTCAGCTGGACAGGTCTATAAGGAGTAACCCCTGCACTGCCAGAGTGCAACAGGCAATGCGGGTGTGGCTGGGAAACTAAGACAGCATTCAGACAGGACTGCAAACAAAAAACAACCAGAGGCTCAGCGCTTCCTCGGTCGCCCAGTACGGACCGAGGAGCGCAAAGTCACATTCCTGACAGTACCCCTCCTCTTATGAGGGGCCTCAGGACCCTTATTTAAAGGACCCGGTTTAGAGGGGTTATGGTCATGAAACTTCCGGATGAGACGTGGGGCATGTATATCCTTACTGGCAACCCACGTATTTTCTTCAGGACCATATCCCTTCCACTGGACAAGATATTGGATGGAATTTTGAATTTGACGAGAGTCCAATATCCTGTGCACTTCAAACTCCAGCTCCCCCTGGATGACCAGAGGAGCAGGGAGGACTGAAGGAAGCACAGGATTAACATATTTTTTGAGAAGAGACTTATGAAATACATTGTGAATTCTCATAGACCCAGGTAATCGTAATCTGAATGAAACAGGATTAATGATCTCTGTGATAACGTACGGACCAATGTACTTCGGTGCTAGTTTACCAGAGGGAACCTTCAATTTCAAGTTTTTAGTTGAGAGCCATACCTTTTCTCCTATACCGTAATCTGGACCTGATATGCGTCTTTTGTTCGCCTGTTTCTTAGCTGTCTCTTGGGCTTTGACCAAGTTCTGAAGAGCTTGGGCCCAAACTGTGCACAGTTTAGAATAAATACCTTCGGCCGAAGGGTTTACGGACTCTGACGCATGTACAGAAGAATATCTGGGATTAAAGCCATAATTACAATAAAATGGCGACATCTTGAGTGACTGATTTTCACGATTATTTAGAGCAAATTCCGCTAAGGATAGAAACTCTCTCCATTTATCTTGGCTCCCTGCAACAAAACACCTCAAAAATTGTTCCAGAGATTGGTTCACCCTTTCTGTCTGGCCATTAGATTGTGGGTGAAAAGCCGACGAAAAGGATAATGAGATGCCCAGCCGACCACAAAATTCTCTCCAACATCTGGAGACAAATTGTACCCCCCTGTCAGAAACTACATTTTCTGGAACACCATGCAAACGTAAGATATGGTTTATGAACAATGTAGCCAAGGTACGAGCATTAGGGAGCTTACGCAGGGGAATAAGGTGACACATCTTAGAAAATCTGTCAACAACCACCCAAATGACTGTTTTTCCCTTAGAGGGTGGCAAATCGGTAATAAAATCCATAGAAATATGAGTCCAAGGTCTGGTAGGCACCGGAAGGGGATGGAGGAGACCTTCAGGTAGTCTACGCAGAACCTTGGATCTGGCGCAAGTTTCACAGGCGTCGACAAATGATTTGACATCTCTTGCCCATGAAGGCCACCAATAATGCCGTGAGAGTAAGTACTTAGTACCTGCAATTCCCGGGTGACCAGCCAACACAGAATTATGAATCTCCTCCAAAACCTTAAGGCGAAGGTTTGGAGGAACAAACAGTTTAGACTCAGGAGTGTTCCGGGGAGCCAGAGACTGAGATTCCGCAATCCGAGCTGCCAGATCGGGTTGCAAAGTGGCCACCACCACCCCGGGTGACAGGATGGTCTCTGGTTGCTCCCTGGGAACCGTGTCGATGTCAAAGCTGCGCGATAAGGCGTCAGCTTTAACATTTTTAGACCCAGGTCGAAAAGAAATTTCAAAATTAAATCGTGTAAAGAACAAAGCCCATCTGGCCTGACGAGGAGTGAGACGTTTGGCTTTATCCAAATATATCAGATTCTTATGATCTGTTAACACCTTAATTCTATGTTTAGCCCCTTCCAGAAAATGTCTCCATTCATCAAAGGCTAATTTAATGGCCAGAAGTTCTCTGTTACCTATGTCATAGTTGCTTTCGGCTTTGGAGAACTTCCTAGAAAAGTAGGCTATGGGTCTGAGGTTGGTGAGGGTCTCTGAACCTTGTGAGAGAACTGCTCCTACCCCAACCTCAGATGCGTCAACTTCAATGACAAAGGGTTGTTCAAAGTCAGGCTGAGTTAACACAGGAGCTTCAGCAAAACACCTCTTAAGCTTGTCAAATGCCAGGATAGCCTCAGGACTCCAATTAACCAGGTCTGCCCCCTTTTTGGTTAGATCAGTTAATGGTTTAGCAATAACAGAAAAACCCTTGATGAACTTTCTATAGTAATTGGCGAATCCCAGGAACCTTTGTAGGGCCTTAAGGCTACTGGGTCGCTCCCAATTTTCAATGGCTGTCACTTTAAGGGGGTCCATACAAAATGAGTTGGAGGTGATCTTATACCCTAAGAATGAGACCTCCTGTATCCCAAACTGGCATTTTGACAGCTTGGCGCAGAGGTGATTTTGCCTTAGCAATTCTAATACAGTACGAACATGCTGAACATGAGAGCACCAATCAGGAGAAAATATCAAAATATCATCTAGATATACCACCAAAAAACGACCCAGATGTTCACGGAACACGTCATTAACAAAATGTTGGAAGACTGCCGGAGCATTACATAATCCAAAGGGCATAATGAGGTATTCGAAATGTCCCTCAGGAGTATTAAAGGCAGTCTTCCACTCGTCTCCCTCCTTTACTCTTATTAGGTTGTATGCTCCCCGCAAATCAATCTTAGAGAACCATTTGGCTCCCACAATTTGGTTAAACAAGTCTGGAATGAGAGGCAGAGGGTGTTGATTTTTCACAGTGATCTTATTCAATTCTCGATAATCAATACAGGGGCGTAGACCACCATCTTTTTTACCCACAAAAAAGAATCCCGCCCCCATGGGAGAAGAGGAGGGACGGATGTGACCTTTACGCAAGCTATCCTTGATATAATCTCGCATAGCCTCTCTTTCTGGACAGGACAAATTAAATATTCTACCCTTAGGGTACTTAGACCCTGGTATCAAGTCAATAGTGCAATCATAGGGACGATGGGGAGGTAATCCATCCACCGATCTCTCATTAAACACATCAGCATAATCAAGCAGAAACTCCGGAATCTCCCCATCATCAGAAGAACATTCAGCAAGCGACAAAGAAATACAATGAGGAGCACACTCTGGTCCCCATCGAACCAGTTCCCTGTTGGGCCAGTCAAACACGGGGTTATGCTGGTCCAACCAGGGTAACCCCAGAATAATATCAGCAGACAAATTTTCCATAAGCAAAAAGTCAAGCTTTTCAAAATGAACTGATCCCACCTTTACCTCAAGATGGGGGGTAATGTAGCGTATATTACCCTGAGCAAAAGGGGCAGAGTCCGCTCCAGTCACATTCAACGGACATTTAAGCTGAAGTGGACATGCCCCCAGACCAGACCAGAAAACAGTATTAATAAAGTTAGCAGAAGCCCCAGAGTCAACCTGGGCATATCCCGAGATAAATTTATCTCCCAAAGTCAAAGAAATAGGCAACAACAACTTCTTTTTCTTGTCGAAGGTTACCTGTGCACCTGAATGACCCCCTCGATAATCATTCAGGCGCTGAAGTTTTCCGGCGGTGAACCAGGTCTAGCGGTACATTGTCGTACTTGATGCCCCGCTTTGCCACAGTAGAGACACAGATGGTTCTGGAGGCGATATGCACGTCTGGCCTTGGCGTCAGTTGACCCGATCTGCATAGGTTCGTCTTGCGGAGGGGACACAGGAGAGGAAGAAGAAGGTTTAGGAGGTAAGGTCAAAGGACATAAACCAGAAGGGAATTTAGACGTTTCTCTCTCTTTGCGTCTGTCCCGCATACGCCTATCTACCCGTATGGCTAAGGTCATAGTTTCCTCCAGAGTCTCAGGATTAGGATAGGCTACTAACAAGTCCTTCAGTTGGTCAGACAAGCCCGCACGAAACTGGAAACGCAGAGCTGGGTCATTCCAAGTAGAGGGTACACACCACTGCCTAAAGTCAGCACAGTATTCTTCCACTGGTCTCTTACCCTGTCTGAGTGTCGTCAATTGGCGCTCTGCCTCTGCTGCTCGGTCTGGGTCATCATACAGAAGGCCCAAGGCTGAAAAAAATCTGTCAACGGTCATTAAATCAGGGGAGTCAGAAGGTAGTGAGAATGCCCATTCTTGGGGTGGGCCCTGCAGGAGGGACATAATAATGCCCACCCTCTGGGTCTCATCTCCGGAGGAGCGGGGACGTAGCCGAAAAAATAATCTGCACCCCTCCCGAAAGGTCCGGAAATTTTTCCTGTCCCCCTTAAATTTCTCAGGGAGCTGCACTGGGGGTTCAGGAGCCTGCGGGGGGGTCAGACACATCTGCCTGGGCAAGGACTCTTGTTCCTGCACACGCTCAGCAAGGGTCTGAACCAACGTATTCAGACCCTGCATCTGGGTCACCAGGGTGTTCATAGGGTCCATGATGCAGGTGACCCAAAAATCTTTTTTCTGGCTGGCTATTCTGTCACAAACTCGCCGGACGTAGGTGGGGAACAGAACAAGACAGTGAGCCCTAACCACTAGAACCCACCTTCTGATCCTACCTACTTGCCTCAACAGCCCTAAACGGCCGTGGACAACCACGGTGTCAGTCCCTGTCCTACACCAAGTGATACACAAAACAAGACAGACGAAACAAACACAATAATGCAAAGTCTACGGTCCGGGTCAGCAACGGCGGTCAGCGAGGTACAAAAACGTAAGGCAGAAGAAGAGTCAGAGACAGACAAGGAGGTCAGGGCAGGCAGCAGACAAAGCAGGTTGGAAGATCAAGCAATAGGTCAGGCAACAGAAGTAACAGAACCAGGAGAGCTGAAGCGCTTAGCTGAGTAACACTCAATAGCCAGCAGGGAAATGAAGAGCCTGCTGCTTTTTTATCTGGAATCAGGGACTGGGTCCAGCACTTGATTGGATCAGCCCTGAACCCAGCACCCAGCTCAGCTGGACAGGTCTATAAGGAGTAACCCCTGCACTGCCAGAGTGCAACAGGCAATGCGGGTGTGGCTGGGAAACTAAGACAGCATTCAGACAGGACTGCAAACAAAAAACAACCAGAGGCTCAGCGCTTCCTCGGTCGCCCAGTACGGACCGAGGAGCGCAAAGTCACATTCCTGACATGTATCTTGGGATTTCAGTGGGTTTCAGGAGTGAAACCTGCTGCAATCAGAAACTTTTGACATGTCTAATGACATATCAGAATTGCCTGCTAATGACAAAAACGCTTTAAGATTCGTACCCAGAGCAAAGTCATGTGCACAAGGCCTGTGTAGTTGCAATCGGTCTCCACAATTCGGTTTTACTTAGCAGTGTCCTCCTTGTACTATTGTATTCACTGTATTCCCCTATAACATTGCATTCACTGTAATCCCTAAGGTAATGTATTCACTGTATTCCCCTTTGAAGTTTTATCAGTATGTTACATATACATCACTCATCCCAGTCTAATGAAAAATCTATCACTCAAATGAATTCCACATGGAAATTGATACATTCAGACAAGACTATGAAACACTAATTTTTGTATTGGTCTGCCCTTCCACTTCCATCAGTATATTGATTATCCATTATATAGACAACTCTTTCAACAATATAGATTGTATTTGCTTCTCTCTTACAAGAATAGTATTTCAATTGTTAATATCATTTTCAGACAATATGGGTAGAAAGAACAAGAATAGACCTTTCTAGCCATTAGGCTACTGTGCCATATTCTTTCTGGTGTGCTGTTGTGCACATATAAAATGACCTACTCCTTATGTGTTGTCACTGGAGATACTGTACTGCATGTGTTGTTGCCAACTATGAAGCCTTTAAAACCTCCTGAATATGCATAGGTGCCGTACTCCTTGCTTTAGTGCCAGAGCTGACATCAAAGCGCTCGGAATCTGCTTTTGGAATGCTGAGCATCTCTTTTTTTTTTTTTTTCAACTTTATGCTTCTATCAATTTTATTATGCTGATGGCGTGAAACTCTATCCAGGGACTTCTATACGGCCTGCAAGAGTTGTCTGTATGCATCATTTGCATATTTTTATACCTTTGGTGAACTGCAGAACTTCAAAAATCCTTCCCCTTGATGTACATCAGTTCTTGGCCTTCTTTTAGTGCTGACGTGTGTCATTTTTGAATCTGCAATAGTATGAGTTAAGGCTGAGACACACATCTTAAGCAGTAAATGTGTCACAGCCTGGTAAAACAAGGAAGAAAAAAAACACAATGAGGCTTGTGTATATAAGAATAAAGAAGTCTCTTAGGATAGCCCTAGTGTCTATGCACCTGTCAGACGAAACACATTGGACATTTTCAACAAGGCATTCTATGCTACTTTACATAGATAACAATTAATCATAGGGGAGACAGATGTGACACATAGACTTCTATTCTGCCGCTTGTTTCCTCACTTCAACTCTGACATTAAAAATCAAAGACATGGCTGCCTTAGGGGCTCTAATTGATTCTTTTTCCTGATCTTTGCAGAAGCTGACATGGAAATCTAAGCAGCCGGATGTAGACACCTGCAGAATGAAGGGGAAGCATAAGGTAGGCATTTCTCTCTCTTACACCAAGGGGTTACCCAGGTCTATGTGGCTGCTCCCTGTAATGTGCCATGGATCACAACACACACTACTCTATTAATAATTGCTGTTTCAATTAAGTCTGTGATTTTCATTTGTGGAATAGTTGGTTGTTTACGGTAAAATGTCATGCTACAATTAATTTCTCACAAGAGTCTAGGAAAAGTTAGTCCCTGCTTGTTGAATGTGATGGCTATGTCATAGAGATGACGCATCCTTTAAAAAAAATTGCTTAAAGGGAACTTATCATGTTGATGATGCCGTCTTCTGCTAGTACGATATTATAAACAAGGACGAGCTGAGCAGAATGTCATATAGTTTTGCTAGAATTTTTTTTTACTAGAACTAATATTTTATCCCCATTCATTCTGGGTTAAGGAGTCCAGTGGGTGGTCTAATCAGTGATTGACTTTTTTTTTTTTTTTTAATGCACAAATATGCAAAAAAAGCTGTCAATTACAGAGCAGGGCTGCCCATTGGACTCCTAAACCTGGAAGGAACAGGGAACATTAAAATGAAAAAAATATTGGTTATAGACTTTTCTAGAAAAACTATATAACATTTTGCTTTTCTGCTTGATTACTCCTTCTCTTTAGCTTGGTAGATTGAACTGAATGTTAATGTGACAGTTTCCCTTTAACAACATATTTCTTAATTATGTGAATTAATTCTGCCCTTCACCTTTTATGAGAGGTAAAACAATCCCAAACGTTCCACTACCATAGGAGATCATACAACACCATTATTAACTATTAAACATTGCCTGGAGCTGATCCACTATCACTGATATGATGCCTCATTACATCAAACATTTTCAAATAGGAATATACGTGTATATATATATATATATATATATATATATATATATATATATATATATATATAAAATTTTCTTAGTAAATGGAACCCGCCAAAAGTCAGGGTTTGATGTATTGAGGCCTCCTTTCAGTGTTGTATGAACAGATTTATGCCTGACCTTGTATAGTTCTATGTACACTTAGTTGAGGGAGGTGGAAATGCACTAAGTGCCATGAAAAATCTAGAATCCTATCAGAGTAGATTTAGTGGACCCATAATGGAATGGTTAAATGTGCTAAAGTATCAGGTTTTATATTGTTGTTTAATGTCTAAATACTTTTTCTACAGGATGAATGTCATAATTTTATAAAGGTTTTACTAAAAAGGGATGAAGAAACACTGTTTGTATGTGGAACAAATGCTTTTAATCCTGCCTGTAGAAATTACAGGGTAAGTACTTATATATATATATTTTTTTCTTAATCTGGATGTTAAATATGGATACGTTACATAATGGATGTGAAGATAGCAATTTTGATGTTGATTATGTAATATGAACTGCAGTATGTGACCAAAGTTTAGATATAGATCACTGTGATCACACGGAAACAAGAATGATTGGCAGCGCATGGTTGCTGTTTCAGATAGGACAGCGTTACAGATCTTGAAACTGTGGGTAAGGGCCCTTTTATATGGCCCAATGTAGTCCCAACAAATGAGTGCCGATCAGTGAGATCGATATTTGTTTGCAAAGCCTTTACAAGGCTCAGTCAGTCATGCCTCTGGACTTCATCATTCCTATTTACACGAAAGGATAAGTGGACAACAATCAGCCAAAGAATAAAGCCCCTGTTACAGAGGGGACTGTGAGGAGCAAGCAAGCGATGTGAGTGCTCGTTTGTTCCTCAATCCCTGCACTCTGCCGTTGATACTACGCACGGCGGCAGCGAGTGGGTTAGTGCAGGGGAGGCTGCGGGGGGATGCCCGGGTGATCATCCAGGCAGCCCATAGAGAAGCGATGGCAGCAGATCATTGCTATCAGCCGTTTGTCTTTCAACATTTTGAAAGACAAACAACTGCAATGATCAGCCGACATGAACGATCGTTACCTTCTATTACACGGGGCGATTATCGGCCAAGTATGGAAGATAATTGTTCTGTGTAATAGGGCCTTAAGAGACCTCCTGTTCGGCGGCTGATCGCTGATCCTTTTACATGGCCGATTATCAGCAGTGAGCTTTCCTCCCTGCCAATAACCAGCCAGTGTAAAAGGATCTTAAATCATGCGCCAATGTTAAAAACATCAAACGTTTATTAAATTCATTTAAAAATTATAAACAGTTCCTGGGTCCAACAAGTTTCTAGTTTAGTACCTACTACGAGTAAAACATAAAGTATCTCTTAGATATACCTTATTAAAATACCAATACCTTGTTGCAAAAACAAAGAAGTGACACAATATTCCTAAGGAGACACAGGAGTTCATGGACATCAGATTTTCAAATTGCCTTCTCTCTATGACTTTATTGCATGTGTGGTTAAATTTCCAGTTTATTTAATGTATCGTTGTATTCTTTTCTGAAAAAAGTAATAATCCTATACAGAAATGACCTGTTTCTGTATGATATCTCTCAGCGAGTAAAGGGCTTATCAGCTACACTGTTCTCCTAGCTAAAGCGGCTGCCGGGGAAGGACACCTGTATGTGCCGGAATTTCCTATCTCTCCCCTTATCTGTCTTCTGCTACTGCAGGCCTTAAAAAAATAAACTGGTGCTTGGGGGGCTGTCTGTTTCGCTGATAATCATCCATAGCTGTGGGGGTCGGCAGCTCATTGTTTACTACCTCTGTGAGGATTTCTGTAGCTCCTTCAGTGCCATAAAGACATATCAAAATGATTTGCTATCACTGTTTGAATGAACATCCTAAAATGATTATCGGAGCTTTTATTGCTTTTAGCTATGAGGGTTTGCTGGTTTTAATTGCTTTATTAGAAGTAACAGAAATACAAGTTAATTAAAAGAAACCAAATCTCTTCCTTCATATCTGTAATGTGAATTGGTAGAGAAGCATTTAGGAGAGATGTATTATAGAACCGCTATGTCCATGTCAAATGTATGAGAAGAGGCACCCTGTGCACTTTAAGGACAGGGTTTTACAGTGATTCGAAATGCTACGATTACCCAATTTTCCTTCCTGTTATCACTAACGTTAACCTCTGATACATGAAATGCTAAATCACGCTCCTGCAATTTCATGGCCGCAACCCAACAGTGTTAGATTTTTATTTATTTTTTTGTGATTTTTGTGATGATAAAATTGTGGTCACATAAAACAGAATGTATACTTGTGATTTCAAGTGATGCCAGACCTTAGGGCAATGCTCATAGGTTAACACACAGTACCAATACCCTAATTATTTGCTATAAAATCATCATGATCACTGCTATCCTGGCATGTTCTGCATGCCCTTCCACATGCCTTCCTGAATCTTAGGCTTGCAAATGATCATACATATGAGACATACAGGGCTGGCAGCCCATAACTATACTACAGCAACAATTTGCAGTGATGACTCTTTCCTACATATGCTTCTTATGATTTTGTAACATGTCATCCAAAGTGACATCACATAACCATATTGAATGATTTTAGTCATGCAATTATGAATTGAGAGGGATGCCCAGCACATTATTATTAAGGTTGTGTCCGCACAATGTGTATTTTAATTTTGTAGATCATGCTACAAAATAAAAATATACAGTATCTTTGGGAAATGGATGGTAGAAAATCATTAGTGACAACATTTGGTCCAAGTAGACCTGCTGAAGTATAGGTTGGCATAGGTTTCTGCCAGTATACCAACATATACCACTAATGTAAATGTAGCCAAAACAGACTAAAGATATAATATCAAGTAGCTCTGTTACAAACACCACAAAAGAGTCTTCCTAGAAAATCTCTCCATCAATATTGTTTTTAGATTTTTTTCCCCTAGTATTTGATTTGTACGTTGGACATTGTCATTTGTAGTGGAGAGCAGAAATAAGCCCGGCCATCTGTTTCTACAATGAATAGAGGAGTTATTTTACAAACAGATACAGAGTGTGCTTCAGTCTTTTACAGTGCTTTGTTTATCTGCGCTGTTATGTTAGAAAATCATATTTTCTTCTACTCCTCCACTGTCCTCTGCTTGTAGCAGGGAGCAGAATGCAGCTGGCTTTCCAATCACCGTGCCAAGTAGTGACTACTCGAACTCCCCTTGTCACCGCTTCATTCTCCTTCGTTACAATTAATGCATATAACAAATCCCAAGAAGGCGCTCCTGTTCTGGTGGTTTTGATTTTTTTTTTTTCTCGGCAGCATAATTTCTAGCATACAAAGCCATCCATCTCATCCTCCCTTGCAGATGTTTCCTTACAATGATTTCTTGCCTCCGCTGATTTCTTCACCTGCTGCCCGTGTCATTCGGAACACAAGTGATATGTGCAAGGGGAACTAGCACAAGTTAACATGGACACCTGTGTTCTCCCTGTCTGGTCTGCTAGCTTTACAGATGGCACACCATCAACCTTTTGACTCAAGAACAGCAGACAGGGCCTCTTCTTGGGCTGTAAAGTGAAAATGCAGATGGGCATCAAATATCGTGGTGTTCCCATATTGTATGAGCTCTGGTTATTTTCTTCATACTGACACTTCCAAACTCCAGTCTAATTGTGCTGCCTAGAAAAGTAATTGCTTTCTGAAAGACTGGGCAGCGAAGATTCATGACAGGAAACAAATGATGACAGGTCATCAGCTGAATGATGAAAGTTTTGTACCATATGAGTAGAAAGTTAATTGCTGCCCGGTACAGCAAGCGAGGTTGCTTCTCAAGAACTGTAAGCGTTTTTTGGATTTATGTCAGTTAGACCAATCCAATGAATGTATCGGTGTGATAGATGACATTCAAATTTACAAAATAGCTGAGGATGATATATATTGTCCTGCAGCTCCAACCACTGGATTCTTCTCTCGCTCCAGGAACTGTTATTGTGTTGGTACCAAGAACTCCTCCATACTATAGTGTGCTATATTTTAAAAGTAAAGGAACCGGTTACTTTGAAATACTTTTATCTTGGTTTAGAATGTTTTCTTTACAATTTTAAAAAGAGTCTATAAAACTCATAAACCCCTATAATGAATGCACTTGGGCTTATTGGATTACCCCAATGACATCACCAGTCCAGCTCATTGACAAGCCACCTCCACAGTTTTAAACTCTTGCTGGTGGTAAGCCAAGTTTGTTTTTCAGAACAGAGGGGACTTTATTATGTCTTTGCATGTTGAGAACGTGCCAGTCGCCGCAGACCACATAATCAGACACAGTTCAGCAGAAATCCCATAAAGGGATAAAATATCAGCTGAAATTTAAGTCAGAGCTACGTCAGAGTCAGAGCTACAAGTGGAAAATATGCATGTTAGGTGATTTTATAATTGCCCAGGGTGGAGGTGACGTGCTAGTAACTGCGTCATTTTGTTTTTATAGGCAAAATCTTCATAATGTACCATAATCCTTATAGTCTTGTTCTTTCATGAAATATGAAGGTGGATTTTAAGGGGTTTTGCCACCATTAAATGTCACATATTTGTCATACAATTGTATAGACTATAAAAAAGAACAATGAGTGTCATTTATATGCTGTTGAAAAACCTACATAGAATAGTACCACCTGCTGTTCAAAGTGTATAGCAGTGTGCACATCCACCTACTGAGCTATGTGCTCAGTCACTCCCCCTGTAGACAGTTCTGTAGTAATCTTCTGATCAACGATTGCTTGCATTCTTGCACAGCCCCATAACTGGCCATGTAAAAGGGACACATTGAAGCATAAATGATAAAAAAGGACAATCTTTATTGATACGTTTATCTGTTTTAATACATCACACTTTGCAAACTGACGTCTTCTTGTCATCATTTATTCCATCAGATGGACACACTTGAGTTTTTAGATGAAGAAATAAGTGGTATGGCCAGATGTCCTTATGATGCCAAGCATGCCAACGTCGCCCTCTTTGCAGGTATGACTGTCAATTTATGACTTACTACTTTTATCTCAGATTGTTTTTACTCCTGTTCATAGTAAGTTAGTCTACACAGTGTGTGGTTTACATTACTATGAAGTTTGAAGAAACTATGGTTGCCAAAAGTACTTGAAGCCTTTGGGGGGCATGTGTCGCAGAAGATTATATCACAGCATGCAGCAAGCAAGGAGAGGTCGTGTAGAATTTTGATATAGTCATTAGCGACTGTTTACTTACATATTACCTCCCGTAACTCATTATTGCTTTTCAACATATGTTACATCTGCCAAGTTGTATATTAAAAGAGGAGAATGAAAGTAGGAAGGTAATCAACTGCCTTATTTTTAATGAATGCTAAACTCAATTTTCAGCTTTATGTTGTACTTTACATTTTTAGTGGAGCATATTGAAATTTTGTCCTGCCTTACTGACATACATCTGTGCCATTTGGGTAGAATTTCGATTAGACTTTGAAGTGCAATTTTGTGACTGTATAAAACCTTCATTGTTTAAATGAAATGTCAGGCCTGATTGGAAATATTACCTTAAAAGATCATAAAGGTCAATGCATAATTTCTATTCTGAATCTCAAGGTCAGTTATTATATTGGCTTTCCGACTGATACAGTTTGAGGAGGTTTTCTATAAAGCAATGAATGCTCTCCACTTTTAATGGGGAAAGCCGTTCAACCAATGGCAAGCATTATGAACCATATGGACTATTTGTCATTTAATTCTTTCTATAAAAGGTTAGTCCAAATAGAGATCTTTGTTTCCAAACAAATATGGACTTATTTCCTCCTCTATTTCTGACTTTGATGCCATTTTTCTTGAAAGTCTACTTTCGGCATATGACCTCACACTTACAACGCTGTTCATTTCAGTGCAGCGACTGAGACATAAAACAAATCTATTTTCTAAAGCCAGGATGGATGTGTCTGAATGAAATTTTATTGCTGGTAAAATAGAAAGAACTCATCACTGCATTGGACCCCAGGGCGGTCTATCACATTATATATTATATGCAGTGGATGTTTCAGTACTAACCCCAAGTGGCCTTGGAGAAACTTTATATTTTTTTTATGGTGATTTAGATGCCATTTTGTGCCACTTTCTATTAGCATGTGTATTGTATAATACTCGACCACCACTGAAATATGCCTCAGAGGTATCAATCAATTGTATGTTAGACACATATTCCTGGCTAGTGTAGAGGAGAGCCAAGTCATGAGCTGTTTCTCATTATTCTATTTCATATATAATGAAATGAAGACTAAAAAGAAAAATAATCCAGAGGGAATAATGAGAGTGTAAGGAAGGATAATTTCCCATGACTCTGCTAGTGTTACGTGGTCCAAAATGGCCAAGTAAACAAACATGAGAACTCCATTTAATACATCTGCAATATAACGTTGGATACTTCACAATAATCAGTGTATAAAGTCTAGTTTCGGAGTGTGTTGTAGCAGCTGTGAGGATAGATTTTAAATGTACTTTTCAAGATTTAGGGGAGGTTGTGGGATACTCTACTCTAACAAACTACTTGCCAAGGGCATCCTATTGGCATTCAGAATCATTCAAGATTCTGAATCTGTTTCTTGGCATACAATACATACAAGAGAGGTTTAACTGAACATTTCAAAAATGTTGATCTTATTATATTTTATATTCATTTAAATAAAAAAATCACTGTAACTTCCAATAGTGTTTGTCATGCAGTAGAGACATGTCAAAAGTCTTGATCGGTGGAGATTTGGGTCTTCTTACCCCTACTGAATGTTACACATAGCTGGGAGAATCCACAGCTGCTTTCACTTCCAAGCCTGCTACCTTTTCCATCTCACTGCAGGAGATGGTCTATAATATAAGTCTATATAGTCTGTCTTCTGCAATGAGATTGAGATTGTAGCAAGCCAGGAAGTGAAATGTTCATCCTCTCTCTAACAATCATTGGGGGTTTGAACTCCCAGAACCTGACAGATGAAAACTTTAGACCTCTTTCTAGGGCATGTCAAACATTTTTAAAGGGACATTTTAATGCATGTGTACACTGATAGCTTTTGTACTATTGAGCTGAATTTCCCCCATTTTGATATACAAGTTGACATACCACCCTTACACTACTTTATTGCTACTACCACTACCAATAGTCATTGAATTGCAAGTGAGAAAAATACAGTATAAGGCCATGTTCACACATGGTATGAGACCGGCCATTCTGTGACCCGTCTGGGTCACAGAATGACCGTGTCAGAGAAGATTATCCCAATTCAACAGAAATTAAGATCATCTAGCCGGTTCTGCAATATCAGCTGGATGCTATTTATTTATGTTGAATTGTGATGCGGGTGCATCCTTGTGTGACCCCATCCCAATTCACCGCTGCACACAATGGAGCGTGCGGCCGGAGCGGCACTCTACATTGTGTGAACTGACATGTCTCTGCGGCTGCTATTCAATGAATAGCGGATGCAGAGAACTGACATGTCAGTTTTTCGTGTGGCTGGATGGAGTCCTGGCCGGAGCCTATACTATGTGTATTAGCTCCGGCCGGGATTCCATTCATTCAAATGCAACGTATGTAGTTTATAAATCATGGCCGTTGTGATGAATTGCAACAACGGCCATGATTTATGCAAAATAAACGTTGAGTGAACATGCCCTCAGGCAATGGTCACACAAATTTTTTATGACAAGATTTCTTGTCTATGTAAACAACGGCCATTGTTAACAGAGTGTATTAAGCAACAGCCACAGAAATAATTGACAATTAAAATAATTGACAATGAATTATTTCCTGCCATTGTGCATTAAATTCAATGCATTTTTTAGTGCAACAACAGCCGTTGTTCGTATAATGTGTGAACATAGCTTAATACTATAGTGAGCAAATATTAAGCTAGAAATTATGTTGATTATTTATCTACATTCCATTCTTCTTGCTAAACCTCTAAAAATATGGGTCTATTATAAAAATCGACCTCTTTAGCTAAAGAAAAAAGCAGCAGCTTTACCTGGAGCTATGACAGCATGACAGTAAGGTGGTGATTTATATCAAACCTCACATGCAATTAATTAGCATTTAGCAAGTACGGATTTATTATGACAAAACTTTTTTAAAACATTTTTCTTGGATTTTTTTTCTTCTTCTTTTTGGCTCCAAAGAATTGCTGTGTCAGATTTAGTAAGTTTCAGAATGCTGAACAGCAGTAACCAACACAAAGATACGTCAACTTTATTTGTCTTTGTTTACTTCTATAGCCTTCCACCAACCACTGAGATCTATAAAAACGACTTCATGTAAAATAAAAAGGATAAGAAGTGTATGAGTGAAATGAATCATAATACTTGGCTTTAAAATCTAAATTAGCACTGGAAATCTGGAATATTACGCCTGTCGGGGTGTATTCTGATTATTGCCAGCTTGAACAGAGATCTGCTTCTTCCTGACTCCTCTGGAAACAATCATCCAATAGACACAAATCCATAGGAAGCCTAGAGCTCATTAGTTCTACGGGGAGCTATACATTTTTCCCTAATACTTCAACCCTATAATCTTCCATAAACAAGCAAATGTAATGTAAAACTTTATGTGCAGTCATGTGCGTGTATAATTTAAATTGGAGTCTGGCTAATATGAGGATTTAGTCCATTAGCTCAGTATAGATGACAATTGAGTATTCATTGTAATGTATTCGAGCACAGAAGAGATGCTATAACATTGAGCCTGAACCAGTTAGTAGGAATAAGCTGATCATGGGTTCTTGGTCATAGTCCTCTGGATACCTTAACCCCATAGTTCATAGCTGGATTTGTATTTCAAGCTTTTCCATTTCCATAAGAGAAGTTTCTTGGCTGGAAGGGACTGTATAAAGATAGCTGCCAGTGAGTGTTGAAGTCTAGAAGTTGCTCGGTAATGTCTGGTGCTCAGCAAATACTGTACAGAAGGATATCCGGCAAAGCACAAGGATGTCTGGCAGCTGTACTCTCTAGAGTTTTATGACCTCCTGGGTGGTATTCTTTCCTGGGGCCTTTTTTGTCCACCTATGCGCTAAGAATATCCAAGATTAGTGATTGACAAGTTGACAAAACACAGATTTATTAAATAGAAAAAAAAAAACTAATGTTTAATGGATTGCCAGACATTAGGAATTGATTTGTCTGTTTGACATAAACACCTGCACGTGCACTATTTTTTTATATTTCTAATGTAATCACCTTACATTTTGTGTATAGCACAGAAAAACAAAATCACGACCCTTAAATGATCTTAAAACCATATCATTGATGGCACAGTTGGAATTTAGCCAACCCAACTGCATCATGAGATTTTGACATTTTCCATTAATCCGCTGCATCTGGTAATTATAGTTTTGTCCGCTAGTCTTATAACTTGTACAATATGCTGCAGTAGATATCTAACTTATATATAATTAATTTTTTATTCATCTCTTCTCTTCAAGATGGTAAACTTTATTCTGCAACTGTGACTGACTTCCTTGCAATTGATGCCGTCATATATCGGAGTCTAGGAGACAGCCCGACTTTGCGGACTGTCAAATATGATTCAAAATGGCTAAAAGGTAAGTTTTATTCATTTGTTTAGAAAGGGGCTTTTCCAGACAAAATGTATTGATTACCTTTCCTCAAGTTGAATCATCAATGTCAGAGTGTGGGGTGTCAACACCTGCCCTCCCCCCAACGACCAACTTATTGCCAGTGTAATGAAGTAGTGGCCAAGCTTGCTGCTGTACCTCAGCTAGTGTTGAAGAGATTGAAAGCTGAGGTGCATTAAACCACAAGGGCCACTACACAATGTATGGAGGGATCTGCTCTTTCACTGTGTATGGTGGCACAATGTGTCTGGCAAACAGCTGATCAGTGGGATTGACTGGTGTGGGCACTCACCCAATCTAATATTGATGTGGTATCCTGAATATAGCAATAACTAATGTTAGGTTGGTGTAGCTCAGGATAATAAAGTAGATTTCATACCAACTGAAATTTATTTTAGGGTTGTCCCACACTGCCATCAAATGGCTGTTTGTTTGTTTTTTGTTTCTGTGATGTGGTCATATAACATGTGGGCTTTCATACTTCTACTTATGGAAACTTCATGCTACCCTATTTTCTGTTATGTAGAATTGTGTAGGGTCCAGGTATTGTATGCTTAATGTAGACACTAAGGGGGAGATTTATCAAACATGGTGTAAAGTGAAACTGGCTCAGTTGCCCATAGCAACCAATCAGATTCCACCTTTCATTTTCCAAAGAGTCTGTGAGGGACAAAAAATTAAATCTGATTGGTTGCTAGAGGGAACTGAGCCAGTTTCACTTTACACCATGTTTCATAAATCTCCCCCTAAAGGTACATATAGACCTTCGACAACTGTCAACCAAACATCTCATGCCACCCCCACCCCCACCCCCATACACAATTTTCTGTAAGTTGGGAAGTTGAAATCCAACATGTCGAATCTTTGTTTCTCCTTACATTACCCTTTGAGTGGGAGTTTATACATGAGACTGTTGAAAATGGCGAGCTTTCATTAATGTGTACAGGAAGCCTTAAATATGCCTGTATTATGGCCTTGGAAACAACTTAACAAGTTGTATGGACCATTGTACTTTTTGCCATTAGTGTGTGCCACATAGTACAGTACGTAAGACCATTACTATACAGATGAAATGTTCAACAGCAAGGAATGTTTTTTTCTTTCTTTTTTTTTGTTCTTCTTTTTCTTTTTTTATTATGAAGTTTTGTGAGTTATATCCCAGATAAGTTTGTAAGACGTTTCCCTATCTCCTATCTTCTTTCTCTGTTTGCAGAGCCATACTTTGTACATGCTGTAGATTATGGGGACCTTATCTACTTTTTCTATCGTGAAATTGCAGTCGAATACAACAGCATGGGAAAGGTAGGGCAAGAAATGGACGTAAATTACCTGTGCAACTGCTCTTAAGTCATCCCAGCAATAAGAGACCTTGCAATGAGAACCATTAATCACCATGACAAGGCCACCTTTTGGGAAGATTGCATTGCAGATCTTGAAACTTTATAATGTCTTTCAAGTGTAATACTCTTACATAGGATATTACTGCTTGAGGGAGATACCATGTACTGGAGCTCAGCCGGACTAGGAACAGATATGTGGATAAACTACAGTTCTTTACAAATTATAGGATCTACAGTGGTTTATAAATTGCATTATAGTAATATAAAGTAAGATTGCATTCTAGATATGTTTAATTGTCAAGACAGTGACTTAACAGATTATCGCACCAATAGAATCCTTATCATATTGTTAACCCTGTAACACCCAGACCTCAAGTAGTCTTTTTAACAGTTCTTTTCAATATCCGATTGGTATTGGATTTTTTCAATAAAGTACTAAAATAATTTTGCATGGGCACAGCATTGTACACCAGGCAGTTGTAGAAAACTCAGAGAGTTATTTCTATTTGAGAACTGTCTGATGCGAGAATATATAACCAAGGAACAGTGACCAGCAGGAGCAGTGGAATTCGATCTCTTGTCATTTCACATTTCCCGTCTACAGTGCATTTACTTATCAGCCCGTATTTCTTTTCAACACGTGCTGACATCAAACAAATATGGAGCTGGAAATAAACTTGAAGTCAGACGTAAAAAATAAATAAATAAATCAAAAATAAACCTTTTTTTTATTAGGGTATGATGTCAGTGCAAATGCGATGTCTGGGATGACTTTCTGGTCTTAAGTTCTGGAGATTGTCTTTCTGTTTAAAGCCATATGGAGTAAATGTATGTGTCAGAATCAGAAGTGTGTTGCTTCAGTGAATGCATTCATTTTCCAGTTAGTTAAATTTAGAATGATACCAGTACACATAAAACCTCCTTCAGTGTAAATGACCTAGCATCTTGCTCTCCTATGGCTTATGTGCCTGTGTGCAGAATTATTGTTGCCAGCTTTATTAGTACATATTTTGCAGTAGTTGTGTAATAACGCTTAGAACAAGCTAGAAATATTTTAAAAAGTTCATATTTCTGAAAGTGTCTACAGCTGCTGGTATTAATAATACATTTTAAGGCTATGTTCACACTGCATATGAATCCGTCCGTAGTGCGAACCGCGAATATACGCACGTAGTTTTGAGGTTGAAGCTTCCGCTTGAAAGTATAGGATATACGCCCGCACAGTGCACACTATGTATGAGCTTACGGACGGATCGTATACTGCGCCGTGAAAAATGAACAAGACTATTGTTTGAGGACGCACATGTTCCAACTCACGGCCGTGGATTTCCATGCGGTCCCGTACGAAGTACTTATTTCAGCCAAATTGAACTTGATTTTTCGATCCAAAAGGTTCTGTGTGGTTTACGGGGCTGGGCAAAGATTTCCAAGTAAATGACCTGCCTCAGATCGCTTTGAATCAAGCTAGGGAAGCATAACTGTACTACAGGCGTATGTTTGCGGTTCGTATGCATCCGGCCGCATGTCGATTTTTTTCCCACGCCCGTAGTTTCAGCTGCACATGTACAGCGGCGTACGAACTACGGACGGAATCATACACAGTGTGAACATAGCCTAAGGGTTAAAATATTTATGTATCCTATGATACATAAATTTCAAACCCATTATTTCAATTAAATCAGCGTCCGTTCCGTACTGCAGGGGCAGCATTGCATTATCTGCTGTGTTCACACATCGGTATTATGGTTATAATAATCGTTGTTATGGTATAATTATCGTTATAAAAATGTACATGACTATTATTTCCGGACATTGTCCACTGAACCGCTTCCGGAAAAAATAGATGTTCACACAATGTAAAGTGCGGCGGCAGACACACTTTGTATTAAAGTAAATGGTTAATTGATTAGTGGTCACAACCGACGGTACCTGTAAGTCAATGTTAAAAAAAGAACATTCCTGCAGCCGATACAGAGGTATTGGCTGCAGGAACGTGCTAAATGCAGCCTGGTGGCCGGCAGTTTGACTGTTAAATGTAGTTTTAACATAGCCCTAATAAGGTCAATAAGACCAATTGCAAAGTTTCTTTACTTTTAATGACCTACTGTTTTAGATATAGTTGCTGTGATGAGAACGACCAACAAAAGTGGTGTGGCTTCTGGAAAGTAGGGGGTTACTTATGATGTGACTTCATGTGCCTATGCAAAAGGTCCATGGATTTGGGTGGGTAAGGTCAGTATTGGACATATCCCATTTCCATGTAGTAAATGTGAATTTATCCAGAAGCATTATTGCAGTTTCAGGCTGGGTTCACACTACGTATATTTCAGTCAGTATATTTCAGTCAGTATTGCAACCAAAACCAGGAGTGGATTAAAAACACAGAAAGGATCTGTTCACACAATGGTGAAATTGAGTGGATGGCCGCCATATAACAGTAAATAACTTCCATTATTTCAATATAACAGCCGTTGTTTTAAAATAACAGCAAATATTTGCCATTAAATGGCGGCCATCCACTCAATTTCAACATTGTGTGAACAGATCCTTTCTGTGTTTTTAATCCACTCCTGGTTTTGGTTGCAATACTGACTGAAATACACATATACTGACTGAAATATACGTAGTGTGAACGCAGCCTAAGGCTGGGTTCACACTACATATATTTCAGTCAGTATTGTGGTCCTCATATTGCAACCAAAACCAGGAGTGGATTAAAAACACAGAAAGGATCTGTCCACACAATGTTGAAATTGAGTGGATGGCCGCCATTTAATGGCAAATATTTGCTGTTATTTTAAAACAACGGCTGTTATATTGAAATAATGGAAGTTATTTACTGTTATATCGTGGCCATCCACTCAATTTCAACATTGTGTGAACAGATCCTTTCTGTGTTTTTAATCCACTCCTGGTTTTGGTTGCAATACTGACTGAAATATACTGACTGAAATATACGTAATGTGAAAGCAGCCTTAAGGAAAAGCAAGTGTTAGATCCTCCTGTTATTTTATCAATTATTGTGAATTGAGGGAAACAGAATTCTGTACTGGGGTTTATTTTGTTCTATGAATATACAGAAACCTATATGAACACTGGGCAATGTTCAGAATAAAAGCCAGAATTTCAAACAAAGAGTCAACAAAAATTAAAGCAGAAAAGCTAAATATCTGTCTCTGATTAAATTTCTATTCCATTGAGTCAGCTTTTGTAGGGTTAGTATGTAGAGAATGGAGACGGGTACACCAGCACATTTCTGTAGATCATCTGACACATATTGTGGGGAATATGTAGTGCTTGAAACGATTAGTAGAACAAGCTTCTAAATTCATAAGTGCAAATGCTAATTCCGCATAATCTTTAATTAAACCAAAACATAATACTATTCGGATGACTTCAGTGATTGAAATGTCATTGAGAGACTCTGCTTATTAAAACAGAATGAGACAGCAGAGGCTGAATGCTAAAGAAGAAAGATATGTTGGGGGCTATGGAAAATAAAGTCACCGAAGATCTAAACATTCTAGAGTATAGAGATTTGGAGAAGCATCCGGCTTTCTGAGTAATCTGTTCTGTACCAGCAGAATGTGCTTTTGTCTGTGGAAATGGAAAGCTAAGCAGTCTTTCTAGAAATTAATTTATATATTGCAGACATCTGATCTTTTAGGGGATTTATTGCACTGCTTTAAATGGCACGTTCTTATCTTCTACAACACATGGTTCCAGCACTGAATTTTTCCTTTGGTGGCTATTTTTTTTTCTCCGGAGGATTTTATAGCTGTTGTATCCTATTACACATCCTGGCATTTTGTGACACTGTTACTGAAATATTGTTTTGCTCTGCAGGTGGTGTTTCCGAGAGTTGCCCAAGTCTGCAAGAATGACATGGGAGGCTCTCAGAGGGTGCTAGAGAAACAGTGGACTTCGTTTCTTAAAGCTCGATTGAATTGCTCTGTTCCTGGTGATTCCCATTTCTACTTCAACATACTGCAAGCTGTTACTGATGTCATCCATATTAATGGCCGTGATGTTGTGCTGGCTACATTCTCCACACCGTACAACAGGTAAATGCCTGCTGTTTGAAGCTGCTGCTCAGAATTTTTCTTCCGTAAAGAAGATCCACAGCAGGAAGACTTTTATACCAAAGTTTGCCCCACTTTTCTCTGATTTCCTCCTACACTGCAATACTAAATATACTTATTTCTAAACCAATGGTCCACTGCTATAGGCCAACTCCTTGTTTTTGTGGTTTCTACAACAGCATTAGTCTTTCCTTAGTTAAGGCGGGCGACAAACATATTTGTTGGTCTAAACGACTCTCTGAAGAATAATTAGATTAGTTTTGCTGAAAATTATTTTATGACTTTTCTGTAACATAGGTGTTAGGCCAGTAACACTCTTACTACCTCAATTTTCATGTCCATTGCTGCATTCTATTAAAAAATGTTTTCTTATTGCCACTTCCAAGTGTCAAAAAGGCATGGGAAAGGGCAATGAAGTGTCCTAGGCTGTTGTAATGCCTCTCCATTATCCTCTCCCACCTTCTCCCTGTTTGAATGACAGACAGGGCTCAGTTTCCGGCACCGAGGCCTATTGAAAACCTGCTCATGCCCTATGATTCCAGAGGGTTCAACAAGGCTCTGTCACCCAAATAGAGAGCTGGCAGGGAAGAAGAATGAAGAGGCATCACAGCCTGGGGCACTTTATTGCCACGGCCATGCCTTTGTGACACTTGGACATGGTAAAAAGAAGAATTTTTAGTCAAATGCAGCAACAGACAATGAAAATAAAGCCACTAATAGGTCTTTTTGCCTTAATAAATCACTTGTTACGTGTTTTCTATGTGACAAATTCCCTTTATTACAAACCTTATGAGACATTGAAATAGATTCTAAAAGCAGACAAGAAAATATGTACATACAAACAGCAGAAAAAACTTGAATGCGTGTGGTGTCACAGAGGCATAAGGCACAGAATGCCTTATGGTGCAATCATAATTTTCCTACTTTTTAAGCCAGAAAAATCTTCTTAAAAGTCAGGGATCGTCTTATACGCCGTGTGTCGTCTTATAGCGCAGGTGCTGAAAAAACGTCGGAACCGGACTGGAGAATCTGTGGTCGCCGCATATGGTTGGGTTCTTCATTAGGAGGGCTTCATCATTACCGTATGCGGTGACTGTATGAAGGGGAGAGCAAGCTGCAGGTGTCTAGGGTATGGAAAAAAGACATATAGTAGATTGACACTGTGCCCAGAAAAACACACCTATTTCACCTGCCTGGCCCACCTTTGTATCTTCCTCTTACCTTTGTATCTATCTAACTGCTGGCTGATGTTTTTTATTGAATTTTATTTGGTGTGCATTGGAAAAGGGGTAGTCTTATACGGCGAGTATATTCCAGACTCTATATTTTAACTGGCCAAGTTGGGGGTCTTCTTATACACCCAGTGGTCTTATATGCTGGAAAATATGGTACTAAAGTTATCGATTCAGCCAGTGACATAAAGTAAAGATGCACCAGTTACACAGCTCCCTTTAAATGCAACATCTTCCCTGAAAAAAGATTGTAAACTGCCAATTTTTTTTTCTTTTCAATCGAAATCTTGGGAACCACAAATGCCAAATGATGTCATTGTGATCAAGTCTTAATTGGATGCTTTAGTATTAGGGAACATTCACTGCAGGTCTAGATTAGTCTCAGTGGCAAAGTAGGATTTTTTGTGAATTCACACTAGAAATGTGTTGATAATGTCTACAGGCCAACACTTCAAAATAATAGGCCATAATTCTAGCAGCCCATTACCTGCTGTGCAAACCCCGTGGTAGAGATGTTTTCTCAGGAGATTTCTTTCTTTTTAAGTTCCCTGTAATTAGCTCTTTTTTTTAGATGCCATTGAGAAAAAAAAAGACTGCTAACAGGAATTCGGCTGGCGCTACATTTGTCTGTTTTGCAGCAGATCGCCCTCAGTTGTCAATAGATAAGGGTCATGAGTTCAGAGCTTAGCTTTCTATGACAGTAAAGCTTCTATGTAGCATGTGTTTCAGGCACAAATTGTATGCATAACTGTGAAATGAGTAACAAATTCTGGGAAATGTCACATTGCAGTATCCCTGGATCTGCTGTCTGCGCTTACGACATGGCTGATATTGCCAGCGTATTTACTGGGAGATTCAAGGAGCAGAAGTCACCAGATTCCACATGGACCCCAGTTCCAGATGAACGTGTTCCCAAGCCCAGGTACAACTTTCCCATTAGTTCTTTATTGATACTGTCTGTTAGTAGAATAAAGAGAAGTAGTTAACAAGGTTGCTTTATGGCATGCTTGTATGTGTGTCTTATACAGGAAATTACATTGTAATTTTTGCAAACCCAGTTTTGTTTTGTTTTTTACTTTCCATGGGTACAGCTTAGAGTAATATAAATTAAACTCACCATGAAACTCTCTGGCCCCTCTTGGCCAGTGATTGCCTGTGCAGGTGCTTCCCGCATGTTAAGACAAAAGCAGTGCTGCCATCGAGACAGGCACAGTGCAGGCAGGTGAATGTAACTTTTTTTATTTTTGTCCAAGGACATGAATTAAGCTTAACATAATATATATTTTGTAATGCAAGCACATCTTCCCAACTATAAGTTCCAACAATAGAGGAGAAATCATATGGATTTAGGGCATCATGAGTGGTAATCCAATTAAAGGACATTCATGTTTAACTTGTGGAGGTGGATGAAACCAGAGTTACTTGTAGTGGCCAGTAGCCATGCTTTCACTAATTGAAATGGCTCTAGCAAGCTGTGTGTGGTTTCAGCATGAACAGCAGCAACATGGGAGCACACTCTGTAGGAGTGAAAGCAGATAAACTGCTATATCAGACACAGTCCATGGACATGCTTGCCACTGTTTCTTCGCTTGGACAACCACATTGAAATAGTGTTCGTTAGTGCTGGGCATGGCAATGTTTCCCTATTTAGCTTCCATTCTCAGGACCAGAGGAGGGCTCAGTAGTCGGACCCCCAATGGTCCTGAGATCATTTTAAATTAATGGCAACAAGTGCTATGTAAAGCTCAGATATCAGTGGTGATAGGGGTCCACCATGATGGACAATCCCAACTGACCCCTTTGTTCAGAGAAAAATAAGCCACAGTGAGTGGCTGTGTGGCTTACGCCTCTTTTCTCCATAGAGAATACAGAAACACTTGGTCATGCTGTAAGTTCTTGTGCATGGGGAGGACTGGTGGTGGGAATGAGAGATAAATGATATCTTGGCGATGATTCAGCTGTCAGTTATTAAACAAAGTGACTGGAGAAGCCTTTTTATTTTTTATAGCTCAGAACCCTTTTTTAATCAGATTACTTTTGCGTTGCCTTAAAGGAAGAAATTATATTGTTGCTTGTGCAGTTTTTCCAAAATACATAACCTGTATAAGTATAGGTTTACTTTCTACTTTAATGATATGTCTCGAATTCTGAAAATAATTATACCATAAGTAAGTAATTAAACCCAGTTCATCTTTATCATAATACTTGGTGCTTAGTCAAAGTTTGCTACAAAGGGGTTGAAAAGCAATAAATATAAAATTCAGAATTTTCCATCAAACTTGACAATTTGTATCATTTATTCTGTAAAAGGCGGAGACAATGTTTGTTACTTTTAACATAAAACAAAACAATTAAAATGTCTCTTTTGACATTTTCTTCTAATTAAAGTCTAATTGGCTGTTTGTGGAATATATGATAATGAGCGATCTGTCAGTACTTGACCACATTAGTATGTGTCACCTGGTATAAATAATTGCCTCTCTTGGTTTTATATGGGCCTTGAAGCCAAAAGATTTAATTACAACCTTGTGGAAGTTTTCTGCTTTATTTGGATATAGTGCAATTTGCTTTGTTTAGTAAACAACTTATTGAGGTTAAACTCAGGAAACCAGAGTTTGTGTGATACTTCATTTTGTGCTTTGTGCTATATTTTTCCATTTCCTCTTCCAGGCCAGGCTGCTGTGCTGGATCCGCAACAACAGAAAGATACGCTACATCCAACGACTTGCCAGACGACACTCTTAATTTCATTAAAACGCATCCCCTTATGGACGAGGCAGTGCCCTCTATAGTAAACAAACCATTGTTTCTGCGGACAATGGTTAGGTAAGCAGTTTCCTGTATCTTGTACAAAAGCTCAGTGTATGTACTGATGTTAGGAAACGCGTTTCAGGTACTTTGAAGGTCTGTAAACATATCTGCTGTTCTTGGCGGTTCTCCAACATAAAGTGATGAGAGCTCAGGGCAGATGCCACAATCGTCCCAGGGCTGCTTTCAAGATATGAAATGTCATTTCAGCTGTGCTAAAACCAGATGTCAGTGAAGATAGAGATCAGGAGGTCCTTGGTTATTAGTTTGCCTCATGAGATTCCATGGTGGTGGGGAGGAAACTTTCAATATCACACCAGCATATTGGCCAATTTACTTTTTGTGCCATTACCCTCTGTCTCTTGATGAGATTTACAGATTATTTTAATTAATTCACTGTTTCATATAAATCCTCCAAGACTCATGAAACAGCTGCACAAAAACATTAACTTCATGGCTGGGATGTGAAACCGTGGGTTTAAATACACAGGGCTCTAAAAGAGTTTTACACTTACGCTGAAACAGAACTTAATTTATTTGAACTCAGGGATTTAAGATGCGGAGAACAAATGGTTTACAATCCAGCTCTGCTACATTCAGAGGAATTATTAACTAATGGTTTGTCAGCCCTGCTACATCTGTAGGAATTCCTAACACGATTTTGAAAGTGTCAAAGTTTTCTGTTTCAGAATATTGTTTTCAATTAGTTCGAGTTAAAAAAAAAAAATGGTGAATAATTACATTTCTAACTATGTTTTCCAGGTATCGACTGACAAAAATTGCAGTTGACTCGGCTGCAGGTCCATATCAAAATAACACAGTGGTGTTTCTGGGGTCAGAGAGAGGCGTTGTGCTCAAGTTTTTGGCAAGGACCGGATACAGTGGCTTCCTTAGCGACAGTCTTTTCTTGGAGGAAATGAATGTGTACAATGCAGAAAAGTATGTATTCTTAATGTTCGTTATGTTTTACTTAGTTATACTATGATGGTGTTAGCTAATAAAAAATGACTGATGCAAATTGACAGTGATCTCATGTTTAGGTTGCCATTGATTTGAATGTATCTAACCAATGTGAATAGGTGCAAAAGCTTACCCAATAGGCATGCCTTGCTGTTAATCTACCTACAATCTGCTATAGGTTTGCTGTAAGTCTGCTCCCATGAATTAGCTTTGGGTTTACTGTACACATTAGCAGTGTAAAAAACTAGTATATTAAGCAACAAAATCTCTATAAAGGTATTATCCAGGACTAAAAAAAAGAAAAACATTGTTGCATTCATCCAAAAACAGCGCCACACCCGTCTTCAGCGTTTGTGTGGTATTAAATATCAACTCCATTTCCTTTACCGGAAGTGAACTGCAATACCACAAACAAACTGAGAACAAGAGTTGTGCTATTTCTGAGCAAAAGCAGCTAATGTTGCATAATAACTTTAATTCACCTATTGGGAAAATCTGGGAGAAATTCAGCAAAAAAATCTGAAAGAACTGAAAAAAAAAAAGATCACATTTTACAAATGTAATGGAAAAATTAAATAAACATTCATGGCAATATATATCTAAAAGATCTATAAGTCAGTCAGCTTATATAAATGGGCAATATACAGATTAAGAGGCTACATAAGATCATGCCAGTTTTTGTTACTATACCGCTATTCATACCCTACATTCTGGATGTAGTGTAATATTAATGTATGCAATTCATCTGTTAATCCTATCATGTGGGAGAAAACCTTTCAACAGCCGCCTCTCTATAGATGATATGTGGGTGATATGTGTGAATCTTATTGCTTCCTTGGATATCCAGAGAATAATATGTTTATACTTGTTATGTGTTTGTAGCAACCTTTTTAGCTAGTTTTCAGTGCCATATTTTATAACGTACTGTCTTTTTTATTGAGATTAATAAAATATAGCTAAATTGTGTTTTTTACTGAATACATTCCTTTTTTGTACAGTTATAATATATTGTGTTAGCTATTTAAGTGGCTGTGTTTCACCAATTGTTTTTGTTTTTTTAACCATGTCTTATCTGCTAGACTAAGATAGAGAACTCCATTTTTGTCAGGGCTATGGGCATCATCAGAGTCCCTGTTCTCCAATAGACCTTCATCTATCATTTATAAAGTTTCCTATGAATATGTTGTAGCCTTTTTTTGGGGGGGGGGCCTTAAAATATAATTCTTTCTTGTATATAAAAAAGAGAAGAATTGAGTCACTACAAGGTGATTTTCCAACATGCTGTAAAGTCTAATTGTGTGAAATGAAAACTCATCGCCTAAATCTTGCACATGGCCGGCCTTCGAGCCAAGAGCAAACAAGCCGCAACCTGCCCATATGTAAAATAATTGTTGCTCTAGTAACTACAGTAAATCTGTAAATATATATATATTACAAAAATATAATCTAGCATAACTCGCCTAATTCTTCTCTTTGCATAGATGTAACTATGAAGGAACTGAGGACAAGAGGATAATCGGAATGCAGCTGGACAAGCAAAACAATGTTCTTTATGTTTCATTTGCGACCTGTGTCATCTGGGTACCTCTTTCAAGATGTGAACGTCATATGAAGTGTAAAAAGTAGGTGTTTATTGCATGCATATGGGCGATTTTATAACATCATGGAATAACCAGCCTTACAGGGTGTTCATCTAGCTATTTTATTTCAAATCAAATACAGAAGTACAGATATGACACAAATTAATGTTTCTTCTCCAAACGTTTTAGATTTGTGAAACATACCTCACACAAATTAAAGTTTTTCCAAATACTGAGGGGAAAAAAAAACTTGGCCAAAGGGATGATACACTCTGATAAATCTGGCACATTTTCAGACTGTCTAGTCTAAGCTTGCACTGTTCAAGAATTAGACTTGTTCAAGAATTAGACTGATTAAGAATTAGCATTAGTAAATCTCCCCATTGACTCCTGTTATTTATTGTTACTGTAACTTATTTACTGTTTGCTGTATGTTTCACAAAGCCAGTTATTCAGATACCAAATAAGCATTATTTGTGATTTGAATATTTGCTATAAATTGCGGTGATTCCATAAATTTTGCCAGATTTTGTATACTGCTTTTCTGCTAATCACTGAGTAGATGTTCTTTTTGTCACCGTTTGGGTTAAACTGAGAAAAAATCCTCATTCTTTGCTCTCCATCCCTTACGTCTAGGACTTGTATTGCTTCCAGAGACCCATACTGTGTTTGGTTGCGAGATGCGGGAACATGTTCACAGCTGTCACCTGGTACTAAGTAAGTTGACACAAATCACAAGATATAACTATTCCGGAGATTATGTCAGTGAATGTTTTAATTGGATAAGCAATTGACTTTGTCTTGGAGGTCTGACTGCTGTGAAACAGTGGTAATTATAATTAAAAGGAAAAAAAGAAAAGAAAACCAGAATGCATAATATACAGCCAGCCTGACACAGTGACACAATGTTTCCATTCTGAAATACAGAATTTGCACTGTTAAAATTCATAGGCAAATTCTTATAACAAGACTGAGTTGTCCTTGGCATGCAGGTGCCTCCATGATAGCTAGCTGTAATTATAGAAAAGAAATATATAATAGGACTTTTCAATTCATGGAACTGCTCGGAGCCACCACAAGTAGAATTTACGATTGAGAACGAGAGCAAAGAAAACAATTTGAATTTGTTTTTGCATATCGATCCCAACACAGGGGCTTTGTTGTGCTCAATGGGGGATTTACAGTAGAAGATCTTATTTAGTGTCTTACACAGTAGAGGGTCTGATTGTTATTGGAGATGCTTCAATACCTCCCCTATATTGCTGGCATTAAAACATATCCTCTAGAGAATGGTGCGATTAATTTATTTGGCCACACACACTCTCAAAGTTTCCAAATGTTAGGATCCTCTGGGGCCTGCTTAGCAGAGCTCACCATTGACCATGATCACTACAGGTCATAGCCATTGGCAGGCAGACTTTCAACATCTGTGTGATTATAGTTAGCTATTCCATTAGAAATGTATGTTTTTGGTATCACTAGTTTTGTAATAAAAATAGTTAGCATTACATGTTTATAATGCTATTGGTACACAAGCCTGTTTAAGTACAAGGCTGCATTTTCTGCAGTGTTAGAGGTATCTTGGAATGAATGGTAAGGACAATGTAGATTGAAAACAGATGTGAATATTTATAATAACTGCAGTCTATTACATCATAAACCACTGAGAGCTTAATGACTTCCATGGGTAAATCATTAGTTTGAGTTCAGTTTATTTGGTGCTCATAGTAAGTCATAACCTCCATCCAGTGTGGAAAAACCTTGCGTACAAGTCAAGTTTGTTTACTGGAAACAATAATAAGAAGCTTCTTTACCCACTGTAAGTAATTTCCATATTGTTTTCATTAACAAAGCTGAAATAGAGACGAAAGCTTCTGGGTAGAGAGCTAACGTCTGACTAACGTATGGAGTAACTTTCTAAAAATACAAGGACATCTGAGCGACATTCCAAGCCACAGTTGACAGGACGAAGTCTACTGCATAGACACAATATGATTATTGTGCAAGGAGTTGTTTGGGTGACACATGCTGTTCTGTCCTAAACTGCTATAGCCTTTTTACAACACTCAAGCATCATTCCTTTCATGGCCTTAAGAATGACAATTCATGAAGCTGAGATTTAAGATATCTTGTTAAAAACAGGAGGATTTTTTTTGTCTCACTTGATGTTACTAGGCTACATGGCACATTATACACACAAAACGTAAAAAAATGCAATAAAACTGCATTGCTTTTTACTTCTTTAGCATTTTTCTTCGATAGCACCAAAATAATCTACATCACTGTACAGAGATTTTCACTACTCACATCAGTCTCTGTGTCCCAATGGAGCTCACAATCTAATTTCTTGACTTTACCAAACTAAGGCCATTTCAAAGGAGAAATCCGGCGAAAATTATTTTTTTATATGTTATTACTTATGGAAAGTTATACAATTTTCTAATGTACATTAATTATAGGAAATGCTCATATACTGCTATTTCCCTTAATTTAGTGTATCAGGAAGTGTTAGAATTATCTCTGAAGCAGTGACGTCACGACCAACGGTGTAATTCCAATGGAGTGTCCAGCAGGGGGCGCTCTATATATAGAAGTCAATGAGTACCATTGACTTCTATATATAGTGCGCCCCTGCTGGACACTCCATAGGAATTACAGTGTATGTAATATAATGTAATGTAATGCACTGTACTGTTGTGACTTTATGAATACATTTATGGAATACTTTGGGGAGCAAGTGTCCTTGCTCCCCAAAGTATCCCATAAATGTATTCAATGAATACATTTGCAGGGCACCGAGCAGGGAGGGAGAGAGGTGCCATCTACCTCCCCCCTCCTTGCTCGGTGCTGGGAACATATACAAAGCACTACTCCCCCATTATCTGCAGATAATGGGGGAGTAGAACCTTTTGCTATCCCTTTCACCGCCCGCGCCGCCGCCGCTCACACAGGGGCTGCTATTCATGCCCCCCGCCGCTCCCCCTCCTCCTCCTCCCGGCATCAAACTTACGATCGCGCTGCTGATTCCCCGCCGCCCGCGCCGCTCCTAACTACCCGCTCGCTCGCCCGCCCCGTTCCTGGCCGCCGCTCTCTGCTCATGCCGGCCGCGTCAGCCAGCCCCCACCCCGGCCGGGAACACCAGGAAGCGCCGTGCTCCCGGCCGGGGTGGGGGTGGGCTGACGCGGCCGGCATGAGCAGAGAGCGGCGGCCAGGAACGGGGCGGGCGAGCGGGCGGGTAGTTAGGAGCGGCGGGGAATCAGCGGCGCGATGAATAGCAGCCCCTGTGTGAGCGGCGGTGGCGCGGGCGGTGATAGGGATAGCACAGGTACTACTCCCCCATTATCTGCAGATAATGGGGGAGTAGTACTTTGTATATGTTCCCAGCACCGAGCAGGGAGGGGGGAGGTAGATGGCACCTCTCTCCCTCCCTGCTCGGTGCCCTGCAAATGTATTCATTGAATACATTTATGGGATACTTTGGGGAGCAAGGACACTTGCTCCCCAAAGTATTCCATAAATGTATTCATAAAGTCACAACAGTACAGTGCATTACATTACATTACATTACATACACTGTAATTCCTATGGAGTGTCCAGCAGGGGCGCACTATATATAGAAGTCAATGGTACTCATTGACTTCTATATATAGAGCGCCCCCTGCTGGACACTCCATAGGAATTACACCGTTGGTCGTGACGTCACTGCTTCAGAGATAATTCTAACACTTCCTGATACACTAAATTAAGGGAAATAGCAGTATATGAGCATTTCCCATAATTAATGTACATTAGAAAATTGTATAACTTTCCATAAGTAATAACATATAAAAAAATAATTTTCGCCGGACTTCTCCTTTAATGGGAAGAATAGGAGAGAGAGAGTATCTGAAAGAAAGGGACTCAAGCTCTATGCAAATGTTGTTCTTGGTCAGTTTAAACCCAGGATCCCAGTTGAATCACTTTGCCTGTATAATCTACACAGAGGGCCAGAGTAGTAACAGAACTGTTATTTCTATAAATAATTCTACAATGATTTTATGGCATTTTGTAATCTTTAAATTACCTTACCTGGGATGGATTGGGTCCAGGCCAACAATAAGTATAATAAATGATAGGTTGAAAAAGTTATAAAACCAAACCAAAGCTCCATAAAACCAAACTCTTGAGTTATAGTTAACATAAAAGAAAGGTACAGAGCAAAGTTATCCATCTAAACATTGTTTAAATGTCAGCTAAGAGACCTCATGCCTCTATTTGCACAGACCACATTTATGTCAGCTCCAATAGATCAGTCTAAAAAGAAAATTTGACCCACCACTTGTAGTTCTTTATGCTGATCTTGGGGTTACCTTTTAACTGACTACATATATACAGTATATATAATATATATTGAAAGAATCCAAGGTACTAAAAAGTCAAGGCAAGAATAAAAAAACATATAAATGCAATATGCAAAGAAAGCATTTAAATCACTGACTAGACCACTTCACCTAGCCCCATGCCCCTGGTGAGTTAAAGGGAACTTGTCACCCGGCATTCTGGCGCAGAGCCCGTCCGATGCCCCGGTGGAGCCCCAGATACTTACCCTTTGCTGGAAGTCCCGCTCCTGGACCCGGTCCCAGGACAGAGATATAGCCATCGGCAACCGTGTGCCTGTGCACCAGAGATGAGCCTGGCGCCCATAGAGAATGACTGCTCCAATCATTCTCTATTGGCATCGGACTCATGTCAGGTAATTAGCATACAGCGTGCGCTCAGCTTCGGGTGCTGATATCTCTGTCCGGGACCGGATCCAGGAGCGGGACTTCCAGCAAAGGGTAAGTATCCGGCGCTCCACCGGGGGTTGGGCGGGCTCTTCGCCGGAATCCCGGATAACAGTACCTCTTTAAATGATCAGTTTCACGCTGCCTGAACCACAGTCATTGGGTGGTCCTTGGCGGATTTTCCCTGCCCCACCGGCCTTGATTAATAGATCTCTACCCATGCCTAGCCAGTGAGAGATCTATCAATGAAAGCTGGTTGTGCATGGAGAAGTCACCAGGGACTGGCTTTATCACTCATGAATCAGGACGCTTGAAAGTGATAACAGGTTCCCTCTAAATGGTAAAGTAGGTATTCCGTTTGCCATTAAAATGGACATTTTAGGTGTGTTTGTCGATCCAAACAGGAATTTAAAATGCATAGTGTACAAAGACTCTGAATTATAATAATTATCACTACTGGGCTTCATATTGTACAAATGTCATGTTAACCAACTTTAAATGTTTTTTGCTGTGTTTACTTTTGAGAATAAAATCTGTCAGAACACAGGCAAAAATATGTTTTTATTGCAAGACATCAGACAAAGATTATTTTGTACTTGACAAATTGAACAGATGTCACATAAACAAAAGCCCAGAGTTTGTCTTATATTTATTTTTAATGTGATACAGTCAAGGTCACCGTGTCTCTATGCATCTTGATTTTTTTTCTTTTATTTTTACACTTTTTTTGACTTGTGTTGTTTGTCCAAACTGTGCACAGAAAGCTTTGATGTTTTACCACCAGCTGCATGTAGCCTATGTGCTGGGGTTCCTAATCTTGTGTTTTTTTCCCCCTCTTCACAGAGTGTCATTTGAGCAAGACGTAGAGCATGGCAATACAGACGGCCTAGGCGACTGCCAAAGTAAGCAAAGAATCAACCCTGTGTTTACTTTGGGTGAAATAAGACTTCTAAATTCCCAGAGTCAACATTACCTGCAACAATAATAGCAAAGACACTTTGCATTAACAAGCTGAAAGAATTCTATCATTGTGAATCTGACATGAAAAGGAACCTCTATGTTTGCAGAAGGGGGAATGGAGAGGGCATTTTATTGTTGAGCTGATGCGGTAAAAATCACAGTAATAGGTGGACTATAAGGAAGGTGTTAGATTTCATAGACCATACATTGTATAGAGGAAGCAGAAGTGACATTTCTCTTTCTTTGTTTCTTTTCCAGATTCTTTTGTGGCATTAAATGGTAAGAAAAAAAAATCCCAGATATGCACATACTTCTAGATTACTAGATACAATTATGCGTTTGTGTGTGTGTGTGTGTGTGTGTATGTATGTATATATGTGTATATATATAATATATATACACACATACAGTATATATGGGATGTGTTCCCACTATGTAAAAGTAAGGGTATATAACGGCTGTTGTTGCAAGACAGGGGCCGTTATTAACGATCATGAACATTGATAAAGGTTGTTGTTTTGTAACAATCCCCATTATTTGTCCTTATTTTTACCTATTGGGAACATAACCTAAGCGTATTTGTGTTTCAGCTTTATTTTTTATTACATATTTTATTATATTCTTGCAGCTGAACCTCTTACAAATTTCACCCTCCGCTATTTTTCCATAGAGTTTTCAACCGCACCTCCAGATCAGGAAATATATTACACAGTGTATGGTCAGTTTATACAAGTTTTGTAAATCATTCTTAGAGCAGATTTAGTTTTAGCAGTATTTTTCCTTTTAGATCTTTTTACACATCCATATCTGTGGTTTGGAGTTGACCAAAATTGCTGTTTTAGAAGATTCCCTAGAAATTAAGTTCTTGGCAGATTTTGTTATGGTTATTTTATTTGAAAGCTAAAAATAGTAGTGAACATGGTTATTTAAAATAATATTACAGAGATAAAGGAACCCCACAAAATTAAAACAAATGGCTAAATGATTGGAAAATAGATAGATTTTCAATATACTATAAACCAGATTAAGAGTATTCCTCCCTGAAAGAACTTAAAGGCTGAAATTTCATTAGCACCTCCTAAGCTATTACTGCCGTGTAGCAAGTGTATTAATATTTACTTATCTCCCAGTAGAAGACTCAAATTTCACTGATAAGGGGATATAAGATATGAAACTTGAAACATTGCAGGCAAGGGGAAAATATTTCTTTTAAGTGAAAGAGGAACAGTTGTGGAAGTCTGATATCCATTGCCACAGACAAAGCTAATAAATTGATATTGCATTAATAATATATTGCATTCCTTTAATCTGATCATGCCTGGTTAATGACCTTCCAAATTGCTTCCCTGACAGTATTTTCATACAAATTAACAATAAAAATGATATTTCTTCCCTTAGTACATGTAGGTGGATAAATGGCATATCTAAATTTATACAGAACTTTCAGTACTTCTCAGACAGCTCCCTATTGTTTCTGATGGGCTTATTTTGGCATGTGAAGACATATTCACTCAAAGTCTAATTAAATGTGATTTGAGTTGCTTGCTTGACAATTCTTAAAGGCAGAATAAGCATTAGACTAGGTGATGGTTTCCCATTTCCCACCAGTGTACATTTACTAGAACAACAGAAATAAGGGACCACACTCTGTTTTGTTCTTCTAAGACTGGAAAAGATGCAATTTTGGTGACTTGGACCATTATTATAACAAAACAATCTCTTTCCTCTTTATTACTACTCTTCCTCCTAATCTTACCACCTAACTCGGTTTCTGTAGTTGCTAATACATAATGTGTAGAACATTTATTCTTATAAACTTCCTCGTTGTAGTATACCAGTAGTGTACCTAGAATAGTGGATGTTCCTCAAGTTAATTTGTCCACCACTTTTATTCCAGTCATTAATGTCTTGGATGCAAACTTAATTGTCACTGCCTATAAGATAAATATTATTACAAATGTTTGTCTCAGTCAAGACATTGATGGCATATTTCTTGGAAAAACCCAAGCAAATCTGACACTGGCTATAACTATGTTACGCATAGAACATTGTTTATCCTGAAAGAAATTCCATTAATGACTTCCTAAAGGTCCCCACAACCACCAGATTATGTTGGTGCTGATAGGTGTCGGGTGTGATGGAAAATCATAACCCGACCCCTTTGTTGTTGGAGAGATAAGCTACAGTGAGAGTTCTCAGGCTGCAGCCTACCTCTTCCATAAAGAACTCAAGATTGCTCAGCAGTGCAAAAAATTCTTGTGCATGGGGAAGACGGGTGGCGGGCGGAAGATATAACTGATGGCCTAAATATTGTCAGTCAGTTATTGAAAGTGTCCTTGAAACATATCTTTAGACAACCATCATAATGATCATATTTTTTTATTGTTTCTCCGTACTATATTGGGTTGTTGGGTGTTGGAGAAAATCATTTTAAGTGATAAAATTGATACACTTCATCTCTTTGTGTATGACAAAGCTGAAGTAAACCAATTCAATAATCCTGAAATTGCTTTAAATTATATACCACATTTCTATTTTATGGTAGAGAATTTCTCCAACTATTCAGTTGTATTAACAAGTAAAATAGTAATTATTATGTAGGTTCACAATCTATTTTAGATCAACTGTTGATCTAAGATACGTCTTTCAAGCTCTTGTTGATAAACACTTTCCAACAAGCCTTGAAAGCTACAATTATAATGATTTGACAGTGCTTACTGGATTGTGTAGTTTAACAGCTGGAGAGACATCAAGTAAATATACAGTGCATACATTATTTTCTTGTTTCCATTCTGAAGCGCATATCGTTAGGGACTCCTAGATCAAGCATACTCATTGCTGCACTTTTAAGAAAAGCACTCCTTTAGTCAGAAAATATTCTAAAAGGTCTATGAGAGAGAAAATCCTTCCGCCTCCTATCGAACAGCCCATATTTTGTTTGGACATGCAAGTAGCAAAACAGATTGAACACAACCAGACACATGAATTGTGCTGAGTACTAGCTCGCATACTCAGAAGTTATACATTGCATATCATCACCCCAGGGCTTAACACATTGCTATTTACTCCAGTTAACTCCTGTCAGAATCCTGTAAGAAATACTCACTGCCCCCCACTCCTGTTTGTGGCAAGGCCCATACTGGCATTCTTATCTTAGACATCTAGTGACCATTTTTGAATAGAAAAAAAAAAAAAAAAAAAAACATAATGTAAGACTAGGAATGAATCAGATTTAGTTCCAAATTATTCATTCTTCTGTGTAGAAGACAAATTACATCATTAAGCACTAACAAACATGTACAAACAACTATTTAAATAGAAAAGCGCATGTCCAACATTTCCTTATTGCCCATGTTGTTGCATTTCATGTAAGTACCTAAAGAAGCATGTCTTTGCTAAATGATGCAGTATACTGTATAGACATAGATCATAGGATAGAAGGTTACATTTATTGTGACCAAAAGTAATTAAAGGATATTTCAAAAACTTCCAAAAAGAAAAAACTTCCTATAGCAACCAGATTTTAAGCTCTCATTTTCCTGATTGTTCTTTATGGGTAGCTTTACCACTTTTCCCTGGCATCAGTATTGATAAATCTCCATCAGTCTTTCCTAACTTTGACAACTAAAAATAATGGAGGAAATATGTGTTGCTCAAGATGGGACCATGGGGGAGGGACATCTTTTAGTTACAGGCACCCTTTAAGCAATTCCATCTAAGATTATTTCATTATATCTATTCCTCAACTAATCATTCTAGACAGGTGTAGTTAGATGAAATTTGGATGATCAATCTAATCATGATAAAGATTATGATTTCTTGTAATTATCATAATAGCCCAATCTTTCATTTATGGCATTGATTTATTAGGAGGCTGATATCAACCATTAACTCAAGGAAATTATAACTGGGAAAGTATTACTTTCATTCAATCTCTTAGTGTTAGGAAAATGAAGATAACCAAGATATGATGTAAGAACATGTAAGATCAAAAAGTAACTTAAAATTTCAAGGGTAAATGATTTTCTTATGTCATCACCTATAGTTACACCTTATTATCAAACTACAGGATAAAAGATATGTAATAAACGTTGCTGCTTAAGTCAAAGGTTTATTGAGAAGTCTATGGATTTTCCAAAGAAAGGCAGAAAAGATGGTGCTGCTTTTCTTGTGTTCTCCTTAAATGACCCAACACATAGTCAGTATCATGCTGTGCACCACTGTTCTTCTCAGATTCACTCGGATTCAAGCAGTACTGTTTACTTTGTGTTCAGTTCTGTGACAAAGACTCATTGTGAAAAAAAAGAAGGGTGTCCCTTTGTTACCTGCACAAACTACACCACAAGTGGGTCAAACAGTGTTGTGTTTGTCTAAGACTAGTATTGTTTCAATGTAGCATGATTTCCATTTTATTGACTCTACATGGAACATTACTGACAGATGTTTGAAAGCACAATAGTCAAAGCAAACACAAGCAGCATTGTTTGCTCCATATATTGATGAATTCATTTATCTTAAACGGTTTTGCCAAGGACGATGCACATGGCACGCTGCATTTTTTTTCAGTTCAAATGCTATAATGAAGATAATGCAAATAGTCATTATAGGTGTGACTTAAGGGGAACCATGTAGAAAGCATATCCTTTCCAACTAGAGGAATTGTAGGGAAATATAGTAAGCTTGAAATAATGTTTCCAACATGTCTTGTAGCAGCAAATGCCCAGTAATACCTTGGAAATATTGCTGAAAGACACTACTAGGGCAATACAACATCAAGATACAAATACTGCAATACTACAGTACATGAAGATACATAAGAGTATTGATTCATAGCTGATTTATAACAAGTCAAGTAAGCGCTAGTTGATAGGCCGATCACTGTGCCTCTTACACAGGGCAATAATAAGCTCATTCAGACAATAATTACCACGTGGAAAGGGGCCATAAAGCTAGCCGTACACATTAAATAGCTGTTGCCTGAACTCTGATTCAGACGACAGCTACTATATCTTTTCTGATCCCAAATACTCACACAGACAGTCAGATTGCTATAATAAATCTCTTTTGGCATGGCTTATCTCACCAGGAATAAAAAGATCAGGCAGTTGACATTTGCCATTAAGGAGGGTCACAAAGCCCCCTTACACACCTGTTCTTGCCAAAATTGATGAGATAATCTAATGTGCATACCCAGCTTGAAGCAAGTACCCCCACTTTACGTATATTATTGTATATACGTACTGTATATGTATTATTTCATTCTCTGTGCTCTCTTTGGAGAGATGGTATGTATCCCCTAGGGTAAATGTACAGCAGTTTGAGAACTTAGGCTCTATATAGTGTTGCAGAGTGTTTGATCTTCTGACGTGTGAGTATGGCAGAAAATATTCTCCATTATATAAGTGAACATATCCATAAAGATTATGTTCAGAAAATTAAACTATATTTTGTATATCTTTCATCCATTAAACCTTGCCACTCACTGACCACAACAACCCCACATTGCTGCAAGTCTTATATTTACTGACACCTGATGTAGTTTATTTTCTAACAAAGAAAATTATATTTCCCATACAGAATCTCTGGCCCAAGGCTAAGTGCACTAAACAATCCATAAAATTCACAAATGGCCCTTTTGTTGTGCATGAATATGCAGTTTTTCTTACATCGCTCAAGTTAGGCTGATGTGAAATGTACTGGATAATGCAACATTGGAAAATGCAAAACACAATATCCATATTACAAAAGCTTCACTAAAATGCCATGCAATTTACCAGTGATGATTTTGAACATTAATACCTCACAAGCTACTCTAAAACCATAAAATATATGAAGTATGTACAACTCAGAACCCTTTTTGTCTATTTCCTAAGATCCAATTAACATGATACATTGATGATTTAAATCACAAAATATGGCAAGACTGCTGTTGTCACTGGTTGTTTAATGGATGCAAAAGGCATTATTCATCCCATACAATGGCTGCAATTCTTACCAGAATTCTTAATAATGATACTCTGTAAAATAAAACAACAGAGCGTTGTGAAAGCATTATGCAATATAATTCAGGGAGCTAAAACTGGTCTAGAAAATAACTGATTGTCAATGGTAAAATAAAATACTTAAATAAATTGTGTCCCTCAGACTTTTTTTTTAATTAAATAATGAAAAGGGCCAAAACTTGGTAAATCTGAATGTTGGGTGTCAGTAATATGGCATTAAAAATGCACCACAGCTATTCTTTGGTTTTGTGTGGTATTATAACTCTGCTTCTTTACATTAATGTGATAGAAATGCAACATCACACACAAACTTGGAGTGGAGCTATTTTAGAAAAGAGTATTTTTTTCTTACCCCAGATAACATTTTAACACAGTTTTTGTAGAGTTCTGAATGACACAGCAAGCCATGCCTCACTCCTATAATGCTATTTCAATAGGTGGATTTGTTATCTATAATTTAAATAAATTTTGGATAAGGTGATGAAAGCTTTAATTACCTATTAGTCATTTTGGTTGTCTCCAACCAAACTGGATAAACAGCAAGTTAATAGATTTAACATGACAATTCAGTAAAAAAATTAATAGAACGTGTAACTGTCAGTTTAAAAACTTTTTCACATGTTGTAGAAACAGTTGCTAGAATGAGGGGGTAGTGGTATGCATTTAAATACTTATTTACCAGATTTTTGCGCATGTGACATGAGGCAGTCTCTTTCTCTCGGTCATGTGGACCAAGAACATGTATAGCGCTGGTTTGTTCTACAGATCAGTCAGGGTCGGAACACCCAAATCCTGGCTGGCCAAAATATTTGACATGTCTTTACAATATATAGGCAATGGGGAGTCCAGCAGCACCAATAAATTGGTAGGTATTTAAGTAGATTAAGTAGGATGCATGTCGGGGGTTCACAGTCCCATAGAGATGAACCAAAGTCCAACAGAATCTGCGAAAGACATTTTTATTCTATAGTATGGCACTTGGGTAAAAAAAATTGCACGTTTTTCACCAAAGATGCTATTGGACTTTGGATTTTCTTCATGTCTTTACAAAATGTCAAAAGATTTTCGCCAAAGCAACCGTGTTCATTTAGGTAAAAATTGTTAAAATTCTCTTCATTATTGAGGTTTTAAAGTTCTTGTAGTGTACAGTATATGGCTATGTTCACATGATGTCTTTTCTTTTCGATTTATTATTTTTCAAAATTACATCCCTCATTTTGAGCTCAAAATTATCAGTCATTTCCATTTTGGACACCTGTCATTAAAATGACGACTGTTGGTCCATTATTCTAGTTCAGGTAGACTGATTGGCCTTTGGGTGTATCTTTAATTGAAAAGTCCATTGAATTTAATAGTAAAGACGGTGAAAGGACGGTGAAAAAATAAAAGACATCCGCGAATAATTGTCGTAATCATTATTTTTACGTCTGCACAAACAACGTCCATCATTTAATACACTGTGAGCATTAAAATTATTCCTTGAATTCAGTGTATTCCGTTGAGGTCAATATTAAAATCTGTAATAGCGGACGTCATTTTTAATTTTTTTTTAAATGTTAACATAGCCTATGAGTAATAAAAGCTAGTCTTTAAAATAGCATAAGTAATGTGTTACACATAAGTAATAAGTAATGTGTTTACTGTTTAGTGTTTAGTGATGATAGATCTCAAACAAAATAATGCAAATACAGTACAGTATGTCTTTTCCGTATAGGCATTGTTCTAAAGAACCAGTCATATACTTATAAGAAAATATGTTGCTAACAATGTGTCTGATGAAATTGAACGCTCAAATTCCTTAGATCCCAGTACAACCTCCCACTCAAGAGGGCACGAGAGTTACGATAGGGGTACTGTCATGGACTGGAAGGACACCTTTGACTCTTCTGAGAACACAGACCCCCATGTGGCTGACTCTTTCCATAATCACCCGGACAAAAAGGGTAAGGCCTTGGAAAAGAAAACATTTTTGTATAATGAGAAGTCAATCGGGGAGGGAGGTGATTTACATGGTGTGGGTGCTTTCAGCAGAGTTGGTCAATATGATGGACAAATAAGGTGGTTCTCAATTAAGTGGTCTATAAACATGTATATAAAATATATGTTGGTTTATTTCATAAAGTGTTTTATTTTGTTTATATTTTTGTTCTTTTTTATAAATATACAGTATGTATAGTTTCTCTAGTGTATGTTTCATAAAATCAAATACCATGAGAAAGCAACCTAAGGTAGGTGTCCCAGAAAAATCACATGAACTATTTTTATTCCTATTGTTTTTCATTTACTTCTTCCTCTACACAGCCAATCTGAAAGCTATTTGATTGAGACTTTAATGATATTGAACCTAAATATTGTGACCGTACATTAATTTAATGCACCCACTTTTCTATAAATTATCAAAGAAGATCAGTTTAAGGAGAAAATGACCTTACTGTTGTGAACACTTGGCTAGGAGCATTCTGCATGTATGGCCCACCTTGCCTCATAATCGGCACTTAGTAGGAGAAAAGGGAGGTGTTCTTTATTACAATAAGGAAATGACTGCAATGTGAAATCGGATGACATATGACCTAGAAGAAACAGCCCCTAAATGATGATGTGCTTTGCCATTGACTGCACATTGGAACACAATGCTTAATGTAGTTTCTTTACTAATTAAAGTAGTGCCCTCAGATTATTACCCATAAGAAAAAGTGAAATGCCTTATGCGTTGAGTAATTCAATCGTCTTCTGTGAAAGGATAGAAAATTTGGAACAGATCCTCTTTATGATTTCTGACCTATTCATGAAGAAATGGCACAGTGAACCAGCCCATTATCTCATCCGCATCATCCAAAGAACTAATTTTAACATTATCTTGATGCTTCTCTCCTGTCATTACAGCAAATAATAGATATCACATTGTGCTTGGCTGCTTCTCATGGGTGTTAAAGAAAGACATGATTAATGAACGAGGTGCCGAACCAGAAAACTTGCACTGCAAATAGAAAAGCAACCCAGGGACATGCTAAGAATCTGTTGGTTTTTTGTCATTGTTTTCTATTCAGATAAAAGCTTCTATGGAGAAGAGTCAATGAGCCAAGTCATTTGCATGTGTATTTGTTATCTAGGTGGTAATATTATATAATGATTAAATTCTTCATTTTGGGTATATAATGTCTCTAGGGACGCCCATTAATAGGTACTGTGTATATCATATTGACTAAGCTGAAAGCATCCCACACATCAACATGTAAAATACAAGAGAACTTACACAATGGTGGCAGAGGTTACGCATGGGTGTTTTATCATTATCACATTTGTGTGCTTAATACTCCTTGTCTGTCTGTGCACTGATTCCCAAATGGTATTTAACAGCAGCAACGTTAAACAGGAAGACAACGAGTACTGTTCTCTACACAAAATCCAGTCAATTGCTTGATGTTTTGTTTTGTTTTAAATTTTTTATGTTTTTTTTTTCACTTTTTGCTGATGATTTTGATTTTGTCAACTACAGTTTTTGTTTTTTACTTTTTGTTTTGCAAAGTGCTATGTGGTGTTATTAAGTGTAATTCCTTTGGGAGGTGTTTTCTTCCATTTTTGTTTTCACGCTGACAGTGAATTCCTTCTGTGTACTAATTCTTAATTCACTTGCTGCTTGGTTTGCAATGACACTAGTGGTTTGATGATGTCACATCCATATGTTCAACATATGCACAAGCTCAGGTACCTGGAAGATAAGGATGTGCTAGGTGGCCCTTGAAATTGCTTGGCTCATTGGGATGTGACATTTGTACACCACTGCTTAATTAGCTAAATATACTCTGGAGTTGCGCATACAAAATATATATTTTCCTGCAAGTAAAAAAAAAAAAAGAAAAAAATATATATATACATTTATAGTATGTGCAGCATATCTGCTGCTGACAACTTGTTTGTCTTCATGCTTGTAACTTGTTCAGTAAATATACTTTTCTTCTTTCTATACTTTTCTAAACAAACATGAGCAATTGTGATCATTACAACTCCAGTGTATGTTTTATTTCTGTGCAGTGTTTTTTTATTTTTCATAGACTTTTGTGTGTTTCTCACATATGCAAGTTTAACTAAAATCACTTTCTACACTAACCCTTCTCCCTCCTCCTGCTACCATTGTACTTGGCCTCCCTCCTTGGTTCTTTCCCTTAAAGTGACATTAACATCTAAAATTCCCACCATGCATTCCTAGCAATTATTTGTTAAAGTGACTTCTTGGTGCTAAAAGCTTATTGCATAAAACGTTCTCTTCCAATGGATGATAGAAGAAAATAGCTGTGAGACTGTATTTGGGAACTCTCTCTTTACCAGCTGGACCACACTGCCAAAATGGCTGCATCTAAACGATCTAAAGGCCGCATTAGATGTTCCTTCTTGCCATGTAAGCAAGCGCCGATCTGCTAGATCGACACACAGCCTATGACACATTCGTGCAACCAAGGCTGCATAAACATCACTTGCAGTCCTCACCTGTAATCAGTCATTGGCCGCGTATCTCCTATTACATGGAGAGATGAGCAGCCGGCAGCAGATTATCTTTTAACATGTTAAAAGACCGTGATCAGTTGACAAGCAATGGCTCACTTATCTGCTGATCACTGGCTCTATTACACAGGGAGATATCTACCTCATTTAGCAGATTATCTCCATGTAATAGGACCTAAATAATCTTCCGTCAAAAGTTAGCCAAACCCAGGAACAGCCAACAAGTGTATGGCAGCCTCCCAACTCCTGACAGATGATGTCAGGGGAGATGGGTCAGCCAATCAAATGTCTAGTTAATAACAGTTGTAGGTTATTGTTGTCTTTTCCAACCTGTTATCTACAGCTTTAGCATTTGAAAATTTAGTACCCCAATTGTACAATAGTACAATTGTTTTGGCAAATTTTAACAATAAGATAATTTTTTGGCTGTACAGAAAAAGAGTGAAGGCTGTATCGGACCGAAAAACTCTGACTGAAGATGTTCACTTCTTCCCCTTAGAAAAGAGAATAATTAGATTGTAAGTGCAGCAGAGATATTTCCTTGGCTGTTTCTGTACCAACCCCCAGTATTAGAGCCAAGAAAGATTGAGAAAAAGAATTAAAGTAATATAGCCAAGCAAAAAAGAGATAGTAGGACATGAGCTGATTTGTAAAGATAGTGATAGAAATAATAATCGGTAATGCCTGACTAATTTTTAGATCATTTAAGGATTATTATTGCTTGTATTATTTCAAAAATAATCAATTTTGACCAAACCATTAGTTATTCCATTGTTTGAAATGTCCTTGCAGATTGTATAATTGAGGCAATTGACAAGGAATCATTTTTCCTACAAGACAACAATCATAGATGTCTATTTATTTGTGGCCCTTTCCAGATTCTGTTCCAATTTGACTAAAAATGTGAATATTTATTGGATTGTGGTAACACAATTGTGGCGTGTATGGCCAGCTCCAGCTATAGAATCAAAGGGGGAGATTTATCAAACGTGGTGTAAAGTTTTTCATTCCTCACAAACTCTTTGGAAAATGAAAGGTGGAATCTGATTGGTTGCTAGGGGCAACTGAGCCAGTTTCACTTTACACCATGTTTAATAACTCTCCATGTACATCCATGGGAAGACAATTTTACAGCAAAAGAAGAACATTTTACAAAGAGAGGCTCAGAATGAATGGTCTGCTTTTATATAAAGATGTTACTGTCCTTTTAAGTCAAGTAATTTAAAACAACCATTCTCTGTGACGTATTCCAAGGCTTTATCCTATTGGTAATGACATACTGCTTGTATATGTGTAATAGATATATTAACCAATCCTGTAGGTGTCAGAAGCTGCTCTTAAATGCAGCGAGAAGAAAATGAACTCATTTTCTTCATTCCTTAAGATGCATTTCCCATGACTTTCCTGTTGGTCTTCATCTGGTTTCTTCTCTCCTTGAACCCTTCTCTAGATGTTTCTAACTTAGAGGTAAATGCAGCCATCACCCTGTTTTAGCCTGATGTCTGGAGTCTTTTCCATCTTACCTAATGAGCTTGATAAATTAGCCGCAGTTGTGAGCTGCTGGAGGAGACATTCCTTTCTTTCTTTGTCTTACGTAAAAGGACCATTGTCTTATTAAGGCTATGTTCACACAACAACTTTTTATGCAAAATAACAATGACTGCCATCCATAATGTTTTTGATCATTTATGACTGTCTTTATCAAACAATGACCATTATTTTGCCTAAAAAAAAAATTATGTGTGAACATAGCCTCAAACATACATGTGAACCCAAGGTTTATTCTAACAATTAGCATTTTGCCATCCTGTTTCTCTAATATCTTGTGGTGGAAAGTGATTCCATATAGAATGCTTTAAATTCTTGTTCACAGTTGACAGCTTATGATTAATGATGTCTTAAGAAACTGGGACTTAACCTTTTGGTTGCTTAGAACCCTCCAGAATATATGCAACCACCCTTTGTTGGAGTCTTTATATTATTTTATTGAATATGATTTTTGTTATATAATTTGCAAAGTAACATTTACACAGAGATGCAAGAGCAAAGCCTACTAGAGGAAGCAAGGAAGGGTTGCATGCATCACTTGGGGGTCCGTGAGTTAGTTTTTTGCTATATCATGCTGAGATTAATGTACTTTCCCATGATTTACAGCCATAGGCTTTGTTCATCCAACGTTTTTTCCTCTCCATTCTTGGAAAGAAAAAAGATGTCTATCATTTCACAGTTTGGCAGCCTGTCATTGCAATGACTGCTGTTGGTACATCATTCTAGTTTAGGAGGACTAATTGGCCTTTGTGTGTGTCTTTAATTGAAAATTCTAATTAGTTTTAATAGGAAAAACAGCAAAAGGACGATGAAAAAATAAAAATGGTGTGTGAACAACTAAAAAATAATGTTTGCAAATGCCAAACAATCATGCTTCAGTTGCGCTCATCTTTAGTCTTAATTGAAATGGAAAAACTCACGGACCACCACATGTGCAAGTCTTCTTCTGAACTTTTCTTGTTACTTTATTCAACTTTGCACAATGTTTGCATAACAGAGTTTATGCATTAGATACCAAATCTTGCTCTGTTCCAGCACTAAAATATGGGGTCCACCCCCTTAGGGTGCCTTTACACAAAGAGATTTATCTGACAGAATTTTAAACCAAAGCCAGGAATGGATTTGGAAAGAGGAGAAATCTCAGTCTTCCCTTTATGACCCATTCACTGTTTATAGTCTGTTTCTGGCTTTGGCTTAAAAAAAACTGTCAAATCTCTCTGTGTAAACGCAGCATTACTCATGCTCTAGCACACCAATCACCAATATGTATTGAGCTGCCATTTCAGCATTGGTCTAGTACGATCTTTGACTAACATTTGTGTATATTTGTTATCGTAAGTCACTTATTTTCTTGGCTAAATATTGCTATAGGCGTCTATAGCAATCACATTCCAGTTCTCAACTTTTCAAAGCATGTTTTATAATGTGTGTACTATTGGTTTTCATGGGCAACACTGGCTCATTTTATACGAGTTTATGCATAAGGCCATCCTGTCAACACCTTGTCAAGCAAGTAACCATTCCCAAAACCTGCTAAACTGAATCAATTCTCTAGCTGAAATAGCATAAAAATACATTCATCTAGATAGATGTCAGTAATTTCCTGTCAAGACATCATAAGTGTTTTGAGATCACTTGCTGAAAAAATTGAAATGTTTTAAGGAAGAGGAAATCCCCCCACCCCCCAATAACATGATCAGGAATAATGCTCTGCAGATGTATTAGAAAACTTTAATTGGAGGGCTGCCTAAGTGAACAGTCGGACAGGTTTAACTAGTGTAATGTAAAATAAACTTTAAAAAAAAATGACATCAAATTAATATGGCTTTTTGTTTTACAGTAGGAATGTATTCAAACATATTTATGATTAGACCAATAAATATATACAGTGTGTGTGTGTGTGTGTGTATATATATATATATATATATATATATATCTCTTTTTTTCCCTCAGACTACAGCAGACATATTGGTTAGTACATTGGAATTACATTTGGACAAAAACCTTACACAGAACATTTAACTTCGAGAACTACTATTACTATTGTGAAATTCAGCTAGAATAGAATTACAAGGCACTAATGGGTCATGATTTTACTAACATAGTCTTATCCATTCCCAGCCTAAATGCAGGGTGTTAGTTTTCAATACATGCTCCATTTCCACTCTTTTTTTTCCCACTGAGGCTAATGGATGTAATGGACTATTTTTCATGGAGCTTATGGGTTTTCTGCCCTAGTTCAAATTCAGAGTGTAAACTTTTGAGAAACCACCCCCAGATCTGTTCATTAGAGTGGCAAAAACACTGATTGAATGCTAGCTTTTCCTTGGGGCATTCTGTCTGGAGTTGTCTTTCATTAGGCTAAGTTGGTTATATTGATGTTTACTGGAGCTGACTTTTCCTTACTGAACACAGAGGTCAGAGCTTAGAGTAAACAAGTGGGATGAGATGACAAGTAATGTTAGTCTAATGGCTCTTCTATTCCTCACACACAACTTGTGGCAGAGGAGATGAAAGCATCAGAATGTTCACTGCAAACACAGGTCATCTTTATGATATTTTGGATGAGTGTAGTGCCATTTGGGGATATAGAAATATATTTTTTAGATCAAAGTAACTATACGGTAGGGTATCTTATAATGGTTATCCAGACTTGCCTGTCCTCAAGATAAAAGTTTAATGTTAGATTATCAGAGGTCCGATTCTCAGGAGGCTGTGGCTGTGTGTGCAAGTTACTTAGTTTCCTTTAGGAGCTGTAAACTTTAGAGATGAGCGAACTGGGTTCGGGTTAGAGTCCATCCGAACCCGAACGTTCGGTATTTGATTAGCTGGGGCTGCTAAACTTGGATAAAGCTCTAAGGTTGTCTGGAAAACATGGATACAGCCAATGACTATATCCATGATTTCCACATAGCCTTAGGGCTTTATCCAACTTCAGCAGCCACCGCTAATCAAATGCCGAAAGTTTGGGTTCGGATGGACTCGAGCATGCTCGAGGTTCGCTCATCTCTAGTAAACTTATACGGTAGTAACAAGTCAACCTTTTTATAGCAGTGTCGTAAGGTACTGCAGTACTGCAGCTACTGTTGCAAATGGTGGAACAGTTCCAAGTCAGAACCATCTTACAGCCAATATAAATACTGAAGAGGCTGCAGCACCTGCATTAGAACTATAGCATCTTTAAACAGCTGATCAATGGCATAAAGAAAGTTAGACCTCTGCTGATCTCAGGATAGGCTATCAGTGTTCGATAATAACCTTTTAATTCGATTCGGCCAGTCTGCCTGAGATTTTGACTTCTCTACAGTGGTACTTAGAGCAGAATTTGTGTCCAACACATGCTAATGTTTCGTCACGTCAAGAGAAGAAAACTACGAGTCCCAAAAAGCTTTACAACCTGTGATGCCAATGGAAAGCATTAGTTGGAAAGCATGTCATATTGTAGTTTACTGGACGTCAAGAGTACAAAAGAAGGCTGATCCCGGGAATACAGTGCCTGCTGCTTTCATTAGGTATTCATGGTAAATGTCGTCACACCCAACGACTCAGAAATAAAGATAGGAAGAACTGAGGGAAAAAAAGAGTTAAAGAAGAAATATTTATTCTTTTGGAGCATTTATCAATGACTCTCAGGAGTAGGATTGTTGCACTCCCTGAAGAAAAGAGCAATCCAGAGTGCTTCTATAGTTGTAGTTAAGAGTCATGTTACAAACACATAGACAGTGAGTTGGTTTACTCGAGGTTAAACAACGATGATGGTTCTTATTCAGTGAGTATAAGCTAAATGGGGACCAATGTAACTAAAGCTGTACTTTAACCCCTTAAGGTCAAAGACAATTTTCGTTTTTGCGCTTTTGCTTTTTCCATATGTTTAAAAGGCCATAGCGCTTGCATTTTTTCACCTAGAGACTTATATGAGCGCTTATTTTTTGCGAAACCAATTGTACTTTGTAATGACTGGCATTATTTTTCCATAAAATATGCTGCGAAACCGGAAAAAAATCATTTGCGCTGTCAAATTGAAAAAAAAAAACGAATTTATTTTGATTTCGTGGAGTTTTGCATTTACGCCGTTCACCCTATGGTAAAACTGACTTGTTATGCATGTTCCTCAAGTTGTTACGATTACAATGATATGTAACATGTATAACTTTTATATTATCTGATGGCCTGTAAAAAATTCAAACCATTGTTAACAAATATATGTTCCTTAAAATCGCTCCATACCCATGCTTATAGCGCTTTTATCCTTTGGTCTATGGGGCTGTGTCCAGTTTCATTTTTTGTGCCATGATGCGTTCTTTCTATTGGTACCTTGATTGCGCAAATACGACTTTTTGATCGCTTTTTATTACATTTTTTCTGGATTTGATGCGACCAAAAATGCGCAATTTAGCATTTTGGAATTTCTTTGCGCTTACGCAGTTTACCGTGCGAGATCAGTAATGTGATTAATTAATAGTTCGTGCGATTACGTGCGCGGCAATACTAAATATGTTTATTTATTCATTTATATTTATAAAATGGGAAAAGGGGGGTGATTTGGACTTTTATTAGGGGAGGGGATTTTTTATTAATTAAAACACATTTTTCCTCTTTTTTTTACATAACCTAGAAGCCCCCCTGGGGGACTTGTATATAGAAAGCACTGATCTCTCATAGAGATCAATGCTGTGTATATACACAGCAAAGATCATTGTAATCGGTGATAGATTGCTATGGCCTGCTGCAGGCCATAGCAATCTATTGCCGAGCCGGGATCAGCGTCATTCTGACGCTGAGACCCGGGCCAGCCAGAAGAACGGATCTCCCCCCCACAATCGCATCGCGGGGGGGAGATCCGTCCCACTAGACACCAGGGACGTGCAGTACAAAGCACTTCAATGCAGCTGTCAGGTTTGACAGCTGCATTGAAGTGCTTAATTAGCCGGCGCGGCAACGGGACCCGCGCCGGCTAATAGAGGCACTGCCCGGCTGCAGATTGCAGCCGGGATCGGTGCCGTTCAGAGTGGGGTGCCGGCGGGACCCCGCTCTGAACACCCCCCGCGGCACCATGACGTACTAGGTACGTCATGGGACGCTAAGGGCTTAAAGGAGTAGTCTGGTGAATTTTTTATTAAAGTATTGTTTTGTCAGACTTCTCCTTTAACTAAATATATTTAAAAAGTATAGAACTATTTATTATGGCCCTTTAATGAATACAATTTTGGGCTCTCCTACCTGGAAACCACCTATCCAAAGGGGGCCATACACAATAAAACCTGCTGATAATTTGAGAACGGATCTAATTAATATGGAATTGTTTCAACTCTTCCCCAACAGATGACAGGGGGGGAAAGATCAGGCAATTAGAATTTTGACATGACTGATCATTTTGTTTTGATTGTCCTAAACTGCATCTGTATGGTAGGAAAACTTGGGACACCTTAAGTGTAGCTAATCCACCATGGAGCAGCAAGCCTTAGCAGCAAATTTGCTGAAAATTAAGTCTTCCAGTACTTATCAGCTGCTATATGTACTGTAGTAAGTGGTGTTTTGTTTCCCTTCTGCCATCAACTCTGTTTGTCAAACAGCAGCAAATCCCCATTGAAAAATTCTTCTACTCTGGACAATTCCTTTTACAAACAGAGGTGGCAGCAGGGAGCACTGTGTCAGACTGAAAAGAATACACCACTTCCTGCTGGACATACAGCAGCTGATAAGTACTGGAAGGCTTAGGAATTTTTTTTAAACATTTTTTTTTTCCAGAGTACCCCTTTAAATCTAAAACATGCATTAGTGGATTGTGCTGCGAATCTGCAGCATAACTCACAACTAAGGGTTTGTTGTGGATGTGGACTTTTTAGGTCAAGGAGTAAAGTGGTTAAGATACATGCAGCTTTTCAATAACTGGTGGCTGAACCTTCGTTCAGCTGACCATTAACGCTCCTGTCGTCTCCATGCACATTAGCTGTTTGGCACAGCTGAATGTTCATGTCTTTCTTATGGGGAGGAGTAACCTGTAGTCAGAAACTGTGGTACTGGTTTACCCTCCCAATACAATCTGCCATACAACTTATACTGTTGGCTGAACCCACCACCGATGGCTTGACCTGCTGACTTTAACATAAGGTTACATAGTTTATACGGTTGAAAAAAGAAACCTGTCCATCAAGGTGTATGTGCACCTCAAAGATTCTGCAATTAACAACTTTGCTGCAACTACAAAATCCATATTGATACATATGGCTGCTAAATGAAAGGCTATGTTTTAGAATGATGAAGTGATACGGTTGTCATCCATGAGCAACATATAATCTCTTCTGTTTACATATAGTGTATGATTTGCTTTGTTCACTAAGAGATGAATAAACCATGCAGAGAGAACCTGCTGTGTCTGGATCAGATACAATGAATACAAGTTACCTTACAGATTACATTTCCATTAAAAAGAGAACTATCCATAGAAATTATCAAAATGTGATCAAATTATTGTGTAGGTATTATAATTGCTTATTAAAGGAAGCTTGCCATCACTTTCACAGTGCCCGAACCACAGGCAGCATGAAACCAGAACCTTTTTATCACTCCTTTGGCCTTGATTTATAAAACTTTCCCTGTTTGCATATAGGAAGAGATTTATCTATCAAGGCCAGTGAGGTGGGAGCAAGTTACTGGGGACCACCCAGATGACTTGGGGCCTTATTACACGGGACAATTATCATTCAAAAAATTGTTAGATCGTTCGGATTTAAATAATAATCCTTATATGTAATAGCAGACAATGATTAAACGACCAACGAGAAATCTTTGATCGTTTGATAGAATCTGGACCTGTTCAGATTCACAAATCGTTCGGTGGAATGAAGTGTTGTTTGCTCATTTCCCAGTCTATTAGCCAGGAAAGGACAAGTGCAAGAACGACCATAAGTAACGATCATCGTCCTGTGTAATAGAATGAAAGATTAAGATCGTTTGTCATAGTGATCGCTTGAGATTGTTTATCGTTATTGTTAATCGCTGAAAAATCGTCCCGTGTAATACCACCCTTAGAGTCCTGTTCCCAGCCAGTTTTATAATTTCTGCAGTGAACTATACACCGGTGTTTAAGTGAACAAAATAATTCAATACTTGAACATGTATGTAACAAAACCTTTAAGACTCTACATGATCTCCAACTATGGACATCATAGCAGTTGTTGCTCTAAAACTCTTGACATCATCTTTCAGGCATTTACTATCCCCGGCAGTAAGTACATAAGCCCAAGCCCATTATTTTCCCTGGGTAAGCAGTTCTTTAGAAAGAATTAACTGGTCTTTGTGTTGACGACACAGTTAATGTATCTAATGTTGTGACACACAGAATCACTCTCCTGCTTTTGAAGTGTTTGGCTTCCTTAATAAAATAGGACATGTAATTTCAATTCATGCATTAGCATTACACAATGTAAAATGACACATATTTAAGTCAATGTTTGCCCAAGAATATTTATCAGGGGTAAACATGAGGATGCAGCACTGATAAATAGGCTTATCAGAGTTGTGCTGTATTTACATAAATTAGCTCTTTCACTGTGATATAACATGTGAAAATGCTAATTTTTATATTTGCATATTTTCCAGCTCAGTTGACACTTTCATGCTGGAAGGATGGGAAGACTGTAATGTGTTTCCTCATGGTTGAATGCACTTACAAATACTGTATGTACATATGTCTATATGTAGGGATTAAATATATCTTTTGAGTATGTCTATAGCTAATGCATAAATGGGTAAAATAACATAAATAATGATAAAATAAGGTGGTATAGGAGAGAGGCTATGCTTAAGATTTTCAGCATTAAGCATTACTGGAGGTATTTAGTTGAGCAGTCTCAGTGGATTGAACCTCCCGCACCTTTTATAAAAGGGTCTGCCAGTTGAATATTTATCACTAGCTGTAATCCGTGGGGGAACGTGACAACAATTGCACTATTTTTCTGGAACACCTGCAACACCTTGATATGGTAAATGATAAATCATTGCAGTGCATTTATGTCTATTGAGATTAATAGACCATTTAAAGCACCTTTGAGTCTTTGAAAGTTGGATATAGGCTATGTTCACTTAGAAATGCTGATGTGCCTATTTTTCCTGTATAATGGCATTTCTTGCATTTTCACATAACTTAGGAATTCCATTTTCCTTACTGGCAATATTATATTTAAGCAGGCAGGGAAATGAACTAATGAGACCCGTGGTCTAGGATCTATCTAAACTCTGCTCTATCTCTGCCTAGGAGGCCAGTAGGTGGTCCTGATCAGTGAGTGATTCTCAGTTATCTTTGTATTTACAGGAAAGGCTGTCCATCTCTATTTAGGACAACTCCCTGGACTCCCAAGAGGAGAATGAGCAAACATTTAGATATAGAAATTATTCACACAAATGCCTCAATCAGCTTCCTGTTCAATAACATGTGGCCTACAGGTGGAACTGTATTTGCAACTTTACAGGTTGCCTTTATGGCCCAGCCCATAGAGAAGAGTGGCACTGATTCTGGAAAAAAATACAATTTCTCTAATTCTTTATAATCCCTTTGATAAAACTAGAAAGATTATCACTGTATTCTGGTAGTGGTAACTAGGGATTTCTTTCACCTATTTAATTCACACTAAGGCTATGTTCACGCAACGTCCTAAAAAGGAAAAAGGCGGGCGCTTTTGTATTCAAAAAGACTTCCGTTATTGCATTGACTGATGTCTTGTTCCCACAATGTATTGAATGACGCCCACCTCCATCATTCAATAAATTGTGTTAAAAGATATCCGTTATTACAAAGACTTCAATGCAATGTATTGAAGTAATTTAAAATGATGCAATAACGGATGTCTTTTTAAAGTAAAAAGCGGACGACTGTTTCCTTTCTTGGATGTTGTGTGAACATAGCCTCACAACATAAAAAATACACTTAAGTCTATGTTTACACTTGGTTTAACAGCGTCCATTGCATAGCAAAGGACACTGTTAAACTGATGGCCGCCGGGCAGCATTCAGGACGTTCCTGCAGCCGATACAGAGGTATCGGCTGCAGGAACATTCATTTTTCAACATTGGGTGGCGGGCACCGTTGGATGTGCCCGCAAATCAATTAACTATTCACTTAATGTAAAGTGAGCCTGCCGCCGCACATTACATTGTATGAACAGCAATTGTTTCCAGACGCTGTTCACTGAATAGCGTCCGGAGATAATAGGCTGGTACATTATTTTACGGGCGTTAACATAACGAAGTGTGAACACAGCGGGCGGCATTGCATTGACTTCAGTGCAATGCCGTCCCTGCATTAAAGAATGGACGCTGAGGCCATTGCAATCAGCGTCCATTCTTTACTGAAATATAACGTTGTGTGAATTTAGCCAAACATAGAAGAAATTAGGTTATTTTGATGTGCGTGCTGTATGTACAGTTGAAAAGGCTGCTACAGAGCCCAAAGGGCGACTCCTATTCCACCGACATGTAAACCTGTACAGGCTATTTTCTCATCCAAAAAAACACTTCTGTGGACCATATTGGTAATGACTATGAGCCTTCTTAACTGCAAGGTTTGTGGTGCTTAAAGAACTGAAGTATATTCTTTCTATTATAATTCTGTTTTGACTGTCCATATGGTAAGTTGTAATCCATTGTTATTGTAAGTGAAATAAAATTTCTGCCAAATGGTGCAGTTCACACATGCATGCTTATAGTCAGCTGCAGCGTCTCTCCTGTTCATCTGTCAATAAAATGCCCGGCTGAGGCACCTGTGATAATACCGATAAATATTTCACAAAGCAGATGTCTCTCCAAACTGAAATGGATACCAGTGAAGTCAGGAAAGTCTCCAGCTTTCCATCAGTTAAACCTTTCTGTTTAAAGACCTTTTTTTTTTCTTCAGAAAGCGTTACACCTTGATAAATAACAATGTGACCATTGTCATATTGTACCCTTAATGTGGTAAACTTTCTTATGTGCTGAGAAGCAGTGTTTCCTTGTCAACTCGGATTCTGCAAATAGGGTTTAAATTGATGAAGGCTATGCCGCTTTGTCATCCACTTTTACTACAAGGACACTGTATCCAGTATACCCAAAAGGGTTACGTGCTTAGCATATGCACATATTATTATATTTCCCAAATGCAAAGCAGAGCAGTTTGCAATATCAGCAGAGAAAATTCAGTCCAAGAGCTCTAGTGGGATCTGATGAGTTTGATAAAAAGCATCTGTTTGCAGAATACTTCTTGTGGACCTTGTAACACTAGCAAGGATCTAGTGGTGCACATTTCCATCTGAAAGAGAGGTGGTTATGTCTCTAGTTATATTAGTCTCGAATGGACAAGGCGATATTTAAAGGGATTTTTGTTGAAGCAGGCTTTGCTGTAAGCACATTCTGGGGTTGCCCTGTTTAAAGTGTCTCCTTGTCTGTTAAGCCAAAGTTCTGTCACTATTATTCTTCCTGTGATTAACAGCTGTCTTTGATAGAGATGGCAACTGGTCAATATACTGTTTGGCAGGCTACTAAAAGCTTAACTTGACGTTAGGAGTCATTCACACTTGGCATAGTGTCATGTTGGAATGCAATATTAACAAATCCATTATGATCAGTAAAATATATATTTATGCTTAAATAATGTATTCGTGATCCGCATTCAATCGGCCAGTAAGGCTTTGTTCACACTATGCTTGGGACATATGTTCTTGGCTCACATTAATCTAAATTGCCAGATGCGCTGGATGTATGCAGTGATTGCCACTGATTCTCATAATAAAAAGTGTATACCACGTGTTATAGGGATCCAGTCATATTGGAAACTGTAGTCAAAGGGTACAGTGATGTATACTAGTCAAACATGTGCTAAAAGCAACCTTTCTTGGGATATAGTTGGACTAAAGTAATCTATGGATCCATCCAGTCAGGAACACTTTGCAGTGGTTATGCAGAATGTAGTACCCCAGCATGGAGTGAATATACAATCTAGTCCCTCAGTTAATCAGGTTTTCTGTAAATTCATTTCCAATGAGCTCATGAATAGGTCCCAGTCCTCGGTGTGAGCGGCAGGTATCCATGCAACCAAGTTTCCTCTCCTTAGAAATGAATGAGGCTTTAGGAGTCCTCTAAGTGATGATGAGACTTTAGTCTTTCACTGTAATATCTATTCAAGGTAAGGAGACCTCCGGCAGTCAGTTAGAATTATTGGAACCCCCACAGCTACAATGTCAGTGAAGCTCCGCAAGGGTACTGCACTGCAAGGGTTAATGGCAGACTGCTGCGCAATAGTGGTGGCTCGTCATTAACAGTTGGCTGGCCTTGACCTGGCTGATATGTAATGAGCTTAGCTCCTGAGCTCACTTCATAGCGTTGCCGGACCCACTGGTGTATTGGTACATCATGGGTCCTTATGTGACAGGCTCCCATGACGTACCGATACATCATGGGTCCTTAAGGGGTTAAAGACTGAAAATAACAGCTGTTATTTTACAAAAAAAAAATGGCCTAAAGAAACCTATGGAAAACATCAGAAAAAAGCACCACACCCAGAGCAAACCAACCTCCTTTGTATGTAAATAGACTACACATGTAACATAGATTTTTGCAAAGTAGGGAAAAAAATGCTGTACCATATTTGATGACAGTCAAAGGCTATGTTCCCACAATGTAAAAAATAAGGGCAAATAACGGCTGTTTTTGCATAATAATGGTCATAGTTTTCCAACAAGGGCCTTTATTTGTCCTTATTTTTACATTGTGGGAACATAGCATAATGGATATTTCATCAGAGATCTAAGCATACACTACATACATCAGGAACTATATTAACTAATTCTCTATATGTTTCCTGTAACTTAATTATGAGTCTGGAATAAACACGGCTTCACTATCCAAATACAATAGGCTTCTCCGTGCTAACAATAGCTAAGAATCATATAAATGAAGAATATATAAATGGGAAGTAATTGAACACAATTCCACTGAAATATCTCTGATGTGCAGATTATAATTGGCTCAACCGGCAATGATATCTAGAGGTGGTAGAAAGAAGGCAAGTGGGCTGAATCACATTCATTCGCGTTAAGCTTTGCCTGAAGATGAAAAGCTCAAAATAGCTTTAACACCCACCGCATGCAAAACTTACTGGCTGCAGCACGCTCCATTATTGGAAGTTTGCAACTAATTAGTAGCTTCATGAAAAAAAATCTTGTCTTTAATTTATGGCATTCCACGTCCATTTGCCAATGTTTAAGTTTCATACAATGCCATCTGTTCCGCATTACTGTCTAAGCACTAAAGTGAAGATGGCTTCATTAAATACATTTCAGATGGTTCCAATTGGTCTTGCATTTAACTAACTGTGCCCAGTGATTAGCGGAACAGGTTGAAGCCACAAGTGTTGGAAATTCGAGATTGGCTCCAATAGGGTCATTCTCACAGATGAAGCAGTTTGGTTGTTGTGATTGGATGTACTGTAATATGGGAATAGATTTCCTTAGTGCTTGCTAAAAGAGTATCCTTTATATGAGGTTTCTGTCCTGTATGGGTACATCCACACATTGAAGACTTGTTGCTGAGTTTTCTGTGACCAATTCATCTGAATAGGGTGTGCAGAAATTCATGCATATGTTATGGTTGCAAACCCAATTAAAATGTATAGGACCTTTAACCTCCAGGAAGGGACGATCACATCTCAACTGCCTTTTTTATTATATTTTATTTTTTTTTGTATCTGTTTGAAAACTAATCCTAATCCTTTAATTAAAAAAATCCCTTTTTATAGGTCTTTGTTTTTTTTGTAAGTTATAAGATTTATAAGTTTTTTTTTTTTTTTTTATTAGTGGCATCCTGTTGCCACAGACACTGTTAAACTGCCGGCTGCTGGGCTGCATTCAGGACGCCTCCAGCCGATACCTCTGTATCAGCTGCAGGAACGTTCTTTTTTTTACAATTGACTTGCGGCCACCATTGGGTGTGCCCACAAATCAATTAGTCTTTCACTTCAATGTAAAGTGCAGCCGCCGGCTGACCTTACATTGTGTGAACAGCTATTATTTCCGAATGTGGTTTGGTGGACAGCATCCGGAAATAATAGGCATGTACATTATTTTAACGCCTGTTCTAAAGAACGGGCGTTAAAATAACGTTGTGTGCATACAGCGGACAGCATTGCATTGACTTCCCCAGCAGTAAAGAACGGACGCTGATTCCATTGCAATCAGCGTCCGCACTTTACTGCAAAAAAAGTTGTGTGAACACGTTGACTATGTTTGTCTGTTCTGCTTTTTTTTCTTTTTTTTTTTTTTTTTTAATGTACCAACAAGAACTTGTCAAAAGCACACGAACAGACACAGATCAGTTAAAAATCTAGTTGGATGTTTCAACAGGACAGCGAATCATGATGTAAACAGACTGAAATTTCAGCAACAAATGTTCCTCAACTGAAACAAAGACCGACATTGATTAACCATTTCTTTACTGCAGATATCCATTTTTTTCATTTTATCACAAAGTGGATTTCGATTGGAATAATATTACAGTACTGTACTTTACCCAAGTAAATTATACTTTTTTTTCTAGATAAATTGTACTGTCATTTGGCTGTGATAAATATACATTTATGCAACTTGTATGTTCTAAAGAGAGTTATTACTTCTCTTGCAATTTTCTCTGCCACGGGGAAACATGGTGAACCGAGAGTGGCTCTTATAAGTCTGTCAATCTAGTGTGTGTGAGCTGTTGGCAACAATTCCAAGTAAGATGGCAGAATCTGTCTTTAGTGTTTCCTGATAGATCTGTTAAGGTCCCTAAGAATCACACTTAAAGATAATTTTACATACAGCATTTAAAAAAAAACAACAACTCTCAAACAGCAAAAAGCAGACATTTAATCATATTGCCTATGCCTTTCCAATCAATTTCTGGCTTTGAAAAGCATCAAAAATAGCCTAAAAAATATCACCGTTGTTAGAATAAACATTGTGTAAGGAGCCACATTTAAAGTGGTATTCCAATCTCAATTAACAAGTTTAAAATTTTAGGGTTTTTTTTGAGTAATTTTTAAAATACCTTCATTTAGAAAACGTGCCTCTTTCTGATATGCCCTCACCCTCCCGTTGTTGACAGCTCGTTGTCTTGGTTACCGGTTACCACTCTGCTCTAAAAGCAGTGGTCAAACTGATATATAATTTAGTTGAGTAGATATGCAGAGTGGTGGTCAATAACCTAGACAATAAGCTGTCAACAATGGGTGAGAAAAGGTGGGCATCAGAAGAAGGGGGCAGGTTTGCTAAATAAATGTATTGGAAAACAAATTTTATTGGACATGCCATACAAGTTAAACTGTATTAGGTGAGATAGTACTACCCTTTAAGGCTATTTTCACACGTACCTCATGGCAGCAGATTTCATTCCCTGAATTTTTAAGTGAAATCCACTGCAATGCTTAGTACAGTTATGGCATATGACTCTGCAATATTTCAGCAAATTTTTATTCTGCTGTGAGAATGTAGCCACTCCCTATTTAACCTATTAGCTGCTGGGCTCTAACAAGCTTATACATTACCAGCCCCAGTGCACTGATTCCACTGCAGAGTCATGAAGAATGCAGAGCCATAGACCATGACAGTACAGAGTATCGCAGCAAATTTTGCTGTGGAACTCCCATCATGAAATCTGCTGTGATACTATATATGTGAAGCTACCCTTAAAGGGTTTTTCCCAAAAGTAAAAGCTATTTTCTATCCACAGGGTACAGTAGGTAATCATTAGCTAATCAGTGAGGCCCCAGCAGAGAGGTCTCATGGAGTGGTTGTAGGTATGCTTGACCACTGCTCCAATGGCTCTCTATGGGACTTCTAAACATAGCCAAGAGCAGCACTTGACTATATTTTTGAATAACCTCTTAAGGTCTGTTCACACTGAGTAGTAGTATTAATTTTTATTTCTATAGCGCCAACAGATTCCGCAGCACTTTACAATTCTGGGGGTACATACATAGACAAAAATAGACATACAGAGTCTACATACAGAGATATACATATAATTATCCATACATGAGGAGTAAAAGTGTCTTTTTCAATGGGACTTCTTCCGCGCCTCCACTTCTGCCACTCTCCGCTCACTAACAAGTTTAAACTTGTAGGGCTTGTTGAGTTAAATATTTTTGAAAATACATTCATACATTCATTCATTCTTTCATCTAATGAGAGATGTGTTAATTTTACCGACTCCATGCCTTTTGGTATATCAGTAGTTAAAGGGGTTGGCCATTTTATAGTAAAATACTGTAGGTCAGTACAAAGTATTAGTGAGTGTGCTCACTGTATATACTGACAGCAGCTCCCTGTGTACCTCATAGAGCTAAAATTAGACTCTCCTCCTCCAGGCTGTGGTGCCCTGCTCTGTTTTGTTTCAGTCCACAAAATGGCTGACATGGAGGAGCATGTGACCATGCCCTGTGTCCTCCATAGACATACACCGGCTCAGTGGTGGACACTGGGGGACTGGGACAATCTTATGGACCAAAACACCACAGAGCAGGGCAGCACAGCCTGGAGGAGGGGAGTCTGATGTAAGCTCTGTCAGTACTGTATATACAGTGAGTACACTTACTAAGGGCTCGTTCACACTGAGCAAAGGGGGTGGATTACGTGGGGAAATATTTCTGCCTTAAATCAACTGACGCTGAATTCCGAGCAGAATGTAAGCAGAATCCCTGCATATTCCGCTAGGAAAGTGTTCAGCTCGTAATCAGCTCTTGACAAATTCAGCGCGAAATACTCGAGGAATCCGCGCTGATTCCGCATGCATTCAGCGCTGAAATTCAGCGAGTATTCGGCGAGTAAACTAGACTATACTAGAATATATACTAGAATTCCCCCCCCCCTTTTTCCCCATTCAGCGCGTAATTTCCGCTTGTATTCCGCGCTGAATACGTGCGTATTCCGCGCTGAATCAGAAAATCAGAGCCCCATTGGTTTGTATAGGCTTCCGCTAGCGAAAGAATGAACATGTTCATTCTTCTGGCGGACAGCGGATTAGCCGCAGAACGTTCAGTGCGGAAATTCCACTGTGTGAACTGCAGAGCAGAATTTCCATTCAACACAATGGAAATTAGCTCTGCACCTATTTTAACGGCTGAAATTTCAGCGCTGATTCAGCGCAGAAGTTCAGCTGCTTTTGCTCTGTGTGAACGAGCCCTAATACTGTACACTGAGCAATTTTACTATAAAGTGGCCAACCCCTTTAAGGAGAGGTCAGGAGTGCTGAACTTATCTTTATTGAAGATACTATCTGTAATAGCTTCTGCTGCCTAACCCTCAGCCATCTGTGGTGCAATGAGTTCTACTACCCACAGGGCTTGGGGAGGCAATTTATTGAAGTCAATAGAAAGATGGACATCCATTGCACACAATGTATTGAATAACAGACGTTTTTGCCGTGGACGTCAAAATAATGAACATGATCATTATTTTCAGACCTCTTTAGCAAACAGCGGATGTTTTTTAGAAGTTGTTCACACAGTTTTTCTTTCCGTTTTTACTATTAAATTCAATGGACTTTTCAATTAAGCCACAACCAAAAGGCCAATCAGTAACCCCAAACTAGAAAAATGTACAAACAGCGGTCATTGCACTTAGGGGAGGCCAGGCTGCTAAATGACGTGTAACAGCAGCATAGATGATATAATACAAAAAGCTCCAAGGTAAGGGCATTACAGTTACAGAAGGTACAGAGAAAAAAAGGTAAACGATACAAAGGTAGAAAGGATATCACAAGCTTAAAAAAAAAAAATCAGTTCTCTGTATGGAATGATCTCCACCTAGATTGTACAGCCTTCCAAAAGCGTTCCTCAAACCTTGGGTGAAGCAGTGCATCATGTCTCATACATGGGATAACCAATGTTGAAGTGTTCCTGATCAAAGAGTCATTCTTTATAGGGCCGCTTACAAAACTGCTGCTTTTATGTGTGTAGGCTCTACTTTAGACAACCTATGGGTAATGGTTCTCCAAGTATGTATTAGCAAAGTGAACTAAAATATATTGGTATCATTGGATTTGGTCTATTACACACGGTTCTTTTATGTAGGATCAATCTGGAGTTCAACTATCAATCACTTTTTCATACAGAATTTCCAATCTATGCAGCTAGAAAGGTTTGGCTTTGTGCAATGAGAACATTGTGTTAGCGCCAAGTAGATGTCCCCTGTTGTTAATGATTAATGCTTCTATGAGGGAGTTGACCTGTTTTCTGCATTCTTTCATTGAACTGCTCGGTTTTTCAGGATTCACATCAGGGAGATGATAAATTCTTGCCTAGAATCTTAATAACGCTGGAGCTTTTTACAGCCTTCCCACCAAAAATCACACAGTTATGATGTGTATCTATGTACATGCAGAGGGAATGTTCAGAATTTGAGCTGTTAGCAGTGGAGCAGGTCTGGAGTACGTTCATCTGTCAGAGTTTGTAGCCAGCTCAGCACATTTCTGACTGGATGCTTTGGCTCATAATGCATTAAACAAGGTATAAAAGTCAACTAGCTTCTTACCAAGTGTTTGAATGTAACACTACATCCGTAGAAGCCCGAATAGAATCTCTATTCCGTGGATCTACTTAACCTCAGATCATTAACACAGGGCAGTGAAATTTTACAGTACAATGCTGTGGTTTAGCAGTAAATTCAGGAGAGTTGCGGCTGGGTTCTTCCCCCCTCCTTTGTGTTATATATGGCTTTTATTCATCTGATACCTTGATATTTCAACTTAAGTCATTTCAGTCTCACCCAATATAACAGTCATAAAATCTTTAGCTCATTGCAAAGAACCCTCACTTGTAGATTCCATTAATGCCTCCAATTTCTTAGTAGTGTCTTCTTATCCACCAGTTATTTTTTTATTTTATCTTTTTAACAGCATAGTTTGTGTTTACCCATCATTTTTAACAAGCAGGTGTGCACAATTCAAGCGGTAAATATCTAACGGGTCATGCGAGATGCTTCTGGAAAAAGTCTAAAGAAGTCATACAACACAATGGGGGAGATTTACCAAACTTGGTGTAAAGTGAAACTGGCTCAGTTGCCCCTAGCAACCAATCAGATTCCACCTTTCATTCCTCACAGACTCTGATTGGTGAAATCTGATTGGTTGCTAGGGGCAACTGAGCCAGTTTCACTTTACACCATGTTTGATAAATCTCCATTATTTTAATTTTTTGTTAGGCTACAAAAAAACTGTTGCATGTTTTTTCATGACACATGAAACAGTACAGTACCTAGAAATACTTGTTCAGTTGATAATCGGCCATGTCAGTGATAATAATAATAATGCTTTTATTTGTGTAGCACATACAGATTCCACAGCACTTTTACATATTTTTGTCAATTATTGCTCCCTGTCCCCAATAGGGCTCACAATCTAAATTTACCGATCTATATGTTTTTTGGTGTGGGAGGAAACCGGAGTACCCGGAGAAAACCCACGCAAACATGGAGAGAACATACAAACTCTATGCAGATGTCGCCCTTGGAATCCAGAACCCCAGAGCTGCAAGGCTACAGTGCTAACCACTGAGCCACCGTGCTGCCCACCGACAAGCTCAAAAACACCCGCTCGTCAGCAGCCATGAACATTATTTGTGGCCATTATTTTAAAAATAGCGATTAATATTTTGCCTAAGAAGACATTGTGGGAACAAAGGCTGTCTTTTTTGCACAGATTGTAAAAACATTTATTCAATATGTCAGGGCAGGCAGTGGAACACCTCTCCTTTCCCCTTCCCTACTTCATCCCTAGATTTTAATTCACAGCCCATACATGAAAAGCCCAGTCGGGGTAAATTTTGCAGCCTTTGTACCATCTACCTGATTGTTCCAACAGATTAAATAAATGTTAATTTCTGTGTATGTGTGAAAATACGGCCTTTTTTTCATAATTACGTCTCTGATCAATATTTATAGCCATATTTTCGTCTCAAAAAATGTTGGGTGAACGTAGTGAAAATTTTGGTGGTATTGGTCAGGTCTGGTGTGGCAGTGGTAAATGTAAAGGTCTGGAGCTATTACCTACCAATCTACCAATCCTCTGGTGAAAATTCCTTCAGACAATATGCAGACTGCTCTAATCATTAATTCAATGTGGAAATTTGTTTGTTTTAAGCAGTTAAAAACCATGAAAAATATGATTCAGACAATGTTTCTACATGTAAAGAAATGCATGTGGCCGAAACCCCTCTCCCCAAGATGGGGGGGGGGAGGCTTCTTCAGGTTTACTGCCTAGGGCAGCAGCAGCTGTTAGTACGGCCCTGGTTGTGTGTTCTCCAGTCCAGTTCTATATTGAAGTGGTGACATTTGACCTATTTCAAAAAAAGGAATGTGTATTTGTATATAAATATATACTACAAAGGGCTTTTGTTAACCTCTGGGAAGCCACTAGTCACTTGCATCACAAATCTCTATCATATCTATGCTGTGTAGTGACTGACACATCCATCATGAACAGCATAACTTGCCAAATCAATAGAATAGAATACAATTTTGACAGGTCCTTGACTGACAAGATCAATCCATACAAAAATCCATACAAGTGCTGAGGCTTTTCTTTGTTCTTTGAATTTATTTTGTCAATATATGGCTATGTTCACACAATGTTTTTTCAGCTCCGTTTAAAATGGCGTCCGTCATTTTGAGTCTAAATAACGGATGTCATTTAGCAGCCTTGCCTCCCCTTAGTGCAATGACTGGTGTTTGTACATTATTCTACTTTGGGATTACTAACTGGACTTTGAGTGTGGCTTAACTGAAAAGTCCATTGAATTTAATAGTAAAAACGGAGAAAGAACAGTGACAAAAGAAAAACTGTGTGTGAACTACTAATAAAAAAACATCCGCTGTTTGCAAAAGACGTTCGAAAATATTAATAATGTTCATTATTTTGACGTCCTCAGCAAAAATGTCCCTTATTCAATACACTGCATTAGACGTCCGTCTTCCCATTGACTTCAATGCATTGCCATTGCAGTCAGTTAAATTGCGGCAAAAACGGAAGTTTTTTATAATATGAAAATCGGCTGCCTGTTTAATATTTTTGACGTTGTGTGATCATAGCCTATTAGTGTTTTTTTTTTTGGAGTAAAGAGCTTAGGACACATCGGGGGTAAATAAAAAGCAGCATACATGACTAGTAATTTAATTCATGATTGTGTATAGTACAATACATTAAATCATAAAGTGGTTATCCGGCACTCAAAAACTCTTTTTTTTGTTACTGTTTATAATAAAGATAACAAACATCTTATCCTTACCTCGTGACGCATCCTTCTGCAGTTTTCCTGGGTTCCCCACTGACCACAGATGCCACCACTCTGAGATGAACCCTTGTCAGCAGTAACTGCACGCTAAGCCAATCACTGACTGGGTATCACTGGGGCCAGTGACTGGCTGAGCAGGCTGTCGCCCCTGAAAAGAGTCTGTCTGCAGAAGAGATGGACCTGGTCAGGGGAATATCTGGAGACATGGCAGGAGGACACTGGGGGGAGGACGGAGAAGTAAGGATAAGATGTTTTTTATCATATAGGGACAGAAATATATTTAAAAAAATTAAGTGGTGGAGAACCCCTTTAAGGGTTAGTGAAGCTCAAGGGCCATCCAACTGTGACATATCATGGAGCAGATGAACTTTTAAGACTTTTCTTGGCTTAGAACAGATTTTATTTTATTTTCTCACTAGCTGTGTTATTCCACTGCAACAGCACAGAATAACAGCAGTCACCGATGTAAAGTGCTGTGCTGAAATTAAAGTTAGGCCTATGTTGTACAACAATTAGTTTATTTTTTATCAAATACCTTGTTTTTGTATTCTTCAGCAAATGAACCTCCTTGAGCATTTGAATAATTATTTAGTGTTCTGGTCTTTTTTTTTTTTTTGGCAAAAATAATTTTAAAAAAAAATTGCAATTTTTATTCTCTGTGTTTCTCGCATAGGAGTACACATCTCATAGTTATGCTACCATTTAGCCATTTTAGGCCACACCCAGATGTTTTCCCAAAGTATAATAAAAATATGATTCTGTTTGTATTTGGGTGTCTTTTATACATTTCAAAATGATGGACTCCTGGTCACAAATAAAAGTTAATCCTCTCTAGTTTCACCAACCTTTTCAATCTTCCATTTCTTATTTTTCTATCTCTAGAACTATCCCTAGCTTCAACTTTTTCAACCTAATTAAAGGCACCCGCTCAATTTTATCCATTGGTGCGTTTTATCGTTAAGCATTCGTTTTAACTGTCACATTATCTACAGCGTGAAACTTTTTTGCTTGAAACGTTCGCGTGAACAATTTCTTTACAAAATGCAGATTGTTTGCATTGTTCTAAACGCAAATGTGAAAAGGAGTCTACAGGATATGACTTGTAGACTCTTACGGCTCCATTGTTCCTTTACTACTTCCCATAGAGAAAAGGGAGACTGGTGATACCACCGTACACACAAATAACGCTAACACAGAAACATTAGGTGGGTACTACAAGAAAACTTTATTATTTTACTGTAAATGTTTTCATTTTGTTTTTTATAATTTTATACCTTTTACATCCGGACAATTTTAGATTTGGTAAATCTAAAATACAAGTTGTTCACATAAAACTGCTACTAATACCATTCACAAACACAGATAGTCTTATATGATAGATTATATTCATTTGTGTGCATAAAAAAAAAATGGGTCAGTTCAAGAAGACCTATAGAATTTTAACAAAAGGGGTCTATAGCTTACTGTGAAGTGAATCGGGTTACATACATGATAAATAATTTGATTAAATTAACAATGTTTGTGAATGGCATAAGTAAGAGGATAAACTTGTATTTTAGGTTTATTTAGCACTTAACTATAAAATTTTGTAACAAAATTTAACATAGCTAAGATGCAGGAGGCTAGTCACTTTGAAAATATTTTACCAAATTTTGTGTTTTATAGACAGATTTGCTGTAAGTGTAAACTCTCGACTATAGTGACATCATATAGTGACCTCATCGTTCATGAATAATATCCTATATAACAATTAGAAAATTGGAATGCATAATTTTAATTCTTAACTAGGATGTTCCAATGTTTTAGTATTTGACTAGTAGAAAGAAAAGATTGTCACAGCCCTGCACCATTTACTATTTGAAAAGCAATAATCCTGATCTGGATCATGGGTGAACACATTACTTTGAACCTTAGGAGCTGCCTAGACCATTTAAAACTCATATTTTTTTTATTCACTAGGCAATTAGAACTTTCAATAAAATAAATATAGGGCAACCTAAAAAGTTAGGCATCAACCAAATGTGTAGGTGCATTAGCTACTTCTACAAAAGATATTTCTTTGGTAGTTTTGGTCCTAAGAAAAATCTTTACTATAGGAAATCTAACTTCCATTCCATAGGTGAAAAGACTCACATGTTTTATGTTATTCTAGGTTTGTAGTATGTTATGACCATTATGATCCAGCCAAAAATTTGGGATGGTGTTGACAATGACTACCTGTAGACATAGTGATTGGATCCATAAGATCTGACCACACAACAAAGTATATTTTTTTTTATATGTACAGCTTGATTTGCCCTCTTCCTGTTTTATCATTCTAGTAAAATGTGACTACATATACATTCCAACGTCGTCAGGACATCCACTACATTACTGTCTGTAACCCAATCCCTAGATATAGTTATCCAGTGATAAATTCTATGAAACACCATAATTTACAAAATGCACACTCCAAGATAGCATTAAAATAAAAAAAATTATTTAATTGTTGTTTTGTTAAGCCTGTTATTTAAATCCCAGTAGGTGGACATTTTTCATTATTTACTATAATTCATATTAGTTAAAAACTTTTTAAGACATTTTTCTTTCCTTATTGTTATATGTACATATCTCACTTATACTCCTATAATAGCAAGTAGGAAATGGCTTTTTTTTTCAACAAATGTACTTATGTATGAAATAGCATAGAAGTACAATTTATACCTATACTTAGCAATAACCCCCCCCCCACCCCCCCCAAAAAAAAAAAAAAAAAAGGGATGACAGGATGGCATTGTGACACAAACATTTCATGATTCATAATATTACACTAGTTATAACCCTACAAATTATAAGGTTAGGTATTTGATTTTATTAGTTCCGGTGACATTGTTATCTTATAACTACCACTGAGCTGTTTACTTTTCAACTCATAAGAATATTTGAAGGGAAAAGTACATGACCTTAGTGTGATCTCTAGTGTTGCTTAGTAATTACAGTGATCTATGTTTACTTAAAGGAAACCTGCCATGTTGAACATGGTGTCAAATCTTGTTTTAAAGCAGGAGGAGGTGGGCATATTGATATAATATTTTGTGGGAAAATATCCAGTTTAACTTTTTTCATTTGTTTTTATGTTCTTTCTTAGCGGCCCAGTGGGTGGTCAGATTTTGATGATTGACAGTGTTTCTTGTAGGACTCTGAATAAAGAGATAGCTGTCAGACTGATAAAACTGCTCTTCAGACTCCTTTCTATACTTAGGGGTCCAGAGAGTGGATTTATTGGTAGCAGGCTAATAGAGTTAATGCTATCAATCATTTAGTGGGACCGTTCACTGGACTCCTAAGCCCAGAATAAGCTGGGATTTAAAATTATAGTATATATTATATTGAATGTTTTCCTATTAAAAAAAAAATGCTGAGCTCCTCCTGCTCTATAAGATAACTTCCACACATAGAACAAAGTGAAAGGCTCCTTTTAATGTATGTTAAATTATTTTTTATAAGAAAGTGTGTTTTGTGTTTATAGTTTATACTTACTTTACATTTATATCTTATATACAGTAACAATACAGCTATGTATTCCCATCAGGGTTTTTTTTATTCACGTACAACATAATTCACTTAGATGTATCCCACTATAAACTGTGCACTAGTTCTGACATAAATGATAATTTTGACAATGTATGACAATGTGTATACTGCACATAATTCATTACATTAATTACAATGCTGTCAGGATTAAATTTAGTACATGAAATTCTCCCCAGGTCACTGTTATGGCACTTGGAATAGTATATGTTATTTTTTCTTTAGTTAATGAAACATGACAATATGACACATTAATTTTCTCTGCTGTCTAGATGATTGGAAGACATATGTGTAATTGCACTGTATTTTTCATGATTACCAATAAAGGTTATAATATGAATTGAATATTGGGCCTTACCATTGTTGACCTAATATTTAATATATGATAAAAGGAAATATTGTACATTGCAGATCATATTGGTGTATTTATATTAAAATACATTGTAAAAAAATGTATTACTTGTAAGCACTTTGTAGACTAAAATAAACATGGTCAATGTTATAATTTACTCAGTAAACCCTTTTTGTTTGCATTTTTTGCAGGAATCATTCGGGAAAGCTATCTGAAAGGTCATGATCAACTTGTTCCTGTCACACTCTTGGCCATTGCTGTAATTCTAGCCTTTGTCATGGGTGCTGTCTTCTCTGGAATTATTGTATATTGTATCTGTGACCATCGCAGGAGAGATGTGGATGTGGTCCAGAGGAAGGACAAAGACCTGAGTCACTCACGAAGAGGATCAATGGCAAGTGTTACCAAGTTAAGTGGACTCTTCGGTGACGGTCAGGGCAAAGAGCCTAAGCCGGAGGCTATCCTGACACCATTAATGCACAATGGAAAACTTGCCACTCCAAGTACAACTGCTAAGATGTTAATAAAAGCTGAACAACATCACCTTGATTTGGCAGCATTACCAACTCCAGAGTCTACACCAACTTTGCAACAGAAGAGAAAGCCTAGTAGGGGTAGCAGGGACTGGGAAAGAAACCAAAACATTATCAATGCTTGTACAAAAGACATACACATGCCGTCACCTGTTATACCCACTGATTTGCCTCTTCGTGCATCACCCAGCCACATTCCAAGTGTAGTAGTACTGCCGATAACACAGCAGGGCTACCAACATGATTATGTAGACCAGCCAAAACTTACTGAAGTGGCACAAATCTCTATCGAAAACCAGAACTCCACACTAGAGTACAAAACAATTAAAGAACATCTCGCCAGTAAAAGTCCTAACCATGGTGTCAACTTGGTGGACAGTTTAGATAGCATACCTCCAAAAGTACCACAAAGGGAGGCATCCTTAGGTCCTCCAAGTTCTTCAATGTCACAAAATGGAATGGGCAAGCGCATTGACATGCATGCTTCAGCATACAGTGTGGAATACAAGAGAAACTATCCTACAAACTCACTCACAAGAACTCACCAGTCGTCAACCCTCAAACGAAACAATACTAATTCATCAAATTCATCTCATCTCTCCAGACATCAGAGTTTTGGTAGAGGGGACAACCCTCCTCCTGCTCCACAAAGAGTAGACTCTATACATTTCAATGCTGCTCAAGGGCAGACAGTGACTCTTACTAGGCAGCCTAGTATCAATGCATATAACTCACTGCCCAGGTCAGGTGTAAAACGTACTCCCTCCTTAAAGCCAGACGTACCACCCAAACCTTCATTTTCATCATCTATTATGCCCAATGATGCATGTACATAATTGGAGCCGGAAGTTGGAATACCAGCTGAAAAGAAATTGCCATTATGAGCCAGTGTACTGCAAACTTCATCAAAAAATTTCAGTTTCCAAGAAGGCTATTGTTAAGCTAAGGACTCTTTGGAAAGGAAAGTGAGATATTTTCTTATGAAATTCTGTGATGTATGGTTTATGTTTGCAACTGCAGGACTTGCACACAATCTAAACAGTTTTCACTATTAATAACTTTATCCCAGAACATCACATCTCATGAGCCAAAAGCACAAAGTTGAATGTTGAACGTTACCTCCTGAAATTCCTCTTGGATTCGAAGAGTAACAGACAACAAGAAGGAGAACTAGACGCATGACTTCAGATGATCTAACTCATACTTAAGATTGGCGGACGTTTACTACAGACAGATACTGTGAAATGCCCATCAGTGTTACAGCCGCTTGATTAGCAGATGGACGACGAACTGGGCACGGCTACTCTCGATCTCTGCTACTCTTCTCTTTATTGAATAACATGTGACCAGTTAACAATAGTAACTTCAATTATTTATTGTTCATTTTGTCTTTCCTAAGGAAATGACTGTCCTGCAAATCACCTTCTGAGCAGCTTTGTGGACAAAAATAAAGAAATAAATTACAATGAACTTATGATTCTTATTTAACATGATACTGCTAACTGGAGTAGTTGAGTTATTTTATTATTATTATTTTTTTCCAATAAACTGTCAGAGGAAATCATTTTGAGCTGGCATTCTAAAATTTGTGTTTGGATTATATTTTACTCTCCATTTTTCATTCCTTCCTTTTTCATCATCATTCTTTAAACAACAAACCATTAAAAAAAAGTAACTCTTTCAGATCCGGCAAGGGGTTTGTGACTTTTCAGATTGGACAGGATTTAAAGGGGAATATTTATTTTTCATTTGTTGGAAGAAATCACTGGCTGGGCCTTTGATTTTTATTTCTATTTTTTTTTTTTTTTTACAAGCCAGGATCTCATTTTAATTTGACTTCAAGTAGGAACTGTAAAATCCTTCTTGTTACTTATCTTGCACTTCTCTGCATATACCATTGCTGTCAACATTGCCTTGTCAGTAGTGACTATTTTCTGTGAAGGCACTATTTTGTGTTGTGCCATCCTATTTCATGTTGCATGTAAGTCAACAACTGAAATCCACCAATGGTGCGAACTTGAGTAATCTGCCAGCTTTTAGACCATACAAAGACTGATCTCACAGGTTGTTTATGGGAAGACTTTATCTGTGAATAACCTTCTCTTCCACATGTAAATTTGTGCCTTACACCCTGAGTTTTGTGTACTTGTGATTTGTAGTTCCTAAGCCTTCTCCTGACATATAGTTACAGATATTTATTTACCCATACCCCCTCTTTTCCTGACCAGTGCTTGCAGTGCCTGCTGGGTATCTTGGAGGTTATAACATAGTAGCTTGGAGAAGAATGTAGCGGTAATACAAAACTCCATCATCCCTCGAACAACACTGCACCCGGTAATTTATGTGATCATTCTGGATGTGCCAATTTTGTCCTCGGTCCACCCTTGTGTCATGCAAACAGTATGTCGACTGTTGTGGGTGACATTTTCTTTTCCTAATCTTCTCTCTTCTACACGATCATATCATTTCAGTATGGTGAGGATATGCATCAACTAATGTACTGTCTTTATGTCTGGTGTGCACACTGGATGTAATGCGGAATGTGACTAGCTGCCTTCCGTAACAACTGTCCTAACCACACTCACAGTATATATATGTACAGTCTGAAATGAAGTTAGTTTAATGCAGGCTGGCTCCTGCTGTAATTGAATACTGATAGAATAGGGTAAACCTGAAGGACATTACATGGAAAAAAATCCCATTTGGTGATATTTTTCCCCCCTTTGCTTAGTTTATGGGTATATTAAAATACTTTAACATCATCATTCTATTAAGACCTTGTGGGTTTTTGTTTTGTTTTTTTCAAACGCTTTTTCTGTTGACTTTTATACCAGTTTTTCTGATTTTAATTTTTTCATTGACTAAAATGAGTTATTGTAAGACCCATTAGGGTGTGATTTTTAGAAAATCAAGATGGTTTAGAAGATTGTGAATAACAAGGGTGGTTGCATATCATTCCATTTTCTGTCTGTTGATTAACTCTGTGTACTTTTCTGTTCTCTGAGATTCTAAGTCTTGTATGTCCATCAGGTTGATATGACTCTGTTTGCATTTACCATTGTTTTTAGCATGTTGTTCACTTTACTGCTATTTATTTCTGTTTAACTAATGGAATATGTAACTGATGATTCTCAGTGTGTCAGAGAGAGATTTCTATTCCTAGGCAATTCATCTACCCAGCTACTTTAGGAGGGGTTCATCTTTATGCACGCTACAAGCATTAGGGAAGATGTATAATGAGCAAGGAAGAGCCAAATTAATGTGATAATGTAGAAGAAGGTAGCAATTACTGTAATAAATGGATAACATCATTGTTTCTTATGAAATATTAAAGAATCAGAATGTGATAATACTGTATGTGTATATAGGATAGGATAGGCTTACATTTTGAAAACTTAATACATTGCTTGAGGAATAGTTGTATTAAAAAACGTATGTGCTAGAGAAAGTAGATGTGCATTTCCCTGTAGAGGGCTGTAGAGATCTACCCCAAAATCACAAATAAGGTGAACAAGTCAAACCTCAAATATTATCAGCCGCCTGTTTAAAGGGCTATTTCCCATCTCAAGTGATGGCAGATTGCTAGGTTAGGGCATTGCTTTATGATCAGTGGGGGTCCAATATCTGGGACCCCCCACCCAATCCTTAATGTTAGGGGGCTTTGGTGCTGATTCAATGGAAACTTTAAAAGGAATCCCCATTATATTACCCCATCATTTTTAAGGCCCAACATTATCAACATTATATACTAATAACTTTCTTGCTAAAATTCTGAATTCAATGTATAAAGCCTAAAAATTTGCTAATTTGTTTTCCCAGAAATGTCATTACTTTCATGTTGCCTGAGTTGCCTGTTACCAAGAGTCATCAGGGTAGCCTCTGGCAGCTTTTCCCCTTCCCACCAGCCTTTATTGATAGATCCCTCCTTATATGAAAATGGAGACAAATCAATTAGTCAAAGTCAGTGGGATGGGGAGAAGCTGCCAGAGACCACCCCAATGATTTATTTTTCAGGCAACATTAAAGAGATTCCTTTAACTATGTCTTGCAGAGGGTTTGGAGCAGCAATATAAATGTATCAGCAAAAAATGTGTTGGACCTTAAATCAAAATAGATTTTAAGGGTAAGCATTCCCTTTAAGGCCTAGATGACTATTTGTATGAATAAAGTTGATCACAATGCATTTCAGGAAAGAAGTGATGAGGAACATTAAAGTACACTAAAAAGAAATACTTAATTTACATGTAGATTTATATAGGCAAGAAAAAGTACATAAAAAGTTATACTTAAATGAAAGTTATTTTGTTTACTACAAAGTAATGAAATTTACCAAATAACGAAGTTACCACTTTTCAGAGAACTTATATTTGGTGAAGTTTATATTGATGAAAACATTGAACGTACATTTTTTACACAAGTGGCTATTTTTTCCTTTGCTATATCTTTATATTTACTTTAATCAGGTTTTATTCTGTTTTACATAAACCTACGTGTGCCTTTGCTATCCACCCTTGCTATACACTGAGAGATTGAACAAATTCAGACTCCTAATTGTGTATTGTTGTAAGATATTGTGATGTCACCAAATTTTTTCTCCATCTTCATATCCCTTAACATCCGATACACAAATTAATGTATGTTGTACAAAAATTGAAAAAAAAATCTTTATTACATAAGGTAATAAAAAGACTGTTCTAAATTCGGTTGTGGCTTATGTGTAATCTGTTAAATTAGTGTCCATAGAAATTGGAGATGAATATTATGAACAGAGAGAGGATATTGGTTTAGTTGTTTGATTAACCCCCCCCACCCCCCGGCCTTTAACGCTATATAGTTGTAGTATGCTTGATTATGAGCATACTTAACATCTGTTTGTTCTAGAAACAAACAAAAAAACACCATTATAAAGTGTATTCCCAATTTTAGCATTTAGATAAATGGGTAATGAACCGGACAAGCAATTCTTTCTTCATAGCTGATCAAGGACTACATTCTTCATAATGTTCTTTCTTCATTGCTGATTAGTGGATTAGTGAGTACATACTATACTGTATATGTACATCCTGTAGATAAAGGAGCCTATCAACTTACTTGCATGTAAAGAACCATTAAAGGGGTTGTCGCTGTTATTGTCCTAAAAAATAAGCTATTCTCATTTGCTTAAAGAGGTTTTCCAGGTTTAGAAAAACATGGCTGCTTTCTTGCAGAAATAGCACCACTCTTTTCCTCTGGTGTGGTTTTGCAGCTCAGTACCAATGAAGTGAATACCCACACACAACCTGAGAATGGGAGTGTTCCTGTTTTTTGCAAAAAAATTATTTGTATCTAATGCCAGTCTGAGGAGTGAAGTACGTAAAATGTTACTAGAATTTGTGCAGTGCTGCAAATGTACTGTAAGGGCCCTATTCCACTGGACGATTATCGTTAGCATAATCGTTAACGATTAACGATCTCAAACGACCGCTATTGCGAAAGACCTGAAAACGTTCACTCATTTCCATGGAACGATAATCGTTACTTATGATCGTAATTGCGATCGTTTCTTCTTCCGTATTTCTTCGCTATTGCGTTCGTATCTATTGCAAACGACCGAACGATGTCTTATTCAATGCAAACGATTTGCGAACGTTTTGCGAACGAGCAACGATAAAAATAGGTCCAGGTCTTATAAAGCGATCAACGATTTGTCGTTCGGTCGTTAATCGTTACTGCATTTCAACCGAACGATTATCGTTTAGATTCGAACGATTTAACGATAATCTGAACGATAATCGTCCGGTGGAATAGGGCCCTAAGTGTTTCTTTGGAGGAGTAGGAAAAAAGAGCCCTAGTTGGGAATTATTCAAGTTCTATACTGTGTGATTGGTTGGCGGTTTCAGCATGACAATAATGAAGTTCAAGTCTTGTACATCATGCTGCTAGACTCTAGGCAGGTGTTTTGATGGGGGAGACATATGATAAGGATACAGGTGGGACAATCACACCTACACATGAAAGGAAGCCTGAAGCTGATATAAAATCATGGGTTTCCCCACTTATTGTTGAAATGCTGACAAGTGTACAAGGTTACGAGTAGAGATGAGCGAACCTGCCGAGGTTCGGGTTTGTATGAACCTGAACTCTCTGCTTCTGATTCCCGCTATCTACCCGCTCCGTGGAGAGAGTGGATACAGCCGGTGGACCGCCTGGAAAACTGGGATACAGCCATAGCCATAGGCTGTATCCCAGTTTTCCAGGCGGTCCTCCGGCTGTATCCACCCTCTCCAAGGAAGGGGTAGACAGCGGCAGTCAGAAGCCGAGAGTTTAGGTTCATACAAACCCGAACTTCGGCAGGTTCGCTTGCACCATGCACTTTTTGGCCCCATATTATTGCATTTTGAGAGCTTAGGCCTGCCCCTAGGGTCAGCTTTTCATCTATTTACAAAAATGCATATACATATTGTGTCTCTTATCAGAATATATATTAAATACATAATAGATATAGTTAAAATGGATTAGAAAAAGGTATTTATAGACTTAGAAATGACAGGTGCCATTTAAGACATATCATATTTGACAGTCAAATGACAGGTGTGTTGTAGTGTTTATTGCTACTTGTTACAGTGGCTTCATTTGACTGTATAAAATATGATGCTCAACAGGATGTGATGAAAACCTTTTATCACTGTGAGTAATAACATATAATAATATACAAATATAAAATTATGCAATGTGCATATTTGTTTCTCATAGTATAGCTAGGGAATGGCTGCCTCTCCAATGACTGCCAACAGTGCAGGTCAGCACTTGAAAAGTAGTTCCTTGCTCTGTAATGTACTTACACATGCTATGAATTATATGATGGGGAACGTCTTAAGTGATCTTACACTGCTAATCACATTGCGCCTTTTCCAGGCCTTAATTTGATCATAACTATGATCTCATCTCTACTAGTGCTGATATAGTATTCCAGCTGAAACCTGTGTTATAACTACCATAATAATGGATGTGTGCTAGGAAACCATATGTATTTGTTTTATTTATTTTTAGTAATAGACTTGGGGGAAAATGGCTTCCGTCAGAGGTCCCGTACCTTCTGGCACAGTGATTTGCAGGTACAGTGAAAGGTAAGCAGGTGCTACCTTTCATTTTCACCCCTGCCCCTGCTGATTCTAAAAAAAAAAAAAAAAAATCTCTAGACTTCTCCTTTAACATTGAAATTCCAGTAAAATACATTGACATTGGTTGCGCAGAAAATATAAGGCACTAAAATGAAGCAGAATAATTATGTAAACCCTTACTTGAAGAATTAATTACCCCTAGTGCTTTTATACTGTGCTAGACTTCCTAAAGAAAAAGCCTGAGAATAGTATGAGTATACACGTGAGACATGGCTTGTTCCCCGGATGAAGTTTAAAGAACCTAGGACATAAGCTAAACAAACCAAAATGTGTTTAGTTGTTTCAGTTGTAGTGGATACAGAGGCAGTGAAAAATAAAATAAACCTAACTAGCATTTTAGGGGTGGTGTTGGTGAGCGATCTCTGTCCATTCGGCAGGGGGTGGTAAAGGTAGTCTTCAGTTCATGGTTGTCAATAGACCTTCTTGGCAGGTAGATGTGCTGTCCCAGTCATCTAGCCTTTACAATTTGTACCTTATCAAGGTCAATCTGGTTTTTATTCTTGCCATTTCTTGTGCTTCCGAAACATCAACTAGATCTAAATATGCAGTTGTTGGTTAATGTATCCCACCACTTCACAGGTTCCATTGTCATAAGGTAGCCAATGTAATTCATTTCACCTGTCAGCAGTTTTACTGTTGGAACATGTTATTACTGCTGAATATATATACACTGAACATTGAAAGTGTTTGTGTAGTTATGTCAAGCTATTATAAAAGGCCTACTATAAATGCTGCAAAGAGTTAAAAAGTGTGAGTTCTCTTAGAAAAAAATCAGCTCCTTTTTACTTGGATTCTGTATAAAAATCAGAAACCATACATACTTTGACAAGATATTCGTTGCAGATGAGATACAGTATGGTCAAACTGCATTCCAGAAATGGGAAACAAAAGCCACTGTAAACTATACACTATGGACCTGTGTAGATTACAGCCAATAACGCTTCGGCTAAGTGGGCCTTTGGTGGCAATAAATACAGTATATAAATACTTTATTTGCAGTCCACAGTAAGGGTTTTTATAATGTTACTCTCACCTTTTACCAGGAGGTATCCAATTTAACTTTGCTATCTTTTTTATATATTTTTTTTAATAATTTGTCTTCTTTATTGGTTACTAATAAGAATAACAGATGTCTACTGATCAAGGTCAAGAGGCTGTCAGTGCCATTTGTGTTATTTTTACTGAAATGTATAGTGCTATTTTTTATAAAGACATTGTAGAAATATCCCAAGCTTGTGGGTCCCCTCCAGTGCTGCCACTGGGCCCCAAATTTCAGATATTGACCAGGAAGCAATATAAACATATGCATTCCCTCTCCAAAAAGGTAGTGAAAAAATACCAATGAGTGCTTTCCTATCTTCCATACCCATAATCATCGCTATTGATAAGAACAGCCCCTACTCTTCCTTATTTCAATTCAAGAACAAATCAGATGCTATTTTGTCTAGTAAGATAATTTTTAAAGAAGGTAAAAAACCCTGTGAGTTAGAAACCAATTTTCCAGAGATAAATATCTTCCCAAATGGAATTCGGAATAAATCTCTGGATCACCGATCCTTTTTATAATTTATTAGAAACATAGAAGATTGTTGAAAGAATAAAAACATCTAGTCTGCCTTTTTTGTTATTTCATTTCTTATTATCCTAGGATAGATATATGTTTATCCCAGGCATATTTAACCCCTTCCCCACATATGAGATAAATGTATGACATAGAAGTCTGTCATTTAGGGATACAGTACATGGCATTCATTTACATCATAAATTCCAGGAGCTGTATGAAGCAAGCTCAGGACCTAAGCTCGCTTCATAGAGGGTGAGGACTAGCTGCTATCAGCAGCCGGGTCCTCACTGTTAATGACAGACAACAATGATTGTGCTCCCGCCCCTTAATAACACCTTAAATGCAGCCGAATACTGCATTTAAGTGTCAATGATAGCTCCTGTCAGTGGACAATCAGTGTAACTGCGAGGGTCCCAATAATTTCCCCTGACTTCTAGAGGTCTAACCGTGCAGTCCGATCGGCAGTCTGGTCATAGAGTCTGCCTCAGGCAGACTCTTCGTGCTGAGCTTTAATAACATCGGTTAGTGCTATGCAATGGCATATCACTGAACAGTGTGTGCAATTTAATGATTGCATGTAATAGTCCTCTAGGGAGATTGCTTTGGCTCTTAGAAAGAGAGGAGGAAACAACAAAAATTGGCCAAAATCCACTGTGTATAATCAGTTACTGTAGATTTACCAACCACATCTGCTGGAAGTTTGTTGCAAGCATCTACTACTCTTTCAGTAAAGTAATTTCTCTCCTGAACATTATTTAACCCTTTAACATATTTAAGTTGTCTATTGACTTTAACCTGCAACATTGTTACACTCCAGAAATGTACAGTATTCAGGCCCCTTTTAAACTCTTAGTGAGTTAACCACGACCTTTACCCCCCCCCCCCCCCCCCCGACCTTCTTCTTTACAGACAGTTCCATAGTATCACTGTTCCTATGGTGAAGAATCCCATTCCAATCCTTTAAGGTTATGTTCTAAGTAAAAATGACAGCTGTATTTTTGGGCGGCTTGCACTTTAGAGCCAAATAACGTGCTGACCATGGGTAATGATGGCCGTGCAGTAAAAACTCAAAATTCCCTTTGGGAGCATAGCCTAAGACTGTCCATGATACTTAGATATTATATTCAGAAAAATGTTAATTTCTGAAGTACCACCAGCTGTAAGGAATTATTACATTGGAACATGTAACTCGGTAGATGATTCTTCTTCATTCTGTGCCAGTCTTTCTAAATATTTTAAACTTATTTTTACAGAACTGCAAAAACAATAAAAAAAATGAAGTAAAAATAAATAAATATATAGAAATAAAAATAAATCAATCAATCTAATTTTGTGATCTTGGTGATCTTGGATACCTTCATTTTCCATTCTCTATTTTTCCTGTAACATTTTCACAGAACTACAATGTTTGTACTAAGTTTATCTCTGAAATCTTTCAAGTATTGCCACTTGTCTTTACTGTATTTGTCTCATAGATCATTGAAATAGACATCTAGGACGGTGTTCCAGTTTTTCACAAATTCCAATCTAAAGTGGTACCGAGGGAGATAGCAGCTGATACTTTACTAGAACTAAGAGCACTTAGAATCTGCTTGCCATCAGATCCAATCACTCTTGTGTGGATTTTCTGTAGCATAATGGATGAATTAAATATGTATCTTAATGCACTTTGATCAGTCTCTTCTGTTCCATAGTAATTAACTGTGACAATGCCTTGCAAGCTGCAAATTCTCTGAATTTATCTTTTATCTTTAAATCTTTAAAATTTATTTTATTCTGCAGAGAGCAGACTTGCATTCAGTATTATGTATGGTTGTCCATTTTAAACATGATCCATCTTTTTAACAACATTTTGTGTCATCCAGCATCTAACTCCATGCATGGCTATAGTCTTTGTTAGTTGTTAAGGCATTTGAAAAGTCCCTTGTATTGTATTGTTTTTTTTCCTACTTGTGGCTCAAAAGTTAACTGAAGAAAAACCATCTCCACCACCCTCTGTTCATTATTCTGTTTCTATGGCTTGCAGGGGTTATTCAGGGTTCAAAAAAACTGCTTACACACAAAAAAGGCACCACCCCTGTCCTCAGGTTGTTTGTTGTATTGCAGCGTGGCACCATTCACTTCAATACCCCACGCATACTGAGGACAAGAGTGATGCAGTTTTTGGATGAAAGAGGCCACCTATTTCTAACCCCTTTCACAGGAGACTCAGCGATTCACAGACTGATAAGTTAATTTTGTTTTTTTGTCTTAACCTCCGCTCCTGTAGCCCCACCTGCCTTATGAAAGACACTCCACTCCTGTAGCCCCACCTGCCTTATGAAAGACATCACAGTGCAGCGGCAGCTGTGTGTTACCCTTCACAATATTTAAATTTGAGTAAAAATAAAGGCGGATGGATGTACATTGCAGAAGAGTAAAAAAAATTGTATACAAGCTGGAAATGACCCAAATATAGTCACTTTTTGACAACATTCCGGGACTGTGCCAGTCCATGCACAGATACATTGGCACCCGATTTGGACATGGTGTAAATATACTGTATCTGTGCCTTAGAGGGCACAATTGTGTTGTGAGTGCCCGCTTACAGCACTGCTTTGAGCCCCTGGCAGTATATCCCACTCTTATGGGTACAACTTTGATGCTTTTTTTCAGAGGTAACATTTTTGTGCAAATATGTTTAAGGGTTTTTTTTTTTTAGAACATACATGTTATTCATCCTAGAAGTTTGATACTAGCTATGAGGCAGGGATCTAATGTACTGTATCTATGAGATGTAAGATGCCCATACTTGACCACTTGTGACTGTCCACTTTGATGTGCAAATACTGGAGCTATAGCAACCAATCAGATTGCAGCTTGTAATTTTTCAAGCAGCATAATAAAAATGAAAATGTAATCTGAGTGCCATCTACAACTACTTCACCCTTCTTTTTCACAAGGCTCAATAAATGTTCCCCTAAGATTTAGAAAGCTGTCAATCACTAAAAGCCTGCAACTCACAGATACACCAGACTCCTGCCTCACATAGCGGGCATTGTGTTAGAATAGGTTCTACCAAATGAGATATATTCACACATAACTGTAAGTGACAGATCACTGTTTGATCTAGTAGATGGGCAAAATCCAAAATGCCAATCTATGCCCACAGAGTAAGAGATGCATATAAATAAAACCTAGATTGATAGGGACAGAAGACAGCTCCAAATAATGTTAAAATTTTAAAAATATTTTATGATTGTTTGGGCATAAACAAAATCATACCAGTAAAGTACAGTACAAAAGAAATTATATTAAAAACCATATAACCAATGGGATACAAAAAAAGAACAGTAAAAACAGGGAGTAAAGGGGTCTACACCAGGAGGGGGATCATAGAGACAGGGAGTTGTGCTTGGACTGTAACTGAGAAAGTAATAGCACTGGAATATTTTCAAATTGTTGCTAACTTGCTACAAACCTATAATTTGGGGGACCATTATGTATATATCACATTCTGTGAAGTACAAGCCAAGTGACCCAGAACTGTGGTTTTCCACCAAGAACATTCCTGACATCAGTATCGGCACAATGTACTTTTCTTCTTCCAGTGTATCATTATTTTTACACTATGGTTTCACTGCGCCCAATAACTTCTTCCTGCTGAAGCCTGAATGACTTTCACAGGTTGAATTGTGGAATTGTTTGCAATATTTATTTCACTGATACAAAGAAATGACTAAATAAAACATGAACCTTGAAGCTTGGATTATTATCTGCCTTTTGAATCTGTTCCCATAAACCACATAATAAATAATGCTGCCATGATCACTAATTTTAGAAAAAAATATATACAGGAATCACTGGCTTGATGTTTAATCCATGGGCTATGATTGGACAGCAGCAACAACTTTATTCAAGCAGAAGAGAAGCAAAAATGACCTCATTACTGTAAATAGTGTGATAGGAAAATGTCAACGACATAGTTTAGAGAGAACATAGACTACAAAGAATTGTTGGGGACATTCCACTTAAAGGGAGACTATCAGCAGCTTAGAAGTATCAAAAGTGCTGATATCTCCTTATAGTGCACAGGGCCCTGAGTATAAAGGTAAGTTTCTTATTAGCATAGTGATTAAATTTATAATAATGACGGCATTAAAAGGTAAGAATCTTGCCTTCATCCTAAGTGCCCTGTGCGCTATAGGGAGATATCACCAGGTTAGATAATCCTTTTCTGCTGATAGTTACCTTTTAAAGCGCCTCTGTACCCACAATCTGACCTTCCCCCCCAAAACCACTTGTACCTTCGGATAGCTGCTTTTAATCCAAGATCTGTCCTGGGGTCCATTCGGCAGGTGATGCAGTTATTGTCCTAAAAAACAACTTTTAAACTTGCAGCCCGTGCCAAACAGGAGTATCTGTGCCCTAACTTGGCACCACCCCTCCGTCCCTCCTCCCCACCTTCTTCATCATTAGGAATGCCACTGTAACATTTACTGCTGTCTGAACATTGCACAATAATCACAGTTAGGATCCTATTAAAACTTAACCTTTATTATATACTAAATTTAAAAATATACTAACACCATAATGTGGGAGTGTATCTAGAAAGGGATACTATAGGGTGAGTGGCGTTAGGGGTAGTACGGGGCAGGGGTCGCCCTTTCTAGGGCGATCACCCCGCTACACCCTGAGCGAGCAGGGATAGTGTGGTACACCTATAGGGAGCTATAGGGATTGTTACTCCTACCACCTATCCACATACAAGGATCTGCTCCTCTGTTGACTGGCCTATGTACGGACGTATGCACTTTATTTAGATGGTTTACATGACATTTTTATCAACGTATTTATATACTGTCTATGAACTAATTATATTGTATTGACCGACGTCTATATAGGCTATTACTGTATATATATAGGCGTGTGGACTTCGGGTCCGAATAAGTGATAGTGGAGGGTTTTTTTGCGCACATTATGGTGTTAGTATATTTTTAAATTTAGTATATAATAAAGGTTAAGTTTTAATAGGATCCTAACTGTGATTATTGTTTATTTTGAGGGTTCCATATATAGTCAGATTACACTTTCTGGACTTTTCTGTGATTATATGTACTGAACATTGCACAGCTGCTTAACAATCCAGCCCATGTTCAGTATTTACACAGCTGATGAATAGGAGGCAATCTGCCAGGAGCATTTCTAATGATGGGGAGGAGGGACAGAGAGGGTGTGCCAGCCTAATGCAAACACAATCTAGGCCACGCCCATTGGGCATGGGGCTGCCAGTTTAAAAGTTGTTTTTTAGGACAATGACTGCATCACCTGCCAAACGGACCGCAGGACAGATCTTTGATTAAAAGCAGCTATCTGAACGTACAAGCGGTTTGGGGGGTCAGATTGTGGGTACAGAGTTTAAGTACATTATTATGAGAGCCATCTTGCCTGAGCTGCTTTTATGTCTGATTTTTTTCAGTCTCTCAGAATACTCTGGTGTTTTGGACTCTGACCTAGGTCAGCAGCAGGACATTGTATGCATTGATGCTCACAACTACTGGTGCTGGTTAGAACCTTATGTTTCAGGCTGGTGTCTGGTTAGCATTAGGGTCAGAGCCATTTTAACTCACCACTGGGCCCAGCAAAACAGTTTTATAGATTCTCCTCCTGAGTATTTGTAATAATGTTAGTGTCTATACATTCAGGTAACATAAAAAAATATTACATTTTTTTATTTTTTAATTAATGGAAACATCTGAACTCAGGAAATTTCATTAGCTCTTCCTTTTCTTCAGAATTGAGTTATTTGTGTTCCCTTTTCTGGCCCAGATTGCTATGAAGACTTATTGCAGCACCAGCTTGATGATACTTCTGCAATCTACAGTGCCAGATAGGTAGTGGCCCAGACAGTAATAATGCCCCCACACACAGTAAAAAATGTTTGTGCCTCCATCCAGGCTCCACACAATAAAACTGCTCTATTTTAGACCCCATATAGTAATGGTGCATTTCTTTAGACAATAGACACCAATGTCGCCCCTGTAATGCATGATACATTCGTTATGCCTCTTCTAGGCCCAACATGCCTGCCTTTGTGCTCCACATGTGTATACTAATGACTCCTTTTGTTCTTTCCCCACACAATATCCATTTTAAATTTAGTTGAAATTAAATAAAAATTTAATAAATCCTGCTATGAGCAGTGCAGCCAAGGTCTTTTTAATGCCATTTTGTTAGCAGTCTGACACAGGTGGGACCATTTTGGGTCCCTAACACCTTGTGCTATAAGTGTCTAAGAGCAGGCAGTAATGCTGGTAACATGCCCTGAGCCAAGGAATCTGTGGTCTAGTACAAAAAATAGGGCAGGAAGCTGATAAATTTGCCTATACTTTGGAGCACTCCCACAGTACTCTCGCAGCTCAGAAATGGGATGGACCATACACAATAGATATGCCTCTCTTGGACTAGCACTAAGCCTACAAATTCTATTTAGTGGTGGTCCAAAATAAGCTGCCTCAATTTTTGCTTCCATTCTCTATTCCATCCCCTTTCCCGTAAAACCAGGTCAGATATACTCAAATATTCTATAGATGTTCACAACCACCAGCATACATATTAGGCACAGTCCTTGACCATAAAGAAGGATTCTCAAAGGTTCTTAATCAATGCACAAGACATAAAACACAGTAGGGCACATTTACAGTACTCATTCTGTGTTAGATATGCATTCTTCTTCTATGGCATGTTACATGTAAATAAACAGTACAGCCCCCATAAGGCTAGGGTCACATCTGTGCCGTAGGCTCCATTTGAGGCCTTTATTGCAGATTCCCTTCCGCAGCGGTAAATGGACCAAATAAAGTTCAGCAGACCATGTTGCAACAGACCGCTTATGTCCAACATTTTTCATGATCCCAATGAAACAATAAAAATGTTTACACTTTTTTAGATTCTGCAACTAAGTCCTGAAAGCAATCCAAAATATCGGAGCTCCGGCGCTAAATTGTACCATATATTAATTATACAGCAGTAAAGGTAAATAAACCTGTAAAGATTTATTTACCTACTCAAAGGCAGACTATTTGTATATACTGTACAGACAGTATATAGTATATTAAGAGCAACAAAACAAACAGTAGTATATTGCAACAGTCTAATGTCTATGAGGCATAGATCTCACTGAAGGTTAAAAACAGTATGTTTCACTCTACAGCCATGTGAAAGAAGATAAAAAAAAAATAAGGATTTTGACTTTACTAGTAGACCATTTTCCCAGAACTGCGAACATTAAATTATCTTAAGTGACCTTATACTTGCATCAATGTAATCTGTTTTGGCAAGCTCAAGAATGGCCTGAGGTGCTGCTTGAAATCTTCTCCAAATCCTAAACTTCACAAATGCGTGCTCATCTTTACTCAACTAAATATAGCTGTCGGAGAGCTGATCCTTTTTATAAGACGTATTCTACTTCGACCACACATCTTATTTCTCTCATTATGCTCCTGAAACAAACAAAAAAAATATGTACGGTTATCTTTTTGTGCTTTCTGAAAATTAATACAGGCAAAAGAGTGAGTAAGTGTGAAAAATGTCATACTCACATGACACCAAGGTACGTTGATCACAAGCTTTCCACCTGCTCTGGCACTTAGGATGTATCTAAAAACAGAAACAATTCAACAATTCAACCTCAGACAGCAGTGACGACTCTATCACAACCTAATAAAGAACACGCTATCTTTTCTAATAATAAATACCAGCTCCTTCCGACTGCAAAAAAAAATTGTAATCTGCCGGCAATGTGAAGTATGACAGTAGAGCACATCTGCATTTAATTACATTCCATCAATATCCAGGTCATGGCTTTTGTTCTGTCAACCAATCTCTTGTTTGTTTATACCCATTACTCCACGTAGGCTGTCAACATATCCAGAAGGGTAATAGCAGAGAAATTGGAAAATATAAAAATCAATGTAATGTCAAATCATCCACATCAACTCCTTGGCCTGAAAGCAACATAGTCGAGCTCTGGGGCTGGAGAAGAAATCAGCGACCCATCTGTTTAGTATTTCATGAGAAAGTTTTACTTTATTTAACAGAATGGTTAATTGAATTAGCTGGGAGTTTTGATTCCCCATCCATGTTTCAGTTGGAAGTTCAACAGCTGTGAAAAAAAAAGTTTGCTTGGCGCTTTATATGATCTAATAAAACAATTACAACTAAAATATCTATTACCAGCTGCATCGAGAGTCATTGCCCTTGAGCATAATAGAAAATATGTATACGGAAAACTATCAACATTTTCGCCATAAAATATCCGAATGTACAGTCATTACCAGGAAAAAAAATTTTCCCGAAGAGATAAACATTGGTACTTAAATTTTTATCACCCGGTTAGGCTCAGGCCGTGGGATTGTATTGTAGCAGTTATCTGCCTATTCCTCCATTTTCTGTCACTGCCAAGAATATATCTTGATTTTCCCAACTCAGAATAGCCCAAGGAGATTGGATTTTGGCCAAGTTTCTATTATCAGTCTGGCCCCGTTCTTCACTTGGTGCTTTGCAATTGATTAAAGTATGTGCTTGTATTTTTCTTTTTCTATGATTCACACTGTTTCCAAAACTTCCAGTGTAAGAATGTTTATAGAATTGCAATGAATAGCGAGATAATAGCTGAGAGATAACACCTGTAACCTTGATTCCGCACAGAACATGATACATTCAGTTTGGTTCATAAAAGAGACGATTCTTGCTTGTAACAAATCAACACTTGACCGCTTCCTTGTCAAGACTTTGAAGCAAATGATAACAAAATAATCTGGTTTTATGTTTGGTTATGTTTTACCTAAGAGAATGCAGCAACACATTTTCCCCTCATAATAGAAATTCAATTGTTTATTTTAAGAGTTGACAAAAATCAATATTCTACTTTCCTCTGAAGATTATACAATCAGATGAGAGATTTCTGGAGATGGTGTTTGGATCTTATGAAGCTGCGTTCTAGCCCTTGAACAGAAATGTTGTTTTCTCAATGTTTCAGTTCAGTTGGTATCATATTTTCAGAGCTTTTCATTGAATATTTTCTGGTATTTTTTCTAAGATGCAAACTTCTAAAAGAAGATATGATACTTTTTCTCATATAGACAGCTAAGATTTAGAATTTTAAAGTTTTTTTACATAAAGAAATGTTGTATCTCTTTACATGAATGGAGTATACTGATAATAATTGTCATTTTATGAACTGGTCTTAAAGGGATTGTCCAGTGGAACACAAAAGATACTAATGGCTCATAGTTTCATAAAAATAATAAACAAGCTATAATCACCTCTCTCACTTGCAGTCACAGTGGCTCCTGGTCCTCTTGACTTCTTTTGGTCTGTGATGTTGTGACTATTTAGGAACTGCCTCACTTAGGCAGGGTGGCAATTTAAAAAAATCCATGTTTAATGTTTGGTCTGAGCTCCCGGTAACTAGGCATGAGGGTGAAACTGTAGCGGCTTGTAGTCATGTTGCCTCCACCAAGTCTAGTTATTGGGGGCCAGGCCACCCCGCCGGAGATTGAAGACCTAAAGCAGGAAGAATCGGACTATGGAGCCACCATGGCTGCAGTGATGGGATGGGGTGGGGCAGGACTTATTATTATAAACACCTTTTGTAAAGGGCTGTAAGTGGCACAGAATTGGAAATTCATACATTTTCATGCAAGATGAGGGGTAAGCTATATTGGTATTCATTAAATAAATAAATAAATATATATATATATATATATATATATATATATATATATATATATATACAGGATCACTGCTCACCATAATCACACACTTCATAAGGAGCAACACTGAAGCTAGGAAAGCAAGCACTTGTTTACCCTGTGAAAGCCGCCTTTCGTTATTATCACTTCTTGACAGAAGTACATCAAGGTTAAAACACACTGGTATCACTAAAACTTACCTATGTTCACATCTATTAACTTTGTAACATCACCAGTATAAATTGGGATGTCAGCAAAATGGTATTTACTCTTTACAGAAAATATTTCTTATTTTCAGGCTAACATTCTTGTAACATTTTCATGCTGTCAATCTTATTTTAAAGGTGTATATATGTCTTCAAACCGATTAAAGTTAATAGTATTTTGCTAGTTTAGGTTTAAGCAGTCTATTATATTAAAATATAATGGCTTTCCCATTCTTTTATTTAGATGTATCAACTAGCATGGCGTTGACTGACGTTCTTCATGACAAGTCAGAATTCAGTGATACAGAAGAAGAAGAAAAGGGGGAAATTTATATGGCTCCCCTTTCGAGCCATTTTGAAACCAGAAAAGATTACTTCATGTTACAAGACATACAACCAGCAAAAGAAGAGCAACATAGTGCAAACGTTCAAAAGGCCGTGTCTGATGAAACGTTCAATGAGCTGCCAATGATGTCTCCATTTAACAGCGATCAAGTGCCGCCAGCAATAAGGAATGATATCAGCGAGCACACAGCACTAATATACTCAGAACAGACCCAGTTCCGGAAAACAATGTCAAGGAAGTTCAATGTTCTTAATGGCCATGTGAAGGATATTAGCAAATCCCTTAAACAGATTATGGCTTCAGAGAAGTCCAGTTCCGAACTTATCATGCAGCAGAATGCAATTTTGGAAAAAATTGCCTCAAACCTACTACTAATGTCTCAACATCACCAGCAGTCTGCACAGATGTTTGTGAGCGTTATGCAACAGGGGATACAACTGTTCAGTGCCTCTAAAGAAGCAACCCACGTTAGCAGGACTTGTGGTGGCGCCACTGAGACCTCCTCTTCTCTGAAGAATGAGCATGTTACTGCAGGCCCTAGTCCACTTAAGAGCAATCCTCGTCTTCATGGAGGTAGAATACACAGGCCCAGCCGTTCTCTTAATCCTCTGGATCCATCTGCTGTACTAGGCCATGGAAAGCAATAGTGACTAGTTTTGGCACAAAATATTTGTGTGCAGTTGGTACCAGTGGTAACCTTAGGTTGCCATATACTGTAAAACATATCATTGTATTCTTCTTATGAACAAAGAGATTTCAATCTCCTATGGATACTTCTAGTTTGCACAGCTCCACTTATATAGAAGCAGATTTTTCAATGGTAAGGGTATTCTATTTTATTCTAGAAAACTTGTATTTTTATTAATATTAAATTTTTTTCACAAAATATTTTTCTAAATCACTATGCAGTGTCGTAGGCCGATATTAAAATATTTCTATTTTTCTACTATATATTGAATTTAAATTTACAGCAATATGTAACAAGTTTTAATGCATTCCTTTGACACAATGCTTTCCCTATAGCATATAACGGGGCATATGATATAACACTTTATACTACAATTTCTATGTATTTTGCATGCTTCTGGCCAAGGACCTCTAGGTACATTCACAAACATGGTTCCTGACTGCATGAAGTGTCATTCAGTTAGTAAAATGTAGGCACTGTGTTGGATTTTGTAACTTACAGAGACTAGACAAACTGCACTAAATTGCAGAGGGCCCCATAAAAGGAAACCTTACCAATCTTCAATTGGTTTTATACAACAAAATATATAGTTTTATATACATTAGGCTCCTGCATTCCATTAAAAAAACATATATTTGGCATTAAGACTTGACAGTTGCATTTTTGTTGTTGCCATCTTCCAGTAATTGTAGACCGTTTTAGATATGATATACAGCACTTGCGGCCCTCTAGCTGTTGCATAACTATAATTCGCATCATGCTTGGACAGCCAAAGCTAAAGCTTTGGCTGTCCAGGCATGATGAGAATTGCAGTTTTACAACAGCTGAAGTTTGACACCCCTGATATACAGTATACACTATATAAATATGTATGTTACGTCCAAAATTTTATCAAAAACTGCATCAAAAAAAGCATTTATGAACCAAATCGCACAGTTTCTAAAGAGGGTTACAGATTCTGCTACAAAAGCAGGAAAATGGCAACAAAAACAGGATGTAAAAATGTGTATTTATGCTGCAGTTATTGCACTATAAACCATTCTATCATTGCTGAATGTTACTTTACCCTTATAGACATGCTACACAAGCCACTTACATTTGGCTTAATAAAATTATTGTAATCTTTATCTAATACCAACATATTCTGCAGCACTTTACAATCAAGCAACAGTAACAAATAAAGAGTCAAGGAGCTAAAAGGACTTACAGTCTAAACGGAGTGGGAGGTGTGAGGCCCCTACCGATTTCAAGAACAACTGAAGAGGCTCCGATTCCATATGTAGGCATAAGGACAGAAGTGAATCAAACAGCAACCATAGTGCAAACAAATCCAAGCTTTTTACTCCATGATCAAGTACAAAAAGAATGCAACTTTTCAACCCCAAGGGTCTTTAGGAAACCTATAGTATAGTATTCATACTTGGGGTTGAAACATTGCATTCTTTTTGTACCCGATCATGCAATGAACAGCTTTGTTTGCACTATGGATGGTGTTGGATTTTCTTTTTTCATAGAGCTTGTCATTAGCAGCAAAGTGACAGCAGGGAGAAAACAATACTCATAGCAATCGGTGGAGGCCTCAGTACCTGGAGCACTATTGATTTGGCATATCTCTGTGACACGTGATAGGTTTCATGAAATGACATCTACACTTTAAGGGATAAGCCTCTTGTAATGACAATTTGAATATAAATAAATCTACATAAACATGTCCCTCAGTCATTGTAAAGTAGTAGCAGGAGAGTTGAAGCAAAATCCCTTCTCTGCAATCTTCTTGTACTATGCTAATGAAAGCGCTCAATTGTGCTATGTCTTTCCTTATTATAAAATAATCATTAGATGCTGGATTAGTATTGGTCTATAAAGAATACCACCATTTTGGAGATTCTCTAACTAGTATAGATTATCTGGGTTTTATTAAAGTATGCACATATCCTGAAGAGAGGCCATCAATATTAGATCAATGGGGGAATTGACCTTATTTTTTTGTAATTGAGGTTCCAGCTATTGCAGCGGCCTACCAATCAAGTTAAAAAAGACACAACTGCAGTACCTAGAACAGCCACTATGAAAAAATATGGCAGATGCATATATAAGCACATGTAAACAATGCAGAGGCTGCTTCTTCAAAAAGCTGATCAACACAGGTGCCAAGAGTCGGATCCCTATCAGTACTGGTGGCCTATCCTGGGGATAGCAGTCAACAGAGCCCGGAATTGATTAATATAATACTATTACAAATTCTTCATGCTGCATAATGAAAGGCAGGAGCAGAAAATGTAAATTTCTGTAAAATATGTGAAACATAAATTTCATGACAAGTCATATACTGAGATCACATTGACAAGTTATATACTGAGATCTCATTGACAAGTCATATACTGCCATTTTTTGTGATCTGTAGCCTGTTGACAGGTTCAAAGACACCTGGCGTTCATGGCGTTATAATGGACCTACAGTATATATAATGCAAATCCCTAATAAGCTTACAAATTTCCTTCTTGGTGCTAGAATAGACCAGCTCTATGTTTTGCTATTATTATTTTTTTAATTATACAAATAAGAGTATTATGGTTTACATAACTATGCCTTTAAAGTATATATAGCTAAACAAAGAAAAACAACAACAATAAGCAATACAGGTATGGACTCTGTTTACAGATCCAGTTTTTCTACTTATTTTGGGATATGACAGAATTTTGAAGTCCCATGTATTAGGGGCTTTCATGGCTGCAGGCACCTGGGCACTTGTGTTTGTGGGGGCCCTTCTGCCACCAATCAGGACAGCCACCAATCAACAGCCGCTGACATCTGGGGGTAGACAATGGGCTTAGCCCTCACAAGCTTTATTCTGATCACAGAATCTTGTTCACCAGTTCTCATAATGACCGTAGTGACTATTTCTAAATCTATATCATAATAATGACCGAGGTCTTTTATGCGTTTTCTTTTTGGAAGATTGCCTTTCTTGTTATAGGTATTATGTTATTCCATATAAGGACTGTATTGTTATTAATGTTAGAAGCAGGTGATTGGCCGGTACATGAATGGAAGTAACGGATGTAATTATATATCTGTTCATAAAAGCCATTGTAGTGAAGCTAACTTATATGCAGTATACGGATTTATCTATGTGTAACAGTGTAGCAATTTTATCATGTAAGAATTCATAGGAATAATTTAAAAGTAAAAATTGTATTTTTGTAGCTATTTTATGTTTTTGAAGCTATGCCTGTGCTTTTTCTCTGAAACCTTTTTATTTTTATGTATAGATACTAGATTTTCAAAACTATCCACATTGTAGATAGATATCTAATATGTTTTTTTCACTTGTTTGTATTATTTGTTGAATAAACCTTTATACACATATCTCCTGGGTGCTTGATGGCATAACACCATTCTGTGTGGGACAATTACAAGCTGGTCGATACTTACAGTCAGGAACAGTAGGACACTGGTTTTGAGAGGAGCCGTGTTACTTGTATGGTTCTACCTGGAATCTTTTGTTCGCTTTATACACTTCTGAAGAAAAAAAAATTATAAAACAAATGGTCCCTATTGTAGTCTCCTGACCAGCAAAGAACATAGATGTTATTACGCTTTCAATCAGTATTTCTTAGTGTTTCGAGTCATCGACCCCCTACTCAAATAAATTACACAGAACAACCCCCAAGGCTTCTTTCATACTGTGCTGCGGTGTGAACTTAGAACACCAGTCCTAAAAGGCAATGAGATGTTTTCTACAAGTAACAACATACAAAATATTAAAGTGGAACAAGAGTCTTGTGAGCTCACAGAGCATTACATGATCCCCCAGCCTCAATTGCTGTTAAAAAAAATCATTCCTGATGTTATAGATTGTTACAGAAACAGAGCAATCAAAAAGTCATATGTGCCATTAAAATACAGTGTTAGATCAAAGAAAAAAAGTAGAAAAAAAAGTTATACCTTCCTTACAGTAACACTATAGGATAAACGAAAATGTCATAGCTAGATATAAGTGCAGCTTGAGTATGTCCAAATCCGATCATTCGCTGGACTTTGCTGATTGGTTGCTAGGGGCAACTAAGACAATTCTACTTTACACCAATTTGATAAATCTCCCCCATTGAGAGTAAACCAGACACCCTCTGCTCTGTTTAGCAGGGGGCACCTGGTTAAATGCTCGAGTCTGCCCTTGATTTTAATGGGGCTCATTGCTCTACTCGAGTAACAAACTCTTAGGCATTTTAGTGGCAACATTTAATGAGAATGTAACCTTTAATCACTCTTCAATTATACCTGTAGCCTCTTAGAGACTCTATTTTATGCAGTGTCAGGGTCTAACCCTCAGTAAAGAAGACTGCACTGTCCCAGCACTTTGACATGACAGGGATTTCAATTAGCTGCTGTACGAATATACAGTATACAATATATGTATTATTTTTTTTTACTCTGTGTAAGGTACTCTTCCTGTTGAAAAATGAATTTCTCAAAGTTGCTATGAAAGCTTATCTAATTTTAACATGAGAGGCCAGAGGCAAAGTATGCAGGTGAATAAGTAAATGGGAAAAAAAATAGGATAATGCTTTAATGGAAATATTGTAGTAAGGATTTTAAAATGCTGAAGAGAATATATCAGAGACTTGTAATATGCCTAATGTAGCCTTTCAGGGTACTTATAAGTTGTGCTTAAAAGTTGACTATATTCTTTTCCCTAATATATGTGCATAGTTGTCAGCCTTTGAAATTTTTCTCCCAGAGACACTTCGCCTTTGACAGTTAGGGGTGTGGCATATTGTGGGTGTGGTTTGTGGGGGTGTGGGTTTTTGCTGAATTTTTTCTATATTCTCATTGTATGCAAGCTGTCCTCTTCCAAGTCTTCCCCTCATAGGGGCATTTCCAGCTACATGGCTATCTGGGGAACTGCAGCAGACACCAATTACATGAACAGTACAGTGTGGTATTTTACTACACAGCCAATTTGCTAAGCACTCCAATGTGCAGGGAAAAATAGAGAAAAAAAGACAAAACAACACCTACACAAATAAAGTGTAAATGGCACAGATAGCTTTTGGTCAATCAAACGATCAGCTGACAGCTACTAAAGGCATTTGGGCACCTTAAAATTGCAGTGTTCTGTACACTTCATGCTTCTATACTGTAAACACACTTAGGCACATAGGGGGAGATTTATCAAAGGGTGTAAAAATATAGACTGGTGTAAACTGCCCACAGCAACCAATCACAGCTCAGCTTTCAGCTCTGGTAAAATGATAGAGGAGCTGTGATTGGTTGCTGTGGTCAGTTTACACCAGTCCATATTTTACACCCTTTAATAAATCTCCCCATACAATATATATATATATGGGCAATATAGCACCCAATAAAATTACCATATCACATGCACTAAATAAATATAGACATATACTCACACACCTATTTATATATACATACATATATGCTCATACTTATACACACACCTATATGCATACACATGTATCCACTTATACTCTCAAGTATATTCACCTATATAAAAACACACCCACTGTATATATGTGCATGTATATATTTACCTTCCATGTCTATCGTCTTTCCTGATACCATCAGACTCCCTCATACCAGGACAGCATACCCCTGGAGGAGAAGGAGTCACACATGAGAGCAGAAACTTACTGTGCGACTGAACATGCCTGGAGTTACTGAACACCCCTAAGGAGGAGCAAGTGATAAAATGCATGTACTGTACACACTGTGATTAGGACCCAAAGGAACATAGCCACAGTGATGCCTGTCAGGATCTCTAAGTGTTACATTATGTTACATTGCTGGATCCTAGAGCTGACCCAGCAGTGCAAAGACCTCTTGCTGCTTACAAAGCACTTCTAATGGGTGCTTATAGTTAGGGGAATAGGAGGGCCGGCCCAGAGGGAAGGGGCTTGCCAGGACATACCCAGGAAATAAGGACAGTCCCAACAAAAACGGTACTGTTGGCAACTATGTATGTTCTGCATGCAAGCATAGCAGGAATATACCAAGAATGAATCTTGTATGTACTGTGTAGACTCATTTCTGCTCTCCTCCTATTCACTGTTTTGTTTTTTAAAAGAATAGGGTTCAAACAACTTTAAAGCAACTCTGTACCCACAATCTGACCCCCCCAAACCAATTGTACCTTTTGATAGCTGCTTTTAATCCAAGATCATTCCTGCGGTCCATTCGGAGGGTGATGCAGTTATTGTCCTAAAAAAATACTTTTAAACTTGAAGCCCCGTGCCAAACGGGATTATCTGTGCCCTAACTTTACACCACCCCTCTGTCCCTCCTCCCCACCCTCTTCATCATTAGGAATGCTCCAGGCAGATTGCCTGCTATTCCCCACCTGTAGCAGCCCGGCAAATAATCCTGATATTTTACAGCTTTTATTCTGTTTCATTTTTATTTCTATAACATTCTTCTATTAATGTGACTCGGGTCTTGGCCAGTGGCTATTAGATGGGGCTTGCTACAAAGCATACAAAGATGTCTGCCTCTATTATAATTTTTATAAAATACAAAATTTACAATCAGATAATTAAAAAAGCATTGTGAGTGCTGACTAGTGATGAGCGAGTACTAAAATGCTCGGGTGCTCGTTACTCGAGATGAATATTTCCCGATACTCGGGTGCTCGTTTCGAGTAATGAACCCCATTGAAGTCAATGGGAAACTCAAGCATTTTTGCAGGGGACCCAAGTTCGGCAGAGGGAAGGTCCTGTGAAAACCTGTCAACCACAGAAAATGATGGAAACACCACAAAAATGGACAGGAAACAGCAGTTATACAGGGATCGGCATTACCGGGGTTAGCGATCCTCTGCAATAATGCCGATCCCTGTATTGGTTAATATATTTAAATAGAAATTGTACCCGGCGCTGCCCGGGTATAAAGTGTCAGTGTGTATAGAGGGTCCTGTATACCTGTAGTATAGAGTTGGTGGAGGTGCTGTATACCTGTAGTACAGAATTGGTGGAGGTCTTGTATACCTGTAGTATAGAGTTGGTGGAGGTGCTGTGGCAGTGTTATCCAGTCACAGTATGGTGGTATTGGTCAGGTCTGGTGTGGCAGTGTTATCCTGTCACAGTATGGCGGTACTGGTCAGGTCTGGTATGGCAGTGTTATCCAGTCACAGTATGGCGGTATTGGTCAGGTCTGGTATGGCGGTGTTATCCAGTCACAGTATGGTGGTATTGGTCAGGTCTGGTATGGCAGATTCATCCAGTCACAGTATGGCTGTATTGGAAAGGTCTGGTATAGCGGTGTTATCCAGTCACAGTATGGCGGTATTGGTCAGGTCTGGTGTGGTGGTGTTATCCAGTCACAGTATGGCGGTATTGGTCAGGTCTGGTATGGCGGTGTTGGTCAGGTCTGGTATAGTAGTGTTATCCAGTCACAGTGTGGCGGTATTGGTCAGGTCTGGTGTGGCAGTGTTATCCAGTCACAGTATGGCGGTATTGGTCAGGTCTGGTATGGCAGTGTTATCCAGCCACAGTATGGCGGTATTGGTCAGGTCTGGTACGACAGTGTTATCCAGTCACAGTATGGCGGTATTGGTCAGGTCTGATATGACAGTGTTATCCAGTTACAGTATGGCGGTATTGGTCAGGTCTGGTGTGGCAGTGTTATCCAGTCACAGTGTGTCGGTATTGGTCAGGTCTGGTATGGAGTTGTTATCCAGTCACAGTATGGCGGTATTGGTCAGGTCTGGTATGACAGTGTTATCCAGCACAGTATGGCGGTATTGGTCAGGTCTGGTGTGGCAGTGTTACCCAGTCACAGTTTGGTGTACCTGTAGTGCCCTGTATATACATGTACTGTATAGATGGGAGTAGGGGGTGCTGTATATACATGTACTGTATAGATGGAGTAGGGGGTCCTGTATACATGTACTGTATAGATGGAGTAGGGGGCCCTGTATATACATGTACTGTATAGATGGAGTAGGGGGCCCTGTATATATGTACTGTATAGATGGAGTAGGGGGTCCTGTATACCTGTACTGTATAGATGGAGTAGGGGGTCCTGTATACATGTACTGTATAGATGGAGTAGGGGGTCCTGTATACATGTACTGTATAGATGGAGTAGGGGGTTCTGTATACATGTACTGTATAGATGGAGTAGGGGGTCCTGTGTACATGTACTGTATAGATGGAGTAGGGGCCCTGTGTACATGTACTGTATAAATGGAGTAGGGGGTCCTGTATACCTGTAGTTTCCTGTATACATGTACTATATAGATGGAGTAGGGGGTCCTGTATACATGTACTGTATAGATGGAGTAGGGGGTCTACCAATTATTACTGTGGATGTTGTGAGGCAGCTTCCCTAGCAACCATTGCTCCCTGTGAAAATGAGAGCAGTAATCCTATTGGTTGCTAAGGCTCCAAACTGCCGTGTCTGCTGCAGCTAATTATATCACCTGTGTTTGCAGTGAGGAGATTTTCCCATTCATCTCTATGGGGCGCCGCTCTTCCCCCTCCCCCTCCTCTCCCGTACATCTGGTGGGGACGAGACCTTCGCGATAACCTTCCCGGGCACCTAATGTATCTGTGTGCCAAATTTGGGGTCAAACGGTTCAGACGTTTGGAAGTCTATTTGGGACAGACAGACAGACAGACTTTCATTTTTATGATATAGATTAATAAAGCAAAGTTTTGTTCTAAAAAAGTTATTTTCATTGTTCAATAGTTCAATTAAAACGAATCCATACTTTTGCAATTAAATATACTGTTAGAGTGCGTTCACACCTACAGGATCTGCAGCAGATCTGCAGAAGATTTGATGCTGTGTTCAGTTATTTAAATGAAATCAGCTGAAGAAAATCAGCTGCAGATCCTGTAGGTGTGAACGCACCATAAATAAATAAATATATATATGTGTATATATATATATATATATATATATATATATATATATATATATATATTTATTTATATATTTATTTACAGTATATTTAATTGCAAAAGTATGGATTCATTTTAATTGAACTATTGAACAACAAAAATAACTTTTTTAGAACAAAAATGTGTTTTAATTAATTATATTAACTATTACAGGAAGCTCTATTAAAGCCGGTTCATATTGCTGGTAATAGACCTCGCTGTAATAATTAATACTTTTCTTTAATTAAAACATCAAATGTTTCTTCTAATTATGCTATCACAATAGAATTATTAGAAGAAATATTTTGATTCATATGTGCGCTCAGCTGATATAAAGAGCGGGTCCCCTGCACAGTGACTTCATTGTGCCACGGACCGGCGAAGAGACAAGATCGAGACATCGTAGGGTGAGTATAAAGCTCTCCCCACCCCCTCCCCTGCACTGCACCTATCCCAGCAAGAAAGGGGGGGGTCACTTAACCCCTTCCTTGCTGGTATAGATGCAGTCTGACATCAGTCTGGCCCCCAAGGGGTTAAGGGGGATGCAATGCATGCTCCCTTAACCCCTTGGGTGCCAAACTGTAAGCAGCGATCTGTAAAGATGCTGCATACTGTAAGGTGCACAACACCGCTCACAATGATGGGTGTTGTGCTCCTGTTTGTGTTTTTTTGTGTGTTTCTGCCTTTTTGTTTTTCAGATATCGGTATCCTGTGGATTACGTCGGATTTGCTGGACTACGTCGATGACCAGCGGTTGTTTTGATTTTTTATTTTTTTTTATAAAATGGTCAATGAGGGGTGTGGGGGTGTTTTTATTTGAATAAAACAAATTTTCACTTGTGTCTTGTCTTTATTACTTTACTTTATAGACTTAGTAGTGGAAGCCGTCTAATAGACGGAATCCATTACTAAATCGGGACTTAGTATTAGCCGGTATAAAATGGCTAACACTATCCCCCATTATTACCCCAGTACCCAATGCCACCAGGGGTACTGGGAAGAGCCGGGTGCCAGTGGTCCCAGAGCGTCAAAATTGGCTCTCCTGGACTGGGCGGCAGCAGGATGGTAATATTTAGGCTGGGGAGGGCCTAAACCAATGACCCTTCCCACCCTGGTGTTACCAGGCTGGTTATGAAAATAGGGGGAACCCTATGCGTTTTTTTAAATTATTTATATATATAAAAAAAACTCCTAGGGTTCCCCATATTTTCATAACCAGCTGGGTTGAAAACCAAGCAACAGTAGCCTAGTAACATCAGGGTGGGAGGGGCCATTGGTTTAGGCCCTCCCCAGCCTAAATATTACCAGCCTGCTGCCGCCCAGTCCAATTTTGATGCTCCAGGACCACTGGCACCCGGCTTTTTCCAGTACCCCTGGTGGCATTGGGTACTGGAGTAATAATGGGGTGGTTAGTGGTCGCCATTTTATACCGGCTAACACTAAGCCCTGACTTAGTAATGGATTCTGTCTATTAGACGGCTTCCACTACTAAGTCTATAAAGTAAAATAATAAAGACAAGACACAAGTGAAAAAAAATGTTTATTCAAATAAAAACACCCCCACACCCCTCATTGACCATTATTTTAAAAAAATTATACATATAGAAACAACCGCTGGTCATCGACAAAGTCCAGCAAATCCGACGTGATCCACAGGATACCGATATCTGAAAAACAAAATGGGAGAAACACACAAAAAAACACAGGAGCACAACACCCATCATTGTGAGCGGTGTTGTGCACCTTACAGTATGCAGCATCTTTACAGATCGGGAAGGCGTTAAGTGACCCCCCTTTCTTGCTGGGATGGGTGCAGTGCAGGGGAGGGGGTGGGGAGAGCTTTATATTCACCCTCCGATGTTTCGATCTTGTCTCTTTGCCGGTCCGCTGCACAATGAAGTCACTGTGCCGGGGACCTGCTCTTTCTATGTGCGCTCAGGCCATCAGCTGAATCAAAATGTTTCTTCTAATAATGTTATTGTGATATCATAATAAGAAGAAACATTTGATGTTTTAATTAACTCATAGCTGCACCAGGACGTTATTTAACGTCCTCGTGCCGCTATGGGAGTTCAGAGGGGGGTCGCGCGGCGACCACCCTCTGAACTGCCGCGATCCCGGGTGCCGCGAGTAGCCCGGGCTCGCGGCTATTAGCGGGCACGGTCCGATCGCCGTGCCCGCTAATTAAGTACTTAGAAGCAGCTGTCAAAGTTGACAGCTGCTTCTAAATACTTGCAGTTATACATCCCTGGTGGTCTAGTGGGGGGATCGCCCCCCTGCGGCGCGATTGCGGGGGGGCGATCCCTGCATCCATACCGGGCCGGGGTCTGCTCCGTAATGGCGCTGATCCCGGCTCGGCATTCTATTGCTTTTGGCTGCAGCAGCCAAAAGTAATAGAACACCGATCTCATGGATTCATGCAGTATAACTATACTGCATGGATCTCTATGAGAGATCAGAGTGCATATACTAGAAGCCCCCCAGGGGGGCTTCTAGTATATGTCTAAAGTAAAAGAAAAAAGTATTTTTAATAACACAAAACCCCCTCCCCTAATAAAAGTCTGAATCACCCCCCTTTCCCCATTTTATAAATAAAAATAAATAAATAAATTAATAAACAAACATGTTTGCTATCGCCGCGTGCGTAATCGCCCGAACTATTAATTAATCACATTCCTGATCTCACACGGTAAACGGCGTCAGCACAAAAAAATCCCAAAGTGCAAAATTGCGCATTTTTGGTCGCATCAAATCCAGAATAATTGTAATAAAAAGCGATCAAAAAGTCATATATGCGCAATCAAGGTACCGATAGAAAGATCACATCATGGCGCAAAAAATGACACCTCACACAGACCCATAGACCAAAGGATAAAAGCGCTATAAGCCCGGGAATGGAGCGATTTTAAGGAACGTATATTGGTTAACAACGGTTTGAATTTTATACAGGCCATCAGATACAATATAAGTTATACATGTTACATATCGTTTTAATCGTAACGACTTGAGGAACATGCATAACAAGTCAGTTTTACCCCAGGGCGAATGGCGTAAAAACACATTTCCCCCAAATAAAAGAAATGCGTTTTTTTTTTCAATTTCACCACACATATAATTTTTTTCTGGTTTCCCGGCACATTTTAGGCAAAAATTACATCTGCCTTAGCAAAGGACAATTAGTTGCGCAAAAAATAAGGGCTCATTTGGGTCTCTAGGTGGAAAAATGCAGGCGCTATGGCCTTATATACACGAGGAGGGAAAAACGAAAACGCAAAAATGAAAACTGGCTGTGCCCCTAAGGGTTAAAGTAAAGTATTAATTATTACAGTGAGCTCTATTACCGGCAATATGAACCGGCTCTAATAGAGCTTCCTGTAATAGTTTATATAATTAATTAATAAAACACATTTTCGTTCTAAAAAAGTTATTTTTGTTGTTCAATAGTTTAATAAAAATATATATATATATATATATATATATACACACACATTCTCTTATTTAAAAAATAGGGTGATTTTAGGGGGGTGATTTTAACTTTTATTATGTAAATAAATATATATATATATATATATATATATATATATATATATATATCCATAAGAAAAGTTAAAATCACCCCCCCCTTTCCAGTTTTTTTTAAAAAAGAGAATGTAAAATAAATAAATAACATAAACCTATTTATAGCATGAAGAATTCACAAATTGAAGTGTTCTTTATTTTTCAGTTAAGAATATATAATATATTATCTGGCTTATCTGTATTCTAAGGCTGGAGGGCAGATAAAGCTAACTTGACGCTTCTAGCTGATGTAGATTGAATTTACAGCTAACAAAAAGTGTTTCTCGCTTTGCCTGCAGTGGGTTTCTGGACTTGGTATATATAGTTTCATATATTTCCCTTGGGATCATGTGAGTAGTGCTCAGCTCTACATATTGCACTTTTTCTCCTAGTGGTCAAGACTACATACTATGATATAAACATACTTCTCGATTAGTTCATTGTTTTTTGTAGACGTGGTGGTTTAGGATATCAGCTAAGATAAATATGTAACTCAAACCCTGGAACATATGGGAAGGAGAGGGTGTTTCAATGTATGTGTTTTGATTCATATATATGTTGTGATTTAATGTATATTTGAATTTTCATGCAGATTGTGTCTAACATTTGCTCTAGGTATCAGTCATACCTGGTTAAAGGAGTATTCCCATCTGGACTAGTTATGCCCTATTTGCAGTATCCAGAGGATAGAGCATACCTAATAGATCGCAGAGGACCCAACCACAAGGGTTCCGCACCTTATGGAGTATGGGGAGCTGAGGGCCTTGCATGCAAACTGTCGACTTTTTTTTTTTTTTTTTTTTTTTTTTTAGAGCCCACCAAAGACTAATTCAAATATCTTTGGCAGCACATATGCATGGCCCACTGCTCAGATTTTGTGTTCCCAGTTCTCAAGATCATGGTTATGCCCTATCCCATGGATACTGTGGATAACTTGTCCAGATGGGAAGACTTTTTTAAGGTACTCCTACATAAAGTATAGAAATAATGACTGCTGTACTGCTATTTGGACATTTAGGAGACATGAATACATATATTCTGTTTAACTTCTCACTTCCACCATGCACTCATCCGCTAAAGCTGACCACATATAAGAACACTTGTTTAAAAAATTTATTTTGGAAAGGGACACAAAGCATGTTAGCAAATGCCCAGCTAATCTGGAAAGAGTTTTCCCCTGATAATATGCTTTAAATGTGGGGCCAAGAGAGGAAACATGCATGTGTCATGAATGTGCCTGTGCTGAACTCCGTGCGCCCCTTGGCTCGTGCTGCGCGCCTGAGATGGCGCTGATTTCCGTGTTTTTGTATGTTTGTGCGGTGTCCTGGGCCTTGTCTGAACACTGGCCTATTTCCTTCTGTGTTTGTTCAGCCACACCCGCTTTGCCTGAGATACTCCTGGCCACTCCGGATGCTGGTTAGCTTGTCTGGTCAGGTTGCTCTTGCCCCAGGTGTTCTGAGGAGATCAGGGGTCTGGTCCAATCAGCTCCTGCACTGGATCTCTGGTCTCCTATATAGTGTCTGCCAGCCTGCCTCTCACTACCAGATATTGAGCTTGTCTCTGCCTGGTTCTGTTTCTCTTGCTCTGTTTATTCTGACTCTTCTGCTTTGTATTTCTGACCATCCCTGCTAGCTGCCTGCCCTGACCATATTGCCTGTTTATTGACCTTGCTTCTTGGATTGTGATTTTGTACTTTTCTGCCCGATTGTTGTGACCCGGACTGTCGACTATTCTTTATTGTGTTTTGTCTGTCTGTCTTGTCTTTTTGTCCCACCAAGCCAGTACAGGGACCGCCGCCCAGTTGCTGCCCTAGGGTTTAGCCTAGGGGGGCAAGTAGGTAGAGTCAGTGGGCGGGGCTGAGCTTATGGTGCACTGTCTGTGTCCGCCATTTTGTCTCTCTTAGTGACTAGTCCTGACAGCATGTTCTGTGAAATAATAAAAGGTTTTCTAGAATTGGACTTTTAACAGCTAGGAGTCAGTAGTTATTGGTAGAGATTAGCGAAGCAGCTGGAAATTTGTTTAATGAGGCTCACAAATTTTTTGGTCAAATTCGTTAATATTTGCCAATCGAATTTTAACAAATTTTAATAAAGCAACCAAACTATAGAAGCTACAGTACTGGGACTATTGCAGAAGGACTAATTTGTTAATGCATGTTCTTGTACAAGTGTCAAAAATTTGACAATTTAAACAAAATGTCAATCAGCCAGTCAATCATTTCCGCCATCGGTGGAATAGCAGCATAACATCTATTTTCTCCCAGGACAGCAGTGGATATTGGTAAATGAGCAGTGTAAAGTTACACTTTCACAAATTTTTATAACACAGTAGGAGTGGAGAGCGAGCAATGATCATGAAAGGTGGACGCTCAGTACACTAATGAAACCAAACTTGAATAATACAGTAGGAATGGAGTGCGACCACTGATCATGTAAAGCAAACTCAGTTTGATAATAAAAACAAATTTTTGGAACACAGTGGGAGTGGAGTACAAACACTGATCATGCAAGGCGCATGCTCAGTTTACTGATCTCAGTAAATTGGTATAGCTCAATAGGAGTTTACAGGAATTTATCATGCCCAGCTAGTGAATAATATAGACTGTGAATTCCTATAGACACCCAGTTACTTGGTAAACTGGACACTTGGTTGAGAGCTACAACAAAAAAATCACTCACAATCTACCTCAAATCAGTCCTCCTATCCTATCCTCTCCTTTCTGTCCCTAAATTGCTCTGTTAGTCTCTCCTTGCTCTGCTCTAACTGCCTGCTGTGATCCTGCTCTCTCCTCCACACACAACCAACTGGCCACCTCCGTAAAGAATCACCTTATATAGAGGCAGGGGCGTAACTAGAAATGGCTGGGCCCCATAGCAAACTTTTGATTGGGGCCCCACCCCCTCTCGATCGACCACTATGCCATCAACACACTCAGCTCTACACAGGTTCTGTACACTATATAAATTACAGTACAGTTACATCAGGTGACTTACAGGAGACGTCTTCTCTGATCGGAGTTCTTCCCTTTTCATTTTCTTTTCCATCTGCCCTGGGCCGTTATGAGAACCTTTCCGGGCCACGAATCCACAGAATCTGCCAGACAGACATATTAGGCTCCACACTCTGTCACCATCCTCATCTCTACCAACTGCACATCTGCATTGGCCCCTTTACACCCACATTTAGTGGGTAGGCTGACTCTATGTGATTCCATTTTAGTATATGGCCCTCCTCTCTGTCGCCCCTCCTTATAGATAGCTTCCTTATGTTGCCCCCCCGCTGTCCCCCTTATAGATGCCCCCCCATGTTGTCCCCTTATAGATGGTCCCCTTCGTTGCCCCCCTCTTCCCCTATATTGTCCCCTTATAGATGGCCCCCTTTCCCCCTTTATTGTCCCCTTATAGATGTTCCCCTCTCCCCCAATGTTGTAAATTTATATCCCCCTCTCCCCCTATGTTGTCCCCCTCTCCCCCTATGTTCTCTCCTTATAGATGGCCTGCTCTCCCCATATGGTGTCCCCCCCCTTATAGATGTCCCCCTCCCCCCCTTCCTTATAGATGGTCCCTCTCTCCCCCCTCCCTTATAGATGTCCCCCTCTCCCCCCCTCCCTTATAGATGTCCCCCTCTCCCCCCCTTCCTTATAGATGTCCCCCTCCCCCCCTTCCTTATAGATGCCCCCTTCCTTATAGATGCCCCCTTCTCTTCTCCCCCCATTCCTTATAGATGCCCCCTTCTCTTCTCCCCCCCTTCCTTATAGATGCCCCCTTCTCTTGCCCCCCCTTCCTTATAGATGCCCCCTTTTCTCCCCCCCCTTCCTTATAGATGCCCCCTTCTCTTCTCCCCCCCTTCCTTATAGATGCCCCCTTCTCTTCCCCCCTTCCATATAGATGCCCCCTTCCTTATAGATGCCCCCCTCTCTTCCCCCCCCTTCCTTATAGATGCCCCCTTCCGAGGAAAGCAAGTTTAAAAAAAAGAAAAAAACTCACCTAAAAACACGCTCCCCCGTCGAGCCTTTTTCCTGTCACCCCCTGTCTGATGCGCGGCTGCCGTCTGATGCCGCGTCCTAGCCCCGGCAGCGCGCGTATCATAGAGTTCTGTGTGGGCCTGTGGCCGCGACTTCCGGCACACGTCTCTGTGCCGGAAGTCGAACCGCAGCACAAGAACTCTATGATACGCGCGCTGCCGGGGCTAGGACGCGGCATCAGACGGCAGCCGCGCATCAGACAGGGGGTGACAGGAGCGCTGTGGACCGGTCCCGTGCTCCTCCTGGCCCAGTGACTCCTTTTCCCTATAGTTGGGGAAAGGAGTCTCCGGGTCGGGAGGAGCACGGGACCGGCCCCCGGCTACAGCACCCGGGAGGCATGCTCAGCCGCCGGGTGCTGCAGGATATGTAAGCTCCAGGGGCCCGCGTCACGGGGTGCGGCGGGGCGGCTGCTACGGCGGTAGTTCCGCCAGTGTATAGAGGGTAAGGGAGAGGTGCTGACACCACAGAGGGGCCTGCAGCTGATTGATTGGACGGTTGCTACAGATTATGTTTAAGCCTTTTCTCAGCTCAGTGACACTCCAGACAGCTAAGTCAGTGGCCGCCATGTTTTTTGCGAATTTCTTAATGAATCCGTGTGAATTCACAGAATGAAGCGAATTGACAGCGTGATTCATAGCGAATTTACTTTGCCACCTCGCTCATCTCTAGTTATTGTGTTGTGAGAACACATCTTTGTTTACGCTATCTCATTCTATCTCATTTACGCAGATCTCATTCTGAAACGTTTCTTTACCTGTCATTCCCAACACTTGTGATTATCGTGTATGACAATACAGCATACAATACCCAGACAGAGGTCACCTGACTTCTCCTCAGTACATGCCAGTTCATAGAAGACTTGCTCCTCCCTTTTCACACCTGTTTCCCTCTTCTTTTCCTCATAACATACAGATACAAGAAGCGCCACAACATGACAGAGATGTAATTTACTTTACTAATGGTGCGTTTACACAGGCAGATTTATCTGACAGATTTTGGAAGCCAAATCCAGGAATGGATTTGAAAAAAGGAGAAATCTCAGTCTTTCCTCTATGACCAGTTCACTGTTTATGGTCTGTTCCTGGCTTTGGCTTCAAAAATCTGTCAGATAAATCTGCCTGTGTAAATGCACCATTAAACAGCACATTTGCCCTCCTTTACATCATGTGGATGTAATCGCAATGCTCCAATGACTTAACAGCTGCTAAGAAACTGCATCCATGCACATTGATGGTGTAACATTAAAAGGACTATAATCAGAAAATTACCTATTGTGTAAATAAGGGGTGGGGAACCTTTTCCCTGTTGAGGGCCATTCGGGCATTAATAAAATCATTTGAGGGCCGCTGCACTAAAAGTTATACTGGTAGTCTAGTTAACTGGTAGTATTATACTGGTAGTCTAGTTAACTCTCCAGTGATGCCCCTGGTAGTCATAGTTAACCCCCCCCCCCCCCCAGTGATGTCCCTGGTAGTCTAGTTAACCCCCCAGTAATGCCTCTGGTAGTCTAGTTGTAACCCCCAGTTATGCCTCTGGTAGTCTAGTTGTAACCCCTAGTGATGCCTCTGGTAGTCTAGTTGTAACCCCTAGTGTCTGTCCCAAATAAAAAAATAAACATCTCACTCACCTTTCCTCCGCTCCCACACTGCATAGGTCCTCTTCTCTCTCCTCTAGTCTGTGCCAGTGTTCCCCTACAGGCGGCACTCGATGAAATAAAGTCATTGTGCGTGGTCCGCAGAAGAAGGAAGATGTGTGCTGCTCTGGTGGGGAGGAGACTGCTAGCACAGCATCCACCTGAGTCTGGCAACCATCATAGACACAGGAGGATGCTGTGTATGCCGGCTCCTGCCTCACTAGAGTGGCGCACGTCACAGAAGAGCGGCAGGCTGCATCAGGAGGCCTCGGGCCCCATATGGGCCGGAGGTTCCCCACCCCTGGTGTAAATGAAGTTATTATGTTAAAAAAAATGTTCAGTTTTGCTAGTTATAGTATAAAATAAATCCAACACTTAGAATAAATAGATGTGACACTGTGTAATCAAGCAACAGCTGTTTCGTGTGTATTGCGCTTTTCCAGAGTGGACTGCTAGCAACAGCTTGGGGACTTTGGCTAATAGCTGCCATGGAGCGATCTTTCATGTTACTTCTTTGAGCAGAGAGCGGCGGCAGCAGAAGAGCGCCCGCTCTCCCATAAAGATGCTATGACACACTGAGGTAGGCAGAATTCCACCTATTTTACTCAGTATTTACTCAGTGTGTAATCCTTATAATCCTTGTTTGATTGTGATTCTTTCCCTTAATATGCAAATTATGTTTATTTCAATGGCTATTATAAGGGAGTTTATGTATGGCAATTGATGATGCAGGTGATACCAAACACTATGTTGTTAAAAAGTTACAAGACTTGGATCTTGACACAGCTGTTAAATTAAGACAATACTCAAACCATGATACATTTTACAGAACCCCTATTGGCCAATTTTGGTCTTTTAATCATTACACACAGGTACGGCCTTAGACACGACTAAGCGCGCATGCGCGCAACACTCATCCAGAGTGGGTTCACATTTTTAATAGCAATATGAATTAAAGTTTAATATTTTAACAGTTTTTTTCACATCTTTTGGACGTGCTGGATCCACATTTTTTTGTTGGAATTTCTGTTATAACAGGGCTGGCTACCCGGGATCCGTGCACCCCCTCCTAACCTACAATCAAAGTCTGGGAATCAAACAGGTGAGCTGACACCATCCACAATATTTGTATAACTCGTTATTGGTTTTATTGGGCTTTTGTACAATAGTTGTATTGCTAGCTATGTATTTTTTATCCAGTGTATGTATTTACATGGCTCCTTTTCATATTTTGGATAGTTTGTGTGTCCCTTGTAACTTTAGCCTTTTTAGTGATCTTTTTATTTGTACCTTGAAATATTTTTGTCCCAATTACACTACTACTTTTGCTCAGACTTCAACTACATTATTTTCATTTCTTGGTGATAACAATAAGCACAACATACTATTTATTATAAAAAGAATATTAACAGGATAAAAAATAATCTCAGCATGTTAAGGTTTCACATGGTAAGAGTAATAGAGTAAATAAGTGTGAACATAAAAAACTCAATTTCTGACAGATGACTAGCTGATGGGGGACAATTGGCATATAAGTAACACAACAGCTGTACCATATTTTTATCATATTTTTTATGATGAGAAAGTAGCCATCTCCAAGGCAACAGTGCAATAATTCCAACGCACAGGAAGTTCTCGAGTGAAAATAATGTGTTTCAACAACAAAAATAAGCTGCAAAGACAACGAAGTGACAGAGGCAATGTTTTCTAAATTAAAGCTGTAACAGAGATGTACATTAAATGACAGAATCACCAAATGCTTCTTCAATGCAGCATGTAGTTTATTTATACTGTACTTCTGAAATTGCTGCAAAAGCTAGCTGAGGGGGGATTGTACTTGTAATATGGCAATTATACCAATTCAGAGAGAAGTGTTCATCTTCATATCAGCAACAAAATACTCTGAAGCAGGAATCATTTTTTCATATGTAAATGATGTCAAGATCGGTCTGATTTTTCACATTTGAAAGAGGATAGTTTGTATGCTATGTTTATTTTTCCTTATATGCTGAATATAAAGTCTTTCTGTTTTAGGTTCAGCTTCAAGATACTGTAGTTTATCCCTCTCTTTCTTAAAGAGGGACCCATCTGACTTTCTCCCAACTCAATTTGCAGAGACATTCCATATTTAAAGATAGATGTTGGTCACTGTGTGTTTCAATATAGGAAACTTTGTAATATATCTTATCAGAGAAAAGTGCATCTTTCTCTTTTTACTAAACACGCCCAATTAAACCTTGAGCAAAGTGCCCTTTATATGGGTGGATTATTAGCAAGGAAACACTTCTTCCACTGAAAGTCAAGTGTCAGCGATCAGCCAAGGAGCCGGAAAGCACCCAATCCTCAGCTGATCACATCATTTGTACTGAGCAAAATAAATAGCTATTAGCCGCACATCTCCCTTTCTAAATAAGGAATGTGCATCCAACAGCAATATATTTAAATATCATTTGTGCGGGGCAACAGCATGACTGTTCGTACCTTGTGAAGGCCCTAAAGACAAGGGTCAATCTCGCTCATTGCTACTCTTACATCCATAGATGGCTCATATCAGACTGTTTAATAGGACTTTAACAGTGGAAAAACAGATAATAGTAAGTAATAGGCCTTGCCCCACGGCAAGATTAGACTCTTCCCTACTGCTCCATTACGCATTCTTGGCTGCTGCTGTGTTTGTGTATACTGTAGAGATATAGGGGGGGGGGGGCAGGATCTCCTCTTTTGTGTGTGTCTGTGTATAGTATAAAAGCCATCACACAGGCTAGGCTATAGCCACTGGCTTAGAGACAACTAAAAAGTAGTCTGGTGAAGGTTGCCGTGTACAACGAACGGCCATAAATAATTCTACTTCTCATGTACACACAGTACACCTTAGGGTATCTTCACACTGAGCAAATGTGGTGGAATTCCGTGTGGAGACTTCCTGCCCGCCTCAGTGTTACACTGTTTCTCTATGGGAAGACTTGCACGCCTGCACGAGCGTCACTCTCCGCTCATGTCATTTCTTTGCGCAGAGAGCGGCGGAGGCGTGCAAGGCAAGCGGGAACTCTCCACCCCGGAATTCCACAACATTTGCTCAGTGTGAACATACTCTTATAACGGAAAGTTCCCTAAATAATGTCAGCTACCCTTTAAGTATGTTTAGTAGGTGCAGGTGACAAGTTTTTTTTAGCAATGGACTTTATGTCCAACAGATCTGAGCAGGCCCGGACTGGTAATCTGGCAAGCCGGGCAAATGCCCGCTGGGCTGGCCAGATTACCAGTCCGTGGGCCGCCCGGGCTGCATCAAAAAAAAAAAATCACCGCCGCGGCCCATTTCTCTTCCCCGTCCGCTTCTGCCCGCTCCGGTCACCGCAGTCCGCTCGGTCCGCCTCCTGTCACCGGATCACAGCCTCTGCCCCCTCCGGTCACTGCAGCCCGCTCGGCCCGCCCCTGACGTGCGCCGCTAATCCAATCAACGTGGGGCCGCTGCGGCCGGCCGTGGAACGCGTGTTACGTGCACCGCAGCGGCCCCACGCTGCTCTACGTTGATTGGATTAGCGGCGCACGTCAGGGGCGGGCCGAGCGGGCTAAGGTGACTGTAGCGGGCAGAGGCTGTGATCCGGTGACAGGAGGCGGGCCGAGCGGGCTGCGGTGACCGGAGCGGGCAGAGGCGGGCTCCGGTGACAGGATTCGGACCGAGCGGGCTGCGGTGACCGAGGCGGGCTCCGGTGACAGGAGGCGGACCGAGCGGGCTGTGGTGATACGAGGTAACAGGAGCAGGCTGCAGAGACCGGGGGCCATCTATAAAGGAGGGGGGAGAAGAGAGAGGGGGGCCATCTATAAAGTAGGGGGGAGAAGAGAGGGGGCCATCTATAAAGGAGGGGGGAGAAGAGAGAGGGGGGCCATCTATAAAGGAGGGGGGAGAAGAGAGAGGGGGGCCATCTATAAAGGAGGGGGGAGAAGAGAGGGGATCATCTATAAAGGAGGGGGGAGAAGAGAGGGGGCCATCTATAAAGTAGGGGGGAGAAGAGAGAGGGGGGGCCATCTATAAAGGAGGGGGGAGAAGAGAGAGGGGGGCCATCTATAAAGGAGGGGGGAGAAGAGAGAGGGGGCCATCTATAAAGGAGGGGGGAGAAGAGAGAGGGGGCCATCTATAAAGGAGGGGGGAGAAGAGAGAGGGGGCCATCTATAAAGGAGGGGAGAAGAGAGAGGGGGCCATCTATAAAGGAGGGGGGAGAAGAGAGAGGGGGCCATCTATAAAGGAGGGGGGAGAAGAGAGAGGGGGCCATCTATAAAGGAGGGGGGAGAAGAGAGAGGGGGCCATCTATAAAGGAGGGGGGAGAAGAGAGAGGGGGGCATCTATAACAGAGGGGGACATCTATAAGGGAGGGGGAGAAGAGAGAGGGGGCCATCTATAAAGGAGGGGGGAGAAGAGAGAGGGGGCCATCTATAAAGGAGGGGGGAGAAGAGAGAGGGGGCCATCTATAAAGGAGGGGGGAGAAGAGAGAGGGGGCATCTATAACAGAGGGGGCCATCTATAAGAGAGGGGGGATAAGAGAGGGGGCCATCTATAAGGGGGCTACATAGAGGGATGCATATACAATAAGGGGGTCACATAAAGTCAGCCTACCCACTAAATGAGGGTGTAAAGGGGACAGTACAGATGTGCAGTTAGTATAGAGATGAGGATGGTGTCAGAGTGAGGAGCCTAATATGTCTGTCTGCGGTGACATTAGTCAGTATGCGGTGGGATTAGTCAGTATGCGGTGGTATTAGTCAGTATGCGGTGGTATTAGTCAGTGTGTGGTGGTATTAGTATGTGGAGGTGTCAGTCAGTATGCTGTGATATTAGTTAGTATGTGGTGGTATTAGTTAGTATGCGGTGACATTAGTCAGTATGCGGTGGTATTAGTCAGTATGCAGTGGTATTAGTCAGTATGTGGTGGTATTAGTTAGTATGTGGTTGTATTAGTCAGTATGCGGTTGCATTAGTCAGTATGCGGTGGTATTAATCAGTATGTGGTGGTATTAGTCAGTGTGTGGTGGTATTAGTCAGTATGTGGTGGTGGTGTTAAACTGAGCACAGTGACCGGGCCAGAAGCAGTCTGTCTCTGTACACTGTGTAGTGGTGATGACCTGTAACTGCAGCTCAGCTACATAGTACAGAGACAGAAGCTTCTGACCCCTTTTACTGTGTTATTATCTGTAATTCCAGTCATGGCCGTGATGATACATGTAGCCAGGCTGCACTCACAACATCCTCTCATAACTTATCACCGCACGGTGAGTGGGCCTGTGTGCTCGGAAATGCCAGGGCTGATTTTTAGTCCCAGTCCGGCCCTGGATCTGAGTCATATATAATGTGTGTATAAAGTTACTATGGTGACTAAAAAGAGTGATATAAATAGAAATGTAAACATGTAATTCAGGTGAAATGACGAAAGAAACTCGGTTTTTGGAACAAGGTATGGTAGCACAGACAGACAACTAACACTTACTCAGGAGCCAAGGAGAAATCTCACAGGAGGAACTGCTAAGCTGTGTGTCATTAACTGGAAGCCAAACTGACCTCCCGCTGGTCCTTGTTCTTCCATGCTGCTTGTTATTAAACTGTATCTTCTGTTGCAGGGTTAAAAACAGTTAAGATGATGCAGGAACTGTACAATATTGCTGTTCGGAGATTGTGATAGAATTTCCTGACAGATTTGTATTAATCTTGCTGACATTGTGTGATTTATGTTCACTGCATACCTGAGGAAAATCTCTGAATGTAGAGGCTGGATGTTGTTGGAAAAAGGTTAAACTATATACAATATACCTGCCCAGTAGATGCCAAACAGATACTCTTCTGCTGGGATTACAAGATTGTTTTTTTTTTTTCCCCACAAAACTGCTAGAAATGAGCGAAGCGAATCTAGCAAAGCTTCATTCTGCAAAGCGAATTCACAATGATTCGTTATTAAATTCATTAAACTCATGTTAACTTACAGCACTGTCATTTGGCAGGAGCAAGGGTTTATCTGTTAAAAACTCACACAATAAGTACCCTTTGTTGATCTATTGTGTGACATCTTACTACCCTGGTGATATTGTAAGAACTCCGAAACATTTATCAGCCAGTCACCATGCATGTTCGTAAAAATAGGTCATGACTGCTCCTACTTCTTGTCACAAGTACAAGTGGCTAAAACCCCCAGGGGTATGGTAACAAGAAGGGAAATGTTGTGGGGATTTTTTATTGGATAATATGAGGTATGGGTTGCACGGTGCACTTTGTGGAAGCATTGAGCTGTGGATAATATATGCCTGTGTTGCAAATGGTTTATCCTTTAGAGCAGTACTTCTCAAACTGTGAGGTGGGCCTCACCAGTGAGGCGCCCCCTAGTTGTTGGTGAGGCCCAGCTGGGGAGCCAGTTTTCACAAAATTAACCATGATCTGCATAGTCCTCTTGCTGTTAACAAAAATCTCCATTTTAGCAACATTATTAATTGATTTTGTATTTGCTTTATTAGTATATAGAGCTTGGGAGATGAGTGAAAGGTAGCTCTAGCGTTATTTTCAGCTTTTAAATGGACTTTCACCACAGATAGTGAGGCCCATGCATCCTCTTGGTCAGTCTGGTGAGGCGCAAGCATTGCCTTGGTCTATTGGGTGAGGCTCCAGTAGAAAAAGTTTGAGAAGCGCTGCTATACACTATTTAAAAACACTTGAAATATCCACAACCATGAGGGACCTATACAATAAAAGAATCCCCCGGGCCTGCAACGGTAAACAGTACAACCAACAAACCCTCCTCCTGTAACATATAAAGTTCTATGTGCTGAATAAGAAGGTGTGACCAGTATATCAATCAATGACCCACCCCTGACAAAGTTCCTGTTGGGATGTAACGCACAGGGTATCATGGGTCGCCACGTGCATACTCCTCTACCTCTTGAAATGGTGATATAACTGCTTTTTTCTGTACTTATGTGTGCTGGATTTTCTTTTTTTGCACTAGCTTATTTTGCTTATTTATTTATTCATATATTATATTTTCTCATATCTTATGTGGTATAATATGGTATACACTGTGGGTCATTGATTGACCTATGCCATTGTATATTTTTTGCTTTTTGGAACTTGTAATATTTTCATAGTTTAGCTTTTTTTTGTTGGAGTGCTCCTTTTTATAACATACCTCTGTTCTTTTCTGTTCAGCTACAATTGGTTATTGGTCTGTTATAGAAAGCACCCAGTTTAGGATTGTGCCCTCCCCCTTTCAACATTCTGCTTATAGGATCATTGTCTTTCCAACCACTGAGACAGAAAAACTGCAACATCTCTGACCGCAGTGGGCATGTCTTTGTAGCTTGACTGCTGTTGAGTGCTGGTGCTGTCTTGGGGTACCCGTTGAGTGCCTGGGCCTTCCTGAATGCTAATCTGTCCCCTAGCTATTGGAGTGCCCCTTTGTGTACCCACTTCCACCCCCACCTCCCTGACTGCTACCTCTCCCGCTGCCACTGGCCAAATCTTGAAAAGAGCTAGACTTCTTTAGACATCTTGACATCTTTGTAAAGGACAATTTATTGCAACACAAGGTGAGTTGAAGGGTACTTGAAGGGTGATTGGAACGCGTTGGTTGGTTAGGCTGTTGGATGGCTAGGTGTCCAGAGTGGTGTGACCTCTATTCAGCGTTGCTGTTGCAGCACCAAAGGAGGGATGAGGGCTTAGCTAATGAGCACTGGACTTTCATAGCGAACAAATCAAATAAAATTGAAATTAAATTTTAAAAGAATTAAACATGGAATTGAACTTGAATTATTGAAAAATTTAAAAGAAATTAAATTGAAAAATTGAAACTTTGAATTAAATTGAAATTGAATTAAAAAATAAAACTTCTAATTGATTTCAAATTAAAATAAAATTTTATTGAATTATTGAAATTGAAAACAATTGATTGACACTTAAATTCATGCCACAAAAGTGGCCACACAAGGGAACGTGAAAGGGTACTCAAAGCAGGATTGGAAAGTGTGAAATGTTTTGTTAGAAAGCTTTATGATTTTATGCTGCTGATGTCCATAGTGGAAATTGAATAATTGACTGGCTAATTGACATTTTTTTTAAATTTGTCTACTCTGTAATAGTCTCACTATTGTAGCTCCTATATCTTGGCTTGGTTTTAATAAGATTTGTTTGTATTAGATTCACAAATTTTTACAAATCTGACCCAAAATACAGGAACCTACTTAAAAAAAATGCCAGCTGCTTCACCCATCTGTAGTAACTGCCATAAAAATAAATGCTGAGTAACTACTTATTTATTTCCTTTATGTAAAAATAGTTCCTGTTTGGTAATCTGGCATAGTCTACAGGTCATTTGACTGGATGCCATTTACTATATGTCAACTATATGAAACTATGTGAAATGCATTGCACACCTGCCTGATTCCTTGCACACCCATTTTCTGTGTGTCAAGATGGGACCAGTAAGTGGAGAGCAGCAGCATTTCCTATGCCAACCACTGTGTCTACAGTCCACAACATTGCCCATTTCTCAATGTCTTTGCCTGGAAGAGACGTTTCTAAAGCAGTATAACTACCTTGTGTCTTGTTGCTGTGCTCATTCTCCTCCTAGTGTATGACCTGCGATGTGAAACTGTCTTTCACAATCTCACCTTTGAAGCTTGAGTAGAGTTTGGCTGTTCCACACCCCGTATTAAAGTAAATCTCTGACCCCCTGACCACTTACCAAGCTGGTGGCAATGCTGCATAGGTATCAGTGAAAACATTAAGCCATATCTTTATTACCTGTGTCTGTGTTTTTATTTTTATTAAAATAAAAACACACTTTTTTATGTAAAAAGTGTCAAAGAAGCCGAGCCTATTGTTTCCTGTGCCTACAGTGTATGTCCCTGATTATGCAGGAGTCATGGATCCACTGGACCGCTGCTAGCGATGGCATAAGCCATACCATGGAGAGAAGTCTAAGGAGCTGCTGGTCTTCACCAGAGCCCGCAGCAAGGTAGGATGAACCTGCTGCGACAGGCAACCCCCAGGCCACTACTTGTAACTTGGCTTGCTAGCGGTAGATGGCGAGGTGCAGCTGGAGACACACAAGTATGACAGCAGGCAGAAACACAGCAGGAATCTCAGGCAGGACTTACAGACAGGAACTAGGAGTCATGGGCAGGAATCACAGGAAGGAATTATGGGCAGAGAAGCTGGGACCACAATACTAGGGCAGCAATGTAGGGTCAGTATAGGGGCAGGCATTTAGGGGAGTGCTTGGTGCGACTAACCAAATAAGGGAATACTGCCCCTATAAAAGAGATAAGAACATGTGCGCTGGCTACGCAGAGAATAAACAGGGGCATGGCAGGGTAAGTGTGTGTGTGTTGGGGGGGGAGCAGGCAGACCTGCATCCCTGATGTGTTTGCTGAAGGTAGAATAAGAGCAGAGCGGGCATGAAGTACGGGTCGTAGCTGAATTTGTGACATATGCAAAAGGCAGGCATATGTTACAGTAAAGCAGATATCGATGGTGGTCTAGAGTCTCATACAGTTCAATTGTCCATAAGTCTTGTATCAGGACATATGACCATATGACCAAGTAAGTCCATGTACTGGTGTGGTAAGTGGTATTACGCTGAGAGCCCTGGACAGCGACCTTGCTTCCACCAGCTCCTATGGAGGATCCAAAGGTACAAAATACTGATCCCTACCCATTTTGGATACTTAGTTGGAGTATTTGCATTCACAGGTTGTGGTACTGAGCACTGAATCTATTTCTATTTAATTCACTTCAATTACTGTACTAGCACAGAGCTATCCTACAGAACTTAACAGTATACATTTATTGCCAGTTAGCGCTGTGGACAGATATCCCCACACAAATAAGTTGAGGTATCATTTTATTATGATATCTATCCAGTGATGCCGCCAGCACAGGAGTCAGTCAGGGGGTCACAGATTCACTTGAAGTCTCCTACACTCCTTTTCATTTTCACTAAATGACTGTTTCACCCTATATAAAATTTTTGATTATTATCACATTTAGATTCAGATTTCTCTTCTGTTCATTTACTTAGCATTTTGTTAATTGATGAAAATAAACTATTAACACTAACATTTTTACTTTGCAGCATTTTTCCATACCTACCTAACACTTTTGCACAGTAACATATTTATTTCCTGTGTGTGAAAACAATCCCTGATGCCTTGTTATAACTTTCTTAACGTTCAGTCACCAGTCACTGTAACTGCTCATAATGTTGTCTTTTTCCATCCTCCCAACCTATACCCTTAAAAAAAATTAAAAAGCACAGTAAACCGGCAATTTAACTGGCTTGTCAATGGCTTCAAGTTCAATACATGCAAATGAAAAAAAACATGTATAAAGTACAAATTGTAATTAAGATATGTTACAGAAAAGCTAGATATTACATTGGCTGCGACTCAAAAATAAAACATCACTTTAAGTTAGCATCAAACAAATGAACACATGGCGGCATTAGTTGACTTTATAGACAAATGAAGTAAAATTAAATTTTTTTAATCAAACAAATTAAATTCCCCTTCTTATCTGCACTAAAACAAAACATCTGCATTAAGACTTCATTATTCCTGTTTTGTGTGACTTTACATTAATTCACAGTCTATAACACACAGAATGGGTAAAACTTGCAACTCGGTAACATCTGTTGTGTTCTCGGCACTGGAAGATATGATAAAAAAAACTTGTTGGGAAGCAGAAACATGTATGTAGTTTAATAAAAACTGGCGTTACTGCCCCAAAGTATTACCATCTATAATGTGGAGCAAGGATTACTGACATTGTCGAAACAATGACTTTAATGTGAAATTCTTAAACTGTTGAGACATAAAATGGCACGTCAGAGCGAAAGCGGAGAAGACACAGCAGTTTGTTCTAAATATATCTGCATTAGACTTAGACTTATTATCACATGCTTGTGTCTGAGTGACTGGCAAATATTAAATATGTCAGTGAAAGGACAAACTGTCTGTAGTGTCGTAAGCCTCCTTTCTTTCTTTCTTTCTTTCTTTTTTTTTTTTTTTTTCTAACACATTTAAATAAGGACTATCCACAGAGCAATATTTTTAGATGCTCAGGATGCATTCTCAACCACAAACAAAATGTCTGGAAGAGCTTGTCTGCAATTCAAAGCGAGCAGGAAAGAAGCTTCTATATGTCTGACAAGAATCCAAAGTAACCCCCTGAGGTCTGTTCATTTAGGCAGAAGCCTTCTCGAATTAGTAGAAGAGTTTGTCATTTATGCTTTTTAATTATTTCTTTAATAAATAGCCCGGCTTCAGTCTGTTGGGTTCCATCAGTCATAAACAACTTGATCTATGCTTCACATTTTAGTAGTTTTAGCAAACCAGCACAATAAATCTCTAGGTGATTTTCATTTATCATTTAGAAGTTGGCTGAATAGGCATAAAACTAGCGAAAAACACTCCACACTGACATTATATATATATATATATATATATATATATATATATATATATATATATATATATATATATAATCTGGCTGCTATTATGTTGTGTTAGGAAAAACACTTGCAGGCTAGCTAGACAAAGTCAGCAGGCTAATTTTTTTCTATACAGTTATATGATGTAACTGTAAATGTCAGTCGTGTAAAATTAAAGTAATAAAACATTAAAAGTAGAATATAGAAGATTTATGGTACAGTCGGAAGCGAATGGCAGCTCAAGGAGACTAGTATCATTTTTATGTATTTTACAACTATATGATTATAGAATTACAATGATAAAGTTTAACTTTACTCCATTAAAGGGGTTATCCAACCACAAGTTTAAAAAAACAAAGTGTCCTGTAAACGGGGGAACTGCATACCTTGTTGTCTGTATCATTTTGCAGTCAAAATTCTTTCTTTGCACCATGCTCAGATGGCTTATGCAATTGCGGCATCTTTCTTGCACTTCCAGTGCTAGCTGTTGGGAGTCCCATGATCCCTATCATCACAGTTCCTGGTGGCTGGCCCTCCCACTCTCTAATTTCTGCCTATGAAACAGGCTACATATTTTCTGTTCAAAGCATTGCCACAGTCACATGATGAGGCATTGATCTCAATGCAAGGGGTGGTCCCCTCTGCGAGATGCTGCAAGAGCAGGGGAGTGAGTCATCCCAGGATGCTGGTTGGAACCAGGTGTCTGAACTTAGGAACACCCACAAATGGGATGTGTAATATTCACGTCATGTCACAAAATACAGCAGGTCAGAAAGCGGGATATGAGCAAGCCATTTGCACCTGGACTATACACTTCCAGTGATCGAAGCGGGGCGAATATTACAGTAAAGACGCAGAATTGTTTATTAGTGTACATGTACATCCATGCACAGACAGCTGTTTTGGGGCATTTGCCCCTCATCAGTGTGGAGAAGCATTCTGGCTAATAGGAGCAAATCCTTCAAAAAGAATGATAGTTGAGGGGAAACAGCTGTCTCTGCATGGAAAAAAATCACATCCTAGGCTTTTCTAACCAGCAATAGCCGGAAAAAGAGCGGAACGCTGGAATTAGGAATAAGTGACATGCTAGAAGAACAGCAACAGGCACTGGCTGGATGGCCAGGCCCAATGTGTAGAACACTCTTTGAATACAATGGATAACATAGAGTGGAACTAACCTCAAAGTTTCCACTACCACCTTATACCAACCTATACTGCAGGGAAAGTTTCCCAATGGTGGAGTAGACCTGAGGTACGTGTAACCTGTGACAGGTTTGGACAGAGCATGAGATAGTACATCTTGGTCCTGATAGGCCAGTGACTCTAAAGAGACACTTCAGATAATTTACCCTTCAAAGACAATAGTAGTCCAGCTATATATATATATATATATATATCTGGCTATTCCCGTGTTTTGAGACTCGTAACTGAGGCTCCACGGACCCCTTTTTTGCATATTTAATTTTGTATGGGACAATCAATGGAGACTTGTAAATGGGTACTCCATTGGAATTTTTCGCTGTTCTCCCTGAGTTCAGTGATTGTTGTGTTTTGTTGGTCTATTTATCATTGCCCCAGTAGCCAGAATCCTGCTCCACACTGACGAGGGGCAAATACCCCGAAACTGCAGTCTGTGGATGGATGCCTAGCCTTGGTAACCCTTGTCTTATGTCGATATACTCGCCACAGAGTTAGACTTTGACTCACAGGGGCCACCCTGGTGTTTCCCTATTTAGGTCCTAAAGCTTGCAACAGAGTGAGGACCTGAGGGACTACGTATCAGGGTGGTTTGGTGCTCTCCCCACTGGGGGGCACCCCTTGGCAATGGGCTTCCTTCTCTGGAGAAAGGGATATCTGGCTATTCCCGTGTTTTGAGACTCGTAACTGAGGCTCCACGGACCTCTTTTTTGCATATTTAAATTTTGTATGGGACAATCAATGGAGACTCGTAAATTGGTACTCCATTGGAATTTTTCGCTGTTCTCCCTGAGTTCAGTGATTGTTGTGTTTTGTTGGTCTATTTATCATTGCCCCAGTAGCCAGAATCCTGCTCCACACTGACAAGGGGCAAATACCCCGAAACTTCAGTCTGTGGATGGATGCCTAGCCTTGGTAACCCTTGTCTTATGTCGTTATACTCGCCACAGAGTAAGACTTTGACTCACAGGGGCCACCCTGGTGTTTCCCTATTTAGATCCTAAAGCTCGCAACAGAGTGAGGACCTGAGGGACTACGTATCAGGGTGGTTTGGTGCTCTCCCCACTGGGGGGCACCCCTTGGCAATGGGCTTCCTTCTCTAGAGAGAGGGATATCTGGCTATTCCCGTGTTTTGAGACTCGTAACTGAGGCTCCACTGACCCCTTTTTTGCATATTTAAATTTTGTATGGGACAATCAATGGAGACTCGTAAATGGGTACTCCATTGGAATTTTTCGCTGTTCTCCCTGAGTTCAGTGATTGTTGTGTTTTGTTGGTCTATTTATCATTTCCCCAGTAGCCAGAATCCTGCTCCACACTGACGAGGGGCAAATACCCCGAAACTGCAGTCTGTGGATGGATGCCTAGCCTTGGTAACCCTTGTCTTATGTCGTTATACTCGCCACAGAGTTAGATTTAGACTCACAGGGGCCACCCTGGTGTTTCCCTATTTAGGTCCTAAAGCTTGCAACAGAGTGAGGACCTGAGGGACTACGTATCAGGGTGGTTTGGTGCTCTCCCCACTGGGGGGCACCCCTTGGCAATGGGCTTCCTTCTCTGGAGAGAGGGATATCTGGCTATTCCCGTGTTTTGAGACTCGTAACTGAGGCTCCACGGACCCCTTTTTTGCATATTTAAATTTTGTATGGGACAATCAATGGAGACTCGTAAATGGGTACTCCATTGGAATTTTTCGCTGTTCTCCCTGAGTTCAGTGATTGTTGTGTTTTGTTGATCTATTTATCATTGCCCCAGTAGCCAGAATCCTGCTCCACACTGACGAGGGGCAAATACCCCGAAACTGCAGTCTGTGGATGGATGCCTAGCCTTGGTAACCCTTGTCTTATGTCGTTATACTCGCCACAGAGTTAGATTTTGACTCACAGGGGCCACCCTGGTGTTTCCTTATTTAGGTCCTAAAGCTAGCAACAGAGTGAGGACCTGAGGGACTACGTATCAGGGTGGTTTGGTGCTCTCCCCACTGGGGGGCACCCCTTGGCAATGGGCTTCCTTCTCTGGAGAGAGGGATATCTGGCTATTCCCGTGTTTTGAGACTCGTAACTGAGGCTCCACGGACCCCTTTTTTGCATATATATATATATATGCCCAAGAAGTCGCAGCACTTCCATGTAGTGCTGGAACTTCTTGGGCATATTTAAGAGGAGACGTGAATCCAATCTCCTCTCAGTTGCTGGCACTCCATCAACAAGACTGTGAGTACACTCCATTGTGAAGTATACTGTATATATATATATATATATATATATATATATATATATATATATATATATATATGGGATGAGCATATATATATATATATATATATATATATATATGGGATGAGCATACTTTTGAAAAGTTCGGCGATCCGGCGATCGTGAAATTCGGATTTCTACGAACCGAACCTAAAACAAATCTGGATATAACAGCTGCATAATTGCAGCTACAATAGTGTGAGTCTGATAGGGTATAGAGATGAGCGAACCGGTTCGGCCAGTATGGGATCCAGTTCGTATTATTCCAAAAGTCCGAGTCCGGTCGGATTCGGATTTTTGGAAGTCCGCTCCGAACAAGTACAAGTACTATACCTGGACCTTTGCGAGAGTGTATATGACATACGTGTTTTCCTGAGACACAAATATATACCTTGTGCATGTGTGTGGAATTAAACTCTAAAAAAAGTGCTATACAGATATACAAGTACTATAGTTGGACCCTTGCGAGAGTGTATATGACATAGGTGTTTTCCTGAGGCACAAATATTTATCTTGTGCATGTGTGTAGAATAAAACCTTTTTCCTGCATAGACCCTGTAATGGTGAATATTGAAGTCTAAAAAAAAAAATTTTACTTTGAGATATCGAAAAGATAATGATGTTACTGACATGTAGAGCCCTAAATTCAACCAAATACACTACCCCCATATCATATAAATGCTTTAAACTATGAAATCCAAAGAAATCCGAAATTCAATCGAACCAAAATTTTAAAAAAAATCCGGAAGTATAGTCGGAACGAACTTTTGAAAAGTTCGCTCATCTCTAATAGGGTATAGTTTCGTTTACTTGCAGTTGCTATTACAATGAAAAAAGTGGAAAAAATCAAAGTGCAAAAATAGTGAAAAAAAATTAGGTGTAAGTGATTACACGGGACATAGGACACAAAGTTCCTTGGACCCAGTAGGGTGGAAAACAGACATTTGACAGTGGAACCAGAAGCAGTAATAGTACTGTATTGGACCCAGTGTGGTGGAGGACAGACAATTGACGGAGGAGAAGGAGACGGCACCACTTGATTGCACCCAGCCCAGTATGCTTTAAAGCAGACTATTTGAGGAGGAGGAGGAGGAGGAGACAGTACCTGATTGCACCCAGGCCAATATGATTGAGAACAGACTATTCATGGAGGAGGAGGAGAAGGAGGATGTTCAGCCTTGGATTGGTGGCCTGGGAATCCTCGCTGATTATGTTGTTCACCGCACTTTCAAGAACATGGACGAGTGGGATGATGTTGTTGATGCCTGCTCACAGACTCATGTCCTTAAAAGGGATCAACAATTGGCACGACATGTTCGAAGAAACCTGTGCACTATGAGGTTTATCACATGTGCCATACAAGGTGTATGACTCAGCCCTCCCTGCTTCACTGCAGAGAAAAGGTTCCTCCATTTGTGGGCTACAACACTTCCCACCGTTAGTTGACCTTGGGTCAGCCATTCATATATCTCCTACCTGATGGTCAGGAGGAGCTCCTGCCCACTGTGGCTCCGTTCACCCAGGCTCACAAAATGGAGGACAGTCTATGAGCGCCGGGCCTGACCTCGTTGGTAAGACACCGGGGAAGGTTGGACTGCAGTCAAAGCGGTGGATGGTTGCAAGCTGGTGGAGGCAGAACTTTTGCAGAACTAGCCCCCTAAAGCACCGGGGAGGTGACAGTGACAAGAATGGGCTAACTTTTTGGTGGTCTTCTGGAGGAATGTTGACCCAATGGGCAGTAACAGACATGTACAGCCCTTGCCCATAATTAAAGGACCAGACATCAGCACTGGGGTGCACGGTCTTGGACACCAAGAATCCCAATGAGTCGCCAACATGGGACAGTGATGGGACCTTTTTTTGGACTGTTTTTTTTTTACTTTTTTTGTTGCGGCTAAACGGGGTTCTCCTATTTTTTTGAACCACAATTGTAAAGATATGAACTGAGATTTTCCCTTAATAAATTTGATAAGCTTGAACACTGAAGTTGCTTTCATGTGTTGCTTTCTCAAAGTTCAGTTCGCTCATCCCTAAAATAAATTATATATATATGCGGCAGAAGTGGACAAATAGGGTTCTGGGACAGTGCAATGCAGCATGCATGACTGAGAAAAATGTTGATGTCCTGTGAACTGCCCACGCAAACTGTTTGAGCGGGAATGCATTCAGCATCTGCCTTGCTGCTCATGTAGTTTATATGGTGCCCTAGAATGGAGTAGCATGAAAGCTACAAGCATTTTGACTAGGGATGGTCCGAACCGAGTTCGGTTTGGGTTCGTACGAACCTGAACCCTCGGTAATGATTCCCGCTGTCTGCCCGCTCCGTGCAGCAGGCGGATCCAGTGGAAGGACCGCCTGGAAAACTGGGATATAGCCATAGGCTGCATCCCAGTTTTCCAGGCGTTCCTCCCTCTGTATGCGCCCGCTCCACGGAGCGGTCAGACAGCGGGAATCTGCTGCCGAGCGTTCGGGTTCATACGAACCCAAACCTCGGCAGGTTCGGACCATCCCTAATTTTGACAGGCTTAACACCTCTTCTACAGTAGACAGTGATGCTTTATGCATTTCTACTTTCTTTCTACCCCAAAGGAAGTAAGTAGGGATGCTATACTGTATCTCCACTCAACTTCTTACACTCCCTGGGCCAGGCGCTCTGCATCTTTCAAATCAGACTTCTTATCAGAAAGAAGTTTGATGACCAATAGACACAAAAACCTACCGAAATAAAATTTTGGGTGTTTCACGCATTACTAATAATTATATATGGGCACAGAGAAAAAGCAGAAGGAACCAAAAAGGTAACTATATTGTTATGCATAATTAATTATATTACCTGCCTCTACTTTAGTTTTAACTGATCACTTTATAACATATAGAATGCATCAATTCTAGAGATTATTTTTCTAAAAGGTTTATTATTTGCAAAGATCCTTTGACTATGTATTTCTGAGTTCTTTTCAACTCATAGTACATTAAGCAACCCATAACCAGGGTAAAATTCTGTAACTTGGAAAATATTAAGCTTGACAGCTAATGGCATGTGTATAATGAAATGATAAAAGGAATTCAAGGTTACAAATGAACCAATAAGTACAATATGCTAAAAAAGGCAAAAAAGGACAGGAAATAAGCTAGATGAATGAAAATACAGTACAAAGAATATTTATTACAACTTCCTCATACAGATGTGATTTATTATCCAGATCCTTATCCATAAGTCTCCATATCTTGCAAACATTTTCTAATTTTCAGAATAATCCCAAAGGGAATAAACAAGAGAATAGGTGCAAAATAACAGGTTACCAGTAACAGATAGAAACATGTAAAGCCCCTTGTGTATTTGCTAATGTGATATGATATGCAATGGGAAAAGCCATTATAGTCGCAAAGTTTACATACTTCCTTTATACATAAAATGCATCTTTTACACATTTCACATGTGGCTCTCACACTGTAGACACATTACTTGTGAATGAGCAGTCAGAGAGTTTCTGAAGATGCCAAACTATATCACATGTAGCTAGAAGCTCAGCAGAGGGGGTGAACACATCCAAGGCCTTAGAGGACACTCAATAGGACCATGGCCATGACTAAGGGGATCCTTCCCAAAACGCGTTGGGACAGTTTTTATTTATTTTTATTTTTTTTATATGGTACAATAAAGATTTTGAAATTTTATCCGGAGCTTTGGAGCCACTTCTACTTTTTGGACCTCCCATACAGGTAGACCATGGTGTTGCTATGGTCCTGGACTTTCTGCTAGTTTGGGTTACTGTATTTAGGAACTGCATTGTCAGCAAAAGGAAAGGGTAGTTATCCAAGGGTAACTGAAAGCAAGGGGACATAAACCCTGAACCTTACTGTCATGGAGCAAAACCAGATGTCATGACAGGAGCATGGCTCTGTTCACACCACATTTGAAATTAACACCTGATATACCTGGAGAATAAGGGCCTTTTTTACATGGCCTGTTGAAGCACCATAAACCAGCGCTGATCAGTAAGATCAGCCGATCACTGGCACTTTTACACATACCAATTGGCAGTGACCGTTCCTGTCTGGTGATAATCAGCAAATGTAAAGGAATCCTAATACATTGCGGTTCACACAGCATTTACTACATAAACGACCAATGGGAATACAGACAAGGAAAAAGATGTTGGCAGGGTAAAAGAAAGAACTTTAGAATTCCTTCCCGACCCCAAATCTGGCGATCAGAATAAATTCCAGAACCGGTCCAATGTCTAATCTATGTGTGTGTGTGTGTCTATACCTATCATGCAATGTGTAATGTGGATGTGATGTGTGATGGGTAGAGTAATTACCCGGCCTGTGCTGAGGTTCAGAGGAGCGTAAAGGATCTTCAGGCTGCAGTGATGTCAGATGCCAGCCCGGGATTGGAGAATGGCAGGTCAAGGACCTGGAGCAGCAACATGATGGCAAAGTGTAGTATGACAATGCTACTGATGAGAGATGATTTTGTAGGGCAGCCAAGGTAACGTACAGCAGGGGTAACTGCAAGACATAAGAAGAAGACATTTTAAAAACTTCAAAAATTTGACTGGGGCTTCCATAGGGGTATGGTCTTTCTGATAAACCATCCATGTATGTAACCATATAACATCACATATAATGTACTGATAAGATGATAGGTGCCCTGTGTATAGTGGCCACTCACCAGATAGTTGTAAAATCCTTCACAGTCAAGATCTTCTCATACTTCTAAGGAGAAGCAGAGACAGTCATTGATAGAGACAGAAGACAAGGACAATGATGGTGATAGTACCCATGGATAGAACAGCGCCATAAACGGAAACCAGACTGCGGCATCGGCTTCCCCGTGACTGTGCCATTCTATCTGTGGGTCATATTAAAGAGGATGTACCTGATTGTACATCCTCTTTAACCCCTTAAGGTCAAAGCCAATTTTCGTTTTTGCACTTTTGCTTTTTCCCACTTTATGTTTAAAAGTCCATAGCGCTTGCATTTTTTCACCTAGAGACGTATATGAGCACTTATTTTTTGTGAAACCAATTTTACTTTGCAATGACAGGCATTATTTTTCCTTAACATATGCTGCGAAACCGGAAAAAAATCATTTGCGCTGTCAAATTGAAAAAAAAAAAAAGGAATTTTTTTTGATTTCGGGGAGTTTTGCATTTACGCCGTTCTCCCTGTGGTAAAACTGACTAGTTATGCATGTTCCTCAAGTCGTTACGATTACAACGATATATAACATGTATAACTTTTATATTATCTGATGGCTTGTAAAAAATTCAAACCATTGTTAACAGATATATGTACCTTAAAATTGCTCTATTTCCAGGCTTACAGCGCTTTTATCCTTTGGTCTATGGGGTTGTGTGAGGTGTAATTTTTTGCGCCATGATGCGTTCTTTCTATCGGTACCTTGATTGCGCATATACGACTTTTTGATCACTTTTTATTACATTTTTTCTGGATTTGATGCAACCCAAAATGCGCAATTTTGCACTTTGGAATTTTTTTGCGCTTACGCCGTTTACCGTGCGAGATCAGGAATGTGATTAATTAATAGTTCGGGCGATTACGCGCGCGGCGATACTAAATATGTTTATTTATTTGTTTATTTATTTATAAAATGGGAAAAGAGGGGTGATTTGGACTTTTAATGGGGGAGGGGATTTTTTATTAATAAAAAAACATTTTTACTTTTATTTTTACTTTAACTAGAAGTCCCCCTGGGGGACTTGTATATAGACAGCACTGATCTCTCATAGAGATCAATGCTGTGTATATACACAGCAAAGATCGATTAGATCGGTCATAGATTGCTATGGCCTGCTGCAGGCCATAGCAATCTATTGCCGAGCTGGGATCAGCGTCATTCCGACGCTGAGGCCCGGCACGGGCAGAAGGACGGATCTCTACCCCGTGATCGCATCGCAGGGGGGAGATCCGACCCACTAGACACCAGGGATGCACGGAGGAAAGCCTCTAAGTGCAGCTGTCAGGTTTGACAGCTGCATTTAGAGGCTTTTATTAGCCGGTGCGGCAACGGGACCCGCGCCGGCTAATAGAGGCACTGCCCGGCTGCACATGTCAGCCGGGATCAGCGCCGTTCAGAGAGGGGTCCCGGCGGGACCCCTCTCTGAACACCCCGCGTGGCACCATGACGTATCAGATACGTACTAATGTACTATTGATTTCTGCAAAAAAAATTAAATGACAGATTCACTTTAAAGAAAAAGGAAACTAGTCTATTGTTACATGCCTCCACTCTTACTGAGTATATTAAGACCAAAAGGATTCCACGTGGATTACGGAGTCCAATACATCCTATATTGCTACCCAAAGATATTGACTATAAAACAAAGTGGTTTGCATTGTGCAATCGGCATTCTCTTGATCTCATGATTTTGATTGTTGGTCATTTACAAACAGCGATTAAAAACACTCAGGCTGACATTTTTTGTACATTGAAAGAATTTAAAAGGAAAGAGACTGTTGAGAACGTGGAGAAAGTAAATGATGAACGGAAAGTTAACATTGATCAATTGCGTGTATGTATTTTACAGAACAAACTTGCTAAATTTGAAAGAGACATCAGAGACTATCAACTGGATCGTGTATACACATGGTCTAAAGAACGTCGCGAGACACATAATAATTTTAAAGTGTCACTGTCATTTCGTTGTTTTTTTTTTGTTTTTTTTGCAGAAATCAATAGTCTAGGCGATTTTAAGAAACTTTGTAATTGGGTTTATTAGGCAAATATGCCATTATCTGCATTCAAATAGACTTTACCCAGGTCCCCCCTCCCTCCTCCCTCCTATCTCTCATCCACTGCTCATTATCAGGAAATCTCAACTCTTTTGCACAGTCGGGTCCTGTCTGTTCTATGGAGAGGGGGGGGAGGAGGAAGGAGGGAGGGAGATTAGTTGCAGCAGAGAGCAGAGAACAAGGGATTACACAGCAGGAAGCTGTGTAAAGCTAATGATGTCAGAGGAGAAATCTCGGTGATGTAGCTTTAAATTAACTCTTTGTTGTCCTGTTTTGGTGCCTCATCTCCCTCAACCCCTCCTCTCTCCATAGACAATCATTAAGACAGGGGGGAGAGTTTCAGGCTGTGTTTACACTACATAAAAAACACGGCCGTATTTCATCACAAATGACGGCCATTGTTTGCGCAAACATAGGCGTTTTTATGAAATATGGCCTCAAACTGCTTTTTCATAAAAAAAAAGCATTTGACAACTAAGAAACCCAATTACAAAGTTTCTTAAAATCGCCTGTACTATTGATTTCTGCAAAAAAAAAAAAAAAAAAAATTAAAATGACAGTGACTCTTTAAGAAAGGACGGAAATACAAAAGTTCTGACAGTACATCTACGGATGGTGAGATTTCCACAAGGTTCAAAGAACCTATAACCGTAAGATCTTCTGTAAAAAAGAGTCTAAATCTCCTTTTTTTTAGAGGTTCTAGACATCCTAGTGCAGGATGACGCAGATTTATCTGGCGTGGCACAACCCACCAACAAAGGGTAAAAGAAGACTACGAAGGTGAGCTGATGATCTCTTCTAAAAATCTGACTAAAGATGAAAAAAGAGTGATTAATAAAGGACTGGGGTTTGTTCCAATGACCTCTTTTTTTTTTTTTACCAAATTCTGTCGCAGCCTGAGATTAAAAATTCATTTTTTTTAGTCAACTGGAGTAGAAAACTTAGTGACATCGAATTGCCTTATAAATTGCAGACGAAAAGCACCTATGATCCTGTGGTACATAGTACTATATTTGATAGTTTTAAGGAAATTGTTAAATCAGAGGTTTTGGAAAAATGGGAAAGTTGTGTGGATAAAAAAATGAAACAATGGCCTTAACCCTGCTGTTCTGTTCGGTTCTACTATACACATATAATGTGCCGGTTATTTTTGACCGGGCCAAATAAAGTTTGGATTTTTAACTAATTTAAGTGTTTTATTTTAGTGACATGTCACTTTTTTCGGCGGATTGCGGAATACGCCGGCCCATAGAATGGTGTCTATGGAGCCGTCGGAAAGGCGCGCTGCCGTGCGCGCGGACACGCGACGGAATTCCGCAGAGTTTATCCACGAGAATTCTGTAGTGTGAACCCACCCTTAGGCTATGTTCACACTACGTAAAAAATATGGCGGTATTTCATAACAACGTTCATATTTGCTCAAACAACGACCATTATTGTGCAAATATGGCTATTGTTATGAAATACGGCCATGTTTTTTACATGTTTTTTAGCCTTGCAAAAAAAATTGGGTCTATTTCACGCCATAACACAAATGCATTGTACGCCAACACATCAAGAATGTTTTATAAAACAACCACTGGCCACCAATTAGTTTTGTGTTTACATGTGTAAGTGCCTGTGAGCTGATCTAGAGTATACACTCCCCTTTTTGCACTGTAATGTAAAATCCTGTCTGGCTTTCTGTTGTCTCGGTTACTGATTGCATTATCATGGTGTATTGTGCTCATCAGAATGACACGTTGGGATTTTTTGGGAACGTAAGAAACTACTATTGTGAAATAAAACGTAGAACTATAAACGTCTCTCTTACTGAGGATACCTAGCAGCAGCTCTGGCTTATTTTTTCTAACAGTACCCAGCATGGTCATTTTTTTTTTCAGCAACATCTGCCCCAGTTGGTGTGATGGGAAAAAATTGTAACTTATAACATTTCCTCCTTTGAGTCCATGTGTCAAATCCAAAACTACTCGCATACCTTGATTTTTTTCAGCTCTTTCTCTAGAGTCCATATTTTGACGCCATAGTTTGTAGGCTTACTTGGAATAAACTGTCTGAATGGGCACCTACCTCTGACTGACACCATCTACAGTCACATTTTCACCAGCATTATATAAAATGTATGTATGTGTAACTCTGCATGGACCAAAAGGACGTAGATAAACTGATAAATAGTAGAAGATGTACTATATAGACCAAAATGAGATTATAACTGCTTTATTTATTTTTTAGAAAATGGCTGTTTTGACAGAACAGTACAAGTGTAAAAAAAAGACGTGGAACAAAAATTAAACAAAAAAATAAATAAAAACTGCTATTAGTAAGAACCCCTCGAACAGAACAGCATGGTTAAAAGAACTGATGGATGATGACGAGTTTATTATAAAGAAAGCCAACAAGGGGGGTGGGGTGGTTGTAATGAATAGGGAAATGTACATAGAAGAAGCCATGTCGCAATTACAGGTTGAAAACCTATACATGCGGTTGAGGGGAGATCCCACGTTTGAATATAAGCGAAAGATAGATGCATTACTTGAAGAGGCTTATTCTGATTTAATTGATTTGGTAGAGAAACAAGCTTTATCCAATGACCATCCCAGAACCCGATTGTTATATTTGGTGCCTAAGGTTCATAAAAACCTAAGAAAAAACAAAAACCAGGACGCCGATTGTTTTGGGCATTACCTGTGTTTTTTCCTTTGGCCATTTATGTAGATAGCCATCTCCAAAACTCGGTCAAAAAGTTATCTAATTGTTTGAAGATACACAGGAATTTTTAGAAGTTATTGAGAAAATGGATTTAAGCGATGTTGCGTGGATGTGTACCAAGGACATAAAACGTCTGTACACAAATATTTTTTTTTATATTAAACTTTATTTTACTTTTTTCACTATTTTTCATCAGTAAATAGCAAAGGAAAATAGAACAAATATCTACATGAAAATACAGATTAGAAATCACAACAAATAAAACAACCTTATCTTAACCTTAACTAGCCAATCTTGCCCTGCCACTTGCAACGACCTCTGTTTTAAGTCTGCCATCAATGCTGTTTTCAAACCCTCATATTCTAACCATAAGCCATGGTCGATATTGAATTCCTCCATTACCCTTACCCAGCTTTTGATTACTGTCCCCTTGACAATATCCCCAACTTTCTGAATCCCCGATCTATATAACCTCCCTACCTTCTTTAGCTTGCTGGTATTCTCTAAATGCTGAGCTGGGCAAAATCACAGAGTCCCTTAATACCACGCAACCATTTCAGCTCTTTCAGTACACAAATATTCCTTATGAAGATTCTATGGTTGCAGTAAGGGAACAACTCTGCCTTAAAGAGAACCAATCATGGACGAAAGTTAAAAAAAGTTATTCCCTAATTAGATGTAAATCATCATTTTATTGACATTTGTAAATATAATTCATTATTTTTATTGCCACGTTTTTTAATTATTCACTTTTTACTTTCCTGTCTCGAGCCGGCTCTTTTCAAAAGAGCCGGCGCGAGACAGGAAACTCCCGTCATGCAGAGCGGCAGGAAAGGTTCCCATGATCCTTTGCCCGCCGCTCCGTTAATACACAGTGATCTCGCGCTATACAGCGCAAGATCGCTTTGTATTTTCTAGTCCCTCTTCTCTAATCTATGAAGATACAGACTGCCTCTGCAGTCTGTATCTTTATACTTTACCTATCCTCTTCTTCGGTGCAGCAAGGCCGGCGCCGCCATCTTGATTACGTCACTTGCGTTCCAGCGGTGGAACGCAAGGCCCGTAATCAAGATGGCGGCGCCCGGCCGTGCGGCCCTGAAGCAGAGGATAGGTAAAGTATAAAGATACAGACTGCAAATACAGTCTGTATCTTCATGAAGTCTATCTATGAAGATACAGACTGCCTTTGCAGTCTGTATCTTTATACTTTACCCGATTCTCTGTTCCCTGGCTGTTCCGGCGGCGGCGCCATCTTGATGACGTCACGCTGGAACGCACCCCGGGAACGCAAGTGACATCATCAAGATGGCGGCGCCCACCGGAACAGCCAGGGAACAGAGGATCAGGTAAAGTATAAAGATACAGACTGCAAATGCAGTCTGTATCTTCATGAATAGACTTAGGGAGAGATATACTTACATAATAGGGACAGTTACATTTAGGTGATTGGTTCTCTTTAACAACAAATTGAACTCTCAGATTGCGTTTTTGATTGTTGGGCATTATGTAATTGTTGGACATTATGCTGAAAAAAAACTTACTTCAGCTTTGGCGGTGATTATTAATTGCCTCAATGGGGTCCCCTGTAGCACCAAATGTAGCAAATATTTTCATGGCCATGTTTGAAGACACCTTTGTTAACATGAATTGAGTTAACATGGTCAGGGTCTAGATACGTCGATGACGTGTATCTTTGTGTCTTATCTGAATTCATGTCACTCACTAATTGAGTTTACATTAGAGTGTGACATGAAATGCATACACATTTTGGATGTGGAACTTATGTGGAGACTTCTGTAACTACCACTTTACTTTCCAAACCTGGAGATAAAAATAATGTCCTGCTAAGAAATAGTGTTCATGCCCCTCAGACTTTTAAAGGGATTCCCTCGTGAACAAATTGTCAGGATCCAACGGATATGTAACACTGACAGTGAACACCACAGAAACAAGTGGAAGCTTATTGAGAAATACACTATGAGAGGGTATGGTAAAAAGGAATTACTTAAGGTTGGTGAAGAAGTTGGTAAATTAGACGAGAGAGCCTGTGTGCTAGACCTAAAGAGAAGAATGACCTGATGTGCATTTCTACTTATGACATTCAGAGATGAATAAAAGAGTTATATCTAGTCATTGGAGGATGCTTAGGCACGATCCTAAATATGGCCGTTTGGTTCACTAAACCCCCTAGGTTTGTGTATAAATTAGGGAAAACGATTGCCAATCATCTTGTAAGGGTTGATGTAAAAAAAAAAAAAATGTCCAGACAACGTGGCACTTTTCCTTGTGGTAGATGTCAAAATTGTAGCTCTAGCAGAGGAGAAGTTGTCATGCATCCAAGAAAAGGGAATGCATATAAAATTCGGGGTTGGTACTCATGAAGCAGCACTGGTGTGATCTAATTGCTGAAATACCTGTGTGGGGGCTGTGTCATGTTGGCCAAACCTCTTGAAGTGTCAAAGTGAGACATGGGAAACATCGTGCAGCCATAAGAAAGGGGTTGAAGAAAGGGACAGATGAGATACTAACTACAAAGTATGGAGATACAGGGGTAGCTAAACATTTTGTGGACTGTAAACATAACGTAAGTGAGCTACAGTGGATTATCTTGAAAGAGGTAAACGGGGAGAGTGATGATGCGAGAAAAAGAACTTTACTACAAGGTGAGGTATACTGGATACAAACCTTAAATGCAGTGTATCCAAAAAGAAATTTGTAACTTTAGTGTTTTCCTGTAAAGCAGCTTCATCTAGGTTCGTGAGACACTTATCTTAGTTGGCTTATGATAATTATCGATATGTGACAGAGTATATTTATAAGGATATTGGATAAAATGTGTAATAATTGTTGCTATGTTCAACATCTTATTTGTATCTTTTAAATAGTTTCGGAAGAACTCTTGCGAGGCTTCCTAACCTTTTTAACTGGTGATGGGTGATGTCAGTTCATGCTTGAGAAAGGGGGCATAGTGCCTCAAAGCGTCGCAGACGTGCGACGTTGCCCTTGCATCGCTATCTGTGAAGTGCAGTTGGTGTCTTGCTACTCCTAACTTGGACTGTGCTAGCCCGGTGACGGGCAAAGATTTAAAGCTCTACGTCCTCTTCACAGCTACTTCTAGCGCTCCGGTGTGATGTATTTATAAATATGTCATATATAAACTAAAGATAGAAGATAAAATTCAGCCTGTTGTGGTGGTGTGCATTTTTCATTCATCCATTGGATTTTGTACTGGGCTGTAGGCCCCAGGTTCACACACCTGTATGAGAATTGGACTTCAGCGTAGCAAAAGCCGTTGTTGTATGAGACAGTTCATAGGGGCCCTAACACTGGTTTTAGGGGCACCCTGGCACAGTTCATAGGGACACAGAAACTGGGTATAGGGGCACCCTGGCAAAACTCGTAGGGGAACTGACACTAATTATAGGGGTACTCTGGTACAGTTCTTGGGGGCACTGAAACTGGTTATAGAGGCACCCTGGCACAATTCATAGGGTAACTGACACCAGTTATTGGGACACCCTGGTACATTTCTTGGGGCACGCACACTGGTTACAAGGACACCCTGGCACAGTTCATAGGGCCACTGACAATGGTTATAGGGGCACCCTGGTGCAATTCATAGCCACACTGACACTGGTTATAGTGGCACCCTGGCACAATTCATAGCTACATTGACACTGGTTATAGGTGTGTGGTGTGGAGCCTGACCCTGCCAGGTTCCCTGTCTGGGACAGACCAGCTGTAGTGTACAGATGCAAATGGAGAATACAGAGACTTTGTTTCTCAAAGCAACACTTCCACTAAAGATGCAGTGCTAAACACCTAAAGAGAGGACAAGTCAGGGATCACCCCAACCCACACCTTGAACATCTCAACACAGTACAAGACAGTATCCTAGACAGAGGAACTGATCCGTATAGAGCAAAGCAGCCAAGAGCCTACATACTCGCAGACTCCGGGACACACTAGGACACTTTGCTTAACTCCGGTAACTAGGACTGGGGCTTGTGTCACCCTGGGTAACTCAACACTACAGGGCATAAGGTGGTATGCTGACACAGGTCGAAACACGGGCACAAGTATTCTTTCAAGTATTCTTCTTCTTCTAAAAGTTAAGGCAGAGCACAGTACTATATTGGGTTGGGAGTGGACTCTCAGGACAAACTCCTCTTCTCTAAACTCTCTACTCTTCTCAGCACATTACTAGTCAGCACTGTTATTCTACTCACTACCTCAGTATCTCTCGGCACAAATTCAGTCACTATTTATCCTGTATTACCAGAGGCTTGCTAGTAAAGGAAAGTTTATTTATTCTACTGGGACTCAGTGATCATTGCACTAGCACCTACACACAAGCTTCACCGTCCTTGGGTCATTTCCCCTTTCTGTGGGTGGTGGTACCGATAGTCCAGGTGAGTCATATCTCCAATCTGGACCACCGTGATAATCGTCCAAGGGACCCATCACAGCCCAGCAGGTCACTAACCTTTGGGAAAGGGTATAGACAGCCACACACAACAAGCAGGTATACCATCACACCTGTGTGCTGAGTCAGCACTTGCATCACAACAACCTCCTAACTGGCTGAGCTATATTCCACCGACCATCCACCATAGAAGTGGTGTCACACAGTTCCATCTAGCAAGTGACCAGTTGAGCAACCGCCACAGAGGCACCCTGGCACAATTCATAGCCACACTAACACTAGTTTAGTGGGCACCCTGGCACAGTTCCTGGGACACTGACACTAGTTATAGGGGCACCCTGATGCAATTCAAAGGGGAACTGACACTGGTTATAGAGGCACTTTGACAAAGTTCATAGGCACCTTATTATACCACCAGTCTCACCCCACACTCTATTATACAGTGGTATGAGACTGGTGGTATAATAAGGTGCCCACATAAGGGATTATGCTGAAGGAGGAAAAGCTATACATTGGTGTGATAGGCTAGTATACTGGGAGATTGGTAATCAGAGCTGTGACTGGTATATAATGTATAACAGTTACAGCTCTGATTATCAGTCTTCTATCCTCTCACACCAATGTACAACTTTTCCTCCTTCAGCATAATCCCTTATGTGGGCACCTCATTACCTGGACCCCTGCAGAACACAGACATCTTCAATTTGTCCAGGCTCTTCTAGCCTAGAGGCAGGAGTCGCGTCCTTGTCAGGCCCTGTAGCTGGGAGGAGAAAGCGGCCTCTGGTGGATGGAGGCAGAATATACTGCCTCCTGCCATAACTATAAGCCTGTGGTTATGTTTAAATGCATTCGAGGCCATTACAAGTGTGGAGCATGACGTCACAGGGGCATGGTGTGATATGGTTGGAAGGGCTTGCCAGGACATACCCGGGGCATTAATTTTCCGGGACTGCCCTGTCAAATCGGGGACAGTCCCGGCAAAACTGAGATTGTTGGCAACTATGCTTGTCCAGCAACCTCCCAACCTATTCCCCATCTTCTAATTCTGCCAATACTGTACCTGCTGTTTCCCAGGTATTAATAAAACTTTCTAACAGTAATAGAACCCCATACTGCCCCTATAGCTCCAATTTGTACAGCCCCCCCCCCCCACACACACACACAAAGGAGCTTCTTATCAGTGACTGCAAGTTTTCTTATCCTTAGTAGTGTACAACAGAAATACATTCTTTACCTCTGCAGCAGATTTAATTGATCACTATGTCACACATAGAACACATCAATTCTAGAAATGATTTTTTTCTGAAAGGATTATTGTTCGCTAACACTCTTTTCACTATACATATTTCAAAATTCTTTTCAGGTAATATCACATTAAGCAACCTATATGCAATGTAAACTTCTGTTTCTTAGAAAATATTAAGCCTGGCAGCTAATGGCATTTGTATAATGAAATGATAAAAGGAATTCAAGGTTACAAATGAACCAATAAGTATAATATGCTTAAAAAAAGGCAAAGGGCGAACAAAAAGAGGCTAGATTAATGGAATTATTTAGAATATTTATTACAATTCACTCAGATGTGACTTATTATCCAGATCATTGTACATAACTTTCCATATCCTGCAGATATTTTATAATTTGAAGATTAACCTTAACAATAATCAGAAAAGGTTCAAGATAACATTTTATCAGTCACAGACATGTAAAGCCCCTTGGTGTAGGTAGATGCTTATCCATGCCAATAATACCACACAGGTAAACAAGACTCCTGTCTTTAGGTCTCCTGAACTTCAGGCCTGAGTCAGAGAGTGAGTGACCATCAGAAAGGAGCAGATTACTTACCCTGTAGCCTGTACAGTGTCTGTCAGTGCAGATCCATACTTTAGAAATCAATGGGCTGGGGAATCATGGGCGGTCGTAGTGGGCCAATAGCCAAGAGAACCCAAATGGTTATAGTATTTTCATTATCCCGTGAACACTGAAGAGTTCATGTGCTGTAGGGTACGTTGCAAATAAGTCAGGTTTCACAGTAAATTGTGTGTCTATAATACATGGGTATATGCAGTATATATGTGTATATAATATACAATAGCTATGCTATTGTATATAGCAAAATAAACATGTCAATGGAAAGTCCCTGATGTGTATGTCTGACTGTTTTCTAACTTTGTGGTCTGAGACATTGCTCCTGCTGTACATATAGTTGGGCTACATCAACAGATGCAGCAAGCCAACCTCAATCCCTGGCACATTAATATATTGTATTCAGGGTTGGCCTTAGGGTAAATGGTGCCCTGTGCAGAATTTTCTTTTTAACACCTCTGCGACTTTTTCATACTTCCAAGCCCGTCCTAGCCTAGCTGATTTACAGCTCGTCCCAAGCCTAGCTCTTGGAGCCCAGGTGCCTCAAGATGTAATGGTGAAAGCACGGTACCCTTCATAGATTCTCCAACTTCCTCTGTGTCCCTCATCGCACATGATCTGTCATCTCTTTTTTTGACCCTCAATTCTAGTGGGCAGCTCTTACAAACCAAGATGAAAACACTTTTTTCTTCAATGCAGTTATGGACAAAAGTACATAAGTAATGTGCTTACCAGATGAAATATGGGGCTATACTTGGATTATTTGGCATTTTCTAACCTGACAGGTTTCCTTTATATATATATATATATATATATATATATATATATATATATATATATATATAAACACAAACCGTATACTCATACAGGAACATACATACACACACACACACACACACATATCCTGAATAGCCCAACACAAATCATTGCTGTTTTGACACTCAAAAAAAAAAAAGACTAAATCTGTACATTCAAAGGTTTGAAACCATGGCCAGTTAGGTACAAATTACATTTAAAGGCAGAAGCCTAGCAGTCATAAGGACCCATGGAGGCTCTTGGTAAATCTACACAATACTGTGAGAAATGCCTAAGTGGGGCAGGATATGCCATCAACAAAAGGTTTTTTGTTTTACAGTAAACATTGTATGGTAATTGTTAGAGATGAGCGAACCGGGTTTGGGTTAGAGTCGATCCGAACCCGAACGATCGGCATTTGATTAGCTGGGGCTGCTGAACTTGGATAAAGCTCTAAGGTTGTCGGGAAAACAGGGATACAGCCAATGACTATATCCATGTTTTCCACATAGCCTTAAGGCTTTATCCAACTTCAGCAGCCACCGCTAATCAAATGCCGAAAGTTCGGGTTCGGATCGACTCGAGCATGCTCCAGGTTCGCTCATCTCTAGTTATTGTATGATTGTTTACAGGGTAAGGTCACTTTTTTAAAGATAAAAAAAATTACATTTCACTGTAACTTCACAATATACTTGAAAATGTTCCAAGTTCTTTCTCTCCTGCTGTGCCAGTCCCCCATATGGTCTCTGTAGTAGCAACCACTTTGTCTCATTTGCATAATCCCTGCTAATATGGATGTAATAGTAGAGCGGGGTCTCTTGTCCACGACCTCATTTTATGAGCCTGAATGAAGAGCAGCTGGAAAAGTGACTTCTGCCCCAGCAAAGTAGATGCCACTATGGATTACCAACTATTTTTCTGTCAAGAGCAGCTAATAACTAAGGATTAGAGAAGCTGGGCCAATGGTGATAAGATGATCACATCAGCTTAATTTTATAAATGTAGCCATATAAAGCTATAGGTCTTTGATGTTTTTTGCCATTTATAAAGGCATACAACCATTGCTATCGAATTACATCTACTATTACTTTAGATTTGCATTGAAGCAAACCTTCCACTACTTAATGGCAACTTTTCTTTCTTCCTTGATTAATAATGCAGCCCTGTTTTTTCTTTTAATCATGCTCTGATGCTTGTGCCCCGAAGTACTTCTAGCGCTGAGATGTTGTAAACCAACACAGCAAACATAAGTAAATCAAATAGAAGCTGTCTGATTAACAGGCTCAGCATACTAATAAAACATGTTAGGAATTAATTATTTAATTTGCTAAAGAAAACTTTGCTGTCAGCTAAAGAAAAAGGTAAAGCATAAACTTGTAGTCACAATTTTGGTTATTTTATTACGCTTTTCCACTAATTCCATAATCATATGACATCCTGATCTTGTATATTGTCATACATATCAGCACAACAGAGTCCTTGTGGCACGCTCTGCATCAGACATAACTTCCAGCCGCTGTGCACCAATGAAAAATCTGTATCTGAGCCCCCATCTTCATTGATCAATGACAAATATGGGTGTTTTTGTATATGGCAAAAAGTCTTTGGGCATCAGAGCAGCATATTATGCACATTGCACATGACTGCATATGATAAAAAAAAATCATTCTACACTAGAATGAATGCTTCATCACTGGAATATGGCTCTGTTCCTCCATTCCTGTCAGGCTTAAAAAAGATCCAACAGAAATAACTGCAGGAGATTTGCTCCATATACTTCTATATATAGGTGCCATATTAAATTTTCATACAAAGTGGAGGTTGTTCAGAAGTGAAATATAGTCACATCCATGAGAGCTTAGTGGATAGATTCCTTAACTACTTGCATCATGACAACAACGTGCACCCAGTCAAAAGTTTTCCGCCCGAATGTTCAGAATGTTCCTACACTGTCATCTCAGAAACATCCCTCCATTTGATAAGCAATGTCATTCCTAACATATTTGTAAATTATTTAACCGGGTTATCCAGGATTACAAAAACATGGCCGCTAATACTTTTGGAGTACCCCTTTTAAAATGAACAAGTACCAACATATTCTAAGCACATAAGGCTTTTACAGGATCTGTGTCAGTATATGGTTATGTTCACACAATGTAAAAAAAAAAAGAAAAGGCAGGCACCTTTTCTATTTAAAAAGACGTCCGTTATTGCCGTTATATGATTGACTTCAATGCCTTGACGGATGTTCAATGCACATAGTGTTTAAAACAATGATCAGGACAATTATTTTCGAACGTCTTTTGCAAATACAGGACGTTACTTTTTAGTTGTTCACACAGTTTTTCTTTTTTCACTGTTTTTACTTTTAAATTTAATGCAATTTTCAGTTAAAGATACACTCAAAGGCAATTAGTCCAACCAAAAGAGAATAATGTACCAACAGCCGTCATTGCACGGACAGCCAAACAGCAAAGTGACAGATTTTTTATTTTCAAAAACGGAGAGGAAAAAACATTGTGTGAACATAACCTAACAATGTGAGTTCTTTTTATCCATTTGTAGCCTTGGGTGCCCTGATCCCAACATTGTTTTTATATTGTTGCTCCTAAGGCTATATTCACAAAAAGTTTTTTCAGCCCCGTTTAAAATTATATCCGTCATTTTGAGTCTAAAATAACGGACGTTATTTAGCTGTCTGGCCTCCCCTTAGTGCAATGACTGGTGTTGGTACATTATTCTAGTTTGGGGTTACTAATTGGCCTTTGGAAATGGGAAAGTCCATTGAATATAATAGTAAAAACAGAGAAAGAATGGTGGAAAAAGAAACTGTGTGTGAACAACTAATAAAAAACGTCCGCTGTTTGCAAAAGACGTCAGAAAATAATGATCATGTCTGTTATTCAGTGCATTGTGTGCATTGGACGTCCGTCTTCCCATTAACTTTAATGCATTGTCATTGCAGTCAGTTAAAACGCAGCAAAAACTTTTTTATTTCAATATCAAAATCGTCTGCCTTTTCTCTATTTTTGACATTGTGTGTGCCTAAGTCAGCAGTTCTGTAACATTCCCAGCAGGAATATTGATTGGATTGGATAGTGGTAAAATTAAGTGGCTGGAACATGAAAATACGAGTTGAAGTTGTGAAAAATTTGAGAGGTTGAAAAAAGTCTCTATTTTAGTTCTGCTATTGATTTTCCCTACTTCCTGTGAATTACATATTTTATTTTTTTGTGATTGGATAAGGATTAATATCCATGTTAAACCAAGTGTACATTGATAAAGAGTACATTTTTCCTGCATTCCTGTAGAATTGTGTAGATTTTAAGTACTACACTTGCTTTTGTAATATGCGTACTCAATCACTTTTATCTGGGATTTGACTACCTGCATTGTTGGTAATTGAGCAGCTATATTTTGGACAATAAATGCCTGCATGTGTAATGCAGTAATTGAGTTATTTTGCTGCAGATTGTAAATGCATTGGTTTATAGTTCACTTATTTAATTACAATATTGTGGATTGTATGTGTTTATAATGAGATGGCTGAACCAATTTATTGCAGATTGCAAATACATGCATTTATAATGAAGCAATGTTTCTTTATTCAGTTTACTGAGATTTTGTTAGCAAGATTCAGATATAATTTTTTTATAGTGTAAGATACATGAATTACACGGCACCTACATACAGTTTGTAATAGCAGGAGTCCTAGGAGCAATACAGTCACACCTGGTGGTAGATTAATACCTTCTTAAGGGTATATTCACACAGGCGGGCTCGCAGCGAGATTCTCGCTGCGAGCCCGGCAGGTCCTGGCAGTTCCCATAAACTACATACTTGCTGCGGTCTAAACGACCGCAGCGAGTATGTAATTATACCGCGCTTAACCCCTTCTACTCCCGCCGGCTCCCCCGCTGTAAGCAGCATACATTACCTCTCCTTGCTGCACGGGTCCTCCGTCCTGCTCTCCTGTCCGGCCAATTAGTGTGTTGCCCAGCCGCAGCCACTGATTGGCCGGGCGGGAGAGCAGGACGCCTGTGTGAATATACCCTTATAGTTCTGAATGTTCTTGACCATCGTTTAGGATCTAGGGTAGCTTAAGCTGGGATTGTCAAACAGTTTTCACCTTATAAGGCATCACCTCATAAAAGGATGCATACTAATACATTCATATTGCCTGTTCCTTAAAGGACAACTTCGGCTCTGATAAAAAAAAAAAACTGAACTGAAGCTCCAGTTGGTGTCATTTTTTTCATATCCTGGTTTGGGGATGAACTTTGTCTCCTGTGATGTCTAACTGACTCTGTAAAACTGTTAGATGGCTTATAGCTTGCTCAGCAAATCATAGCTGAGCAACCTGTGTCATCTGACAAAGGGAGGCTGGCCTAACAGGGCTTAGACCAGTTTCCCTCTTGATGACGTTATTGTCACAAAATGGCTGCCACAGAGCAGCCTGGGGTCAACAGTCATTAGGTAAGAATGAGTTTACTTAGCTTTCTGGTGGGAGGTTGAGGGGGGGGGAGGGAAGGGGGGCAGATTGGTGATTGAAGCATATTACAAAATTATATAACTTTGTACAAGGAAAAAGAGTATCCCTTTAAGCCAGGCTAAATAACAAAAACAGTTCCCACTATTCCCTGAGACCACCATTTGAGTGGTGCTCAGACCAGCTGCTCTACTTCCTGGTTTCAGTCTCAACACAAGGAAATGCTTGAGGTTGGTCACCATTGTGGCAACTGATTGGCCAAATTATTACTTCCTTGTGAAATTTGTAATAATTTTTGCCATCACTATTGTAACTCATCAAAAAGGTTAGTTCAGCATGACAGTAGTAACTAAAGAAATTTACATGTCTAATAGTTATACTATTTCTATGTCCGTCTTTATACTATTGAATCAATTTTTTAGACAGTTACATCCACATGCTGAGGCAACCATATCACGCTCAGCAAGTTCTGCACACAAGCCCAATTCTACAACACTCGAAGCATCATATTGTTGCTTAGCAACCATACAGTCCAGAGTGGACAGTCCTGGAGAATTAGCAGGAAGTTTACAGGTACTAATAAACAAAACTTTATAAGTCATTGATGGGATGGAAGTTTCTCTTTTATGTAAATAAGTGCTCATTGGGTGGTCCCGATTGCCACAAGTGCTCAGTCACTTCTCCATTATGATATGTGGTACCCCTTAAGGCCTTTTTACAGGGGCAGATTGTGGGCAAGGGGTGTTACTAGAAACGCATCTTTGGCCGATAATCGCCCTGTGTAAAAGTGACAGCAATCAGCTAAGGAGCAGAAAAACACCCGATCCTCTGTTGATTGCATCTTTTTAACTGCGGCAAAATATATTGCTATTGGCTGCACTTCTCCCTGTGTGAACAGGGGATGAGCGGGTGATGGAAATACATTTAAATGGCCACACGAACGATATTGTGATATTTTTGATTGATGTAAAAGGATTGATTGATGTAAAAGGATTCTTAGACTTGATTGAAAGCTTAGCGAGACTCATGTTGGTCAGCAGTCAAAAGAGGCATGGCAATGTTGAGACACTGAAGGTTAGGCAATGGGCACTTATGCCAATTTGGCCCGCACAATAAGCACTTGTCACTCATCTACATATAAAAGCATGAATTGCGCCACCAAAGACCAAACTCCATATAGGTATGCCTGTTAATATAGTTTAAATCAGTACCCAGTACAGCTATTACTTTAACTTGCCTCTAATGTGGCTCCATATCTTTTTAACTTTGCTGTGTCATCACTCAATGCACTTTCTGTTTGGCAGGATGACAAGCCCATACAGCATTATTGATTGTTCTGCATTGTAAGTAAATGATTCGTTTGAAAAACAAATTGGTTTATACCTTGCAGGTTAATCTCTTGTCTCCCTGCAGAGTGTAAGCTCCTATGGTCAGAGTCCAAAAAATATATATTACTACCAGATGGCCATGTTTATTAGTAAGTCATTTTGTACAATTCCTGATTTTTTATGACATACAGCTGACTATATTGGCAGTGTAGGAATGAAAGTGATTTTTTTTCCTCTTTATATAGCATGTGTGTAATGTGTGTAGGAATATTGCTCATAAAGGGCTAATTAAGGAGGCCAAATAGATTGTAACCTTACATGTAGCATTTCTTTCTGATTAAAAATGTGTTTAATAATTGAATGTATCTAGCTTACAATTTATTTAGTTTTTGCCATCCTCTTAAATTTCCGAAAGTATATCCCTATCTATAAGTGGTCTACATGACTGCTTAACCTGGCATAAGTTGTAAAAGTTGATAAATTGATGGATTAAGGGCACAGTCACATATCTACTGGGAATATTTGCAATGTGGCTGGATTTTAACATCTGTATTACAAATGCAAAACCTGTGGGTCCAGTTACCTGCACTAACAGCACCATAGATCTTTATGATGCTGTTCTTTTCCATTATCAGACTCATAGTTGGGCCCCAAAATATAACCCTGTTACAGATGCTAAACTGTAGAAACATTACAACCATTGACTCTTTTATTCTTGCCACTTAAAGGGTTTTTCCAAGGAAAATTAATTAATGGCTTAGATTTGGGATGGGCCATCCATAGCTTATCAACACTTGGAACCCCTGCAAATGACCTGTTCTTACGAGCTAAAATGCCTGGATGAAGTGCATTGAGCTGGAAGGCTCAACCATGGCATCTTTCTGCAGTTCAGTTCTGAGCTTCTAGAAACAAAATATAAGACAGCGCTCCAGCCACCCGCAGCGATTTTGAGCCAATTATTACCCGCTACCCAGTCGGGTCAGGTAGCGGAAGGTGCAGGGAGGCTCCAGATATCAGTGGGGGTCCTGAATGGCGTCCAGAACGGGAAAAAGAGGCGGCGGACAATACCGCACCCGAACCGCTCCGGTGACATCACAAAGGGGGACGGAGCAGAAGCGAGGACAGCCGGACGCTGCCATTAGAAGCCCCATGGCGCAGCACAGCTCTCCACGGCTACAGCAAACTCCCAGGTTGGTGGAGACACCCACTCCTCGGCCCAGAACTCCCAGCCCAGCCTCAGACTTATTTGGGGACAACTCTCAGGCCTCTTCCCTAGACAGGTTGATAGCTGAACTGCCTTTCAGCCAATCCAGCCCAGAAACACAGGAGGCTGATGATAATTCAGCAGATGAAGGGGACCCTGCTGCTGCCACCCTCTATTCTGGGGACAAAATTCTTATAGCACGATTTTCGGTCCTTCTCCAACAAGAATTAGAGAAGACATGTGCTAAAATTACATCTGAATTGAAGGCTGATTTCCAGGCATTGGGTGGCCGCATAGAAGCTATTGAGAAAAAGGTGGACTTCACTATTACTACTATAAACCAGCATTCCCAAGAGATGGAGGTCTTGTCGGATCAACTGGAAGAGGCCAATTCCAAACTAGAGGACCTGGAAAATAGGTCCCGCAGGGACAATTTCCGGATCAGGGGTCTACCCGAATCCGTGACGGATGTGGAAGAAGCTACAAAGGAATTGCTGCATCAACTGCTGCCTGACATGGCAGATCGTTACTATGACCTGGACAGGGCCCATCGTGCCCTCACGGCCCCCAGAGCAGATGGCCTACCCAGAGATATCGTTGTGAAGCCACATTATTATTCCACCAAAGAGAAACTGTTACGGGCTGCGCGGGATGCACCTCAGCTGCAACTGCGAGATACACCCATTCAAATTTATGCAGATCTTTCCCCACGCACGATCCAGAGGAGACGCAATCGCAAGCCGCTCTTGTTAATCCTTCAGAAACGGGACATTCGCTACAGATGGGCCTTCCCCTTCCGCCTGGTGTTCCTGTTCAAGAATCGCACACACAGTTTTACCTCCCTCACTGAGGGAGAAGTGGTGTTGGAATCATTGGGGTTGCTGTCCAGGGACTCGCCACACTCGTCTGGTGACCCGGCTCCGCACATGGATCTTGGAAAGGGAAGATGCTCGCCCATTTTGCCGCTGTGGAAGAGTGTTACCAGAGCCTCCCCACCATGATGGCGGACTGAGCTATAATCCTGGAAATAGTGTGAATGGGTTCCAGTCGACTTGAGATATTTATGTTGGTTATGGCTTTTTGATCTGCCTGTTTCCTCTTAAGTTTCCTCTGATGATCCTTTTCCCCCTGTCTTCCCCACATCATTATATATTATTGATATGATACTGTTAGACCGGTAGGGCTGTTTTATGTGAGGCTGTGGTGAGCTGGAGTGTTACAGCATGAGCTCTCCATGACTTCTAGAGGGGTTTCCCTGGACTGGTTCGGGTGAGGTCCAATCTCGGAGTCCGTACACAGGGCTTGGCCCCCAAGGTCAAGAGAGAACTGTATGTTTGTGCATCTGTGGTGGTTGTTTTGTCTTGTGTTGTCCTTGTGTTTTGTCTTGTCCAATGTGTTCTGCCCAGTTCATTTTGGTTTTTTCTCTCACCCTCCTCCCTGGTGTAATAAATTGTTCGTTGGCCTAATCACTCAAAATGGTTTGAAGCAATGAAGCAATCTCTGCCCCCCTCTGCCAATACTGCCCCCAGATGTTGAATCAAGCCTACATCAACCTTGGGGGCAGAGATTGCTTTATCCGCGATTTCATCACATGTAGAACAACCCACGTGGTCTATGCCATCCTCTGCCCGTGCGGCAGGTACTATGTTGTAAAAACCAAACGCCCTTTATGGACCAGGTTTAAGGAACATCAGTACTCTGTCTGTACGGGCAAGGGAGTCCCCAGACTGATAGATCACGTGCGTATAGTACATTCAGGTGATACTAAGTTGCTACGATACATTGGTCTGGAAAGAGTCGGTCCCCCAGCCAATGGTGAGGACAGGTTTAAGCTTCTTCTTAAACGCGAAACCATATGGATTATGCGTTTGGATGCTACAGGGCCAAGCGGCCTTAACGAGAGAAATGACTTCAATACGCTCTTATGATGTTATGCTCCGCTATAACCTGTTTTGTAAGTTTCTAAAACTTTATTGATGTCTGTGTAACTTTATTGTTCTTATCACATGTATATATGCACCTCCCCCCCACGTACACGCTGTTCCTAGCCCAACGAAGCGCCGCAGTAGGCGTGAAACATTGTTGCTCCTGTGAACACACCTGATTCTCCACCCTCCCTCTCCCCGCAATACTGGCTCTGACGTACCTGCAATAAACCACCCGCATCTTTCAAGCTTGGTGAGTGCGAGATTCTGTTTCTTGACCGTACATTGTCTGATTTATGTTTTGTGTTGGTTCTATATTTCTGTTTGAGTTAAAGGCAGAAAACCGTCTATTGCTTGGCGGTGCTTTTCTGTGCGAGATCCCGTATAGGTATCCCTGAATACGTTGGATAAGACGTTCGGCACAGGATATAGAACAAGGTTATTTATGATTAATGATTATAATATCTGCCTGTGTTTTATTGTTGGCCTAATGTTAGGCCTTGTTGCTAAGCCTATGTTAGGCTACTTGTATGTATACTTATACTTATACTTCATTAAACTCTTTGAAAACCAAACAAGGATTAACCCTTACCCTCCAAAAACATAATATGCTATACCATAAATAACTCTCTCATGTATATAAATCCACTTTAAAAATACACATATTTGTATCATTATAATCTCGGACATAATCGACTATGACTGTGCATAAGTCCATATCAGCAATTATAACTGGTGGACTTAACTAGGCAAACAGTAGAAGTCAAGTGTGTGAACAGATACTAAAACACAAAATCCCATAAAACTGCTGCAGTGTGTGAACAGATGCTAATACACATAATCCCATAAAGCTGCTGCAGTGTGTACAGAAAATCCCATAAAACTGCTGCAGTGTGTAAAAAAAATGCTAATACGTAGAGATGAGCGAACGTGCTCGTCCGAGCTTGGTACTCGATCGAGTATTAGGGTAATCGATGGTACTCGTTACTCGGACGAGCATCTCGCGATACCCAAGGAAATCTCATCATCCGTTTCCTGTAAGTTTGTGCGCTTTTTCACAGCCAATAAACATGCAGGAGACTCTTTGGTACATCCTGCGATGACGTGCGACCCATACATGTCAATAGCAGCGATTGGTTGGCAAGATAGGATGACCCTGCCATATAAAACTCGAGGTCGGCAGTGCTCGCTTCAGACGCATGCTGTGAGAGATTAGGGACAGAGCTGCTGCTGGTCAGGGAGAGTGTCGGTGTAGGATTTACAGTTCAAGTAGGCAGGGAATACTAGCAATATAAACAAACAGCCCTTTTCAGGGCTAAAAGCTTTTATTAATACTATTACTGCTAGAGACTGCTGGCTGGGAGTTGCAGCGCTGCTACCGCGATTTAACCGGCACACTGTGGTGACCGGCTGCTGGCAGAAAGGGGGCATTAGGTGTTGCATACACACCCCTAAGAAGTGCTCAGTGTACTCCTTTTTTATTTTGGGTCTGGTGGTCCTGGTGTACTGCACTGTAAAGCTGGGATTTGTAGTGCATCCTGCATAGAATTTACTTCACTGCTCATTGTATTGGGGTGACAGTGTGTACAGTTGTTGCCCATACCAGATAGCACTGTCAAGCCCCCCCCTAAACTAGTGTGTACTGCACTGTATGGCTGGGATATGTAGTGCATCCTGCATAGAACTTTCTTCACTGCTTATTGTATTGGGGTGACAAAATGTGTACAGTTCGGTCTCCCGGTCTAGAGGCTCTCTGGTGTCTCTGTTGGGTCCTGGTAATATACTGTGGTTCTTGCCTGCTAGTCATAAGCGAATTTTGGGGGGTGCAGGGGGGGCAGTGGCTCCTGGGCCCACACTGGCAGGGGCCCACTGAGGTCTCAGAGGCTTAATGCTGTCTGCAAAAGCTATTTCTTTTGCAGACAGCCTGCAGAGCGATGAGGAAGGACCTGTGGTGACGTCATAAGGGGGCGGGGCTGAGAACTGGAGAGGATTCTTGTGGATGAAGGACCTGTGGTGATGTCATGAGGGGGCGGGGCTGAGAAGATGCTGGTGCATGAAGGACATGTGATCATTGTCCTCTTATATCTCCTCCTGTAATGTGATAGATAGATAGATAGATAGATGATAGATAGATGATAGATAGATAGGAGATAGATAGATAGATAGATAGATAGATAGATAGATAGATAGATAGGAGATAGATAGAGAGATAGAGAGATAGAGAGATAGAGAGATAGATAGGAGATAGAGAGATAGATAGATAGATAGATAGGAGATAGATAGATAGATAAATAGATAGATGATAGATAGAGAGATAGGAGATAGATAGATAGATAGATAGATAGATAGATAGATAGATAGATAGATAGGGAGATAGATAGATAGATAGATAGATAGAACATAGATAGATATAGATAGATAGGAAATGGATATCTAGCAGCTCATCACATATCTTGGATTGTACATGTATGATCACAACCAGCTCACCCCTTTGAGGCTATGTTCATACTGCGTATGTTTCTGTACGTAGTTTTAAGGTTGATGCATTCGCTTTAAAGTATACGATATACGACTGCACAGTGCACACTACGTGTGAGCTTACGGCCGGATCGTATACGGCGCCGTGAAAAATGAACAAGACCATTGTTTGAGGACGGAAATGTTGAAACTCACGGCCGTGGATTTCCATGCGGTCCCGTACGAAGTACTTATTTCAGCCAAATTGAACTTGATTTTTCGATCAAAAAGGTTCTGTGAGTTTTATTGGGCTGGGCGAAGATTTCCAAGTAAATGACCTGCCTCAGATCGCTTCGAATCAAGCTAGGGAAGCATAACTATACTACGGGCGTATGTTCGCAGTTCGTACGCATCCGGCCGCATGTTGATTTTTCCCACGCACGTAGTTTCAGCCGCACATGTACGCCATCATACGAAATGCGGCCGGGCTCATACGCAGTGTGAACATAGCCTTAATGTCTAAAAACTTATTACCTATACCACTATTATTTTTAGGCAAAGATAATCTGGTTAAAAGGGTTCTCCAGAATTAAGAAAAAAAAACATAGTTGCTTTCTTCCAAAACAGTGCCACCCCTGCTCTTAGGTTGTGTGTGGTATCACAGCTTGGCACTATTCACTTCAGTCGAATACCACACACAAACTGAGGACAAGAGTGGTGCTGTCTGTGGAAGAAGGCAGCTATATTTTTCTAATCTTAAAGGAAACCATTCACCCCGTGGCCCCCGGCAGAAACTGACATACAGTGACATAAAGGTCAATATACTTACCACATCGCTCCCGGTCCCGTCCCAAATCCCGTTGTTGACACGGAGAAATTGGCGATTCTTCTTCTCGCGCCCATTATGCTAATGAGCGCCGCCGAGTCCGAAGTCCAGCCTTCTCCCCGCCTCCGACACTTGATTGACGCCGGGTCCTCTTCCTCCTCGTCTTCTTTCTTCTCGCCGGATCCCGCGCAGGCGCCGTGACAGTCGTTTTCGGCGCATGCGCAGTTCACAATTGAAGCCGCTCCGCAGCTTCACTGTTTACTGCGCGTGCGCCGATTGCCTCGAACACGTATCCTGTTTACCGCGCAGGCGCAGAGAGGTGATGAGACCATCGCAACGGCGCCTGCGCGGGAATTCGTCAGAAGACTGAAGACTGAAGACGTCAATCAAGTTCCAGGAGGCGTGGATGGGCGGCGACGAGAAGAGGACCTCATGAATAAGTTGGACTCGTCCGTCGTTTCCTATGGACGTTGGACTCATCTCAGCTCATTACCATAATGGGCGGGAGAAGAAGAATCGGCGATTTCTCCGTGTCAACAACGGGATCCGGGACGGGACCGGGAGCGATGTGGTAAGTATATTGACCTTTATGTCACTGTATGTCAGTTTCTGCCTGGGGCCAGGGGGTGAATGGTTCCCTTTAAGCACTTTAAATTTTTTTGTGGTTCTATATGTAAAATGTACAGAAGCCTCTTACACTGCTCTTTATCCTTATCCACTATGAGTAATGTAGAAGAATATTCCCTTTATTATTCAGAAAGCCTTGTCACCTGCTGAGGTTCCCTATGGGTAAGGTTGGTTGGGGGCCCACTCAGACTCACTCGCACCCCCTAGGCTGAACCCCTAGCTACGCCCCTGCTGCTAGTAGTATCTTATTTGGCTATTTAACACATTTTTGTATCACTGTATATTTATTTACATTATTTAGATGATATATGCACTTGCACTTTATAGGTTCTGCAGGAAGAATGTTTACTTTGCACAGTAACAGCTATATCTAATTGACATTACTATATACCAGGGAGCTGCGTTGTATATATGGGCCAGGGAGTGGGTTGTTGGTTATATTCCAAACAACTCTTGTATCATGTGGGTTGATTTTAATGGTTTTTAGGGGGTTTCATCATGTATTGTTGCCGTATTATTTTGTATTTGTGATTTTCAATAAAACATTAATTTTAGTTAATATGTCATGGTGTGCTTACCATTGTTTCTCTATATCTTGGTGTTAGTTGGAAAATGTGTACAGTTGTTGCCCATACCAGATAGCACCCCCCTAAACTAGTGTGTACTGCACTGTATAGCTGGGATTTCTAGTGCATCCTGCATAGAACTTACTTCACTGCTCATTGTATTGTGGTGACAAAGTGTGTACAGTTGTTGCCCATACCAGATAGCACCGTCAAGCCCCCCCTAAACTAGTGGGCACTACACTGTATTGCTTCTGTATCACTTCTAATGGTTCTCTGTGTCCTCACTGCCATGCTCTGACGTCACACTACATCTGCGGAGGAGCGAGACTGGTTGCCGGGGGCCCGCCGATCGTGCCCCCGCCAACCAGCCAGCTGTTTCATTTTATTTTTTTGGTCTAGCCGTTGCCGGGGCCTCACCACCCCCGGTCAAGAGGCATCAAGTGTACTCTTGATGGTGAGTGGTGAGTGAGAGCAGGCCTAGCCAGTTAGCTGTCAGCACCCGGGTTCATGTCCACTACATATTCCAGCCCCTGGACTCACTCAAATTTTTGGGTGGGCTCACTTGCTTCCTTACCCACTTGTAATGGTGAGACAATTGCCAGATCCTCAAGGATCAAATTCAATTTCAAAATCAAAAAAGCGGTGGGTGGAGAGGTGGTGAGTCACATTATGCAGGGAATGTTACCCCAACTGCTACATTCAAATTGAAAATTCGAAAGGGTGGTGGGGGTAGGAGAAGGTAATCACGTGATGCAGGCAATGTTACTCCAACTGCTACAGGAGCGGGACTGGTTGCCGGGGGCCCGCCGATCGCGCTCCCGCCAACCAGCCAGCTGTTTTATTTTAATTTTTCTTGTCTAGCCGTGGTCGTGGCCTCACCACCCCCGGTCGAGAGGCATCAAGTGTACCCTTGATGGTGACTGACAGCTGGCCTAGCCGGATTGTACTGTACAGCCCCCCCAAAACTAGTGGGTACTACACTGTATTGCTGGGATTTGTAGTACATCCTGCATAGAACTTCACTGCTGACCCACGTGTTCAACCTAGTGTTGCAGCTGTTTCTTAAGACCTACCCTAATTTGGCTGACTTGCTCACCAAGGTGCGGCGCATCTGTGCGCATTTCCGCAAGTCAACCACGGATGCTGCCACCCTTAGGGGAGTGCAAAGGCGCTTGCAACTGCCGGCTCACAGACTGCTGTGCGACGTGCCCACGAGGTGGAATTCCACCTTCCAGATGGTAGCCAGGGTTTACCAGCAACGCAGAGCCATTGTGGAATGCCAGATGTTAACCCTTAGTTTTGTCCATTTCAAACCAAATGATTTGTGGTCCATATGCCTACCTCTGCATCCATGTTGACTACTGGTGTGCCTGCCCTTGCCTCCTTTTGGCTGGGCCTTAACTGGCATCCATGTCGACCACTGCTGGGCCTATAGTTTACTGGCGTCCCTAATTTTACCTCATTGTTTTGACCATTTCGTACCAAATGATTTGTGGTCCATATGCCTACCTCTGGCATCCATGTAGACTACTGGTGTGCCTGCCCTTGCCTTGTTGTTGCTGGGCCTTAACTGGCATCCATGTAGACTACTGGTGTGCCTGCCCTTGCCTGGTTGTTGCTGGGCCTTAACTGGCATCCATATAGACTACTGGTGTGCCTGCCCTTGCCTCGTTGTTGCTGGGCCTTAATTGGCATCCATGTAGACTACTGGTGGGCCTGCCCTTGCCTCATTGTTGTTGGGCCTTAACTGGCATCTATGTAGACTACTGGTGTGCCTGCCCTTGCCTCGTTGTTCTCTGTGTCCTCACTGCCATGCTCTGACGTCACACTACGTCTGCGGAGGAGCAGCACTGGTTGCCGGGGGCCTGCCGATTGCGCCCCCGCCAACCAGCCAGCTATTCTTTTTTTATTTATTTTTTTACTCTTACTCTACTGTGTCAAGCCTAATTTTTGTGAGATTCCACATCTGCCTCATCTAAAGGCCGGTAATGGCCACTTTATGTTTTTTTATTTTCTAACCTTCAATTAAAATTTTAAAAACAAATAGACTTTAATTCAAGTGCAATTTTGCAGGGCTGTCTGGTCATCTATTGTATCTCCAAGATACACGTCACTGTTCAAAGGAACAGACAGTGATAATGGTGGATCCTAATTTGGCATCCTTGTGTTATCCATTTCAAACCATATAATCTGTGGATGTCAACTTGCGGGGGTTCTCTGCCGTCCTTTCATTTTTTAGCTTGGGGCCTCTTAAGAAGACTGTATTGTTATTCTTCGTCCCTACCTCCAAAGAGATGCCTATCACACACAACTGCATGAGGGTGTGAGGCTAAATCTAGCTATAATCCGGCTATTTTAGTTTTAGGCGCAGCTGCACTGCCATGGGTAAGCGCCAACAGGCAGTGCTCAAACTGCTGAACAGCACCTTCTATCTTCCTTGGATGTTTTAGCCGTTTTGAAGACAGAATTGACCAGGCCTTTTACCAGTAGCTTCTTTCCTTTCTTGGATGTTGTAGTAGCCTTTTTGAAGGCAGGATTGACCAGGTCTTTTTAATCCACTGGCTACCGCACTTGCCGTCTCTTAGAGACTCTTTAAAGGATTGAAAGTGCATTTGATCAAATTCTGTGGCCTCTTTAGCAGACTGTATTGTTCTCTGTGTCCTCAATGCCATGCTCTGACGTCACACTACGTCTGCGGAGAAGCGGGACTGGTTGCCGGGGGCCCGCCGATCGCGCCCCCGCCAACCAGCCAGCTGTTTTATTTTAGTTTTTTTGGTCTAGCTGTGGTCGGGGCCTCACCACCCCCGGTCGAGAGGCATCAGGTGTACCCTTGATGGTGACTGACAGCTGGCCTAGCCAGTTAGCTGTCAGCACCCAGGTTCGTGTGTAATTAGCAGTGAGCTTGGTTGCGTGTGACAAGGGCGGAACCTGGTGTTGGCTCTGCAAATCGGCAGCCTCACACATGTACCATGCCTGGCCCACGTCTTCAACCTAATGTCGCTGCGGTTCCTTAAAACTTACCCCAATGTGGCTGACTTGCTCAACAGGTGCACCGCATCTGTGCGCATTTCCGCAAGTCAACTGGCATCCATGTTGACTACAGCTGACTACTGGTGTGCCTGCCCTTGCCTCCATGTTGGCCACTGCTTGGCCTTAACTGGAATCCATGTTGACTACTGCTGGGCCTTAACTGACATCCATGTTGACTACTGCTGGGCCTTAACTGGCATCCATGTTGACTACTGCTGTGCCTGCCCTTGCATCCTTGTTGCTGGGCCTTAAAGGAGAAGTCCGGCCAAAATTAATTTTTGATATGTTGTTACTTATGAAAAGTTATACAAATTTCTAATGTACATTAATTATGGGAAATGCACATATACTGCTATTTCCCTTAATTTAGTAGATCAGGAAGTGTTAGAAATATCTCTGAAGAAGTGACGTCACGACCCAGGGTGTAATTCCTATGGAGTGTCCAGCAGGGGGCGCTCTCTATATAGAAGTCTATGGGACTTTATTGTTTCTATGGGTTTCTATGTAATGTAATGTAGTGTACAGTGCTTTATTGAATGAATAGATCTATGGAATACTTTGGGGAGCAAGTGTCCTTGCTCCCCAAAGTATTGCATAAATGTATTCATTCAATACATAGTAAGCCCGCCGATCCGCCGCATTTCCGCCGCATTCCCGCTGATCCGCCGCATTCCCGCCGATCCGGACCATATACATTGAACTACAGCTCCCATCATCTGCTTCTAGTATGAACAGGTGATGGGAGCTGTAGTTGGGTAAGGGATATCACATGCCGCCGGGCGCAGGGGGGAGCCGCTCAGTACACAGGAGCGCTCCCCCCTCCTCCTCTTCCTTCCGTGATAACTTCCGCCTATACCAATGCTGACTCCCTGCCTGGCCGCCGCTCTCCGCTCACATATACCGGCTCCCGGCATCAGCGCGGACACCAGGATGCATCGGGAGCCGGTATGTATGGGGGGGGGAGAGCGGAGAGCGGCGGCCAGGCAGGGAGTCAGCATTGGTATAGGCGGAAGTTATCCCGGAAGGAGGAGGAGGAGGGGGGAGCGCTCCTGTGTACTGAGCGGCTCCCCCCTGCGCCCGGCGGCATGTCATATCCATTACCCAACTACAGCTCCCATCACCTGTTCATACTAGAAGCAGATGATGGGAGCTGTAGTTCAATGTATATGGTCCGGATCGGCGGGAATGCGGCGGATCAGCGTGTGGCGGATCGGCGGGAATGCGGCGGAAATGCGGCGGATCGGCGGGCTTACTGTGTATTGAATGTATTGAATGAATACATTTATGCAATACTTTGGGGAGCAAGGACACTTGCTCCCCAAAGTATTCCATAGATGTATTCATTCAATAAAGCACTGTACACTACATTACATTACATTACATAGAAACAATAAAGTCCCATAGACTTCTATATAAAGAGCGCCCCCTGCTGGACACTCCATAGGAATTACACCCTGGGTCGTGACGTCACTTCTTCAGAGATATTTCTAACACTTCCTGATCTACTAAATTAAGGGAAATAGCTCTATATGTGCATTTCCCATAATTAATGTACATTAGAAATTTGTATAACTTTTCATAAGTAACAACATATCAAAAATTAATTTTGGCCGGACTTCTCCTTTAACTGGCATCCATGTTGACTACTTCTGGGCCTTTACTGGCGTCCATGTTGACTACTGCTGGGCCTGCCCTTGCCTCCTTTTTGCTGGGCCTTAACTGGCATCCATGTTGACTATTGCTGGGCCTTTACTGGCATCCATGTTGACTACTGCTGGGCCTGCCCTTGCCTCCTTTTTGCTGGGCCTTAACTGGCATCCATGTTGACTATTGCTGGGCCTTTACTGGCATCCATGTTGACTTATGCTGGGCCTTTACTGGCATCCATGTTGGCTACTGCTGGGCCTTTACTGGCATCCATGTTGACTACTGCTGACTACTGGTGTGCCTGCCCTAGCCTCCATGTTGGCTACTGCTGATCCTGCCTGGCCTCCATGTTAACTACTGTTGCTCCTGCCTGGCCTCCATGTTGGTTACTGTTGCTCCTGCCTGGCCTCCATGTTGGTTACTGTTGCTCCTGCCTGGCCCCCATGTTGGCTACTGCTGATCCCGGCAGTTCTCTGTGTGCTCAATGCCATGCTGTCTTTGGCCTAATTTGGGGGGAGGCTCACTTTCTTCCTCACTCACTTTTAATGGTTCTCTGTGAGCTCACTGCCATGCTAGGTCTGGTATAATTTTTGGAAGGCTGACTGGCTACCGCTTCTACCACTCTGTCTTCACCGCTATGCTGTGTCAGGCAGAATTTTTGGGTGGTTCATGATAAGCTACCTCTGTTTTAATGGTTCCCTGTGTTCTCAATGCCATGCTGTGTCAGGCTGTGTTTTTGGGTGGTCCCTATGCCTACCTTTGTTTTAACCAGGCTATAGCACAGAATTAGGCATAATGGTGCCATTAGGCAGCCTCAGAGGCATGCATACATGCTGCCCTTGCTGTTTCCTGTCCATTTCCGTTGTGTTTCCATCAATTTCTGAGGTTGTCAGGTTTTCACACGACCCTCCCTCTACCGAACTTGAGTCCCCTCAAAAAATGCTGGAGTATCCCAGTGACTTCGATGGGGTTCGTTACTCTGAAACAAGCACTCGAGTATTGGGAAATACTCGGCTCGAGTAACGAGCACCCGATTATTTTAGTACTCGCTCATCACTACTAATACGCATAATCCTATGAACCTGCTGCAGTGTGTGAACAAATGCTAATACACATGATCCTATGAACCTGCTGCAGTGTGTAAACAGATACTAAAACATATAATCCCATAAAACTGCTGCAGTGTGTAAACAAATACCATTACACATAATGGACAAAAGCTATTGCACATGACCCAATTGACCAACTGCAGAGTGACAACAGATACTAAAACAATACACCTACTGCAGTATGTGAACAGATACTAATACACATGATCCCATTGAACCTGCTGCAGTGTGTGAACAGATACTAATGCGCATGATCCCATGAACCTGCTGCAGTGTGTGAACAGATACTAATGTATGTCATCCCAAGAGAATGTACAGTGTGTAAACAGATGCTATTGTACTATAGTGAGTAAACAAATACTATAAATACAGTTCTGAGCTTAGCTGTAGTATCAGATACGATGTCTTTCATTTTCCCCTAGTAGTCCTTTAAATGTGGTGTAGCTTAGCCAAATGATTATATTAAAGAAATTATTTAGGATTAGAAAATCATGGCAGATTTCTTCCAAAAACAGCAGAACCCCTCTCCACCTGTTTTGTTTAGTATTGCTGCCCCGTTTATTTGGATAGAGTTGAGCTTCACTGCAACACATAAACCATATAACTCAATAACCTCTTTGGACTAATGATTTTCTCAAACTTGCCTCTTTGCATTCTGTCGGCCATGACTTCTGCACTCCTTGACAGTCTACTTCCAGCTATGTCTTGGATTTATATGTTCTGAGACTGGGAGGGCAGGTACCATATCACAATACCTACATGCATTGGCCAATATGGTAAGGGTTACACCATTTTTGCTTCCTAGATAACCCCTCTGATATCCCATTTAATATGACCATATAATACTGCCTGTGCATGTAAAATTTGGGAAGTTGTACCCATTTCATCACTGGACATCAGGATTCAAATATCAGAAGGGGTTAATATTTGTTGTCTTCCTTTACATACAAAGCGGCAGGAAGCTACTTCTACACCGAGTTGACTTATAGCCAGACACAGGTTAGTGAGAAGGAGGAGGGCTATAGCTGATCTCCTGGGATATGCAGAGAACATTTCTGTAAATATTAATCAGTTGTAATTGTAATATGAGACAGAATTAGATCAAAGGAAAGAAGGCGATTAAGGGAAGAATCTCTGGGAGTATTTTTTGTGTACTTTCTCTTTTGTGTCCCTAAAAGACCTCAGTTACTCAAATTCAACTCAAGAATTTGTATGCATAAGTAATATTTTACTGGACACTGACATTATAAGGACCATTCCAAACAATACAGCACATATAAGAAATATGCCTGCCAAGTTCTTTTCTTGGATATTATGTAAACAATACAGTGGTGCCTTGGATTATGAGCATAATTCGTTCCGGGACTGTGCTTGTAATCCAAATCCACTCTTAACCCCCTTGTGTCAGTAATATGTATATATGCGTTCCTACTGCACATACCCCGTGCAGTAGGAATGTATATATACGTTCCCTGTACTGACGGGGTTATTGATGAGAGCGGGTGCGCTGCAGTGAGAGCGGTCCAACTAACATCAGTCTCCGGGGCTGCAGGTAATGATCCCGCAGCTCAGTCTCATTAACCCCTTAAATGCTGCGATCTACAGCGATTGCAGCGTTTAAGGTGCTCAGTGACAGATTGGGGGTCCCGATCGCATGTGCCAACAGGTGGGGTAAGCTCCTTACCTCTGTCCTGTCGGATCCGCGATCTATGTGTAGAGTCTGCTCTCAGCCAGACTCTATACATAGATCGCCAATAACATTGATCTATGCTATGTAATGATTACATATTTTACAGTAAATAAAAGTTTTTAAAAAGTGTAACAAAAAAGTTTTTAAAAGTATTAAAAAAACCTTATAAACCCCCTCCCAATAAAAGTTTAAAATACCCCCTTGCCCATTATAAAAATATAAATATTTCATATCATAGCATGCGGAATTATCTGAGCTATTAAAATATAACATTATTCTTCCCGCACGGTGAACGGCGTAAACGGAAACAAAAAAAATGTACCAGGATTGATGATTTTATTAAATAATATATATCACAAAAAAATTTATAAAGAGCAATCAAAATTTTTCTGCTACACCAATATGATATTAAACTAGAGATTATGGCGCAAAAAATGACACCTCAACCAGCCCTGTAGGTGGAAAAATAAAAGTGCTATGGCTCTTAGAAGGCGGGGAGGAACATTGCATTAGTTTGACCTGGACTATTTTTGCATAAAAGGGCTCGGTCTTGAAGGGGTTAAACCAAAGCAAAACTTCCCATAAGAAATCACTGAAATGCAGACAATTGGTTCCATTGGTAACAAATTGTAAAACAAATGAAACAAAGATTAAGAAACAGCTGGATATGTGATATTGTAAGATACTGTACAGTATAGCAATCAGCATGTGGTGTATAATGTATAATAAGTGCATAAACCTGCAAAAACATCAGCTGTTTGTAGATACAGGATGGGACTGCAGATCCCCATAATGGAGAGGATGGGAAAAACAAGGGCTGACAGCGACTGCAGGGAGCATGAAGGAATGAGCAAGACATGTGTGGGCACATACTGTACATGCAGCACTCTTTGTCCGGGCAGAGAGGGGTTACAGCTATGAAGACATTACCCCCACAGTCCTGTCCCCTGATCCAAGCCCCAGTCTAAAGTGTACCTGCTATGATTTGGAAAGTGAGGGAGACTTCCTGGGCCAGAGTACAATGCTGTAGACACTGCTATGCAAACCACCCTCTCCCACCCAGCACAGGGAGCTCTTAAACCAAAACAATGCTCCTAAACCAAGTCACAATTTCGAAAAACTGTGAGCTCTTAAACCAAATTTCAGGCAGTATTTGGTCCTCATGTCAGGTCCTCATAGCAACCAAAACCAGAAGTGGATTGAAAACACAGAAAGGCTCTGTTCACACACTGTTGAAATTGAGTGGATGGCCGCCATATAACAGTAAATAACGGCCATTATTTCAAAACAACAGCCGTTGTTTTAAGATAACAGCAAATATTTGTCATTAAATGACGGCCATCCACTCAATTACAACATTACGTGACCAGAGCCTTTCTGTGCTTTCAATCCACTCCTGGTTTTGGTTGCAATATGAGGACCTGGCATGAGGACCAAATACTGCCTGAAATATACTGTGTGTTAATCCAGCCTTAGGCTATGTTCACACTGTGTATGTTTCCGTCCGTAGATTGTACGCCGCCGTACATGTGCGGCTGAAACTACGGGCGTGGGAAAAATAGACATGCGGCCGGATGCGTACGAATCGCGAACATACGCCCGTAGTACAGTTATGCTTCCCTAGCTTGTTTCGAAGCGATCTGAAGCAGGTCATTTACTTGGAAATCTTCGCCCAGCCCCGTAAACCACACAGAACCTTTTGGATCGAAAAATCAAGTTCAATTTGGCTGAAATAAGTACTCCGTACGGGGCCGCACTGAAATCCACGGCCGTGATTTTCAACATTTCCGTCCTCAAACAATGGTCTTGTTTATTTTTCACGGCGCCGTATACGATCCGGCCGTAAGCTCATACGTAGTGTGCACTGTGCGGGCGTATATTGTATACTTTCAAGCGAACGCATCAACCTTAAAACTACGTGCGTATATTCGCGGTTCGCACTACGGGCGGAAACATACGCAGTGTGAATATAGCCTTAGGGTAGCTTCACACATACCGACTCGCAGCGTTAATAATGCTGCGAGTCAGCTAGGTCCTGGCAGATCACTTTCATTACATACACCCGCTACGTGTATGTAATTCTGCCAGCCGGTTAACCCCTTCAGCTGCACCCGCCGCCCGCTCTGTATACATTACCTGTCCGCGCTGCACGGGGTCCCGGTGTACTGCTCTCCCACCCGGCCAATCAATGTGTTGCCCTGCTGCAGCCACTGATTGGCCAGGCGGGAGAGCAGTACGCCGGGACCCCGTGCAGCGCGGACAGGTACAGGTAATGTATACAGAGTGGGTGCCAGGCGCAGCTAAAGGGGTTAAGCGGCAGGCAGAATTACATACACCCAGCGGTCGTTGAGACCACTGGGTGTATGTAATGAAAGTGATCTGCCAGGACCTAGCCGAGTCGGTATGTGTGAGGCTACCCTTAATCTAAGTTACTCTTAAACCAAGGTACCACTGTATATTCTTTTTTGTTGTCCCACTGTTTGTATTTGTGAGTGTAGTATGATTTTAGTCACCTCCGCTCACTGTGGATGTTGCATTTATATTTGCAAAGGAAACTATGATTTCAGGATTATTTGTATAACTGGGCTGCCAGCAGGTATTGCTTTTCATCTCACGGTAGTTAGTGCTTTGCATAGCTTTGGGTGCGTGTTTGCATCTTCAATATCCATAGCTTATAATAACAATACAGCACTTTAGGTTAGCATTGTACACAAAACCTTGCCCTAAACATATTTTCAATGTTTTCAGAAAATATGCTCCATCCGTAAGCAATTGTGACAGGAATTTTTGCAATTGCTAATCCAAGCAGGCATTTCAGGTATTCTACATCTGCTTGGTCCAAACCCTGCATTGTGTTCTTCAATGATGTATTTAGGCTTGTGCGCATTGCTAGCAGGCACTGACTTGCATTAAGCATCTATACCAGCAGCAAATGTGCACATTCCCTGAAGTGGTCACATATTGCTGTCATTGATGAACATTTGCTGCACATTCCAGCACAGCCGTGTTTTCATTTAGACATCACAAATGGCTTTACATCTGCTTAAGGAATATCTGTTTTAATCCCCTTGATGCTATTCATTAGGGAAATGTGTATATATATATATATATATATAATTTCAATTCATCTTTAAATTTGATGGCTTTAGTTACACTTACATTATGCCCTCCATTTATAACAGAACTCTCTCAAAAGACCCCATTATTGTCTGTCGTGTTCTGTTTGGTGTATTTGTTTGAAAAATTCATACTGCACTGATCTTTCTATCCTGTATAATGGAATATGCTCTAAATGGCACATTAGATCTGCAGTTCTGTGCATCCTTACTTCTTACATTTTGTTAATAATATCATGACATTGAAGGAAAACTTTCACTGGGCTGCAATGTACATTATAACCACTGGGGGGGCCATGCACATAGCATATATATCTCCCAACAGAGCATGAAAAATCATCCTTTTTTTTGCAAGCCATTGATCTTGGGACACACATTCTGGGTTGTGTTGAGCCAATAGGAAAAATAAGAAATGAACAACTGTAAAAGCGAACCTAGCCTTAAAGAGATTAGCCAGGTTTAGAAAAACATGGTTGTTTTCTTGCAGAAACAGGACCACTTTTGTTCTCAGTTTGGTTGATGTTTTGCATCTCACCTATATTGGGGTGAATGGAGCTGAATTGTAATTCCCTGACACATTGTGAGGACAGAAATGCTGCAGGTTTTTGAAATTAAATATTTGTGCTTTTTCAAACCCTGGATAACTCTTTTAAAGGCTCATACACCTTCAATAGCTATTGACTAAATGTCCATTGAGCCGACAGCTACTCATCCAATCCCCACATACACATGTATGGTCAGCTCAGCCGAATGTTCATGCAGTCTGAATAAAGGGGGTGGGGGGGGGGATAAGGCTGGTCCCACCAATGGCAGCTTTAGATGACTTTCAAAGAATGTGTACTGGGGCCTTTAACCTGGAGGTCTTTTGGCATCTTTGTCAAATTTTTTGGCTGGTTCAGTGAAGAAAACCATGGTATGCCGTAGTATTCTTGCCAACAAAATGATTGAACCCCATTAGAAGTCATCAGGGTCACCCAGATAATGCTGGGTACCACAGATCTGGTATCGTGTTGTGACTTTTTTTTAAAAACTTAAAAGGCTACAATGCAGATGTGAACAGAGCCTAAAAGTGTTATTTTATTTCATTTCCTGGAGATCTGATAGTACAAGGTCAGGCTTCAATACAGTAATGAATGGATACCCTATATATTGCTTGGAACAGACAGTTGACATATTATAGATTTTACATAATTCAGTAACCAAAATGTAAGATGCAAAAGTAAACAGCTGTGGTGCCATAAATAAAAAATTAGGGGACAAAAATGAAAGGTACATGTGGAAAATAGTTCTAGGAGGAACAATACATTTTATAGCAATTCACAACCAAACTGAACATATGCGGGGCATGAAAATGGATGTAACTTGTCAACTTTCATTTACATTGTGGCCGTCTTAGCTACATATAAGCCTGATAACCTAGACAGATTAGAAAGCAAAACTAATCATAAATATTGTAAATCATATATCTTTAGCTCTGAATAGTATTACATGGTAGTTGTAAAATGATTATAAAAATAAGATAACTAAACCATTAAACTGGATGTTGCTATCAATATTTTCTATCAGGCTAAAAAATTGTTTTCTAGAGAAAATCTAAATTATAAAGGTAATGTACAATTCATATATTATTGCTGTATTATTTTATTTAGGTTTTTATGGTCAACCTTTTTTAAAGAAATATCTGGTGTGTTTTTATCTGTTCGACAGTGGCATTTGAATAATTAAATAGTCATCTACAGATATTTCTTTCTACTGGCTATTAGTGCTGGTTGTCAGCTGCTGAACGGAGCAGGCGGATACTAGGTATGGAGGGGACTCAGCTCTCGAGCCCGCTCCATATACACATAACAGCACCATGACATACAGTTTAGTCAAGGTTCATTATTCGTCAGCAAAATAGCTGGCCCAGGAATATTTTAAAGATAAATATTTTTAAAGATTTATCAAACTGTTGTAAAGTAGAATTGGCCCATTGCCCCTAGCAATCAATCAGATTCCACCTTTCATTTTCCAACGAATCTGTGAGGAAAGAAAGGTGGTTGCTAGGGGCAACTGGGCCAATTCTACTTTACACCAGTTTGGTAAATCTCCCCCATTATTTTTTTTCTATATACAAAATAGGGGCAAAAGTATGTAACTACCTACACTTTTAGGACATCACATTCTAGATTAAAGGAGAAGTCCGGCGAAAATGTTTATGAAAGTATTGTATTGCCCCCCAAAAGTTATACAAATTACCAATATACACTTATTATGGGAAATGCACAGAAAGTGCTTTTTTCCCTGCACTTACTACTGCATCAAGGCTTCACTTCCTGGATAACATGGTGATGTCACGACCCGACTCCCAGAGCTGTGCGGGCTGTGGCTGCTGGAGAGGATGATGGCAGGGGGATGCCCAGTGTCCCTCTAGTGCCCTGTGTCCCTCAGTGTCCCCCTGCCATCATCCTCTCCAGCAGCCACAGCCTTCACAGCTTTGGGAGTCGGGTCGTGACATCACCATGTTATCCAGGAAGTGAAGCCTTGATGCAGTAGTAAGTGCAGGGAAAAAAGCACTCTATGTGCATTTCCCGTAATAAGTGATTTGTATAACTTTTGGGGGCAATACAATACTTTAATAAACATTTTCACCAGACTTCTCCTTTAATAGACATTAAGATGGAGCTCACCCTAAGTGCCAACAAACACACACACACAGATCTCTTGTACTTATAACAGCTGCCAATGTTCTGTCGAGACTTTCTACAAGACTGTGGTGTGTGTCTGGGGAATTTTGCTCATTCTTCCAAAGGACCATTACACCACAGCAATCAGGGTTTCGTTCATAGAAGTCCAGTACATGGACTACAAAATTGTGTAAAAAATGTAATATGTAAATGAATCCATCTCTTTAAACAAGTTTAAATTACTCCACCCCTCCCTATTTATTTATTTGGTTTCACTGTATGGCCACATTCACACATTCTGTGTTCTGCACGGAACACGCATGTGGAATGCATGTAACAGACTTCTCCCCCGCCCGGGCAGCATCTGTGATAAGATTCTGGGAGCAGGGGGACTGTATTCATATGCACCGCCCTATAATGACAGCACCATGCGGCTGATTCATTGCGTGTAAATGCGACCTCTGTGGAATCACCCAAACTATTAAAATATCACATTCCTAAACCTGCATCATAAATGGCTTAAAAGCAAAAGACTGTCAAAGTGCAAAATTGCTGATTTTTTGCTCACATCCCGGAAAAAAAAATAAAAAGTTATTAAAAAGTCACATATATGCAAGTGGGGTATCGGTAAAGAATACAGATCATGGAGCAAAAAATGTACCCCATGGCGCAAAAAATCGCCCAGTAGACCAAACAATAAAAATGTCATAGAAGCCAAAATAAAGCACTTTAAACACTTTAATTTTTTTAAATGTTTTAATTTTTATTAAAATAATATGTTATATAAATGGTGAAAGTCACCAAAAATTTGAAAAAAGAGCTCATATGGGTTTGTAGATGAAAATATTAAAGAGACGTTTAAGGGGAGATATGATTCATTTATTTAAATATATAAATGGCCCCTACAAGAAATATGGGAAAAAGATGTTCCAGGTAAAACCCCCTCAAAGGACAAGAGGGCACTGCCTCCGCCTGGAGAAAAAAAGGTTCAATCTCCGGAGGCGACAAGCCTTCTTTACCATGAGAACTGTGAATCTGTGGAACAGTCTACCACAGGATCTGGTCACAACAAAAACAGTAGAGGGCTTCAAAACCGGCCTAGACAAGTTCTTAGAGCAAAATAATATAAATGCATATGAATATAAATGCATATGTATAGAACCTATCACCCCTCCCCCTTCCCTGTATCCATCCCCTCCTTGGTTGAACTTGATGGGCATGTGTCTTTTTTCAACTGTATTAACTATGTAACTATGGCCTTTTAAACACGACAGGGAAAAAATGAAAAGCAAAATTTGCTTGGTCACTGAGGGGTTAATAGGCAAATAGACACATAAGTATAAGACAGACACTAGAAGTACAGATGCCAAAACCTAAGAAATCCTGTCCTAGATTAAATACAAATATCTGACTCACATTCTATTTCAGCAGAATGTATTTAGGCAGCAAGGTAAAGACTCCCAGGTGCCCGTTATCCCATTTTCTAACAGTTCAGTTTGTTGCACTGGAATTTCTAATGTACATTTTCTTAAAATCCAAGGTCTAGTGTATTGTGTGCAAGGATTATCTACATAGATTGAGTTTATATTGTGCACAGAAACAGCTTGTTTTACCTTTTGACCGATGTGCGTCGCTGGATATACATATACATTTTTATTTTTTAGAAATTAATGTTTAAGGAAACTCAATATGCAAATAAAATATCTTTTAGAAAAAGCTTTAGAAGGTGCATTACAGCAATTAACAGATAAAAAGCACTTGTTCTGTGCATTTATAATGAACAAAATCCAAGGCAATACATTTCAATGGGGAATTGCATGTCAGATAACTGGAATGCCCAAGGCACTGTAAAGCAGCTGTCAAACAAGGGACAAAGTATATGTACAAAATATAGTATTAAAAAGCCAATAGTTTACTGTGTTCTCGAGTTTGTGCTTATATAAACTTTGAAAGAGGTATAAAACTAAAGGCCCTATTCCACGGAACAAATATCGGCTGTATTCGGCCGCTACAGACGTGGAATAGAGTGCAACGATCAGCCGACATCGTTCATGTCGGCTGATTGTTGCAGTCGCTTGTTTTTCAACATGTTGCTGATACAGCAACGATCTGCTGCCGTCGCTCCGTTGAATAGGAACATTGGCAGCAGACGCTGCTGTATCCTATGGGCTGCCCGGACGATCAGCGATCACCCGGGCAGTCCCCCGCCGCCCCTCCCGCACTTCTCGTTCCCCGCTCACTGCCGCCGCTATTCAACGCAGCTGCAGAGAGCAGGGAACGAGGAGCAAACGAGCGGTGAGAGCACTCGTTTGCTCCTCTAGATGGCCCGTGGAATAGGGCCATTAGGGTCCTTTGCACGGCCAGGAGGAAAGGATGCAAGTGAGCACCGATCAGCAAGATCAGCATTAGTTTGCAGTACTTCTAGAAGATAGGATTATGCACATGAGCAGGCCACACAAATGATCACTATATTGCTGTTGGCCACATATCCTCTGTTTAAACAGGTAGATGCAGTGGCGTCAGGGCCAGATTAAGGTTGGTGGAGGCCCCAGGCGACAATCTTGTTGTCTTCCCACCCCCTCAAAAAAAACTATACCGTGATCTATACAGATGCCCGCTTACTGCAGGCGAGTAGGTGACTTAGCACAGACCCCCCTCCTCTGTTGTGCACGTGATAGTCACAAAAGGCTGCAGTGCAGAGGAAGATGCCAGGCCCTAAAGACAGGAAAGGGAATGGCTCAGTGTTCTCACGTTGTGTTTGTGTTAATAATGCAATGTGAGAACCTGGCACTTTCTTTGCGTTCTTACCTACTGTGTTAGGGACATATTACATAGTGTGATATCTTGGGAAAGTAGCACTGTTCTGCTAGATAGGAGCTCGCTTACAGAGCCTATTATAAGGCTCGATCAGCCATCGGTCGCACATCACTATTAAACGCTATTGAACATGTAGAAAGACATTGATCAGTTAATAGGGGGGGATTTTTCTAGGGAGAAGCAGTGTGGGTATTATGGCTAACCTTTTATTTTACCCCAGGGCACCCCTACTGACTAATGTTCTAAAAAATACAAAAGAAACGTCATTCAGTGACTCACAGATGATGTCTTCTTTGATCTGAGATGTCACTTTCCCTTTTTTTCTCCATCTGGCCCAGACCACCATGATTATTTCATTCAGCTACAATTTATCTCTTCAGAACCTGCCAGACAAACATCTTAGACTCGACACTTTTCCAGCAACTTCCTTCCCTTATTCCAACCCATAAGGTCCCAAACAGTAGTAATTCCACTTTTTGGTGTGATTTCCAGTAAAGTGAGTAGGAATGTGGGTTTCCCCCTGTATGTATGATCCCCTGCTGGGCCCCCAAATAGTTAGAACAAAAGTTCCTATGTCCCCGTATAGTGATAATGCCCCCTACTGTGCCCCCATATAGTTATTATGCCCCCTGATGTGCTCTCCGTATAGTAATAATGCCTCCTGCTGTGCCGTTTATATAGTAATAATGTCCCCTACTGTGCCCCCATATAGTTATTATGCCCCCTGCTGTGCTCTCCATATAGTAATAATGTCTCCTGCTGTGCCTCCATATAGTAATAATGTCTCCTGCTGTGCCCCCACATAGTAATGTTTCCTGCTGTGCCCTCCATATAGTAATAATGTCTCACTGTGCCTCCATATAATAATAATAATAATGTCTACTGCTGTGCCTCCATATAGTAATAATGTCTCACTGTTCCTCCATATAATAATAATAATGTCTCTTGCTGTACCTCCATATAGTAATAATGTCTCCTGCTGTGCCCTCCATATAGTAATAATGTCTCACTGTGCCTCCATATAATAATAATAATGTCTACTGCTGTGCCTCCATATAGTAATAATGTCTCCTGCTGTCCTTGCTCCAGAACTCGCCGGGTCCTCAGTCATCTCCTGCAGCGCAAGTCTTCTCCAGCAGGCGGCGCGTGATGAAGTGATGTCATCGCGCACAGCCCACCAGAGAGGAGCTGCCAGGCACAGCACTCTCCTGTGTCTAGTGGGCCACATCAGGAGATGTCAGGGGCCTGATGCGACTCGCGGAACTGAGTTCCCCACCCCTGTCATAGATCCATCAGTCTGAACTCGGAACACTGCTTCCGGGTTCGAGCTGGTGGGGGCCCCTGGGTGGTGGAGGCCCTGAGGCACGTGCCCTGGGTGCCCTCCCCTTTGATCCGGCACTGAGTGGAGTAGCTAGAGGGGTTGCAACGATCGCCATGACGATCGGGCCCTTAGCTACAGGGGGCCCACTGGGCTTCCTCGCCACTTCCTGCCTCTCTGCAGTTCTCCCGAATTAGCTGTGATAACGGCAGCCGATTCAGGAGAACTGCACTGAGCCTACAGGCTGCCTAACGCTGCAGTGTGGGGTCCTGAGTCCTCCCAATCACCTGTTTCCTGCTTCCCTCTGCTGTCTGAGGGGGAGGGGCGGGAGAGCATGGTCTGGCACCAGGAGGAAGAGGAGGCAGGGAGTTCACAGTATGACAGAGGAGAGCACTGACCCCTGCAGCAGCTGGAAATAGATTCATCACCTCAGGGCTCTGGTAACAGCTGAGGGAGAAAGGACGCCCTCACCCGGCCTGCACGCTGCTTCTTCCTCGGACTGCTTCTACTGGCTGAGGTAATCCTTCTGCTCATGGAGGAGGGATCAGAGGTCACAGACTGTCACAACTTCACAGGGAAGCAGTGCAGGGTCCAGCATGTGGGTGAGGACAGTCAGCGGCTCTCTGGTCTCCTTGTCAGGGACATTTACTTATGGAAGAAAAGTGAGTAGATTTACCCCTTCTACCACCTTCCCTTCTAGTCACTTGTTTGCTGCAAAAAGTAAATGTCCCTCATAAGGAGACCAGTACAGCCAGAGTGGGAAGAATGTAGCGAGACAACAGTACACAATGCGCCCTGTATTAGGGCTGTTCTCATAACATGTCAGCATGGCTAAAGGTGGTGCAGATATATACTATAGTGCAAAGCAGCAACACAAATCACTTTATTGGTCCAAACATAGTAACATGACTACATCTGAACCATTCCAGCACCTATATGTTTATTTTGCTGGGCTCAGAAGTGTAGCATGCTAATTAACATAAGAGAAGAAGCAGAGCTCAATGTGATGCTGCCCTTACCTCCTCCATTATCCATTAGGCATCTCTACCTTAGATAATGAAGATGATTATAATATATACAAAATGGGTGCCAAATACATGTGGGCAGAAACAGGATAGTCGATTATTGCAGTTTATAATAATAATGCAAAACACTAAAGGTGCGTTTACACAAAACGATAATTGTCCCGATTGTACGATTAACGATGTCGGTGTAACGATTTTTTTTTCATAACGATCAGCGTTTAGAAGGTACGATATATCGTACGGAAAATTCGCTTTGCGATCGTTTTGCAGTCGCTTAAGCCTATCTCACACATTGGTTAAATCGGCGAACGACTGTTTACACGGAACTGTGAATCTGTGATCTGTGAATTTTTTGTGAATGACAAACGACGATTTGAGAACATGTTGAAAGATCAAAATGAACGATTTCTCATTTGTCGTTTGATCGTTCGCTGCGTTTACACGTACGATTATCGTTCGAATTCAATCGTTATCGCGCAAATTCACACGATAATCGTTACGTGTAGATGCACCATTAAAGAACTAGATTGAAACTTGGATTCACTTTAAAGGGAACCAATCGCTGAGAAATCCCCCTGTAGCTATAAATACATTGCTATATGGTCCGAGTGCTGTTTTCAGCCATATAAGTAATAGCTATGAGCGTTACTTGTATGGCCCCAAAATTGAACTTTGTACATCCTTCCTATGAAGGCATGGGGATGGTCCTCATCTGCTATCTAGTCACTGATAACGGAAAAACCTCTTCGGCAATCACGCCACCCTGGGCGTTATTAAGAAAGTTGTTTCCCGCCATCGGTTAATAGTTCAGATTTACAAAGTACTTTTTCAGGCCATATAAGTAATGCTCATAACAATTGCTTATATGGCTGGCCAATTAGGAATGTATTTATAGCTGCAGAGGGGATATTTAGTGACTGTTTCCCTTTAAAGTGTCACTGTCACAGACTCGTACCGATCGCCAGAATGAGCGGGGAGAAGACCATGCTACAGCATGTCTGCTCCCTGCTCAGTGTCTGCATAATCAGTCAGGCTCCATAGACTTACATTATTAGCCTGACTCTTTTTTTTTTCTAACTGAGAGCGGAGAGAAGACATGCTGGCTGCAGCACGGTCTTCTCCCAGGTCGTTCTCCCAATCAGTACAGGTCTGAGGTCTGAGACCCGGACCAAAACTTTTGACGTGTCTCTGTGATGTCTCTATGACATGTCAAAAGTTATTTTATAGTGACAGTGACACTTTAAAACAGTGTTTAGGACACTGTCATTGCAATCACCACACAAAAAAATTGCACAGTAGCAAAAATCGCTATTTTTTTTGGTGACATTCAGAAAAAAATTAAAATTGTGCAGGCATCTTGTGAATAAAATTGGACCTGCGCACTATACTCAGCAGGTGTAAAGTGGCCTTCAGTAAAATGTTCAGTTATGGCTGTCAACACTGAAGAATGTGTTAATTTTTATTATTTTTCTTTTGTCGTCTAACTGCGCTCAACCAATGGGATGGGGGGGGGGGGGGCAAGCTAAATTATTTTCACCAGGGCCCATATACCTTTAGCTGGGTAGCTGTGCAGCCAATAGCTATAAATTTTACTGCCCGCACAAAAGTTTTACCTGTGTCAATTATTGACCCAAAGCTGCGTTTCTAGAAACACTCCTTACTGATAATGGGCTTTAAGTTAGATGGGGTCTGACCACTTGGGTCCCACCACTTCTAAATTATTAATTATAAGGCCATGTTCTCATGGTGTGAGACACCAGCCGTTCCGTGAACCGTCCGGGTCACGGAATGGCTAGTGTCAGAAAAGATCATCCTGGCTGGTACTGCAGTACTACCAGGGTGATCTTTACCGCCTCGGAATTTGGATGCGGGTACATCTGTGTGCGCCTGCATCCGAATTCCCCTGCTGCTCACAATGGAGCATGCGCCCGGATCGTGCCTGAAAAGACATCAGTGCCACCCTCTGCGGTGATATACAATACACATAGGGCCGATAGCCCACAGGGCTCCCTCTATCTCAAAGTTTCCCCTCCCACATGGGGGTCACCACTAGTATACAATATAAAATTAAAATATAACTTTTATTAGTATATTAGAAACAATAGGAAAAAATAGATGTGTGCTCTATTAAAAACACAGTTATGGGAGAATATACAGCCGTGTACTCTTTGTAAAAATCCCCCCTTAGTATTGGGGTATATAGTAATTGGTATTGAATACACAACACCTCTTTAAAGGGGTGGATAGCTGCCCGGGGATCTGCACGTTATAACGATCTTCCCCATATACACTAAGTATCTCAGCTAGTCTGAGGTGACTGTGGGGCCCGTGGGCCACCTGGGGTCACTACCCAGTAGTGTATATGTGAACCAGATCAACCAATAACTGCAGAGTAATCCCGGTAGAACAAAGCAGCTAAATCCACCAATGTAAATATAAACTATTGACACCGGCTGAAAACTCCAAAACTGCTAATTAAAAGACTGACACACTCTGCCCCCGCGACTAGTTTCACCCTAACAGGGGCGTCATCAGGCACAGGGCAGGTGGCGGTGTGTCCTGGGATAGCGTGCCTATTTATGGCCATTCTCACTTACGTAGGTGGGAGATTCCCAGCTCTCCACCAATCGCAAACATTTGCATATACCAACTGGCGCATGCGCCCCTGTAAGGACAATCTCGCCCCTACCTGTGTGGATGCGCCTGCGTGGAAACTTTAATGTGGGATTCTAAAATCGTGCACCTTGCGCATGCGCTGCTGCTCACACTTATGTCTAAAGATCGCTGCTGCACTAATGTGCTAATGTTCATCCTTAAGTTTGTAGGTCTGACCCTCTGCGGTGAAGATCCGACCGCTGCATCAAAGACTGCGCTTTTGACCTTAAGTCTGTGCCTGGTTTTATTATGTTCTTTGCTTATGTCTTCTGTGATCCGGCACAATAGGTATCACTTGCCTTTTACTGGGCAACTGGCACAATAGGTATCACTTGCCTTTTACTGGGCAACTGGCACAATAAATATCACATGACTTTTACTGGGCAACAGGCACAAGATGTATAACGTTTACGTGACCTCAGTGGGCTAAACCAGGGACACTATAAGTCACTTGCTAGGTTGAAAGCGCATCTGCAGTCGAGAGGCGGAAGTCAATTATTAAATATTCGAGGTCATGTGGTTCAGCCATCCAGTGAGGGTAGAAGCCGTTTTCATGCTGCGTGCGTACTCCCAGGGTCCCTCACGGCCTCCCTGCATGGTGATTGGATTAAAAGAAGCGCCATGTGCAATGGGAGGGCTTTCGAATGTTTCCTGCGTATTTGTCACACTACTCGATTGAATTTGAATCTTTCGAATACCGCAATATTTGATCGAATACCATCTCAATCGAATCGTATTTGCTCATCTCTAGTAAGTGCATAAACCAGGGAAAAGCAGCAGCAATTTGTAGATACAGGATGGAACTGCAGATCCCCATAATGCAGGAGCGTAATACAACAGACTAGAATAGAGAAGCAGGGCTGCTGTCAGAGGTCTGTGTGGTCACCTTATAGCAATGGGGAAGGGTGTGTGTTCAGCATGGACCAATCAGAAAGTTAGAATCACAGAGCTGTGCAGGAGAACAGTGACAGAAACCTTTGTATACAGCAGTGTGAATGACTAAATGTAAGTGCAGGCACATTATAGCAACCGTGTGTATAGCTGAGTGTGGGCGCAGGCACTTTATATCAACAGTGTGTATAACTTAGTGTGGGCGCAGGCACTTTATATCAACAGTGTGTATAGCTGAGTGTGGGCGCAGGCACTTTATAGCAGCAGTGTGTATAGCTGAGTGTGAACGCAGGCAAATTATAGCAGGAATAGAGAGGATGGGAAACACAAGGTCTGACAGAGACTGTAAGGAGGAATGAGTAGGGCATATGTGGGCAAAGAATAGCAGCACTCCCTGTCTGGGGAAAGAGGGGTTACAGCTCTGGAGAGATTACCTCCACAGTCCTGTCCCCTGATGCAGGCCCCAGCCTGAAGTGGATCTGTTATGATTTGGAAGGTGAGGGAGACTTCTTGGATCACAGTACAGTGCTGTAGACCACGCTATGCAGACCATACCTCTCCACAATGTTCCCTCTCACCAAGAACAGGAAGCTCTTAAACCAAAGCAATGCTCTTAAACCAAGTCACAATTTTTGCAAAACGTTCTCAATCCAAGTTTCTCTGAAACCAAGGTACCACTGTACTTGAATATTGGTAGCAATAATTGCCATATGCACAAATTCAGCTATTTCCAAAAGCTCCATGCACTGTTTTATTAGCTACCTGCCAAAGGGCTCCTGAACTCCTCAATCCAAGTCTGTGTTTTCACCTCTGATCCCTGGCCTTTTTTCTGATTACTAATCTGTCCCATTGTCAAAGAAATATGTGACAAATTTTACTGTATTCAAAGTATTCAGAGAAAGTAAATAGAAAAGTTGTGAAAATTAAAGAACTTCTCTAGAAAAGTTTTTTGTTTTTTCAGATAGGGGAGATACATGTCCGATCTATTTTGCCATTTAAACGGTAAAATCTACAGCAAGTCAAAAACAAATGTTACTCAAGCACATCTGTGCATATGTTCAAACCTCTGGCAGACATACAGTATATGCTACCTGTAAATCCAACTGACAAGAACCACTCTTCTTCATGGGTGGTGTCTGCTATTGCAGCTTCTATCCACCCATTTAAATTTTGTAAGTTCAGTGTAAAACAGTCAACTCTAAGAGTACAGCTATGCCTTCAGTTATGTACTGAATAGATCCAGGGCAGTTTCTAGGTAATTTTGACTACAGGGCGAATCTTGATAGAAGTGCCCCCCCCCCAATTGATGTCTGTGCGATGTTGGATAGGGTTGTTGCTAGAAAGAAGCAGAGTGTGTATTATTGCATAATGGCACACAGCAGTGTTACCCAACCTTTCAAAAGTCATTCAGTGACTCACAGGTGACGTCTTCTTTGATCTGAGGCGTCACTTTCCCTTTTCCTCTCCATCCGGCCCAGACCACCAGGAAGACTTGCAGCTACAATTCATCTCTTCTAAACCTGCCAAACATCTTAGGCTCCGCACTTTTACAACAACCACTTCTTTGTGTCATGTGCAATAAAATCAGTAGCTATGAGGGTTGCCCCCTGTATATAGGATTTACTGCTGTGTCCCCATATAGGAATAATGCCCCCTGAGCTCTGTCCCCATTGTAATACTGTTCCCATGTGCTCTGTCCCCATCGTAAGTGTCCCTGTGCGTTGTCCCCATTGTAATACAGTCCCCCTGTGCTGTCCCCATTGTAATGCTGTCCCCATATAGGAATAATGTCCCCTGAGCTCTGTTCCCATCATAATACTCTCACCTGTGCTGATCCATTGTAATACTGTCCCCTATGCTGTCCCCATTGTAATGCTGTCCCCTTTGCTGTCCCTATTGTAATGCTGCCCCCTGTGCTGTCCCCATTGTAATGCTGTCCCATTTGCTGTCCCTATTGTAATGCTGTCCCCTTTGCTGTCCCTATTGTAATACTGTCCCCTCTGCTGTCCCTATTATAATGCTGTTCCCTTTGCTGTCCCTATTGTATGCTGTCCCCATTGTAATGCTGCCCCCCTGTACTGTCCCCATTGTAATTCCGCGTCCCTGTACTGTCCCCATTGTAATGCTGTCCCCCTGTACTGTCCCCATTGTAATGCTGCGTCCCTGTGCTGTCCCCATTGTAATGCCGCATCCCTGTACTGTCCCCATTGTAATGCCGCGTCCCTGTACTGTCCCCATTGTAATGCGGCGTCCCTGTACTGTCCCCATTGTAATGCTGTCCCCCTGTACTGTCCCCATTGTAATGCCGCGTCCCTGTACCGTCCCCATTGTAATGCTGTCCCCCTGTACTGTCCCCATTGTAATGCTGCGTCCCTGTACTGTCCCCATTGTAATGCTGAGTCCCTGTACTGTCCCCATTGTAATGCTGCGTCCCTGTACTGTCCCCATTGTAATGCTGTCCCCCTGTACTGTCCCCTGCATTTCCCAGCACACAAAAAAATAATTATACTCACCTATTTCTGGTATGGAGCAGGTCCCTCTATCTTCGTATCTTCTCCAACTTGTCACCGCAGGGACGGCTCCTCCAGCAGGCGTACAGTGGCGGCGGCGGCAGCAGCAGCAGTAGCAGCAGCCTGGACCTGTGATGCGCGGTCAGCTGAGCGCGAGGGATGCCGCCGGGATGCCGTCGGGGGGGGGGGGGGGTGGCAGCCTGAGCGGGGCTTTAACGCTCGTGGGGGGGTGCAGGCGGCGGGGATTGATGCTCGGAGGGGGAGTGGGGATGCAGCCGGGATGCAGGCGGCAGCAGATGAGCGCAGTCAGCGGCCTGGCCAGGTGACGGTCGGGGGTGGGGGGCGCGTGGCACGCTATTCAACCCCAGTGGGTGAGGTCCCGGGGGGAGCCACTAGCGCCCCCTAGCTGGCGCCGCCCCTTGCCATCGCCCGGCCCGCCCGGAGCAAGAAACGGCCCTGAATAGATCTTAGCTTTCATTAGTAATGTTAAATCATCTATCTATCTCTCTCCCTCTCTTCTGATTTCTGATGACCTTTGATGTTAAGTCATTAAAAAATATACATACAGTGGTACCTTGGTTTAAGAGTAACTTGGTTTAAGAGCGTTTTGGTTTAAGAGCTCACAGTTTTTTTAAATTGTGACTTGGTTTAAGAGCATTGCTTTGGTTTAAGAGCTCCCTGTACTGGGTGGGAGCGCGAGTGGAGGAGGGGCATGATCTGCATAGCGGGGTCTACAGCCCTGTACTCTGACCCAGGAAGTCTCCCTTATCTTACAAATCATCGCATATCCACTTCAGGCTGGGGCTTACATCAGGGGACAGGACTGTGGAGGTAATCTCTTCATAGCTGTAACCCCTCTCTTCCCGGACAGAGAGTGCTGCATGTATGTGCCCACATCTGTCCTGCTCATTCCCTCATTCTTTTTGCAGTCTCTGTCAGCCCTTGTGTTTTCCATCCTCTCCATTACTGTACAGTAACTTATAATATCACAGATTCTGCTGTTTCTGAATGTTTGTTTTTTTGTTTTTAATGTTATTCAGAATAATAAATCATTATTTTTGGGTTGTGGAACCAATTATCCACATATCAGTGATTTCTTATGGGAAAATTTGCTTTGGTTTAAGAGTGGATTTGGATTACAAGCACGGTCCCGGAACGAATTATGCTCGTAATCCAAGGCACCACTATATATATATATATATATATATATATATATATATATAATTATTATTTTTTTTTTTTAATGACTTAACATCAAAGGTCATCAGAAACCTAAAATGCTAAGTCAGTGTATAAACCTGCATTTGTTTTCATTCTTCTTTTCATTTGCATCATCATACTGTAGAGATGAATGGAGTGCAGAGAAGTTCTTTTTGTAATTTTCTGCTTGCGGCTGTGTCAATTTGAAGATGCTTGTTAATGAAATTTCCTACATTTGACACAGATCGTTGGCCAGCTAGATTTATTCTACAACTTCTGGGTTTTATCATAATAAACAAACAAAAAAAAACTATGGAAAGGATGTCAGATAAATTTTAACAGAATTGTGTGTATAGTATATTGCTTTAGATTGCTTCTATGGCTTACAGTTGACACACCTGAAAATATCCCAACTCAAGGGTCATTGATAAAGACTAGTAATTAGCTGGATCCTGCATTCCCACTGTGTAGGCTTAAGGTGCGTTTACACGAAACGATAATTGGCCCGATCGTATGATTAACGATGTCGGAGTAACGATTTTTTTTCATAACGATCAGCGTTTAGATGGTACGATATATCGTACGGGAAATCGTTTTGCGATCGCTTAAGCCTATCTCACACATTGGTTAACGACTGTTCACACGGAACGATCTGCGAATTTGTTGCGAACGACGAACGATGATTTGATAACATGTTGAAAGATCCAAATGAACGATTTCTCGTTCGTCGTTTGATCGTTCGCTGCATTTAAAAGACCTCTATAGGCCCTTCCCTGGTGTCTAGAGGCTGGATCCCCCCCCCACATGCGATGCGGTCATGTAGGGGGGATCCCTATCTCTTACTGACCCAGGACTCAGGGTTGTAATGACACTGATCCCGGCTCGGTATTCTATTGATCTGGCCTACAGCAGACCCTACCAATAGAGCGCTATTTCTGATTTCTTTGGATTTCATAGTTTAAAGCATCTATATGATACGGGGGTAGTGTATTTGGTTGAATTTAGGGCTCTACATGTCAGTAACATCATTATCTTTTCGATATCTCAAAGTAAATTTTTTTTTTTAGACTTCAATATTCACCATTACAGGGTCTATGCAGGAAATTCACCATTACAGGGTCTATGCAGGAATAAGGTCACAAATGCAGTGAAGGGATGCAGTAGAGTAATATTCTCAACAAATGCACGAGGTATATTTGTGCCTCAGGAGAACACCTATGTCATATACACTCTCACAAGGGCGACAGTATAGTCCTTATATATCTGTAGAGCACGTTTTTCTTCTGTGCACCCTTTGCTTTCCTATGCCTAATCTATCTGTCTTTCACCCTCTCATAGTAAATGTTTCTCCTATCCGCTTTCCTAATAATTTTGTGGTCTTTGCTTTTGTAAATATCTTCTCAGTAGTCAGTACAGAAGAGTACAGCAGAGTACAGCAGCAGCAGCGTTTTATCACTGACAAGCTGTGTGCAGTAACAGACTCCTTCCTCTCTTTCTCTCTCTCTCTCTCTCTCTGTGCAGACTGCGTTGTGCGGTCATGAGACCGTTCCTCTTAAAGCAATACCACGTCACACAGGGGGTGGGCTAGTGCAAGATCCCTGCTGATTGGATGTGTTCCGGGCATCATGGGAAAGTGCTTTTCCCGCCTAGAACACTTCCTGCTTTCTAGAATGGCGGCTGGCATTTTAGAAAGCAAGAAAAGAAAAAAAATCGGAGCAGACTTCCAAAAATCCAAATTCGACCGGAGTCGGACTTTTGGAAAAATCCGAACCGGATCCCATACCGGCCAAACCGATTTGCTCATCTCTAACAGCTAGGAGGTGTTACAGCTTGCGGCAGATCAGAGGCTTGGGAAAGCCTCTCTGACACTGTGCACTGAAGAATAGTATTTTTCTGTGTTCTGGAAGTAGCGACACTTATATAGGAGAAACTATGTGTCTTCCCGAACTAACAGCTATCTAGCAGTGCAAGCCATTTGGAACTGGGTACCAGTGAAGGCTGCCTAATAAGACAGTTCTCTGGTGACTTAAAAAAAAAAGTAATAATGGAATTCTGGCTTTATGGAGGACTGAGGTCAGGTAATATCTTTTTTTCCAACCATAATGACTTCTTTCTGCCACGACTTGTCTCTACAAAATCTGCCAGATCTTAGGCTCCACACATTTACAGCATCCTCCTCAACTTTTCCCCACCTATAGTGCCCCAGATAGTAATAAAGCCCTAGATTCTATTAGTATTTAACCCCTTTGTGCTCCCTAACACAGAAAATAGCCCCCTTTGTGCACTTGGGGCCTCCTTGGGATAGAGCCCAGTTGCACCTGTGACCCCTATTGTTATGCCACTGGGTGTATGTACATGGTTATTAGTGCTACAAACTCAGATTCAGCAGTTCTCATGGGATATTGTTTGGTTCCATTCTCTGTAATAACGTTATTGATGACTTTGTAGGGCGATTACACAGTGAAATATCTTTTTCGTACATAATTGTGTAGCGTAATAAACATAAAGGATGACAGTATTATGTTACTCAAGAATCTGGATAACTTGGAGGCCCTTGAAGAACTTTGCTATGACACAAACGACATGGTCATAACATATATTGTGTGAGGCTGTAATGAAAATGATAAATAACTTTAATTGCTGCCTAATTTACAATAGATGCCCCAGGTTACAGTACTTAGAATTATCTGCTCCTGCGAAAACACACTGTTTTGTGTCATCCTAAAATAATTCACAGAGATGACAGTCAGGTTCACATCTGTGTCATGTACATTAGATCACTTTTCCCTAAGGGTAGTTAGATTTATAATCACTTTACCTTTAACTGACATTAAACAACTTTAAGCGCCCATACAACTTTTCCAGCAACATATCACTAGCAAAGACAGGCCCTATAAAATGACATCTCAAAAGAATGCTCTCCACTAAAAACCCTTCTTTACAGATCTTATAATTCAATGGACATGTTGTTAGCATTTGTTATGTTTGCAACCCCATTTCCAGCGCATATGTCCTAATTCTATCCTGAGGTAACCTGATGCGCATAAACTGCAGATGTATCCCAGAATATTCCTGAAGGATTCCAAGTCAGGCAACGGAGGAGTCTCACATTAACTCTGCTACGCAGACAACCACTTATCTGGGCTCCCTGCCAAGTGCAACCCTACATCCCACTGTATTGTCCTGGGTTCAACATAAATCTCAGAAGCACAGTGCTGATGAATTGCTGGCAATTTTATTACATTTTTTGAGACAGCATAAAAGTTAACTTATGGAAAAGGAATTGCTGACATTTTAAAAATGAATAACAGAGGAACTGTGACAGCTGAACCCGTCCATTACATCCCGAGATTCTAAAAAAGCTATTGCTTATTGAAAGCGAGTACAGTATGTTGTTAGACTGTGATTACAAGCACTCACATGAAGCAGCCTTCCCTCTCACATGAGCAAAATTTTACTTCTTTGGGGATAAGCTACAATTACAAGGTCGGATGTATATTGTTGGCATACATACGGGCACCAGTACTGCCTAACATTCTAATCTACCTATAGTTTTAAGAAGTCATAGATTACTATATATATTTAAAGGAAACCAATCAGCAACAGTGTGCTGATATGGCTCCCAACTGCACCCTATAGATCTTTATTGCAGCTCCCCTACCATACGAGCCGAGTCTGCTAAGTTATCTTTACATTGGGGAAATATGTGTTGTATTGTGGCATGAAAGGCCAGGAGAGGGGCAACAACTAGTGAACTGGGCGGACAGCACCAATCATGCTGGTTGGTTCCCATTAAAGGCAGACAGCAATGTAAAGGATTTTAGTTTGAAAGACAAAATGTGCACCCAAGTCTCTGGTCAGTATACGCACCAACAGATTCCGCAGCACTTTACAATTCTGGGGTACATACATAGACAAAAAATAGACATTACAGAGATACATATAATTATCCATACATGAGGAGTGAGGTCCCTGCTCGCATGCATGAGCTTACAAACTGCCAGGAGGGGGTGCAAGACAAAATGGCAGAGGGGCAAAGTGCATCGTTGTTCTTATGGTCCGGCCATCTTTATAAATAAGGCAGTGCGGGTAAGGGGGGGTGAACCTGTCACCAGCCAATGCCTGCATGCACAGGTCTAAGTGCTTAAATGCTGTGTGTGTATGTGTCTGTGTGTGTGTACGTGGTGGAGGTGTCTGTGTGTGTGTGTGGGGGGGGGGGGGGGCGGGGTCGTTGAGGGTTGAGTAAAAATTAAGGAACCTGGTAAGCCTGCTTGAACAGATGTGTTTTGAGGGCACGTTTGAAGCTTTGGGTATTGGAGGTGAGTCTGACAGTCTTGGGTAATGCATTCCATAGAACTGGTGCAGCTCGGGTGAAGTCCTGGAGACGGGAGTGAGAGGTGCGGATCAAGGTGGATGTTAGTCTTAAGTCGTTAGAGGAGCGTAGGGCACGGGTAGGGCGGTAGACAGAGATGAGGGAGGAGATGTATGGAGATGCAGCACTGTGGAAAGCCTTGTGGGTGTGCAGGAGGACTTTATATTGTATCCTGTGTTTAACAGGGAGCCAGTGTAGTGACTGGCACAGGGGGGAGGCATCAGTATAGCGGCTGGACATGGGGATGAGCCTGGCCGCTGTATTGAGAATGGACTGGAGAGAGGAGAGTTTGGAGGAAGGAAGGCCGATTAGTAAGGAATTGCAGTAGTCAAGACGGGAATGAATCAGAGCGACAATAAGAGTTTTAGCAGATTCAACAGTAAGGAAGGGACGGATTTTAGAGATGTTTTTTAGATGCAGATTACAGGAACGTGAAAGAGATTTAATATGAGGAGTAAAGGAGAGATCCGAGTCAAACATAACCCCAAGGCAGCGGGCTTACTGTGTAGGGGTTATGGTTGCACCACAGACAGAGATCGAGATGTCAGGTGGAGGGTGTTTAGCAGAGGGAGGGAATACAAGAAGCTCAGTCTTAGAAAGGTTTAGTTTTAGGAATAGGGAGGACATAGCGTTAGAGATGGCAGACAGACAGTTACTGGTGTTTTGTAGAAGAGCGGGGGTGATATCACGGGAGGAGGTATACAGCTGGGTGTCATCAGCATAGAGATGGTACTGAAAACCAAACTTGCTTATGATTTGTCCGATGGGTAAAGTGTAAAGTGAGAAAAGGAGAGGGCCCAGGACTGATCCCTGAGGAACCCTGACTGTAAGGGGGAGAGAAGATGAGGTGGAGCCAGAAAGTGATACGCTAAAGGAGCGGTCAGAGAGATAGGAGGAAAACCAGGAAAGAGCAGAGTCCTTGAGGCCGATAGAGCGGAGCGGGGAGAGGAGGAGCTGGTGGTCTACAGTGTCAAAAGCTGCAGATAGGTCCAGGAGGATGAGAAGTGAATGGTCACCTTTAGATTTGGCGGTGAGGAGATCGTTAGAGACTTTAGTAAGGGCAGTTTCTGTAGAGTGGTGAGGACGGAAACCGGACTGAAGGAGGTCAAGAAGAGAATTGTCAGAGAGGTAGCGGGTTAGGCGGGAATAGACCAGACGTTCCAACAGTTTGGAGATAAAAGGAAGATTAGAGACAGGTCGATAGTTGGCAGCACAGGAGGGGTCTAGGGAGGGTTTTTTCAGTAAGGGAGTGATAATGGAGTGTTTGAAAGCCGAGGGGAAGATGCCAGAGGAGAGGGAGAGGTTGAAGATTTTAGTAAGGTAAGTAGTGACAACAGGAGAAAGAGACTGGACAAGGTGTGAGGGAATAGGGTCACTACGGCAGGTGGTGGGGCGAGAGGAGGAGAGGAGTCTTGAGACTTATTCCTCTGTTACAGGTTCAAATACTGAGAGGGAAGAGGAGGAAATACAAGAGGGAATGGGATGGACACTTCTTTGGGACTGGGAGGTAGTCTCCTGACGGATGGTATCTATCTTTTCCTTGAAGTAGGATGCTAGGTCTTCAGCACAGAGGTTAGTTACGGGTGTCTGAACTTTGGGTTTGAGGAGGGAGTTGAGGGTATCAAAGAGATGTTTTGGGTTATGGGATAGAGAAGAGATGAGAGAGGTAAAGTAAGATTGTTTAGCAGAATAAAGAGCGGAGTAGTAGCTTCTAAGCACAAATTTGTAATGTAGGAGGTTTGCATCAGTTTTAGACTTCCTCCACGAACGTTCAGCACACCTAGAACACCGTCTAAGAAAACGAGTTGAAGGTGTGTGCCAAGGTTGTGGTCGTCTGCGTTTTGCTGATTGAGGTGTGAGGGGTGCCATTTTGTCAAGGGTTGTTTTGAGGGTGTCGTGATAGCATTTGGCAGCCAGGTTGGGACAAGAGAGCGAAGAGATAGGAGGCAGTGATGACTGTACAGAGTCTGTAAGTTGTTGGGTGTTGATGGCACGTAAGTTTCTGTACATGACCAAGGTTGGGGTGTCAGGAGGAGTATTAGTGATTGAAAAGGAGAGAAGATTGTGGTCCGAGAGCCCGGTAGGAGTGTTATTAAGGCGAGAAACTGGGCAAAGTCTGGAGAAGACAAGGTCCAGGGTATTCCCACCCTTGTGGGTTGGAGAGTCAGAATGCTGGGAGAGGCCAAGGGAGGAGGAAAGAAACTGAGAGGATGATGGGGAAAGTGGTTTGTCAATAGGGATATTAAAATCGCCCATGATGAGGGCAGGAATGTCAGAAGATAGAAAGTAAGGAAGCCAGGTAGAAAAGTGGTCAAGAAAGCGTCGTTGTGAACCAGGGTAGCGATATATGACTGCGACTCTCAGGGAAAAGGGCCGGAAGAGTCTAATGGTGTGCACCTCAAAAGAGGAGAATGAGAGGGAGGGCTCAGGGGGAATGACCTGGTAAGTGCAGTCCTGAGAGAGAAGTACACCCACTCCTCCACCATGTCTGTTATCAGGTCTAGCAGTATGGGAAAATTAAAAGCCTCCATGGGTCAGAGCAGCAGGTGAGGCTGTGTCTGACTCTTGAAGCCATGTTTCTGTGAGAGCCAGCAGGTTGAGCGATTTATTGAGGAATAAGTCGTGGGTTTCCGTGAGTTTGTTGCAGACAGATCTAGAGTTCCATAGAGCACAGTTAATGGAGATGGGGTCTGGCATGCAGGGAATCTTAATCAGGTTGAAAGGGTTTCTGTATGAGGCCGATGAAAAGAAGCTGTTAGTAAAGGTTGAAGGACCAGGGTTAGGAGAGACGTCTCCAGCAGTAAGCAGGAGCAGAGATAGAGATAGCAGGTGTGAGTAAGAGAGGGAGGGAGGATGTTTGGAGGGAATGGGAAGAAATCGTTTATTGTATGGGAAAAAGATAGCAGGCAAGCAGTATTGCATGGGCAGCACTGAGAAGTAGTGGCACACCTGCTCTGGGACACTATATAGGGATGGCTCCTGTATGGAGACCATCAAAACCAGGCAGATGATGTCAGCAGGATCTCAAGAGATCCCAATACACTTTGTGGTTTGGTCAACAAAAGTATAAAGTGTATGTCATGATCGCGCCTGAAATCGTGTTTAGGGCCTGCTCTGCAAGTAGGTAGGGACAGTGTGGGGGGGTCTTAGTCATAGGGCCCACTTGTCCAGTGTCTCTCTGTTCCCTGGGGCCCTGACAGTGTATACTTTCATCCATAGGTCAGAGGTCATGTCATACCATAACAATTCTGCAATGAGATATATCTGTTTCTACATACAATTCTATATTTCAGACACTAAATTAAAGTACATCAAACTATTTTTGTAGCTATTGTGTTTGAATATTCCAAATTCAATTTTATAAAGGCTAACATTGTCTTTAACCTAATACATGCCCTGCTGTTTCTAGTGTGACATATTATAATCCATGTCACAACAAAGTCATTAATCACTTTTGAGCAGTAAAATGTAAGACTTATGCATTATGCATACCACCCTCACTATAATTATTTATACCGTCATATAGGTTTTATTAATGACCCTCAGCAGCTTGTACATCAGGTCATATACAAAGTTCAACATGACTTCTCTGGAAGTAAACCACTCACAATTAAATTCAGCAGCAATGATTCTTTTAATGTTTAAGAAATAAAATTACAGGTTTCCATACACCCTGCGCTGCAAGTGTGCTATACAAAATCATTATGAAAATTTTCAATCTAACCTTTGAAGAAGAGGTGTGAACAGCCTGAGTAATGAGGTTCTCCACCCTTGCTGTCTTCCTGAAACAAATCTATGTTAATGAAATAAAAACAACATTTTTGTAAAGCTACAAAAAAATGTCATTAATTGGGTAGTTACAGTAAAAGTGGTTACAGGGTCGCTACCTCTAAATAAAAAGTGGGCAGCACTGCTTGCCTGGTTTCAGTTGACTACATAAAACATCACATTTTAAAGGATTTTCAACAGATGGGTTTTAATTATTAAAATGTTCATTTTCCTTTGTGTTCTAAGGTGTCTATAAAAAGTATTCACCTTCCTAGTACCTTTTATGTTTTTGAAACAATGTTGTAACAATACTGAATGGAATAAATTAGCTATTATCTACTATAATCAGAAAGTGTTAAACGCATTACAATTAATATTTAATAATTGAATATATAACTATTCTCATCACTTAAACTCTTTAGGCTTTGTGCACACCGCATGTTAGTTTGGCACTAAATAGTCATTACCTAAAAAGACACCATTTTTATATGTGGTATGTAGGATACCCAAATGGAGTGGGGCCCAGGAGCTTCATGTTACTCTTTGGGTAGTGCGGAGTTTAACTTTTATTCACTAAATAACACACATTGCAAAGTTATACAACTTTATAATGTGAGTTATTCAAGTGAAGTGCCCCCTTCCCCGTGTTCCCCCCACCCCGGAAGTGTTGGTGCATTATACTTACGTGTTCGCTGTCGGCCGAACGGCTCCAGTCGTCCCTCATGCCGGCCCCCCTCTGCTGCGTCATCAGCTGCTCAGCCGCGATTGGCCAAGCACAGTTATGCTCAGCCAGCCGGCATAGGGGGCGGCATGGGGAACGGCATGGGGGACGGCCGGAGCGGTTCGGCCGGCCTCCCGAAGATGACGTCGTTGACACAAGATAGGCTATTCACTTAAATAACACACATTACAAAGTTGTATAACTTTGTAATGTGTGTTATTTAGTAAATAAAAGTTAATCGCCGCACTACCCCTTTAAAGGAGTTCTCTGGGCATTTATATTGTTTGCTATTCTTACCTCACCTTACATAACCTGCAGTATCCTGGGTCCTTCTACAGAACGATTCCACTGTCACTTCCAAGATGGACTTGTCTCAGCAGTGACAGCCCACTCAGCCGGACTATAAGCTGTACAATCCTTACCCTGATTCCAACAATCTCTGCTTTAGCAACATTACTGACTTATTTTGCTTCCAGTGTTTTGATGTTATACAGAGATTAGTAGACAAATGAAAAGTAGATGGAACAATATTTTTAATGTTTGCATAGACACAGCTGGTGAGGCCCGGGCATCCCCTTTATCTGTCTGCTAAAGCACAATCATTACTTTGGTTCGATATAGTATGTTAAAGGAGAAGTCAGGCCAAAATTATTTTTTTATATGTTATTACTTATGGAAAGTTATACAATTTTCTTATGTACATTAATTATGGGAAATGCTCATATACTGCTATTTCCCTCAATTTAGTGTATCAGGAAGTGTTAGAATTATTTCTGAAGCAGTGACTTCACGACGAAAGGTGTAATTCCTATGGAGTGTCCAGCAGGGGGCGCTCTATATATAGAAGTCAATGAGTACCATTGACTTCTATATATAGTGCGCCCCTGCTGGACACTCCATAGGAATTACAGTGTATGTAAAGTTATGCACTGTACTTTTGTGACTTCATGAATACATTTATGGAATACTTTGGGGAGCAAGTGTCCTTGCTCCCCAAAGTATCCCATAAATGTATTCAATGAATAAATTTGCTGGGCACCGAGCAGGGAGGGAGAGAGGTGCCATCTACCTCCCCCTCCCTGCTCGGTGCTGGGAACATATACAAAGTACTACTCCCCCATTATCTGCAGATAATGGGGGAGTAGTACCTTTTGCTATCCCTATCACCGCCCGCTCCGCCGCCGCTCACACAGGGGCTGATTTTCATGCCCCCCGCCGCTCCCCCTGCTCCTCCCGGCTTCAAACTTACTATCGCGCTGCTGATTCCCCGGCGCCCGCACCGCTCCTCACTATCCGGCCGGCCGCTGACTCCCGCCCGCCCGCTCGTTCGCACGCCCGTTCGCACGCCCCGTTCCTCACACTATCTGGCCGCCGCTCTCTGCTCTTGCATGCCGGCCGCACCAGCCGTCCCCACCCCGGCCGGGAGCACGGCGCTTCCTGGTGTCCCCGGCCGGGGTGGGGGCGGGCTGATGCGGCTGGCATGCAAGAGCAGAGAGCGGCGGCCAGATAGTGTGAGGAACGGGCGTGCGAACGGGCGTGTGGGCGAGCGTCAGCGGCCGGCCGGATAGTGAGGAGCGGCGCGTACGGCGGGGAATCAGCAGCGCGATAGTAAGTTTGAAGCCGGGAGGAGGAGGGGGAGCGGCGGGGGGCATGAAAAGCAGCCCCTGTGTGAGCGGCGGCGGTGGCAGAGCGGGCGGTGATAGGGATAGCAAAAGGTACTACTCCCCCATTATCTGCAGAAAATGGGGGAGTAGTACTTTGTATATGATCCCAGAACCGAGCAGGGAGGGGGGAGGTAGATGGCACCTCTCTCCCTCCCTGCTTGGTGCCCAGCAAATGTATTTATTGAATACATTTATGGGATACTTTGGGGAGCAAGGACACTTGCTCCCCAAAGTATTCCATAAATGTATTCATGAAGTCACAAAAGTACAGTGCATACACTGTAATTCCTATGGAGTGTCCAGCAGGGGCGCACTATATATAAAAGTCAATGGTACTCATTGACTTCTATATAGAGAGCCCCCCCTGCTGGACACTCCATAGGAATTACACCTTTCGTCGTGACGTCACTGCTTCAGAGATAATTCTAACACTTCCTGATACACTAAATTAAGGGAAATAGCAGTATATGAGCATTTCCCATAATTAATGTGCATTAGAAAATTGTATAACTTTTCATAAGTAATAACATATAAAAAAATAATTTTGGCCGGACCGGACTTCTCCTTTAAGTAAAGCCTTACTAGAAACATTTGAGAAGGATTGCAACAGATATTGCACTGCATTGGATTGGATTCATAGGGGCCACCAGAAAACAGTCGTCCTCACATTGGGGTTGTCATTCCTAACACAGTAGGGTCAATGGTAGGGTAAAATCTAGATTGCCGGAAGGGAGGACCTAGCCTGTCAGCAGCACATAGAGGCTCTCTCTGTGATTGACAAGGGCGGCTCTGTGCATCACCCAGTACTCAGAGCATCTCCATTAGAGATGCTCTGTATATAGAGGACAACTACAGCAGCATTCAGCTACTAGTAAGATGGCCTTTTCACAACAATGCTCACCTGCCCACATGTGACTGTATAAAGTCACTGTGAATGTTAGGCCAGACCAGTGCCCACCCCCAGACTCTTCCCTATTAGCTTCCTATGGACATTACTCTGCACTGCCTATGCCCATGTATAAAGTGAGGTAAAGATATCCCATGATTTCTGGTTCGCATTCACACTGCTTTTTAGGCCCTTTAACAAATTGTAATACCTAATTTATAACTTTTTGAGTGTTGAACATTGTCTTTCCACTATTTAAGTTACTGATTGGCATCAATGTGATTGCAGTTTTATATGTTTTGCATGTCAGGGCTGTGTTAATCTCTGACTCTAGCTGTGAATATGAAATTGGATGTTCTTTCAATGTGAAACATTAGAAACATCACCTAGCTGCCTGCTTATAGAGCCCTGAGCATGAATAATAATTAGTGATTTATTGGTAAAAGTAAAGAAATAGCACCCATTAGATAACAGCAGTGATGCTAAAGGTCACTGCCACATAACTAATACTGCATTGCAAATATATCATGTCATCTATATCATAAAAATCAAAGTCTGTCTGTCTGTCTGTCTGTCTGTCTGTCCTTCTGTCTGTCTGTCTGTCTGTCTGTCCTCTATAGACTTCCAAACGCCTGAACCGTTTGACCCCAAATTTGGCACGCAGATACATTGGGTGCCCGGGAAGGTTATTGCGAAGGTCCTGTCCCCGCCAGATGTACAGGAGGGAAGGGGGAGGGGAAAGAGCGCCCCATAGAGATGAATGGGAAAATCTCCTCACTGCACACACAGGTGATATAATTAGCTGCAGCAGACCAGGGCCGCTTTAACCAGAGGGCACATGGTGCACGTGCACCGGGGCCCACTGGTTAAAGGGGCCCCCCCCGAGCAGGCCGGCCGTTGCTATGTGCGACCAATGCGGTCGCACAGGGCTCCGGCCACCAGCCTGTCATGGGGGAGCGCCATGGATGGGTAATCTACTTACCCCTCCATGGCGCCCCCTGCAGGGCCCCCCCGTCCGCCGCTGCCCCCGTCCGCTGCTGCTGCGGCGCTTCAGCGCTGCAGCAGCAGCGACACTGACAGAGAGAGAGCCATTGGCTCCCTCCCTGTCAGTCACTCTTGTGGCCGCACTTCCTGCGGTCACAAGAGGCCGCACTCTCCCTCTAGCGCCCGACGTCACTGGAGCGTCGTCGCGAGGGTAAGGGGAGTGCTGCCTCTTGTGACCGCAGGAAGTGCGGCCACAAGAGGGAAGAGAAGAGGAACGCGTGGACCCAGGTGAGTAACAGTGTTTGTTTTTTTCAATGTTATATGGGAGGGGGAGCTATATACTATTGGGGAGCACAGGGGGCTATATACTATGGGGGAGAACAGGGGGGCTATATACTATGGGGGAGAACGGGGGCTATATACTATTGGGGAGCACAGGGGGCTATATACTATGGGGGAGAACGGGGGCTATATACTATGGGGGAGAACGGGGGCTATATACTATTGGGGAGCACAGGGGGCTATATACTATGGGGGAGAACGGGGGCTATATACTATTGGGGAGCACAGGGGGCTATATACTATGGGGGAGCACAGGGGGCTATATACTATGGGGGAGCACAGGGGAGCTATATACTATGGGGGAGCACAGGGGGCTATACACTATGGGGGAGCACAGGGGAGCTATATACTATTGGGGAGCACAGGGGAGCTATATACTATTGGGAAGCACAGGGGGCTATATACTATTGGGGAGCACAGGGGAGCTATATACTATGGGGGAGCACAGGGGAGCTATATACTTTGGGGGAGCACAGGGGGCTATATACTATGGGGGAGCACAGGAGAGCTATATACTATGGGGGAGCACAGGGGAGCTATATACTATGGGGAGCACAGGGGGCTATATACTACTGGGGAGCACAGGGGGCTATATACTATGGGGGAGCACAGGGGGCTATATACTATGGGGGAGCACAGGGGGCTATATACTATGGGGGAGCACAGGGGGTTATATACTATTGGGGAGCACAGGTTAGCTATATACTATTGGGGAGCACAGGGGCTATATACTATTGGGGAGCACAGGGGAGCTATATACTATTGGGGAGCACAGGGGTCTATATACTATGGGGGAGAGCACAGGGGGCTATATATTATGGAGAGCACAGGGGGGCTATATACTATTGAGGGGGAGCACAGGGGGGCTATATACTATTGTGGGAGAGCACAGGGGGGCTATATACTATTGTGGGAGAGCACAGGGGGGCTATATACTATTGGGGGAGAGCACAGGGGGCTATATACTATTGTGGGAGAGCACAGGGGGGCTATATACTATTGTGGGAGAGCACAGGGGGGCTATATACTATTGTGGGAGAGCATAGGGGGGCTATATACTATTGGGGGAGAGCACAGGGGGGCTATATACTATTGTGGGTGAGCACAGGGGGCTATATACTACTGGGGAGAGTGCACAGGGGGGCTATATACTAATGGGGGAGCGCACAGGAGGGCTGTATATAACTGGAGGAGCACATGAGGGTCTATATACTACAGGGACACCTTAAAACTATGGAGGCACAGAGGGGTGTAACTATGTAGGGGTACAGAGGGGTGTAACTACTGTATAGGGGTACAAGGGACCTAACTACTGTATGTGTTGGAGCCTAAAATATTTGTCTGGCAGATTCTGGAGAGAAGATTCACAGCCAGGAGAAGACTTCAAGGTGGCCCAGGCTGGATGGAGAGAAAAAGAAAAGGTGACAGACTCTGATCGGAGAAGACGCCTCCGGTGAGTCACTGGATGTAACTTCACTCTGTTATAGGCTTGTACTGATAGGGGTCATGGTGTGGCGGTATTATGTAATGGTATCAATGGTGATATCTTTCTGTTTTGTTTAGTGCAGTTTTTCTGTAATATGTAATCACTGTATGGTGGAAATAGTGTTATAAGGTAACTACTGTATGTATTGGGGCTCTTGATACAGTGTGGGGGCAAATTCAGTACATTATACAATGTGCAGAAAGGTAAGGGGGGGCCCACTCTTGAGGGCTGTGCACTGGGCCCACCAATGTATTAAAACGGCCCTGCAGCAGACACAGCAGTTGGAGCCTTAGCAACCAATAGGATTACTGCTTTCATTTTTACAGGGAGCAATGGTTGCTAGGGCAGCTGCCTCACAACATCCACAGTAATAACTGGTAGACCCCCTACTCCATCTATACAGTACATGTATATACAGGACCCCCTACTCCATCTATACAGTACATGTATATACAGGACCCCCTACTCCATCCATACAGTACATGTATATACAGGACCCCCTACTCCATCTATACAGTACATGTATATACAGGGCCCCCTACTCCATCTATACAGTACATGTATATACAGGGCCCCCTACTCCATCTATACAGTACATGTATATACAGGACCCCCTACTCCATCTATACAGTACATGTATATACAGGACCCCCTACTCCATCTATACAGTACATGTATATACAGGACCTCCTACTCCATCTATACAGTACATGTATATACAGGGCCCCCTACTCCATCAATACAGTACATGTATATACAGGGCCCCCTACTCCATCTATACAGTACATGTATATACAGGACCCCCTACTCCATCTATACAGTACATGTATATACAGGACCCCCTACTCCATCTATACAGTACATGTATATACAGGACCCCCTACTCCATCTATACAGTACATGTATATACAGGACCCCCTACTCCATCTATACAGTACATGTATATACAGGACCCCCTACTCCATCTATACAGTACATGTACTGTATGGATGGAGTAGGGGGTCCTGTATATACATGTATATACAGGACCCCCTACTCCATCTATACAGTACATGTATATACAGGACCCCCTACTCTATCTATACAGTACATGTATATACAGGACCCCCTACTCCATCCATACAGTACATGTATATACAGGACCCCCTACTCCATCTATACAGTACATGTATATACAGGACCCCCTACTCCATCTATACAGTACATGTATATACAGGACCCCCTACTCCATCTATACAGTACATGTATATACAGTACCCCCTACTCCATCTATAAAGTACATGTATATACAGAACCCCCTACTCTATCTATACAGTACATGTATATACAGGACCCCCTACTCCATCCATACAGTACATGTATATACAGGGCCCCCTACTCCACCTATACAGGACATAGATATACAGGGCCCCCTATTCTATTTATACAGTACATGTATATACAGGACCCCCTACTCCATCTATACAGTACATGTATATACAGGACCCCCTACTCCATCTATATAGTACATATATATACAGGGCCCCCTACTCCATCTATACAGTACATGTATATACAGGACCCCCTACTCCATCTATACAGTACATGTATACAGGACCCCCTACTCCATCTATACAGTACATGTATATACAGGACCCCCTACTCCATCTATACAGTACATGTATACAGGACCCCCTACTCCATCTATACAGTACATGTATATACAGGGCCCCCTACTCCATCTATACAGTACATGTATATACAGGACCTCCTACTCCATCTATACAGTACATGTATATACAGGACCCCCTACTCCATCTATACAGTGTATGTATATACAGGACCCCCTACTCCATCTATACAGGACATATATATACAGGGCCCCCTACTCCAACTATAGAGTACATGTATATACAGGACCCCCTACTCCATCTATACAGAACATATATATACAGGACCCCCTACTCCAACTATACAGTACATGTATATACAGGGCCCCCTACTCCATCCATACAGTACATGTATATACAGGGCACTACAGGTATACCAAACTGTGACTGGGTAACACTGCCACACCAGACCTGACCAATACCGCCATACTGTGCTGGATAACACTGCCACACCAGACCTGAACAATACCGCCATACTGTGCTGGATAACACTGTCATACCAGACCTGACCAATACCGCCATACTGTGACTGGATAACACTGTCATATCAGACCTGACCAATACCGCCAAACTGTGACTGGATAACACCGCCATACCAGACCTGACCAATACTGCCATACTGTGAATGGATAACACCGCCACACCAGACCTGACCAATACTGCTATACTGTGCTGGATAATACTGTCATACCAGACCTGACCAATACCGCCATATTGTGACTGGATAACACTGCCATACCAGACCTGACCAATACCGCCATACTGTGCTGGATAACACTGCTATACCAGACCTAACCAATACCACCATACCGTGACTGGATAACACCGCCACACCAGACCTGACCAATACCGCCATACTGTGACTGGATAACACCGCCATACCAGACATGACCAATACCGACACACTGTGACTGAATAACACTGCCATACGGGTAAATACAACCCTGCAGGTATACAGGACACTACAGGTATACAGGACACCAAAACTATACACTACAGGTGCACGGGACCTCCACAAAACTATATACTACAGGTATACAGGACCCCAAACTTTAAACTACAGGTATAAAGGACCCCAAAATTATACACTGCAGGTATACAGGAACTCCACCAACTATATACTTCAGGTATACAGGACCTCCACCAACTATATACTACAGGTATACAGGACCCCAAACTATACACTACAGGTATACAGGACCCCAAAACTATACACTACAGGTATACAGGACCTACATCAACTCTATAATACAGGTATACAGGAACTCCACCAGCTATATACTACAGGTATATAGGACCCCAAACTATACACTACAGGTATACAGGACCTTCACCAACTCTATACTATAGTTATATAGGACCCTGAAACTATTCACTACAGGTATATAGGACCCCCGAACTATATACTACAGGTATACAAGACCTCCACCAATTATACACTACAGGTAACCAGGACCCTCAAACTATAAACTACAGGTATACAAGACCTCCACCAACTATACATTACAGGTATACAGCACCAACTATATACTACAGGTATACAGGACCCCCGAGCTATACAGTACAGGTATACAGGACCTTCACCAACTGTACACTGCAGGTATACAGGACCTCCCTCAACTATACACTACAGGTATACAGCCCCCCCAACTACATACTGCAGGTATACAGGACCCCCCCAACTATACACTATAGGTATACAGCCCCCCCAACTACACACTGCAGGTATACAGGACCCCCCCAACTATACACTATAGGTATAAAGCCCCCCCAACTATGCACTACAGATATGCGAGACCCCTAAAAACTATACATTGTGAGTATACAGAACCCCTTCAACTATGCACTACAGGTATACACTAATTCCACTGATTAACTCAGATGAAACAATACCTTTAGCTTGGCCTCCTGGGCACCTTAGAACAAATCTAATTAACACACTGACACTTTATACCCGGGCAGCGCCGGGTACATTTTCTAGTACTGTATATATAAGAAATCCAAAAGTAGCAACGTACAATACTAAGTAACTGGTCACACCCTACAATGGTCACACTCCATGGAAAGAAAAAAGTCCTTGCTACTCACTACATAGATAATACAGGTTACTTCTAAGTATAAGACCTGTAGCCAGGCCTGGACTGACAATCTGGCAGATCTGGCAAATGCCCGCTGGGCTGCCCTGATTGTCAGTCCGTGGGCCGCCGGGCTGAAAGTTTAATTTGGCACTATTAACAGTGTGTGACAGTTATATTATTGCACACTGTGTTAATGCAGGAGGAGGAGGAGAAGCTCACTGTTCAGTGGGTGGCGCTGTCTGCTGGGCCTCCGTGTGGTGCTGTCTGCAGCCTCGCTTTGGGAATACACACAGGGCCCCCTGGGAGCTGTGCTAAGAGAAAAGTAGCTCCCGGCACAGGCAAGTGACGTCATGCACCGGGCGCGTCCTTTAGCCGGAGGAGAGCCACAGCCTGGGAGCCATGTCCCCTCTCCATAGTTGTCAATAGTCCCGGGTATGTCCCGGTAAGCCCCGCCCCCTTCGCGGTAAGCCCCGCCCCCGGCGCCCACCGCGGGGCTAACACAAGGCCAGAGGAGGAGAGAGAAGCCATGGACAACTGGAAGGATGGTAAGTATAATGGGGTCAGTCAGCCTCCCTGGCATCCTGTATAATGGGGTCACCAGCTTCCCTGGCATCCTGTATAATGGGGTCAGTCAGCCTCCCTGGCATCCTGTATAATGGGGTCACTACGCTTCCCTGGCATCCTGTATAATGGGGTCACTCAGCCTCCCTAGCATCCTGTATAATGGGGTCACTCAGCTTTCCCGGCATCCTGTATAATGGGGTCACTCAGCTTCCCTGGCATCCTGTATAATGGGGTCACTCAGCTTTCCCGGCATCCTGTATAATGGGGTCACTCAGCTTCCCGGGCATCCTGTATAATGGGGGTCACTCAGCTTTCCTGGCATCCTGTATAATGGGGTCAGTCAGCTTCCCTGGCATCCTGTATAATGGGGTCACACAGCTTTCCCAACATCCTGTATAATGGGGGTCACTACGCTTTCCTGGCATCCTGTATAATGGGGTCACTCAGCTTCCCTGGCATCCTGTATAATGGGGTCACTCAGCTTCCCTAGGATCATGTATAATGGGGTCACACAGCTTTCCTAGGATCATGTATAATGGGGTCACTCAGCTTCCCTTGCATCCTGTATGATGGGGTCACTCAGCTTCCCTGGCATCCTGTATAATGGGGTCACTGAGCTTCCCTGGCATCCTGTGTAATGGGGTCACTCAGCTTCCCTAGCATCCTGTATAATGGGGTCACTCAGCTTCCCTAGCATCCTGTATAATGGGGTCACTCAGCTTCCCTAGCATCCTGTATAATGGGGTCACTCAGCTTCCCTAAGATCATGTATAATGGGGTCACACAGCTTTCCTAGGATCATGTATAATGGGGTCACTCAGTTTCCCTTGCATCCTGTATAATGGGGTCACTCAGCTTCCCTTGCATCCTGTATAATGAGGTCACCAGCTTCCCTGGCATCCTGTATAACTGGGTCTCTCAGCCTCCCTGTATCCTGTATAATGGGGTCACTCAGCTTCCCAGTATCCTGTATAATGGGGGTCACTCGGCTTTCCCAACATCCTGTATAATGGGGTCACTCAGCTTTCCCAACATCCTGTATAATGGGGTCACTCAGCTTCCCTGGCATCCTGTATAATGGGGTCACTCAGCTTTCCCAACATCCTGTATAATGGGGTCACACAGCTTTCCTGGCATCCTGTATAATGGGGTCACACAGCTTTCCCGGCATCCTGTATAATGGGGTCACACAGCTTCCCAGGCATCCTGTATAATGGGGTCACTCAGCTTCCCTGGCATCCTGTATAATGGGGTCACACAGCTTTCCCAGCATCCTGTATAATGGGGTCACACAGCTTTCCTGGCATCCTGTATAATGAGGTAACTCAGCTTTCCCAGCATCCTGTATAATGGGGGTCACTCAGCTTCCCTGGCATCCTGTATAATGGGGGTCACACAGCTTTCCCAGCATCCTGGATAATGGGGTCACACAGCTTCCCTGGCATCCTGTATAATGGGGTCACTCAGCTTCCCTGGCATCCTGTATAATGGGGTCACTCAGCTTCCCTAGCATCCTGTATAATGGGGTCAGTCAGCTTCCCTAGGATCATGTATAATGGGGTCACACAGCTTTCCTAGGATCATGTATAATGGGGTCACTCAGCTTCCCTTGCATCCTGTATGGTGGGGTCACTCAGCTTCCCTGGCATCCTGTATAATGGGGTCACTGAGCTTCCCTGGCATCCTGTGTAATGGGGTCACTCAGCTTCCCTAGCATCCTGTATAATGGGGTCACTCAGCTTCCCTAGCATCCTGTATAATGGGGTCACTCAGCTTCCCTAGGATCATGTATAATGGGGTAACACAGCTTTCCTAGGATCATGTATAATGGGGTCACTCAGCTTCCCTTGCATCCTGTATAATGGGGTCATTCAGCTTCCCTTGCATCCTGTATAATGGGGTCACTCAGCTTCCCGGCATCCTGTGTAATGGGGTCACTCCGCTTTCCGGGCATCATGTATATTGGGGTCACTCATCCTCCCTGGCATCCTTTATAATGGGGTCACTCAGCTTTCCGGGCATCCTGTATAATGGGGTCACTCAGCTTCCCTGGCATCCTGTGTAATGGGGTCACTCAGCTTTCCGGGCATCCTGTATAAAGGAAATATTATAAGAGACCCAGTTGGAATTAAAGGAAAACTATAAGGATCATGTATAATGGGGTCACACAGCTTTCCTAGGATCATGTATAATGGGGTCACTCAGCTTCCCTTGCATCCTGTATGGTGGGGTCACTCAGCTTCCCTGGCATCCTGTATAATGGGGTCACTGAGCTTCCCTGGCATCCTGTGTAATGGGGTCACTCAGCTTCCCTAGCATCCTGTATAATGGGGTCACTCAGCTTCCCTAGCATCCTGTATAATGGGGTCACTCAGCTTCCCTAGGATCATGTATAATGGGGTAACACAGCTTTCCTAGGATCATGTATAATGGGGTCACTCAGCTTCCCTTGCATCCTGTATAATGGGGTCATTCAGCTTCCCTTGCATCCTGTATAATGGGGTCACTCAGCTTCCCGGCATCCTGTGTAATGGGGTCACTCCGCTTTCCGGGCATCATGTATATTGGGGTCACTCATCCTCCCTGGCATCCTTTATAATGGGGTCACTCAGCTTTCCGGGCATCCTGTATAATGGGGTCACTCAGCTTCCCTGGCATCCTGTGTAATGGGGTCACTCAGCTTTCCGGGCATCCTGTATAAAGGAAATATTATAAGAGACCCAGTTGGAATTAAAGGAAAACTGCTTTAATTGAAGCTGCTGATGGCTCCTGGTAGCCCCTTACCTCCTCTTCCCAGCGTCCCTCCTCCTGCTTGTAAATCACAATGTTTTTTTTAACTTTAATCCTAAAAAAATCTGTAAATTAGTCTTAAGTGCGCATGAGTGTAGGAGGCAACATGCAGGGGCAAATGGTGCAGTGGGGGCCTAGGAACGCCCACAGGGCCCCTAACATTAGCAATGTGATGTACAAGCATCAGTGGAGCGATGCTGGCAAGAGGCAGTAAGGGGCTTTAACTAGTATATGGGAGGGATAACCTACTATAGGGGGCACTATTGAGGGATATACTATTTGGGACACTATTATAGTAGCGCTCTGGAATTAAGGTTGATTTAATACTGCATGGGCAACAGAAGGGGGCGTTATAACCATTTGGGGCACTATGGATGGGCAGCTTGTATAGAGGTGGGCAGGTGGTGTTATGAACAGAGCCTAAGATGTGTGTCTGACAGATCCGGTGGAGATGAGTGGTGACCAGAAGACGTCATCATGACAGCCGGGGCCAAGTGGGGAAAACAACCAAAGAGGAAGACGCCAATCAGAGAAGACTTCACATGTGAGTCACTGAGTGTACTGTAACTGTGCCGTAATATGCTCACTCTATGGAGGTATACATGGTCTGCATACAGTGTACTGTATACAGTATGATGGTGTTAGTCATTAGGTGGTGGTAATTTGTGGTCATGGTATGGCAGTGTTATTTGCTCCCGTCCATCCTTTATAGTGCATCACATCCTCAGGTAGGGAGTTGGTGCAATAAAGAATAAGAATAGGGTTTAGAGGTGTTAAGCTGAGTAGTTATTGTGTTTGGGGGATGTTAACACGGGGGTCTGAATTTTCATGAGTATTAATTTTGTAGGGGTCTGGGGTCATTCCTTAGTGATCTGGGATAGGAGAATGACTCGGATCAGAGAAGACATCACCTGTGAGTCCCCGGCCATCACTATCCGCTCTCCTAACCTCTGTTATAGGGAATATCTGTGCCCCCCATGAGGTAACAATTCTGGAGAGTCCTACATTAGAGCTTTGTGTTCTCTCAGGTCTGGTCTACATGGAGAGTGACACAAGAATATAACATTCTATAACACTCTATGTATCCCAGGCCTGACTGACATCCTCTGCTTAATAAGATGTGTCCCCACGGTCTGATACTGTCAGTGATGATTGGATGGGTCAGTGTATTAGGGACCAGGGGAACCATTTCCAGGAAGAATAACAGGGGAACTGCACAATACAAAGGTAGGAAGGAAAGATGCCCCTGAATTATTTCAGTAGTGTAACTTTAGGCCATGTTCACACATGGTATAACACCGGCCATTCTGTGATCTGGGCGGGCCACAGAACGGCAGGTGTTACTGATGATCTTCATTTCTGGTGAATTCAGATGCAGGGCACCCGTGTGCGCCCGAATCTCAATTCACTGCTGCACACAATGGAGCGTGCAGCCAGAGCCACATGCTCCATTGTGTGAACTGACATGTCTGTGTGGCCGCTATTCAATGTGTGTATACGCTCCGTCCGGCATTCCATTATTTCCAATATAACGTATGTTTTTGCATAAATCACGGCTGTGATTTATCCGAAACATACGTTGTGTGAACATGGCCTTAAGATGAAGCTCTCCTGGGGCTCTGCTTTTCCTGAAGAATAGTTTACAGGGCAGAATACTTTTAACTTTATTAGTGTGAATCATGTGACAGATGACAGGAGAGCAAACAGATAATCTATAATTGTTCAGTATTTTGTTTCTGATCACAGCTGTATACTCTTATATAGTCTGCAGGGTGATAATACTTTTCAGCACTTGCGTACACCTGGTATCTGATCATATCTGAATTTTTTTTCTGCATGGCACAGTTGGCGCAATGGGTGCAGGGAGACTTGTATGTGGGCTGGTGGGGTGTGTTTGCCAGGGCTGCTTTTCAGTCCCAGTCCGGCCCTGCCTGTAGCCATTCATCTAATTTTTTGGGGGTTGGCTACATATCATGGACAAATACTGCAGCATGACTGGAAATACTCTAACCCAGCCCTTAGGCCATTTTGTACTGCATGAGGCTGCAAACACACACAGCTTTTTTGGGGGGAAACTGCCACTGCAGTTTTTGTGCCAAAACTAGATGAGGATCCAACATGTAAAGGAAGTACAAGTCACCCTTTTATATTCCCCATTCTATTTTAATCCATTTCTGGTTTTGGTACAAAAACTGCAGTGGCAGTTTTTCCCCCAAAAAAGGTGTGTGTGTTTGCACCCTTAACCCTTTGAGGACCAAGCCCAAAAGGCAATTTTCATTTTTGCGCTTTCGTTTTTTTCATCCTCTAGCACTTCATCCTAGAGCTCTAGCACTTTCATTTTTCTATCTACAGGGCCATGTAAGGGCTTGTTTTTTTCAGGAATAGGTGTACTTTGTAATGGCATCTTTTATTGTACCATAACATGTATGACAGAACATCCAAAATATTATGTATTAACCCCTTCACGTCAGCCATCTGTATATATACGTTCCTATTGCACATGCCCCGTGCAGTAGGAATGTACATATACGTTCCTGACTTGAGGGGGCTTTGTGATGAGAACGGGATCGCTGCAGGGACAGCGATCCCGCTCTCATCTGTGTACGGCACCGGAGATAATGAGGATCAGCTGCGATTCCGCAGCTGACCCCCATTAACCCCTTAGTGACGGCCGAAACAGCGGTCACTAATGGGCCGGTGCCGCCGCTGTATTTCATCTCCCCCCACCGTGAATCCACGGTGGGGGGAGATGAAATAAGTAAAAATCAGACCCCAGATCAGCCCCTAGTGCCCCAGTCACTAACCCCCCCTCCCGCGGCGGCCATCGGATCCAAGATGGCCGCCGCGATCACTGTGAACAGACTAATGTCTGTTCACAGTGATCAAAAAAGAAAAATGAATGAAAGCCCCATGCTCTCCGCCACCGGAGGTAGCAGAGAGCATGGGGCAGTCATCGGGACCCCCCCTGTGGGGTCCCGGTACAAGTGATCAGCGGTATATACCATATACTGCTGATCGCTTGTGCCATGTGCCGCCGGCAATTTTTATCCCCTGTCACCATGAATGATTGGTGACAGGGGATAAAAAGTGATGTCCCCCCACCCCCCAAGTCGCCCCCCACCCCCCCTGTCACCCCCGTCACCCAGTCACCCACCCCCCCCCCCCCTTCCCCATATACTCACCTGCTCCTGGAGCTCCTTCCTCTTCCGTGTCCTGGCTGGTTATGAAGTGCGCATGCGCTCCACAACCAGCCAAGCTCTGAAAATTTAAAGTGACAGAGACCAATTTGGTCTCTGTCACTGAACTATGATTACTGTGATAGAAAATATCACAGTAATCATAGTAATACAGTGAAAATGAATGTATAAAGTACAAAAAGTGACAAACATACAAAAAGATAAAACACACACTTTTTATTATAGTAATAATTGCAGTTTACTCCCAAATTACCCCTACCCCCCCCCCCCCCCCCCAGATTACCCGTAACCACCGCAGGTTGCCCGTAACCACCGCACGTTGCCCGTAACCACCGCACGTTGCCCGTAACCACCGCACGTTGCCCATAACCACCCCAGGTTGTCCGTAATCACGTCAGATTGCACGTAACCCCCCAGATTACCCGTAACCACCGCACGTTGCCCATAACCACCGCACGTTGCCCGTAACCACCGCACGCTGCCCGTAACCACCACACGTTGCCAGTGACCCCCTCCAGATTGTCCGTAATCACCCCAGATTGCCTGTAACCACCCCAAATTACATGGAACCACCCCAGATTAGCTATAAGCACTTCACTCTATCCGTAACAATTCTAGATTGTCTGTAACCCCTCCAGGTTGCCCGTAACCACCGCAGGTTGGGTATAACCACCCCAGATTGCCCGTAATCATGCCAGATTACATGTAACCCCCCAGATTGCACGCAACCACCGCAGGATGCCTCTGACCACCGCACCTTGCCTCTGACCACCGCACCTTGCCTCTGACCACCGCACGTCGCCTCTGACCACCGCACGTCGCCTATGACCACCGCACGTCGCCTATGACCACCGCACGTCGCCTATGACCACCGCACCTTGCCTCTGACCACCACACGTCGCCTATGACCACCGCACCTTGCATCTGACCACCGCACCTTGCCTCTGAACACTGCACCTTGCCTCTAACCACCCCAAATTGCCAGTGACCCCCTCCAGATTGCCCGTAACCACGCCAGATTACAGGTACCCACCTCAGATTACCTATTAGCACTTCAGTTTATCCGTAACCACAGCAGGTTGCCTGTAACCACCCCAGATTGTCCGTAACCACCCCAGATTGTCCGTAACCACCCCAGATTGTCCGTAACCACCCCAGATTGTCCATAACCACCCCACGTTGCCCGTAACCACCCCACTTTGCCCGTAACCACAGCAGGTTGCCCGTAACCACCCTAGATTGTCCGTAACCACCCCAGGTTGCCCGTAACCACCCCAGGTTGCCCGTAACCACCCCAGGTTGCCCGTAACCACCCCAGGTTGCCCGTAACCACCCCAGATTGCCCGTAACCACCCCAGATTGTCCGTAACCACCCCAGATTGTCCGCAACCACCCCAGATTGTCCGTAACCACAGCAGGTTGCCTGTAACCATACCAGATTGTCTGTAACCACAGCAGGTTGTCCGTATTCACCCCACGTTGCCCATAACCACCCCAGGTTGCCTCTAACCACCCCAGGTTGCCTCTAACCACACCAGGTTGCCTGTAACCACCCCAGGTTGCCGTAACCACAGCAGGTTGCCTGTGACCACCCCATGTTGACCGTATCCACCCCAGATTATCCGTAACCACCCCAGATTACCCGTAACCACCTCAGACTGCCCGTAACCACCCCAGACTGCCCGTAACCACCTCAGACTGCCCGTAACCACCTCAGACTGCCCGGAACCACCTCTAGATTACCCGGAACCACCCCAGACTGTCCGTAACCACCCCACATTACCTGTAATCTAATTTTTTTTATTGTATTTTAGTAACTGCGCTATTCTAATAACTGTTACTAGCTGCGGTTTTGCTCCAGCAAATTGGCGCTCCTTCCCTTCTGAGCCCTGCTGTGTGCCCATACAGTGGTTTATGCCCACATATGGGGTACCGTTGTACTCAGGAGAACCTGCATTACATTTGATTTGATTTTGGGGTACATTTTTTCTCCTGTTCCTTGTGAAATTTAGAAATTTCAAACTAAACCAACATATTATTGGAAAAATTCAAGTTTTTCATTTTTACTGGCCAATTTTGAATACTTTCCTCTAATACCTGTGGGGCCAAAATGCTCATCCTACCCCAAGATGAATTCTTTGAGGGGTGTACTTTCCGAAATGGGGTGACTTTTGGGGGGATTCTATTCTGTAGACATTACAGGGGCTCTGCAAACGCACCTGGTGCTCAGAAACTTCTTCAGAAAAATCTGCAGAGAAAATGCTAATTGGCGCTCCTTCCCTTCTGAGCCCTGATGTGTGCCCATACAGTGGTTTATGCCCACATATGGGGTACCGTTCTACTCAGGAGACCCTGTGTTACAGATTTTGGGGTGAATTTTCTCTCCTGTTCCTCGTGAAATTGAGAAATTTCAAACTAAAGGAACATATTATTGGAAAAATTCGAGTTTTTCATTTTTACTGTCTACTTTTGAATACTTTCCTCTAATACCTGTGTGGTCAAAATGCTCACCACACACCAAGATGAATTCTTTGAGGGGTGCACTTTCCAAAATGGGGTGACTTATGGCGAGATTTTACTCCGCTGGCACTACAGGGGCACTGCAAACCCATCTGGCGCTCAGAAACTTCTTCAGCAAAATCTGCATTGAAAAAGCTAATTGGCGCTCCTTCCCTTCTGAGCCCTGATGTGTGCCCATACAGTGGTTTATACCGACATATGAGGTACATTTTTACTCAGGAGAACCTGCATTACAAATTTTGGGGTACTTTTTTTCTCTTGTTCCTCGTGAAATTGAGAAATTTCAAACTAAACGAACATATTATTGGAAAAATTCGAGTTTTTCATTTTTACTGTCTACTTTTGAATACTTTCCTCTAATACCTGTGGGGTCAAAATGCTCACCACACCCCAAAATGAATTCTTTGAGGGGTGTACTTTCCAAAATGGGGTGACTTATGTTTTTTTTCTCTCTGCTGACACTACAGGGGCACTGCAAATGCACCTGGCGCTTTTAAACTTCTTCAGCAAAATCTGCAATGGAAAAGCTAATTGGCACTCCTTACCTTCTGAGCCCCGCTGTGTGCCCATGCAGTGGTTTGCGCCCACATATGGGGTACCGTAGTACTCAAGAGAACATGTGTTACAAATTTTGGGGTGCTTTTTCTCTCATGTTCCTTTTGAAAATGAGAAACTTTAATCTAAATGTATATATTATTTGAAAATTTTAATTTTTCATTTTTTTACGGCCTAATGGTGAATACTTTCCTCCAGCCCCTGTAGGGTTAAAATGCTCATTATACCCCTAGATTAATTCTTTAAGGTGTCTAGTTTCCAAAATGGGGTCACTTATGGGGGTGTCCAGTATACAAACCTCCTAAATCAACTTAAAATAAGAACTGGTCCCTAAAAAAATCAGTTTTGGAAACTTTCACGAAAATGTGGTAATTTGCTGATACATTTCTAACCCCCGTAACACCCTAAAAAAGTAAAATATGTTTATGAAATGAAGCCAGAATAAAGAGGACATATTGGTAATGTGACTTAGTAACTAATTTATGTAATACAACTTTCTTTTTTTAGAAGCAGAGAATTTCAAAGTTCATAAAATGCTAATTTTTTCAATTTTTCATGATATTTTGATGTTTTTCACAAAAAACACACAAAGTAGTGACCAAATTTTGCCACTAATATAAAGTGCCATATGTGACGAAAAAACAATCTCAGAATCGCTAGCATACGTTAAAGCATCACTGAGCTATAAGCGCATAAAGTGAGACAGGTCAGATTTTGAAAAATGAGCCTGGTCTTTTAGGTGCAAATAGGCTTGGTCTTGAAGGGGTTAAAATATAAATTGGTGAACTTTGAAAAAAGAATGCAATATGGTAACTATTGGGGGGTTCCTGTGTCTACGTAATGCACTTTATGGTAAAAGTCACATGGTACCATTATTCTATGGGTAAGTCCGAACACAACCATATGCAGGTTTACACAGATTCTTTCATTGAGTTCCCCTGGGGGACTTTTGCATGCAATCATTTGATTGCATACACTGATTACTGCTATGTCACACTGAAGAGGGGCCTGACCTGTAAGTGACAGGAGTTTCTCCTGTCATTTACACCTAAACGATTGCAGCGTTTGAGGGGTTAATCAGCAGCCGGGCTGCAGCCTCTCATTAACAGTGCGGGCCCGCCTGCTGATTGCAGCCGGTCCCCATCTGCTATGAAGCGGAGCGCGTTTCATAGCGGCATATACACCCAGGATGTACCTGTACACCGAGGTCGTCTGGTGACAGGTGGCCAGGGCGTACAGATAAGTCCATGGTAATCTAGGGGTTAAACTGTTAGGGATGTTTCAAGGTGGAGGGAGAGAGTACGGGATAAATGATAAGTGCACATTGCAATAAAGTTATAAGTGACGATAGATTTCATAAACCTGCTTGACAGACTTACGATAAGCACCAACAATATGATGACCTATTTAACAGCATCCTACATGGAGTGTTGCTGCCCTTCAGGCACATAACATCATCAGAGTCACTGTTATCAATAGTGCCATCTTTATATAAAAATACTAAAAATATAACTGGTTCAGCTGGTGGTTTAGCAATTATTGTCTCCTCATCCTATAACTGTGTTCAGGGGCACTGCTGTTAGACCCAATATTCTTTTGCTGCTAATATTAAACTCAGCATGTAGTCTTCAATGAGTGTCTGCTTGTTATTTCCCCTGCTCCAGTCTAGGAAAATTATTTACTGTAAAGGTTACTAAAAGATGCACAGAGGAGAAATAGATCTGACCAGAATAAATAAATCTACAAATTCTCTGCCAGGTGCTTAGTCTTCGTGTAGTTTATTAGACATGTAACTTTATAAAATAAAGTCCCCCCTGCAGCCCTGATCTCCCCCGGCCGCATGATCGCCCCCTGCACCCCCCGGCCGCATAATCGACCCCCCGCACCCCCCGGCCGCATAATCGACCCCCCGCACCCCCCGGCTGTACGATCGCCCCCCGCAGCCCCCGGCCGCACGATCGCCCCCCCCGCAGCCCCCGCCCGCACGATCGCCCCCCGCAGCCCGTGCGGCCGGGGGGTGCAGGGGGCGATCGTGCTGCCGGGGGGTGCGATCATGCGGCCGGGGGCTGCGGGGGGGGCGATCGTACGGCCCGGGGCTGCGGGGGGCGATCGGGGCTGCGGGGGCGATTGTATGGCCGGGGGGGGGGCGGGGGGCGATCATGCGGCCAGGGGGTGTGGGGGGCGATCATGCGGCCGGGGGCGATCGGGGCTGCAGGGGGGGCGGGCAGGATATACATTACCAGGTCCCCGCTCCTGCTTGCTTCAGCGGCTCCCGGCACGTTCCGCCCGGCCAATCAGTGCGCTGCCCCGCCGCAGCGCACTGATTGGCCGGGCGGGCCATGAAGACACCGGGAGCCCCGAAGCAAGCAGGAACGGGGACCCGGTAATGTATAATGTCCGGCGGCTAGGGGGTTAATGGGGCGGGCTGCAGACAAAATGTACATCCCTGCTGCGAGTTTCTCTGCTAATGAAAGTATAGGGCTGGGATCTGCAGCGAGTCTTCTCCATATCCCATTTCCAGACCGAAGAGAACCAACACTCATAGGTCACCTGAGCTAAGTAGGTCAGCAGGCCTTAGTAAGTTTGACAACCATATGGTTACATAACTGGTTCAATATTGCATGGTCGTGCAGGAATTTCAGGTTTTTCATTATAATTAATGATGCAAACATGTTTATAGTTTGCTTATTAAATGAAAGAAGATGAATGATGCAGTCTCACAGTATTTTTTTTTAATCTTATCACGAGGGCTGCAAGCTCCCCTTGGGATATCATGTTTGATTTAACAGCATTGATGTGGTGTCCTGAGCCTCCTCAAAGCTGTCAACAGGAAGGGTCATTCATCATCACATCGAAGCAGTGTCTGATAAACCCCTTTCATATGACTTGTTGCAGTCACTAGAGGAGGAAAGCAAAGGAAAGACAAGAAAACACCAAGAATATTAAATTGTATGAGCACTTGGCTTTAGGCATGCCACGATATAAATAGCATTCAAAAATATGGCTGCCAAATGTGAAGTTGGTTGCCGTTCTCCTAGTACAAAAGTCACAGACCTGGTACAATCAAGAATGGCTTATTTCTCATGTAGTGGCACCGTACACTGTTACTTTAAGTGCTTCCAACGTTTATTCTTTACAGCACCTAGAAGAGGTATACAGCTTACACATTTTTCCCAAAGTCAACAGGTTTCTTTAATAATAGAACTTTACAGCCTCCCTTGAGGTCTGATTTCAGGTCACATCCAAGATCAGTCCCGACTTATGCCTGAAACCTCTGTGCCACTATGGGTCTGCAAACTCTTATAATACCATGCCCTGCCTGTCATTACTTGCGAGGTTGAATTATCCTCTTGTCCTTGATGCCCTAGCATTTCCAGTGGTGACCACTAGATCACTACTCATTTCCAGAATCACCTTAACCAACTTCAGCTTTATTCAAGTTAGTTGCTCACCACAATATTTGCAATTTTTCTGAGATTTTAGAAGCCCAACGTTCACTGACTTCACAAACTTAAAGGGTATCTGCCAGTTACAATGATCATTCCAAACTGCTGTCAGTAAAACACATGGTACTTAATACATCTGTCTGGCTTCCATAACATAGAAAAATGCTTCAATTCTTTTGTGCAAAATGTCAAAGAGGCTTTCCTGAGCTCCTGAACTGCATCAAGCTGGAATGCTTTCTCAACCCTGCTTAGGGCATAGCTCCCATCTTACTGTCAACCAAATGTGGATGGGAGGGGAAGTGACGAGGCGTTCCATTTTTATGCTGTGTGCGCCAGAAGAACAAAATTAAAAATGCCATACCCTGAGCCAAAAAAATGCACAGAAATTTTGACTTATTATTGTACTTACTGTGTCGGAAATAAGCTAGAGAGTCTACTGATATACTGTACCAGATAAATTAGTCCGAGCCACTGTGATGAATCAAGCTAAAAAGTGTCATTTTTTGGCATAAAATGGGCAGATGCAAATAAATTCATTCAAATGCCTGTCTTGCAAATAAATTTTTGCATCTGGCCAGTTTACGCCTGTTGCGCCAGGGGTGCGGGGAGGGGAGGAGGCAGAACAGGGGGTGCGGACTCTGGGTCCACTGAATTCATCATTTTTCCATTGAAAAATTGATAAGGAAAACTACACCAGCTCTGAATTGGACTAGGTTTTCCTGCGTGTGCACCTGGTGCGCCTTTACATAAATCTGCGAACCATCAGCACTGTGGGGACATTTTTAAGCCTGGCACAAAAAACGTTGGTCTTAATAAATGCCCCACTGAGTTTGCAATACCTAAGAATTAGACAGCTTTAGTAAATTCATCCCAGTGTTCTTATGAAAGGGAGACCCTCTCTCTAACCTTGTGGATAAAACTTCAGGCCATGGCCTATATTTATTAAACTTTAAAATTGATAAATTACTTAAATTAAGACCCCGAAGTAAAATATAAAGAAAAAAGCCAATTTCTTATAAAAGGGCTTTACCCAACAGCATGCTAAACATAAGCAAACACAAAACACATGGACCTAAGGGAGGGAGGGTGGACCCCTGCTCCTTAATTCTTCTTGTAATCCTAAAGTGCACTGGAAAATAGACTCGGCTTGCTGAGCAACCAGAACTTTTATAATACACTGCCAGGACCTCCCTAAGGGCGAATCGCCCTATCACAATCTAGTATCTGGGGGAGAACAGAAACATCTCACCTCATATACTGGGCTCACTACAGGACAGCTCCTTAACCAGTCCCCTGCCTATTTTTCTACTCAGAGCAGGAAAGATTAGGGCTAAAGGTTAAAAATGATTCCATTCCAGTCCACACCAGAAGGTTTGTCATATATTAAACCACTGCATACGGGAAGTGACGGTGGCTGACTGTTTGTGTATGGACACATAATGGGCACTGTGTGGCCTAAATCACACAATATAGTACAGTGCAGTTGCTGGTCTGTACTAGGACCTGTCCATTTTTTTTTTTTTTTGCAGCACGAAATGCCCGGTACACACATACAGACATGTGAATGTTGAAGGGTCTTTAGTGCTGTCTGCGATTATGGGTCCACAATTGTGTCAATGAGTCCTGAATCTAAACATTCTTCTGCTAAGCTTCTGAAAATAGACAGAGACAGGGAGGTGTAATGAAAGTGCTGCCTGTGTCTGGATGGTGGATGAGGAAACTGTGGGAGTTGCTCATGTTTGACAGGGTATCAAACTGATTCTCCCTACTGCTGGTCTGTCTGGGCCATTAGGAGACTTTTTGTTGTGTGTACCTAAATAACCACTAATCCTAATACCTTGGTCAGAGTGGCCTAGATAACAGGCAATTCATTGAAGTGACCATCCTGCTTTTCTCAGTCTAATGACGCCCCCCTTCTCAAAGTCTGTAAACTGGGAAAAATATCTTTGAGTGTGTCATAGAGACATGTCTAGCAGTCAATTATCTCCCCCCAAAAGATACACTACCCAAAAGAAGCCTATGCGAACTGTATAATGGAGTAAGGGAGGAAGCACATGTACGCCCTCTTGTGGCTGTGTCTAATCAGACAACACCTGTAATTATTTCCATATCTGACAACACCTATATTTTACTATGTGTGCCAAATAATGATCAGAATCACTCAAAATTCTAAATTAATCACAAAACTTTATTATATCCATAACAAAAGAAAAACATAACATCAAGACCTGGGAGGTGGGAGACCCCACTACTGGAACAAGAGTAACATGATAGTCATCTAAAGTGCATGTGCATATTTGTAACTCCCTGGAAAAGAGGTGTGAAACGGCGTTGGAGTGAGGTTGGAGGCAAGTGGACTGGGACCCTGTATACCCCTGGTAACATACTGTTTGCATATGTATGGCTATACCATATACCATTACTCCATTTAGCGTACTGAAGCATTATAGCACAGCACTTGCAATTTTTCTTATACATGCATTTATGCTAAAAGAGTTGATTATGTGGTTTACAGATATGCACATGCACTTTAGATGACTATCATGTTACTTTTGTCTCAGTAGTGCGGTCTCCCACCTCCCAGGTCTTGATTTTATGTTTTTCTTTTGTGATGGGTATAATAACGTTTTGTAATTAATTTTGAATTTTGATTGATTCTTATCATTATTTGGGACACATAGTACAATATAGGTGTTGTCTAGTATTAATTTGGTGCTGAGAGTCTTTTTTCAAATTTAATACACATTATTTTCCTAGGAATATACTGTAGGTGTTTTCATTTACATACCTGCCTGAGATATAAGTGCATGCAGATTTTCGGAGCAATGTGACATTTCTATATGGGTGCATATATTTGTCAATGAGTATATTAAACAAGACAGAGCTCTTTAGAAACAGGTTAAGAAACATACTGTTTTTCCTAAAAGGCTTCCTGTAAAAGATATATTTTTTTTAATGATAAAAAAATGAATAGTTCAATCATCAAAACTATGGTGTGAACTTAGCCATACATTCTTAAATTAAAATGATGGACACTTGCCTTAAAAGTGCTTTTAACTTATTTTAGTGAAGGAGTTCATAAGAAGCCCATAAGGAACATGAAGCTAGTAGTTAGAATTCAGAATGGATACGTTGCCAGAGTCCAATACTTAGACAAGACACATAGTTCAGCTTACTATCTTGTTATCATTCAGGGCCCGCCTGAAGTCTGTACTGTGGTAGAAACACAGCAACATCACAGGAATATAAAACCACTAGCTTTGTCTAGAATATCCATTGCAGAGATCAGCCTGACCTCAGATTTTGCTCTGTTCTCAAAGTCTATTAGCAACTTATTTCTATTTCTATTATTTTAATTCTACCATAAAGACAAAATAGAGGCATAAACAAGAAAACAAGAACAGTAAATATATCCACCAAAATAAGTCTGTGGAATAGTACTCTGGGCAGAGGGAAATGTTCAAGGATGCTAGGACAATGTTTAGCTCCTGTTTACACCCTTTGGCTGCGTAAGGGAATTGTTAGGTTATGTTCCCACATAGTGATTTGGTCAGTATTTATGTCAGTATTTTGGTCAGCATATTTAACAAAAAAAAAAAACAACAGGATTGTGTCTGAAACACAGAAATGTGCGAATCTATCAATTGTATTTTTTAACTCCACTCCTGGTTCTGGCTAAAAATACTGACCATAATGCTATGTGTGAATATAGCCCCACATGTACCAGCTTTGCTTTAGAGATCACACAAAAAGCCAGAGGGAAATCTGCAACTGCAAATGTTAGTGTGGAAAAGCCTCCTCAAACCCCCACCTCTTGTTGTTCATTGGTAGGGATGTACAAACTTGAGTCACAAAGTTTGAGTTTGTGCACAAATCCAAGTATTCATGCACATCAATCAATCAATTAATCAATCAATCAATCAATCAATCAATCCCCGAACAGTAACACTTCTGTTCATGAATTGTTTCATTGTTCTACAATAAAGATTGTTGAAAGGCTTCTAAGCTGACGGCTAAGTAACCAATCATCAAACTTGTACATGTCACCATTGCCCTGGCAGTCCAAGCCAAGACCTGTAGGGGTATAGCTGTGATTTAGTCAGGTGGGACATGAGACCCTGGCATTTAAAGGGGTTATCCAGTGCTACAAAAACATGGCCACTTTCTTTCAAAGACAACATGACTCTTGTCTCCAGTTCAGGTGCGGTTTGCAGTTAAGCTCCATTCACTTCAATGGAACAGGGCAGCAAAACCCCGCCCAAGCTGGAGACAAGAGAGGGGCTGTCTCTGGAAGAAATTGGCCATGTTTTTGTAGCGCTGGATAACCCCTTTAATAACGGCAGGTCAAGCATCCAGTCGCCATTCTGCTGCTTGTTAATGTAGGGAGAGATTGGCGCTGCAGGCAGGGAAAGATAAGTAGGCCAAAATAGTTTACTAACTGTTCATTTAGGGTACAACAGTGCAGTCTTCTGTGTTGAGGGGCTGGTGGCTGTGAGAGCGTCAATGACGCAAGAGAAGTGGGTGAATGTCTACAGATTCAGACCTCTGTTCACACTAGGGAAATGCTGTGGACGCTTGCAAGGATAGAAAGGCCTGAAAAAGTTTACTATAAAAAAAGTGGCATTATCAGTGCTGAGGAGTTGGTGGCTGTCAGAGACAGTAGGAAGGGGGCAAAATCTTGTCTAGCGTATTGTAAAAAAAAGTCTATGCTGCATAAGAGTCACTACACCTGGGCTAATTAAGAATAGTTGGAAGCCAGTGACATAGTTTTGTCCAGTGTATGTTATGCCAATAGCTGCTAAAATAAAAACCTGGAATAAGATGGGAGACAAGGACAGTGAGCCCTGCTACCCACCCTGCTTGCCCTAAGCAGTAGAGGATAACTTGGCGACGGCCCCTTCCTATATACACAAAGTGCAGACAAGTCAAACAAACAAGAACAGGTAGCCAACAAGCCGAGGATCAGAACCAGTCAGGCAGTGAGGTACAGAATCAGAACCAGAAGAATAGTCAAGTAGCAAGCAACAATAGCTGTTGCACCTCATCGGTATGAAGAATGGTTCCAGTTACTAGCAGAGACCTTTTTTGTGGCTGAGAGTGCCATGGCCTGGGTGCTGTATGCAGGCGTTGTGGCAGCTGGTGGGCCCTGGTGTTTTAGGGTAGTTTTGTCACTGTGGCCAGGAGAGGCGATACCCACCCCCAGACACACGGGCACTGAGCTTGAAGAGGACAGTAGTGTTTTGTGAGGGTGCAGGTGTGACACAATAAAGGTGACCGGGAGTCCAGCACTTAAACCAGTGGTTGAATCTTTACTTTAACTTAGCTGCAATACAAAAGTATACAAAGGGACAGCTCACAGGTGCTAGTGCAAAACAACCAATACTTGAGGTAGACTTTAGGTTGTGATGAAGAGGTGGGTTAAGATTTAGTGTAGAAGGGTAGTTTAGAGTCAGTGTAGAACCCCTTATCTAACTAGTACAGTACTCTGCCGGGACAGTAGTATAGATACTTGAAAGAAGAAATTGACCTCCTTCTGCCCCACCAGCTTGGAGACCGTCAGGTAGGGTAGCATGAGCCCCAAGTCTTTGTCTTTAGGTCAAGCTCTCACTGAAGATTTCCCCAATTGGACGAGCGTTGTCAGTAAGATACTTTAGCATTTAGCAGCTTTGTCTTACTGGGGATCAGTCCCTCTTCCTTTCCTCTAGGGGGTGACTGTCCTTACTTAGAAGATCCACGGCATAGACAAGAGTTGTCCCAGTTCATGGTTACCCCACCTCTAAGGGCTTAGCACTGCATACTGGTTGTCTTAGTATCTACTAATCAAAAGTCAGTCTCAGCCCCTGTGGAGGGCTCTGGCCTAATCCAGGCCCACTTAGTCACTGCAGCAGAAACCTGTCTCTTCTATCCCCCATACACACTGACTAAAAGAACTCTGGAACAGAAAGTTACCTTAACCTATCTTAACCTATATAGGGTCAGGATTAGGGATAAGCAAACCGAACTGTAATGAACCAAATTCGTTACGAACTTTGCAAAAAGTTCGGTTCGTCACCGAACCGAACTTTGAGGAAGTTTGTAACGAATCTGGTTAAAATAACAATAACAAATAAAATCTTAAGAAAGTGATGCAAACACCTCTGGAATGCATCTGGGAAAGCAGGGAAACAGTATTACAGGAATTGGCATTACCGGGATTAGCGATCCCCGACAAAAATGGCATTCCCTCTAATGGTTAATATTTAATTAATAAAACAAATTTTCTTTCTAAAAAAAAAAAAACATTTTCGTTGTTCAATAGCATAATTAAAAGGAATCCATGCTTTTGCAATTAAATATACTGTTAATAAAAAAATAAATACATAATATATATAGTTTTAATGATGTTATTGTACAAGGAAAATAACTTTCTTAGAACGAATATCTGCTTTATTAATTAAATATTAACTATTTAATGGAGCTATATTAATGCATGGGTCGGGTGCAGTGCACCCGGTCCATGGAGTTTAAAGGGTTAAGTGGTGATGCAGTAGCATCACTACTAACCCTCTGTGGCTGTACAGTAAGGAGGGGTGCATAGCGCACCCCTCCTTACAGTACAGGAGCAGGGAATCCCTTAATTAAGTGGGGATTCCCTGCCCTACAGGGTTTCCCACGGAGAAGCAGAAAGCGGTCTGCTTCTCAGTGGGAAATTTAAAATCCCCTGCACAGAAGTTACAGTCTGGCTCCCAGGGGCTTAAGTCCCAGACTGTAACTCCCATGCCTATGCTGGAGGTCACCAAGCTTTCCCACCATCCTGTAAGGTTAACCCTAACAGGATCCTGGGAGAGCTGGGTGACCTCCAGTATAGGCATGGGAGTTAGTCTGGCTCCCAGGGACTTAATCCCCAGGGAGCCAGACTGTTCTGGCACTGCACCTGCACCAGCAAGGAAGGGGGTTAAGTGTCCCCTCCCTTGCTGGGGCTGATGCAATGGATCTCCATGGGGTGGGGGGTGATGGCTGGGGCTTACCTGCTGCTTTGTCTATAGTTGGTAGCAGTCCCGGTATGTCCGGTAAGCCCTGCCCCCGTGACGATAAGGCTTATCGGGACACTCCGGGACTGCTACCAACTATAGACAAAGCTGCAGGTAAGCCCCAGCCATCACCTCTCCCCCACCACCCCTTGGAGATCGCACTGCATCTGCCCCAGCAAGGGAGGGGACACTTAACCCCCTTCCTTGCTGGTGCAGGTGCAGTGCTAGAACAGTCTGGTTCCCAGCAGGTTAAATCCCTGGGAGCCAGACTATAACTCCCATGCCTATGCTGGAGGTCACCCAGCTTTCCCACCATCCTGTAAGGGTTAACCTTACAGAACCCTGGGAAAGCTGGGTGACCTCCAGCATAAGCATGAGAGTTACAGTCTGGCTCCCAGGGACTTAACCCCTTACTTGCTGTTTGTTTTTGCTTGTTTTTTCTTTTTGTTTTCCAGATACCGGCATGCAGAGGATTCCGTCGGATTCGTTTGGACTACCTCGATGACCAGACTGTACAATAAAATGGTCAGTGAGGGGTGTGGGGGTGTTTTTATTTGAATAAAAAAAAATTTCACTTGTGTCTTGTCTTTATTTCTTTACTATATAGACTTAGAAGTGGAAGCCGTCTAATAGACAGAATCCATTACTAAGTCAGGGCCTAGTGTTAGCCGGTATAAAATGGCTAACACTAACCCCCCACATTATTACCCCAGTACCCAATGCCACCAGGGGTACTGGGAAGAGTCGGGTGCCAATGATCCCGGAGCGTCAAAATTGGCGCTCCTGGACTGGGTGGCAGCAGGCTGGTAATATTTAGGCTGGGGAGGGCCTAAACCAATGGCTCTTCCCACCCTGGTTTTACCAGGCTGCTGTTGCTTGGTTTTTAACCCGGCTGGTTATGAAGAAAGGGGGGACCCTATGCGGTTTTTTTTAAATAAATAAATAATAGAAAAAAAAACCGCATAGGGTCCCCCCTACTTCCATAACCAGCCGGGTTAAAAACCAAGCAACAGCAGCCTGGTAACACCAGGGTGGAAAGGGCCATTGGTTTAGGCCCTCCCCAGCCTAAATATTACCAGCCTGCTGCCGCCCTAGTCCAGGAGCACCAATTTTGACGCTCCGGGACCACTGGCACCCGGCTCTTCCCAGTACCCCTGGTGGCATTGGGTACTGGGGTAATATTAGAGTGGGGGTTAGTGTTAGGCATTTTATACCGGCTAACACTAGGCCCCGACTTAGTAATGGATTCTGTCTATTAGACGGCTTCCACTACTAAGTCTACAAAGTAAAGAAATAAAGACAAGACACAAGTGAAAACATTTTTTTTATTTAAATAAAAACACCCCCACACCCCTCATTGACCATTTTATTGTACAGTAAAGTCCGCCGGTCATCTACGTAGTCCAAACGAATCCGCCGGAATCCTCTGCGTGCCGGTATCTGAAAAACAAAAAGCAAAAACAAACAGCAAGTAAGGGGTTAAGTCCCTGGGAGCCAGACTGTAACTCCCATGCCTATGCTGGAGGTCACCCAGCTCTCCCAGGGTCCTGTAAGGTTAACCCTTACATGATGGTGGGAAAGCTGGGTGACCTCCAGCTTGGGCATGGGAGTTACAGTCTGGCTCCCAGTGATTTAACCCCCTGGAAACCAGACTGTTCTAGCACTGCACCTGCACCAGCAAGGAAGGGGGTTAAGTGTCCCCTCCCTTGCTGGGGCAGATGCAGTGCGATCTGCATGGGGTGGTGGGGGAGGGGGGTGATGGCTGGGGCTTACCTGCTGCTTTGTCCATAGTTGCTAGCAGTCCCGGAATGTCCCGATAAGCCCCAATACAGGGGCGGGGCTTATTGTGACGGGGGCAGGGCTTACTGGACATAGCGGGACTGCTACCAACTATGGAAAAAGCAGCAGGTAAGCCCCAGCCATCACCCCCCTCACCCCCTTCACCCCCCCACCTCATGGAGATCGCACTGCATCTGCCCCAGCACCACTCCTTACTGTACAGCCACAGAGGGTTAGTAGTGATGCTACTGCATCACTACTTAACCCTTTAAACTCCATGGACCCATGCATTAATATAGCTCCATTAAATAGTTAATATTTAATTAATAAAGCAGATATTCGTTCTAAGAAAGCTATTATCATTGTACAATAACATAATTAAAACGAATCAATGCTTTTTCAATTAAATATACTGTAAATAAATAAATATATATATATATATATATATATATATATATATATATATACACACACATTTATTTATATGTTTATTTTTTATTAACAGAATATTTAATTGCAAAAGCATGGATTCCTTTTAATTATGCTATTGAACAACGAAAATGTTTTTTTTTTTTTCAGAATAATTTTTTTTTTATTAATTAAATATTAACTATTAAAGGGTGCTGCAAATACCGGAAATTTTTTTTTACTATTTTTGCACTTTGTTTTTATTCCACTTTTTTCATTGTAATAGCAACTGCAACTTAATGAAACTATACCCTATCACACTCCCACTATTGTAGCTGCAATTATTCAGCCGTTATTGCAAGGTTTGTTTAAGGTTCGGTTCGGACGAAGACGAACTTCAGGAAAGTTCGCCGGATCCAACCAAACCGAACTTTTCAAAAGTTCGCTTATCCCTAGTCAGGATATAGGATGTGACAGGAAGGGAGAAGAATAGAGAAAGACAGAGTGTAGAGTGTCTTGTACCTGTGATTGGCTAAACACACACATAGCTAAACCTTGACATTGAGACTGTGCACAGGGGAGAGTGAAACACCTAGGGGCTGGAGCAGAAAATCACAGCTCCCAGCTCTAAAGATAATGACGACTGTACTGGGACATTACAAGAGGGTAATTTTATCAGGAAACATAAAGGCATTTGGAAACTTATCAGCCTGCCCTGTATTACCATACCGTAAACAGCTGTCTTCATTTTGGCACCCCTCCCTTTTGGGAGAAATTTTGGATTGCCAATTATGTTCCTAATCATATTCTAAGGCTTTTAAAGGAGCCAAACAATGATTTACAGGGATGCTACCATCAATAGGTTGCCCCAGAGAGTAATCTCTTTTCCTTCTGGGAGATAGCTATTCCAAATATTCTTTTTCAGCAATAAATACTTAAAAAAGTCTTTTGGCAAGAGGTATCTGACTGCTGGACAATTGTTTGCCCATCAGTTATTAAAGGTGTATGGCCACCTTTAGGACTGTAGATATATCCTCTAGCTGCACAGGGCACAATCAGCTAGAATGGCTGCTTTCAAAGAGAAGCATTTTCTATTGCTTTTTTGTAGACATAAACTAGGAATTGATCTAGAAAACAGAAAACTCAAGTGCAAAAAAGTACAAATGTTTGCAATATAATTTTTATGTGTGTGCACCGCTCTTTTCTTTCTATTACCAATACTGCTGTGCAAAAATGGTCTGAGTAGGAATCATGACATCTCATACAGGCCTTTTATATTAGATGTCATAATACGGACTCATTACTACTGGAAATCATTCCAAGCTACAGATCAAAATGCGTGAGGAAATAATAGCTGTATTGATCTTAACAATTCTCAGCCAGATAAGATGCATACAGCAATAGTATTTAGGAAAATGCCCTCTATATTATGTAGCTAGTCAGAATGACTGGTCCAGCTGTAAGTCAGATATTGACTTTACTCTAGAAACTCTTGTTTGCTAAATCAATCTTAATCAAATCAAAACAGACAAGTGAGGGGATCTAACAACTAGGGCATGTGTATTACATTTTGTCCTGTACTTTTAATTATGTAAGCAGTGACTTTATGTGCAGCTTCTGTATAATTTGTTCCCTAAAAGGAGATCTATAAGAAAAACATTGGTAAAATGACCTTTAATGGACAACGTAATGTGAAAATCCTTTGTTCAGATTCACTATTCCATATATGACAGAATTATGGTTCAGTTTGCACCAAAAACTGATGTTCATGCTTTACACTACATTTACAATGTGTTTCAGACACTTTTTAGACCCTTTTGGGACAGCCCTGACAAGGGGGCATAGTCAAGCAGAAAGTGCTCTGAAAGTGTGCAACGCCTTGGGGTGACTTTGGGCCGGAGGCTTTAGTATCTTAGGCCGTGCACAATGTGCAAGTTTCATTGGCCAGGTGGAAGGCTGTACCAAGTTAACCATAAGGGTCTACAAGTTATGCATGAAACAGACACTAAATGACATTAGTATGCATGTGAATGTGGCATTAGCCTTTTCTATAAACAATATATTTTAGTGTACTTTTTTAGTGTTTTTTTTCATTCATGTACTTTCATTCAAGTGGTACTTACAGGCGTCCACCGGGAGTCCACTATTGAAGACGCACACTGAGGGCACTTGCAGATTCCAAATTTTCCTTTTGGTGACTGAAGACTTGCCATGGTAAATATAGGTTTATAAAGTTGTAACAGAAAACCTCCCTACTAGATATGAGCGGATCTACAGTAGGAATAAAGCAAAGCACTTCATTCCTATCTGCATTCTGCTCATCAAGCTTTTGGGCTTTGAAATCTGCTCCACTCTGTGCTGTTCCTCGCCAGGTGCTGGGAAAAGATGGGTGTAGCTAGGTGTCCCCGTTACCTGCACTGCATAATAGGATACGTAGGCCTTCAGTACTGGCTGCTTTGTCCTATCTAGGCTAGTTCCTCTGTAGTCAGGATACTGCCCTGCACTTTGTAGACATGTTTCTGGTGTGTGTCAGGGTGTTTCTTGGTCACCTCTTTCTTAGTATGCTTAACACTGCATAGTATATAAAGTTGTAGTAATAAAAGGGCTGGTTGTCTCTTACTGCATCTATACAATTAGGTGACTAGACTCAACTGATTTACTTCACTTCCTACCACACAGACCTAACTAACTCCTCCTACAGGGGTAAGTGTGTGTAGAGAGTGAGGATAGGTATGTAGAGAGAGAGAGAAAGCACCTCCTATTGGTCTGCAACAAACACATGGTATAACAACATTAACCCATAACTTCCTCAGCTGTGCATATAAGAACATACAAATATATAAGACACTGACACCTAGTGGTGAAACATTAGAATACCTCATTCACCACTTAACCTGAAGTTAGAACTTTGTGATAAGGTGCATAAGACACAAATAGTGGGACACCACAATAAAAGTGGTAAAAGTCATTTTAAAAGGCTGTGTCTCACAAAGGGTTCTGTAGGCAAATGTATTGCACAGTTGAATAACACAACACATTCTTAAAGCTGTGGTGGTGTTATGTATAGTATTTAAAGTGAATGGCCTGGACCTTGGACCATAGATCCATACATTACTGTGACATGAATAACCTCACTCTTGCAAAGTAATCTACACAGAGCATTTTGGCCGGACTGTCAACCTTTGGATGCTTGTGTATTTAGTTGGCCACCCTCCGGATTTGTCAACCTTCTGCAGAGAATTCTGTGTTAATGAAGTATCAACATTAACTGTGTTAATGAAGTATCAACATTCTGGCAATGTCGAGTGTATCATTCAACTTACCCTTTAGATGTTATGCCAAATAGTGACCTCACATTTCTGTTTATTATTACTCATTTTCAGTATTTGTGGTCCCTAATCATCAACCTCTTGAAACTTTGTCTTTTAGTACCATCAGCCTTCCAGTCATACCAACCAATTGACCCCAGGTCAATGGCTATTGTTAGAGTTCTGTGTTTTCTCATACCAGGTCCCAAAGGATTTCAGAACAGCATTGGAAGTAGTGCAGTAATATACAAGCCTGATTGGATGCTTCTCACTGGTGACATAGGGGTCACTGAGCGTGTTTATTTTGCTGTAAATCACACCATTTCGAATGATTAATATGTAGTGAAATACAGCAGAGCATATTACAAAGTCACCATGATTTGTAGAGCTCCGCAAAGGAAAAATAACCGTATCCTAGGATATTACATTCACACAAATATTTGGAAACTATGTTTTGTAATTTCAGCAGATAGGAAACCTACTGTGGTGGTGGTGGTGGTGGTGTTATTTTCAACTGTTGTGAAGTTAAACACAAGTTTTATTTGTAAAAATCCATTGAAGGTTTTCTATGGGTGTAACTAACAAGGGATGCAACAATTATGGGCCCTCCAACTATGGGGGACTACCATCACGTTAAACTCAGGTGCCATTAATGACCCCTGTAGACTGTGAAGTGGGATAGAGAATCATAGAAACAATGAATACTTTAGTCCCTATTGAATTAGGACAATGAGTAAAAGGAAAAGGAGGCAGATTAATGAGACAAACGCAGGGAGAGCGGCAGCATATAGTCATATCGGCAGGGAGCCGCCCAGGAGTAGTCATGGCTCTCTGTCTGTCAGCGTGCAGTGCAGGGATGATAGACAGGCAGAGAAACCCATTAGTGGCCTCTCTGCCTTTCAATTATCCCAACACTGCGCACTCACAGGCAGAGAGCCGTGACTAGTCATGGGTGGCTCCGATCCCAGATGGCTAGTTGTTCAGCTCTCCCTACTTTGCATGGTATACTGAAAGATCTTTTTCCCCTTTGTAAAACTACTGCTGCTGCTGGTCTGCTTCTTGAGTTACACAGTAGATCTATACTTTGCTGCTGGGAACCATATTTGCACAATCATGCTTATTGGTTCCCTTTAAGATCTATGGCCTCTTGGTCGATGCCTATACCATTAGGTTGGTGGGAGGAATTGTATTGATCTAAGTCTTAAACTGAAGAAAAGTAGAAAGGAACAATTCAATAAGTTATACACAATGACGTGTGTAACTACCATCTAGGCAACCATCTAAGTTTCTTTTGGGACAACAGTAAAGATAATTTACAGGTAGATAACTGGATAAAAGTGATTATGTTGAAGTGAAGTCCACTTCCAGAATTTACAATGGGACTTAGTGTTTACTTATTACATACCTTGTTGGCCAGTCTATCAGACACTAGTAGCCATTAGGTGAAGATTTGATCATATAAATTAACACTAAATAAAAATATATCAATGAATATAATTGTTGACAGATATGGGTTAGAGTCAGATAGATAGATAGATAGGAGATAGATAGATAGATAGATAGATAGATAGATAGATAGATAGATAGATAGATAGAATGGGGATTAGAGGACATGTACTAAAGTCAAAATTAACCTCCTAATAATCATCACTTTTTGATACTGTGTTGTAGCTTAGTAGAAAGGTCTAGCATTTTCTTGACATAAACCTACAAATGAGGTTAAAGTTGTATGCTCCAGAGAATGGGGAAGAAGGATAAAAGGTTTGAAGTGACATTTATGGGTATTTCTTTTTCTGAAGGAATGAGCTAATCACACCTGTGGATAACAATACCTGCCCGCTGTCACATCTGTCTCAATTAAACACCTAACTTCAAAGACTGGAAATTCTCTCTGGCACTCTGCCTCATTCACTTTGTATCACTTGGTTAAAGACGTATTTTACTTATTTCCTTGCTGTGGAGAATTGTGGTGAACAACATGACATTTCTAAGGGTTTGACGCATAACCCAAATTCCCTTATGAGGAGAAAATTGTAAATAGCAAAACTGTAAAATCATCTGTATGTCCTACTTTAGAAGTGACTTAAACAAATGTTAAAGCACCAAATATAAAATATTTATTATACTTAGCGCATCCTAAAAAAATTGAAATGAATTGATATTTACTATGAAGTAAACAAATGATAATCTGATGACAATTCAGTGATATTTTAGGCTGGGTTCACACTACGTTTTTTCTTTTATCCATTTTTTGTCTGCATTCATTTTGATTCATTTTGAGCCATTTTTCCATTGACTTCCATTATAAAAAAAAGTATCAAAACGGATCAGTTTTTTTTAACATACACAAAAACATAGTAGACCTCATTTTTGTGTTCGTTAAAAAAAAGGGATGTGTTTTGATCCGTTTTTTTTATAATTGGAGTCAATGGAAAAACGGATCAAAATGGATGCACACAAAGGCATCCGTTTTTTGCAACAAAAAAAAAGGGATGGAAAAAACGGATAGCAAAAACGTAGTGTGAAACTGTACGCTAAAGTGCTAAACCTAAAGCTAAAAATTAAACAACACACAATGACTCTGCAAGCTCAAAGGCATATTCAAGCATTGTGGGTATAGAATATTTTGAAGTATATTTCTGACATCATTATCATTTATGCCATAGCCCGGGTGCTGAATACTGTTGTTGCAACAGCTTGTGGGCTCGGGTGTTTTGGGGGTTAACTTGTCACAGTGGCCATGAGTGGCGTTACAGGGGCAGGTACGGCACAAGTAACTGACAGAATCTATTGCTTAAACAAGAGTTGAAACTTTATTGTATTGCACTAAAGGATTTTACAAGTAAAGTACAAAAGAGGCACTGCTCACAAGTGCTAGTGCAAAACATACAACACTTGAGGTAGGCTTTAGGTAGAGTTGAAGGGTGAGGGTTTGGTTGAGTAGAGAAAGACTGGGTATAGAAAGTGTAGGGCCCCTTGTCTAATCAGTACAGTACTCTGCTGGGATTGTAGTGTAGATACTTGAAAGAAGAAATCCTCATACTCATGTACATATATGGGCTTTGCGTATATAAATGCCTTCTGCCCCACCAGCTTGGAGACCGCCAAGTAGGGTAGTAAAAGTCCCAGGCCTCTGTCACTGGGTGTAGCTAAGGCCTAGAAGTTTCCCCAGGAAGTTGAGCATAGTCAGTAGAATAATTTGTCACTTTGTCCTGACGTTAATAAGGATTCCAGGTGTAGACAAGGGTTGACCCTGTTCATGGTTACCCCACTTCTAATGGTCTAGCACCTCATACCGTACTCTCAGTTTCTCTTCAATAAAGTTAGTCTCAGTCCCTGTCAAGGGCTCTGGCCTAGGCGCAGCCGGCTAAGTCATTGCAGCAGGAACCTGTAACTCTTGTCTGTCTCATACACACAAACTAAGAAGTAGACTCAGAAGAGGAAACTACCTCAGCTTTTACAGCTTCTTGTGTGACAGGAAAGAAGGAAGATAGAGAGAGTGTGGGTAGAATGTCTGTATCTGTGATTGATCAAAACAACAGTTAGCTAAACCTTGATATACACTGCAGCTATGCACAAGGGGGAGAAAAGAGACACCTAGTGGCTGGAGTGGAAATCACAGCTCTTAGCTACTGGTGTGGCACTTGACAGAGATACTTTTTGACGGGTGGTAAAAAGCTTAGTGACCCCTGCCATTTTTTGTGCAACAACGACTGTTTGGCCATTGTTTTTGAATGCCAAACAACAGCCGTTATTTGTACATTGTGTCAACACAGCCTTAAGCTAGTTTTGCAATTATTGACATATCTTTCATTAGGATTTCTGTTTAAATGCATGCATATGTTTCTCGTAGTAAGTAATTATGTGTTCAATTACTAAATATGCTTCCAAATATTATCCACAGGACCCAATCATCTCAGTGGTCTAGAGATTTGAAAGCTTTCCAAATATTTTCTGCCAGTGAAATCCTGGGGTAGAGGTCAGAAGAAACCTATAGTCTTTGACTGTGATCATTATAGTGTTCCTATTGATTACATAGCTTTGTAGAAATCTAAATCATGAACATATTTGTCAAATCCATGCCCTAGTGAGCTTCATATTTCCAATAAAATGTGCAAGACTTTCTACTGTTTTGTTGATATATGAGGTCATTTCGACCTGAGAACACACAATGGTGTCCTGTAACGTGACATTTAGGAAAGTAATATGGGTTACAGTCTACTTTTGGTATCTCCTTTCAAAACAAATGTGACACAAATATGTACAATGTGTGAACATTAAGCACAATAATGAAATACATGTGGCTAATATCTAAGAAATATGGAAATACTTGATTTCCCTAGTGATTATTAGGTGACAAGCACAACCATATCACTTCACCAGCAATTTCTCACTGCTTAATAATAAATCTTTTCAGTTTCCGATTTACAGATCCATATCTTATGATCCCACGTCTTAAGAATGCCCAGATAAGGTTCAAAGTGACAGACTTTGTATTACCCACACTTAATACAAAGTACAAAGTGTTAAACAAAAACCTCTCTTGGGCATTTTTTTCGTATGTAGATTGTGTTGAATGTGAATGGGGCTCTGACGCACTACCAAGCACAGCTGCATTTATGTATGAACAAGGATAAATAGAGCGTGCCACAGACTTTTTATTTTGCTGAACGCCAAAGGACCCCCTGATTAATGTCCTATCTCAATGAGGTTGGCTGACCATTACTTTTTATGTTTTAGGCTGGGTTCACACACAGTATATTTCAGGCAGTATTTGGTCCTCATGTCAGGTCCTCATGTCAGGTCCTCATGGCAACCAAAACCAGGAGTGGATTGAAAACACAGAAAGGCTATGTCCACACAATGTTGAAATTGAGTGGATGGCCGCCATATAACGGTAAATAACTGCCATTATTTCATTACAACGGCCGTTGTTTTAAAATAACAGCAAATATTTGCCATTAAATGACGGCCATCCACTTAATTACAACATTATGTGGACATAGCCTTTTTGTGTTTTCAATCCACTCCTGGTTTTGGTTGCCATGAGGACGTGACATGAGGACCAAATACTGTCTGAAATGTTGTGTGAACCCAGCCTAAAAATGTTCAGGCCATGCAAAATTTCACCTGCAGCAACCCCAAAGTGCTGCCACACCAGAGGTGTGCAGTCCCTGCTGTTCATCGTGTCCTACTCAGCCATTCACTAGCTAGGCAGGTCACCACTGCAACACACATATAAGGGCTCGTTCATACTGAGGAAAACAAGCAGAATTCCGTGGTGGAGCACCCTGACGCAGAATCCCGCCTGCCTCACATATACAGTGTCTCTATAGGATGGCTCAGGCTCCCGCTCTCTCCGCTAAAAGAATTGACATGTCAATTGTTTGAGCAGAGAGCGAAACAAGAGGAGGCAAACAAGCCCTCCAATAGAGACATGAGGCAGGCGGGATTCTGCGTCGGGGAACTCCGCTGCGGAACTCCGTCTGTTTTCCTCAGTGTGAATGGGCCCTACGAGAGGAAGTGTTGACCTCTGATGACTGGAAGTGGGGCATTTACTATGCACTGGTTATCATTAGTAACCAAGCTTTGTTTTTCTTTCTTCCTGATGTTATCTATGTGAATTTATGCTAACTATTTCTCTGGATAGTGTCTGCATAAAATAGTACTTTAGAATTTTTTTGCTTGGTGATTTTTATATTCGAATTATAACTAAATGGCACTGATTTGTTAATGTTTCTTGAGGGCCTTGTCTAAGTACCCTTTAGGTTTTCACCCTTAAGGCATCTCCTCTGATTCTATCTTACTGTGCTACAAGGTCACTATCTGTTGCTATGTGTTGTTGCTGCTATGTGTGAAGTAGCTGATTCAGTGGACTAAGACAAGGGAATGGGAATAGGAAGACATAATTCCAAGTAAAGTCAAGGTCAAGGTAATGTACTGGCATAGTCAGATAAGGGTAAGCTGGTCAGGGCAGGCATAGTTCACAGAAATCAGACCAGGTAGTAAACACGAGAAACAACAGGGAAGAAAGCAGGCAGGAAATAATTAGGAAAGAGGCAGAGGTCATACACTGTAACAGTCCTCAAATAGATGGTACAGAGCACGGGTAGGTTGGGAACATACTTTGGGTGCAAAAGTTGGCGTCTTCAGGAACAGAGAGGGAACATACACACACCCTTTAGGTCGGCTGAAAAACAGCAGCAGCAGGAAGAGTAACAATGTCATGTTGGGAAGGAGCACAGCTGGGAGCACAAACCTAAGGGTAACCCACAAAATGCCAGCAGGATCAGATTTTCAACATTTCATTGGCCAGAGATGTAAATTGCTACAGTCAAATTACCTTTTAACCAATTATTATGTTACTTTTACTAATGTCTATCTATAAGGAATAATACTGAGATTTTCACAATACAATATATATTCCTACAAGCTGCTTCCTATTATCCTCCCTGGATGCTGAGAAAAGCTAAATCCAGTCCTGAGAAACTGAGAGACATTTCCCATGACTGTATCCAGCTTTTCCCAGTACCCGGGGAGGAGCGGCACTGCGTTAAAATGTGGCAGACCAATAAGCAGATTGCAGAGATAATGAAGCGTTTAGTAAATTTGCTCATCTTTAAATATGACCAAGAATATAAAAGCATGTCTACCGGGCAATCATTATAATACTTGATATTAAACATTGAAGGGTCTAGGAGAGTCCTATGTTTGTAATAGTGTTTTTACTGTGACATTCTTGAAGTTAATAATGATATGATTTAAGGGGTCTCTAAAGAGTTCATTTAGTCTGCAGACAGTGTAGCTACAGTTAGAGAGAAATGTCAAGTTACCAGGGTCACGGAAAATGCTTTTTTTTTTGTTATCATATAATTTTTCTTTTATGAGTTTTGTCACACTGTTCAATCAAACTTTCTGAAGCACATAACCTATAACCATCTTGCCATATGGTCTATACCAGGCTACATTTTAGCAATGAGTCAGCTTTTACAATAATTTGTTTATAGGTAGATAAAACTGCTTATTATTTCAGGTCTTAATCTCCTGAAACTACCAGGTATACTGTTTGAAGAAGCCAAAGAACAAAGTCACTGGGGGGAATGTCATAAGCACACATTGGGGGAAATTTATCAAGACTGGAGTAAAAGTATGCAAGTCTTGAATAAAGCCCTTTCCTCAGTTTTGTGGAAATATTTGCTAAGAGACACAGGCTTCTTAGTAAATCTGACCGGCCCTGTGCCTGGCGCAGGAATTTCGCAACAGATCAGGAGCAGGTATAGATTTGAGCCATGATTTACATCTGCGAGCAGGCATAAATAACAATCAGGTGCGGGAAGAGGTAATGCTTCCTCCCTACCTTGCCCCATTCCCCAGGCGAGTGGGGTATACAGTATAAGGCTATGTTCACACAACGTCAAAAATATTGAAAAGGTGGACGATGTTGCCATTTAAAATAACGTCCGTTTTTGCCGCGAATAAACTGACTACAATGGCAATGCCTTGAAGTCAATGGAAAGACTGACGTCCAATGCACACAATGGGGGAGATTTATCAAAGGGTGTAAAATGTAGACTGGGGCAAACTGGGCCCAGCAACTAATCACAGCTCCTCTATCATGTTACCAGAGCTGAAAGCTGAGCTGTGATTGGTTGCTGTGGGCAGTTTGTACCAGTCTTAATTTTACACCCTTTGATAAATGTTCCCCAATGTATTGAAAAACGGACGTTTTTACCGCGGACGTCAAAATAATGAACATGATCTTTTGCGAACAGAGGAGGTTTTTTATTAGTTGTTCACACACAGTTTTTCTTTTCTCACTCTAATTAGTAGCCCCAAACTAGAATAATGTACAAACACCAGTCATTGCACTCAGTGGAGGCCAGACAGCTAAATAACGTCTGTTGTTTAAGACTCAAAATGACAGATGTAATTTTAAACAGAGCTGAAAAAAACGTGTAAATCTACAGAATTTAATGGTAACTTATTTAGGACTGACTGCTTCTTATAAGAGCCAATATGTCACACTAGTATGTCTTGTCCTAAGCTGTAACACAAGTCTGTCCTATGGTAAGCTCTAGTTTGTTCTAAGCTGTAACATTATTAATCCTAAAGGGCTATTCCATATTCTATTCTACTTAGGCCTCAGACACACTTGTCACTCTTTGTACTTAAAGGAGAGGATTGAGCTCATACACCTGGTTTGTACAAAAATCTGTGACTTTTTGTTAACACATACTCTGCTCACCAGTTGTGCTGGAAGGGGGCAGGGCAAGATTCAGATGGGGCATGGCCTCATCCTGCACCTGTTTTACCTATTACCAGCAAGCAGACAAAAATTATGGAGAAGCACTACAGAGCTTCAGAGCTGATGTAGATTTCTGACATAGCTGCACGGCAGCCTCAGATTCACTGGATTTACAGGCCCCTCTCAATAAACAGGGTAGATATTTAGGTAAAGGGCCTTTTACACAGATTACCATTAGTAACGCCATCATGGATTAAAATCCTGCAGGGCACGCAACATCCAGCTGCTTGTGCAAGCATATGTCTAGGCCTGTTTGAAGCTCGCCAATGACCATCTTCATGATCCAGAGGTGGAATGGGAAAAAGGTTGTGTGGTTGGATGAGACCAAAATAGAATTTTTGGTTTCAATTCCACTCACTGTGTTTAAAGGAAGAAGAAGGATGTTTACAACCCCAAGAACACAGTCCCAACCATGAGAAATGGGGGTGGAAACATTATACTTTGGAAGTGCAAAGGGGACAGGATGACTGCACTGTATTGAAGATGTTGATTTTTGCCAGCAACCGGCTTCCCTTAGCAAGAGCATTGAAGAGGGGTCATGACTGGGTCTTCCAGCATGACAATGACCCAAAACACACAGCCTGGGCAACCAAGCAATGACTCTGTAAGAAGCATTTCAAGATCCTGGAGTGGCCTAGCCAGTCTCCAGACCTGAACCCGCTAGAAAGTCATTGGAGGGAGCTGAAACTCAATGTTGTCCAGTGACAGCCCTGAAACCTGAAAGATCTGGAGAAGATCTGTATGGAGAAGTGGGAAAAAAATATGTGCTGTAGTTTGTGCAAATTTTGTCAAGAACTACAGGAAACACTTAATCTATTTGCAGCGAAATCCTATGCGGATCCTGTACTGTGAAGCTACCCTTATAAAAAGTGAAACATAGATCCTGACCTGCGGCAACATATTCCATACACATACCACATCACATGTGAAAAATGGGTCAGATTTCTTTTTGTAGCTTACTTATTTAGCCAATGTCAGCTACTATGAACAGGGCATATTGAATAACTAAGAGACATGGTCAAATAGAACCAAGGTAATACTAACAGTTGATCAAAAATAGTAAGGACACATGGGAATTCACTCAACATTTATTTTATATTGTAACACTAAAATGAACGAGGAGAATATCTTCAAACCAGTGTTCAAGCCTTCCTATAGCAGCAAACTCAAAATTTGCGATTGATTAGAGGCATAACAATGACATTAGGAGTAGAGAGGAAACTACCCGGCTGTCTGTAGTTTGTCCTTTTTTGTTGGAATTCAATTACTAACACAGGCTTACGATTTGTGTTCAGAAGCAACCCTTAGTGCTGTTCTAGTACAAAACCCTTTGAAACAGTATTCAAAGATCGTCATGCTTTGTATTAACTGAAACATGTTCCTTTGTACCGACTACAGAATAACATTGACTGATAAAATTATGGACAGTTCTTTGTGGGGAATGTACTGTATTCTACTGAAACCTTACCTAATTAAGTTTGCTGCTTCCAGACTAGACATTACTTGAAGTCTTCTCGTATTATCACTAATTATTAGACAAAGGTGCATTTTCCATTGCATGTAATTAGTAGAAGGAATCATGCTTGTTATGGTTGTGATCATTTTCAGGAATTTACAGAAAATTGGAATGCATGAATACAAGATAATCAGATATTCTTGGTGGCTAAGTATGGCCCAATAGCACCTGACAATAAAAGCCAGGCAGGAAAATGGTACACCGTGTTTTTATTATATTAATTTTAAAATGACATTCATTTCCAGAGTTCTATCATGTAGATTTACTATACAGCAAACCAGTGCTATTATGAGTCCATTTAATCCAGTATACTTAATTTCAATTCTTCATGCATTAGTTAAGTCTGACATACTATTCATTTGCATAAGCTAGCAAAGGATTAATACAAAAGTAGGCCATGTGATATTACTATTTGATGTACTATGACTCACTAAACTTGACATGATGCATGACATTTCATCCATACAAAATAATGTAATTTATTATTAATATTTCCCAGAGGAATTTGGTATGAGCACTATGAGCATGTGAAATAGTTACAATTAGTATACTTCATTGGATTTATAAATTGGTCTAATCTGAAGCTCATTTACAACTATTTAAAACAGACAATGAGGCAGAGTTTGACAAATTGACAAACAATAATACTTAAATGGGATGTCCAGTTGTTCAACAGGCACAATGATAATGTTAAATCAGCAGGGGAGATAATATGCTTCACCTTTGCAATTTACGTTATTTATTTTTTGCCTTTTTTCTGTATATAAAAAACAATGCTATAAGATTGGCCACTCACTGGTAACTGGTAACAGTCAAGGCTCCATCACTAAGGCCATTTGGTCTTTTGTTACAGCTAAAGAAAAAGAGACCAAATGCAGGAAGTGATGCAAATTGTCCCTCTGCTTTGTACAGACTGGCCCAGTGATTATTTGTAAATTATTTGAAAATTATTTGTAACTATGTAACTGAACATTGGTCGTTATTTGAAGCTTCCACTGGTTGCCGTGTCATACAACGGCTGATGTCTGAGATATTCACCAGGCCGATACTGCAGTGAATACTGCAGCCATAGAACACAATGTAAAGTACGGCTGATAACAGATTTTTCCGTACGGCTGCTGTTCAATGGCCGTTCAGCAGCCTCACAAAATAGACCTGTCAGTTGTTTTATGCGGCTGCATAGAACATCGGCCATAGTATATACAGTGTGTATACACTGCGGCCGGTGTTCTATATACTTCAATGCAGTCGAGTATTGTTAGTTAACAATGGCCGTTTTACTAACAAATGTGTGAACGTGGCCTAAGACTGCTGCTCTTACATCCTGCACTGTAAATAGTCTCAAGTTGTGAGGTGCAGCCGGGGAGGCAGTTTTGACAGAATAGTATTTTGCTAGCATACATCCATATCAAATATAGAAATCACTGATATTCAATGTGTCTTGAAATATCCCTTTTACAAAACAAAGACATTTTGTTTTAATCAATGGTGTATGGTTTTCCAGTTCAAGTAGAGAAATACATTATGGAATAAATAACAAAAAAAATTCCACCCAGTTGCCTCAGCTATTATGACACCGGAATTTTTGGACTTCATAAAAAAAAAATCTACATTCACTTAGTTAAACGTTTCTTGAAAAGCATTTAATAGATCAGCTTTGTAGAGTTAAGCCCTTTTTTACCCTAAATTTTCAATCATGTCATGTCACTGAGTTGATAGGACTTCCTGGGGGAAGCATTAGTGATAGTTTTCATTTGGCTTTTCTATTTGTAAATCTCTTTTGGGCTATGTTCACACAACATACTTTCTAATGAAAAGAACGGCTAATGTTTTTAATATACACAACGGCCGTTCTTTTCACAATGCAATGATTTGCATTGAAGTCAATGTAAACAACATCCGTTGTTTCACACAATGTATTGAAATAATGTTCATGTCAATTATTTCCAGCCGTTGTTCATAGACTTAAATGCAATTTTCCTGTAAAACAAAGTCCTTTGTTTGATACTCAAAGCAACAACCACTGTTTTGAGGGCCAAATAATGACTGTGTCAGCATAACCTTGAAGTAAATTTCTTGCAGATCTGTCACAAATATTGAATTCTTTTTCTGCTCATTTGTATTATTTTTTGTTGTTTACTTTATATTTTTAAAGCATATTGCTTTGAGTTATCTATCCTCGTGCTTCCTTGGTCTACCTGTACAATTACTTTTTATAAACTTCCCATTTTGTTAAAGGGAACCTCTCAGGTTTCCTGTAGTTATGTATTATGGATCTTATTAAGGCATATCTATTGTTCTGTGAGCGCGGCAGGATACACTAAAAAAGTACTGTAGGTACACTATCTCTTCTGACGTGATTGGGGGACAGAACTCCTGAAGGGTATAACAATGCAGTCTATACCTGCAGCGTACCTGCAGGAGATTTTCATGATATCTAACCATGCTATCAGAAGGATAGGTTTGCTTTAAAGAGGATGTTCAACACTAATGGGGAAAACAAAACAGGCTGGCATAGTGGCTACCACTTACCCAAGTCCCCCTGGCAAGTTTTGCTGTGATCCGTTTTTTTTTTTCAAGGCCACCATGGAGTCTTTTCTATCCAGGCATCTTCTCTTCACTTCCTGGTTCTGATAATGTGCCCACCCACTGTCTCAGACTACATGAACCAGCATGCTATGCAAGCCAGAGCTAGCCCCCTGCTGCTAATGTCTCCCACATTTCTTCTAGTTACCTCCCTGCTTTCCCTCTCTGCTCCATCAGCATCTGACTGCCCCGCCCCTTCTGAGCTCGGAGAGGAGGAGGGCCAGGCACAAGTTACAAGGGGTTATGCTTTCTGCCCCATCCTCCTCTACATCTGTGGGACACCTTCAGCACTGGTAGACATAGAGGGTAACACATTCAGCTCTGCTACACGTGGGGGCTGGTGACACATTCAGCTCTGCTACATGTGGGGGGACGACACATTCAGCTCTGCTTTATCTGGGGGCTGGTGACACCTTTAGCTCTCCTATATCTGGGAGCAGCTATGGGAGAAAATTCTATTGGCTGTGGCAGTGCATATGATGAAGGTCCTGCAGAGCTCTGCTATTGGGCAGATAGGAACATGTGACAATTGGACCAATCAGAATCCAAAATGGCGACCAATCACCACAAAATGGCGCCCTGTAAGTTAGTGGTGATGACAGTAAATGAAAATTTTAGAGCTACATGACTTCCTGGGCTGCAGGTGAAGGATGAAAAGATCAGGAAAACACCAGGACTGGTACTCGAAGCATATGTGAGTGTATAACTTTGGGAAAGGGAGAGAATGAAGAGAAAAAGATTTAAACCAGACAACCACTTTAAGGTCTTAACTAAACCCTCCCCAGTACATAGGTATTCTGTATTTAAGTCAACGTGCATGCCCCTACAAAAATTCAGCACAGGGATGCGAGGATGAAAAAAGTTTAGAAACCCAGAAAAAAGTTGCTAAAGATTGCACAGCAGCTTTGCTTTTGCAATATTTTGCCCTATATTCACTCACCCCATAATTTTAGGCAATTAAATATACATTGTTTTGTGTTATATCTGTATTTGATTTGTGTGTTTGCTATGTAGTAAAACTAAAAAGTGTGTTGATTCCATTAGTTGTATCAGGAGTTGTATCAAGGGTGTGGAAGGCCCATCTACAGTAGAAAGCAGCTCAGATAATGTAATCCAGCAGCTCTGTCATCGAATAGTCTTCAATCTTTCTATATTATATGCAGATTCTATTGAGTAATGTATACACATGGGTCTGATAAGAAGAAATAGTAGGAATTCAGAACTGCAAAATAAAACCCTGTGCCAGTTCTTCGTGGAAATTTGACAGTCAGACCCCCTGACTGCCTACTGAGCTGACAGCACTGCTGCATAGATATAAATGAAATCATTCAGAACATACCTTTGTTGCCTTTGTCTATGTCATTTAAAAAAAAAAATAAAAAAAATATATATATATATATATATATATATATATTATTTGGGATGTGAGTGGTCTCAAAGAGGCGATCCCTTGCGCCACTACACCTGACCATGCTGTATGCCAACCCATTGCGTAATCAGCCAGGTACACTTTACAAACAGCACAGTGAGGTGTAGCAGTTTCGGGGCCCAAGGGATAATAGGTTTAGCCTCTTTGACACCATTTACAGCCCCAAAAAAGTTTTTTTGTAATGAAAATAAAAACAGACAGAGGCAACAAAGGTATGTTCTCTATGCTTTCATTGATATCTATCCAGTGGTGCTTTTAGCTTGGTAAGCAGTCAGGGGGTTACAGATTCACCTCAAATTATTCTCCATATGTATTGTTTCTTGTAAAGTTGACATGCAGCAAAATCACTGCCAAAATTTTTGATGTCGGGGGTCAAATGTCCGGGTCAAATTAATGCAATGTTCCTTCCCGCCTTCTAAGATCCATAGTGCTTTAATTTTTCCACCTACAGGGCTGGTTGCGGTGTCATTTTTTGCGCCATGATCTCTAGTTTTTATTAATATCATATTGGTGTAGCAGAAAATTTTTGATTGCCCTTTATTATTTTTTTTGTGATATATAATTTAAAAAAATCAGCAATCCTGGTGCATTTTTTTTTTGTTTCCATTTATGTCGTTCACCGTGCGGGAACAATAATGTTATATTTTAATAGATCTGACATTTCTGCACGCTACGATATGTAATATGTTTATTTATTCTGATTGGTTGCTAGGGGCAACTGTGCCAGTTTCACTTTACACCAGTTTGATAAATCTCCCCCTTAGGCCCCGTTCCCACTGAGCAAAGCTAGCGGAATTCCGCGACGGAATTGTCCGCCGCGGAATGCCGTTAGCCTCCCGCTCATAATGGGACTCTATGGGAGGCGCGCGCTCCTGCCCTGTCCGCGCTGAAGAATGAACATGTTCATTCTTCAGCGCGTATAGAGCAGCAGCGCGCGCCTCCCATAGAGTCCCATTATGAGCGGGAGGCTAACGGCATTCCGCGGCGGACAATTCCGTCGCGGAATTCCGCTAGCTTTGCTCAGTGGGAACGGGGCCTTAGAGTTTTTCATGCTACCATGCCTGCGAGGAACATAACAGAGTTGTATACTTACCTGGCCTGCTCTGTCCTGCCTTCTCTAAGTTCAAAGACCGAGAAGCTGATACTGTATATGTTTGCCTTGACTAGAATGAAGTATTCCAATATCAGGATGACGTGGTCTTTGTAATAGAGTGGAAATACCTGAAGGCACATATATTTTATGAGAATTGTTTTGAAATGGTTGGAAAAAGAATATAACCTGGTAACTGGGAAAAGTAAAGATGAAATTAAAGGAATGGCAGGATAACCATATAATCATTGAAACAGACTGATTTCTGGGCCACTGCACAGAAAGAATATAGATGTGAAGATGCCATGCCTGCCCACTGTCCTCACCCTTTAGGTGATAAACGAATAAAAGGACAAAGAAAAAGGAAAAGGAAAAACAATGCTGAAAGAAATTTGGGTCAACAGGAGGTCCTGGATCTCCTAGTTCCCCAAGTATGGATATATTTGTAACCTAATACAGCTATAGCCAAAGATTGCATTGGTGTATTGTCTAAGGAGCTGATTTTTTTGTTTTGTAAATCAAATAATTTTAAATGAACACAGTTTGATATTGACCTACACAAAGCTGTGAGAAAGATAAATCTGTCCTGTAAAAAACATAAACCCGAGAAAAAGGGTAGCATCGCAGAATGGGACAGACCTGCACAGATTAGACCTTTGAGTTTCAGTCTGAGTAGCAAAGCTACTGAGAACGAGTAAGCCGCTCAGGTTGATTTATGTGATTTAATGAATAAGGAGCAGAAAAGACAATATAATACAGGAACAAATACAATTTACTGGAGGGATAAAGTTTAAATTCTTTCCAAGTATAGTCCCTGGTAGCTCTTTATCTACTTTCACTAATTCTATTTTATGAGATATAAAGGCCTTACAATATCCCATCTGGGAATCTAATTTGTCGGCTAGGGAAGAGCAGGCAGTATAATGGCTAAAGAATAACAAACCTATTAAAGTCAAGCCAGCTGATATTGACAGTAACACTGTACTTGTGACAAGAATACTATGATAAAGAATCTATAAGTCACTTATCAGATGGAGAAATATGTCAAGTTGAAGGAGAAAAACGCAGAGAGGGATGTACAATAGTTACACTCATCTTGAGGGAGGGAAGGGAAGGAAGGAAGGAAGGAAGGAAGGAAGGAAGGAAGGAAGGAAATGTCGTGTACAGCAAGTTCATTCACATTTGTGTCAAAAGTTATGCTATGAGCAGAGAAACAGAAAAAAAATGATGGTGATGGGAATTGAGCCATATGGGGTGAAGCCGTGCTATATAGGGTCCTACCTGCATTGGACTCTGCAAAATACCATTGGACTGAGGTGGCTGTGAAACCGGTCATGACCAAAGAGTTATACATGTGGTAAAGTTGTGTTCAAGTGTTCAAATGATTAGCACCTCTAAAGCGAACTGCAACCACCTAGCTTCTATGTCTTTTGTAAGATCTGTAACCACCAAGTTGTGCCATTGTCATGTCATGCCTTAACGTTAGCACACTCTGACATAAAAACTTTTTGGGGAATAAATATGCTAATCTTAAATAAAGCCCTGCCCCCAATTGCCCTGCTTCCTCCCCGCCTTGCTGCCCCCCCCCCCATTGGATATATGGCTGTCGTATGCCAGGGAGAGGGGGTAACTTTGCACCTTCCCCCAGGTGTACGCGCCAGCATTTATAAATGTCCCCCTCATGTTTACGGCTATTACCTGCAAACACAATAGAGATTCTTCCTATTTACATATACTGTGTATGAGAAGATTGAGTCTTCAGCAGGTGTTCTACTGTCTTTTGAACCTACAACTTGAATATATTGATTTTCCCTTGCCTGCAATAGATTTTTCCTTTCTTACAGTCTCAAGTTAAAATGACCGACCCACCCCCACTGGCATCTGCATCAGTTACAATTTCTTGGAGAAAACTTCACTTTTCAAGCTTGGAAATTAACCAACAATCAATTTTAAGCTGAAGGCTAAAATCTGTGACTTGCACAGCTGTGTCTAATATAACTCAATTATTTCACTACCTTAAGTGTTAGCTTCAAACTGTTACACCAGCAAAAACATAATTACATGATTTTAAAATATCCATATGGTTCATGAGTAGGGCAATTGTGCGAAAGTGAAAAAGCATATTTTATGCTGTGTGACAATATATTTGTTTATGCCATGTGTTCAGTGCCACTAGCCTTGCTGCTTGCAGTGATATGACAATGAATTATAAAAGCTATCACAGAATTAATATGGAAAGTGACAAATAATAGGTCTTAATTCTTAATTATAATAAATCATAATAAATGAAAAGTTAAGATTGCTATTTCCATACTCTTATTAGATGTTAACATATTTGACTGTACAATGAGCTCTATGAAAACAAAAACTGCCATATGTTAAAGGGTCACTATAGGCAAACCTAATGCAGTGATGCATCACACAGGAATTCTTTCTTTCATGTTTGTTAAATTCCTGGGTCATTCAATGTTCTCTGCCCCTCAGGTTCTGCATAATTAGAGCAAACTAATATGTCAGGAGCTCTTTTGCAGTTTTCATTAAAGGAAAAACAGCTTAAACATAGGCAGCTTTAAAGGGTTTTCCAGCGTTAAGCTTTTTTTTAAATGAATTTGTGCATATAAAACAATAAACATTCTATGCTTACCTGTTTGCGCTCCCCTGGTGTCCTGTTGTGGTGCCACCAGAGTTCCCATCTGACTGCAGAGTTTCTACTTCCAAGATGAACTTGTCTTGGGAGTGACAGCCTGGTGATCCAATCATTGACTGAGACGGAACAGCCCCTCGGCCAATGATTGGCTGAGTGCACTGTCACTGCTGAGAGAGGAGGGACACAACAGCAAGACATGGGGGCAAAGCGGAGAGGTAAGCATAGGATGTTAATTGTTTTATATGCACCAGTCGCAATATGTTAAAAAATGTCGGAAAACTCCTTTAAGGGTGCCTTCACACATACCGAATCCGCAGCGGATTTCACGCTGGAGGTTGCAGCAAAATCCACTGTGAGGGTGCCTTCACACCTACAGACTCGCAGTGTAAATCCCGCTGCGAGTTTGGCAGGTCCTGGCAGTTCCCTGTCACTACATGCTCTGAAAGACCACTATGAGTATGTTATTCTGCTGCCACCTTAAACCCTTCTGCTCCCACTCCGCTGTGTCTGTATATACGTTACCTGTCTCCTGCACGGGGTCCCGGTGTCCGGCTACGGCTGGGCAACACACTGATTGGTTGGCCGGGAGAAGAGGACACCGGGACCCCGTGGAGCAAGGGGAGGTAATGTATATACACAGCGGAGCGGGATCCGGGTGGGAGCAGAAGGGGTTAAGGGGGCGGCAGAATTACATACTCGCAGCAGTCTTTCAGACCGCTGCGAGTATGCCAGGACCTGCCAGACTCCCAGCGAGATGTACACTGCGAATCAGTAGGTGTGAAAGCACCCTGAATCCTGGTAGTGTGAAGTTGAAAGGGGGTTACATACACGCAGCAGAATTTTCATTCCGTTACAAGTATGTAACCCGGCCCCTTTAACCCTTTAACATTACCTACTCGGCGCCGCAGCTGCATGTGAGACTCCAAGCTCCTGTCGGTCCCCCTCAGCCAGTCAGGACTTCACTGCGGATCTGGTACGTGTGGAGGCACCCTAAGCCAAGTTCACAAAATAATAGTGACTTATGTGGTACATAGGCAATATGTCAAAATGGGATGCCCACATATATGAGGACAGATAGGCACTAAAACCCGTTCTATGACGTAGATATACATTATGGGTCAGGTTAGAAAGTTTAACAAGGGCTTGAGAGCTGGCTACTTGCAGCTGGCACCTGTCAGTAATTACTGACATCAGAGATGGCTGACTAGATGGCTTACTAGATGGCTGACTATGGCTACTAGATGATGGAGGACCAAATAACATTGCAAGCTGTGCAGAATAATAAACCCCTGACAAATGTTACACTTTTTTTGGTTCATATGTACAGTATTTAGCTAGTACTAAAAAACACTATGGTCTTATACTCTGTTGTCTGTTCTTCTTAAAGATCTATAAATCATAAGTATTTTATGGTCCTGTGAAATGGAGACAATCTTTATGGTGGCAACACACATCAGCTTCCTACCAATTATAAAGACTTCAAATGTCCGGGTGCATATTGTTATTCATATAATATTAAGTGTTCGGTAAAATGTAGATCTTGACATTTAGCACAAAAGTTCAACTGGCTTTAAAAATGGTAAAATTAATATCACAAATTGTCTACCACTAAGACAGAATGAGTACATGCAATAGGTTACATCCAATACATTGACATTTGTATGAAGGCTTGTGCATTACATCGATTGCATTATAATTATTTAAATACTATACACAGTATACACACACATGAATAATAGATTTCTACTATTTACTGATAAAATTTCATGATGTTATATTCAAAAGATTGTGTTCTTATTACTAATGGATTTGATATTCTTAAGAAATGTATATTAGGCCATACATAAAATGTAATTTATACATTTATGGTAAATTATACTCATGCTGAGCTGTCCAAGGTCTTTATAATGTGTTTGCACAAAGCAATAATACAACTGATAAATAATAGTATCAAATACTAGACATTTCTGGCTTGTAGCTTCAAAGTTTTAGTTTTATATGTGTTAGTTTTAGGCTAAAGACATGAAGACACAAGGACAGGTGAGCCCTGACACTGGCACCCGCCCCTCTGTCCCTACCTACTTGCCTAAGATGCTCTAAGCAGAAACGGGCAATTGGACCACAGTCCCTGATCTTACCAAAGTGTAAAACAGAACAAAATGACACAAAACACAATAAAGGAAGAGTCAGTAGTCCAAGTCAAAAACCAAACGAGCAGTGAAGTACAAAATCGTGTCCAAGGGGTAGTCAAAGGGTCAAGAGCAGAAGTCAGGTAACCAGAATACAAATGCAGGGAATGCTAGGTTTAGATACACTAGTAAAGTAGACACTATCACAGGCAAGGAATATGAGACAAGGGAGGATACTAATGGAGTCCCAGCCCCAGGCGTCGGCTCCCCGGCCCGGCTTCTGATAGTTCGCTTCTATCTGTTTGTACTTAATTAGTGCTTGGCGTTAATTTGGAAAGATCTCCTAAAATGAATATAAATATGATTGTCAAAATTAAGTTACCTGGTTAGCTTCCTGCCTGCAAAGAGCAATGCTCTGCAGTTCTGAAGTCTCCAGGCTTACGACTACAACCAAGGAGATGTTCTACTAGAGGTTGCTAGAGTGACAGACGTTCAACCACTCTGGGCACATTTAAACTTAACGGTATCTGTTTGCTGTGTCCATGATAGTACTGAGCTTGCCATACTAAACCAGCACTTTCTCTATATTGCAAGTTGTGTATCTGACCTTTGACTTTCCACAAATAGAATATCAGCAGAACAGGAAAACAGTCTAAATAATGTAGTACTGGCCTCACTAAACCGAACCAGATCTGTAGTCAATCCAAAACAATGGAGAAGGAGACAGCACTTGAAGAAAATGGTGGAATTTATTCACACAGGTAAAGTACTAGACTCTTTCTGGTGGCTCCATTGAGAGGTAATGGAGCTGTGGGTCATGCACTGACCCGCTGATTAATTCATAACAAAGGAGCCAGGTCGCCAATAGACCAATAGAGACATCCCTGGGGGGCACAGAGATAAGACCCTGACAATCTTATATATGTTCCCTATCCTGTGGCTAGGGGCAAAGTATTTTAAACCTGAAAACTCCTTTAACAATTTTCCTTAGTCTGTTGACATATAGACCATCCCATCTTCTTAGTTGGAGGTTTAATTCTTCAATATATTTTTTAGAATTCCTATAGTTAGGCTTGGTTCACACTACAGTTTTGCAGTCCATTTTTTTTTCATCCTTTTTTTGCAAAATGGATCCATTTTTTTTACGCACACAAAAACATAGACTTCATGTTTGTGTCTGTTAAAAAAAGGATCTAATTTGGCCAGTTTTTTCATAATGGATGTCAATTGAAAAACAGATCAAAATGGATGCACACAAATGCATCAGTTTTTTTTCAACCATTTTTTTCCCGTTTTTTTGCAAAAAAGGGATTGCAAAAAAGGTAGTGTGAACCCAGCCTAATGAAAAATACTGTAAGTAGCAGGAGAAATTAAAGCACATGTAATTGAGAGATGGAATTAATACGCAAAACAGGACCTATTCAGACATAAATTTAGAAGACTGGTATATTTTATAGAGAGTTGTATATTTTCACTCTTCACAGAACTTTAGACCCTCCTATGAAAACAGCAGACATATTGATGCTTCTTAACAGCGGGTTGTGTATCAATTATATCCAGTGGATTCATTTCAAAAAATGTTATGGAAAACAGACTTCAAATAAAAATTCAGTAATCTTTTGGAACCAGAAGCTTAAAAACACTGCTAGTGATGATGGAAAGGCAGTAAAAAAATAAATAATGGTGCATTAGGATTGACAGGAAGAAGCAGAACAAAATGCAACGTGAACTATGAACTTAACCTTCTTCACTAAATAAAGCAAAGTGTAACTGGGAAGGGATAAGAGACGTTCTTCACAAATAGCATACACTTTCAAATGACTTCAGAGGTCTGAAGCTGTGGCAGCATTCAGAAATAGCATACTTTAAGGGAAACTGTCAGAAACTCACATGGTTTGTGAATGAAAGACCGAATGAAAACAAACTAAATAGATTAAAAAAAATTTATACAGTACTTCGAAAAAACTTGGTTTTGGGAAAACAAAATTGCTCCTACTGCTAAATGTGTCATTGCTTTACAGACAAGACATAAGAAACAGTATCTCCAGATAACCTAGATAAAACCATGTCAAGGGACTACATCCAAAAAGGGCATGCTGACCATTAAAGTGATACAATTGTTTATAAAAAGAGAGGTCTGCAACTGTTAATGGTTTAAACGTCTTGCTATGCCTTTATCTACAATTAAAGGGGTTATCTGGTAATTCTTTATTATTTTTAAAAGGACGCTCTGCTGAAAATGTAAATAAATCTGCACTTACCAGTCACCCCTCCACCGCTGGTGTTACAATGGTGCTAGGTCTCTACTGCACTCCTCTTCCTGCTCTTCTCTTAGGGATTTAGGGATTGGTTGAGCAGGCATATTTATGTGTTGTGATAATGTAGTGCCCAGCGCAGGTATGCTACTAAGTTGTTATGCACCTGGGCAAAGTAACTCATTCAGGTTTCCACAGAAGGGGATGAAGAAGTCTACTTTGTGTGTTTTCCCCACTAGGTGTCACTGTTGTATTTATTGTATGTACAGTACTGTACTACGCCAGGGGCGGATTAACTTTACCATAGATCCCAGGCTGTTCACCAAGCCTGGGCCCCCCCACCCCACAGTAACTATGGCAGCACTAGCCTGGCATTCATAGTACAGGACAGATAATGTCTTGATGTCCTGATTTGTGCAAAATTGCCATAAAAAACAGTGATTTTTTGCAAATCATGGCAGAAGTGTAGCCAGGAGACAGTACACCACTGAAAGTATAAGTCTTTTTGGGTGGTCATGGGCCCCCCAGGAGCTAAGGGCCCCGGGCTGCCGCCCGAAACGCCCCTATTATAATCCACTACTGTACTACGCACAGCTGAAAGTCTCACGGGTTAACTGTTTTTGTCACATGTTATGTTTTGTCCAATCACAGGTGCAGGCTAGTTTTGCTTACTTTTCTGCCTATCCTCTTTCTTCTCCTTTCTCCACACACAGCCCCACTAATACCACACTAGCTAAGGTACTCCTATAAAAATGAGCGAGTTCCTGGTGGGAGGGTCTTTTGTCGTTAGAGATGGAGAGGGACCAAGAGACTAATATTTTCTTCTATGCAACTTACTACTGCTAGCAGGGAGTGCTATACCTATAGGAAAGAGTGACATTCTCTGAGGAAAACCTTGTCAAAGCCAGGGATACCTTCTGCAACACACAGGGCAGTATACCTGAGGCGAGGTACTGACTCCAGTAGGACAAAGCAGCATATAAGCCTACATATCCTACTGTAACACACAGCTGTTCTGGGACGTCTTGAAACGTCTGCTCAACCCAGCACAGGGACCTGGGACTTCGTCCAACCCTAGCAGGAAGGTAACCTGACACTATAGGGCAAAAGGTCAGATCCACAGTATCTATACATGACTACGAGTACTCTATCTTCTTCTTTTCTTCTCAACTACGCTATCCCGGCAGAGGACACTACTACATTGGACAGGGCCCTCAAGACGTTCCTCTACTCTACACTTACAACCCTTATTATTACTACTACCTCCTGCCTGCACCTACAGTTACCCCAAGTGTGTTTATTCTGTATTGCACTGAAGTTCCTACAAGTAAACCAAGTTATTCTGGTTAAGCCACTGGACTGTGGTCTACATCTGTCTAGACTTGGGTTATCCTCAACCTCAAGCACAGTGCCCTTTTGCCTAGAAGTGAGCTCCAACACCACTCCTTGTCACTGTGACAAGTGCCCAAGTGACCCTATACCCACATAGCTACCACAACAGCACACAAGATACCCCGGCATATAGCAATAAGAGCAGGAAGAAGTAGGCAGTGTAAAGGATGTGTATATTTCATATAGGTATATATTTGTATGTCATGTATGTGCTGTAGAAATGGGTATATCCTGTCTCCACTGGTCCAAACCTGAAGGGTGCATAGTATTCAGTTGGTAACCTGGTTTGAAAACAGATGGTCATCATGTACCTGTAATTGTACAAATGAGAAAGATATGGTAGATTTGGAAGATATATAATCTCAGCAAAGCAGCCATGTATTTTCTATAGACGCTTTGTTAGTTAACTTTTTAAAGTATTCACGCTTTGCCATAGTATCTGCTGGGACTGACCCCTCTTTTTGCAGGTGTTCTCAGCAATGCCAATAGACTAATGGTGCGTTTACACAGAGAGATTTATTTGACAGATTTTTGAAGCCAAAGCCAGGAACAGACTATAAACAGGGTGCAGGTCATAAAGGAAAGACTGAGATTCCGTCTTTTTAAGTCCATTCCTGACTTTGGCTTCCAAAATTGGTCAGATAAATCTGCCTGGGTAAACACACCATAAGGGTCCTATTCCACAGAACGATTATCGTTCGCATAATCGTTAACGATTAAAGATCTCAAACGACCGCTATTGCGAAAGACCTGAAAACGTTCACTCATTTCCATGGAACGATAATCGTTACTTATGATTCGTTTTTCTTCGCTATTTCTTCGCTATTGCGTTAGTATCTACTGCGAACGACCGAACGATGTCTTATTTAATGCGAACGATTTGCAAACGCTTTGCGAACAAGCAGGTCCAGGTCTTATAAAGCGATCAACGATTTCTCGTTCGGTCGTTAATCGTTAACTGCATTTCAACCGGATGATTATAGTTTAGATTTGAACGAATTAACGATAATCTTAACGATAATCGCCCAGTGGAATAGGGCCCTTAGAAGATAGAGGCAGAGAAGGTTCTCTCCCCACTGCTTTCCCAGTTACTGCCCTAGCAGCATGCAATTAGCTTTGTATCACACGATTTACCACCATACCAAGCACATTTTCTTTCTTTTGTGTTTTTTACAATCTCCAACATGATATGCAGTATGTGGCCTCAACTACAAGTTTCCAACCATTATACTTGCTTAATTGTAATTTGTCTATACAATCTACAATTTACAATGCATCTTTTTCTACATTGCAAACAAATTAGCAAATTGTAGAATATATCAGACTCGCTGTTCAGTAAGTGATAGCTTCCCTAAATCAAAGCCAAACACTAGTTATAGAAGCTTCTTCCTAAACTCAAAACTAATCTGTTCTGAGGAACTAGAATTTTCACATGGATAAGCTCAATTTAATAGAAATCTGAGATGAGCCTGTCCTCTATTTCTTGAGATGCTCTGTGTTTACTCCTTTGGTGCCAGTGGAGCCAAATTCACAGTACCAGTGTGAATGACTGTAAGGCCATCTGTACTGAAAAGGTTAATATTTCATAATCACATTTTCACAGATGAAAAGAGCAAACAGATGTTCACTTGCCTCAATATATCACATTGACCAGATGTTTAGAAATGTTCTATGGAAAGCGCCCAACAATGAAAGTGCTGCAGATACTGAAGACACAATTTCAAGGCAAAGGATCTTCCTTAATTAAAAAAGAGTCCAATTCTCTTATTGAATCCCTTAAAAAAAAGAGTAAAAGAGTATTTCCCTTAAAATCTGGCTGCAAGAAGAACAGTTGCAAAAAGAAAGCATCACTATTAGTGAGAATTCTCTACTAACAATATGTACCACCTATAAACTACATATGTACAATAGTAAAACATTAGATTCGTGGGACTCCACCATTAACCAGCATAGAGGTCACAAGAATGTCTACAGTCAGAAGTGGTAGCATGCCCGCGGTTGCTACATACATCTCTAAGAAAGATGTGGAATAATTGAGTAACAGCTTCTATACTAGTGATCAGGGTTCCAGTAGTTGGACCCCCAGCAATCAAATATTTTTCATATTCTATATATAAAAAAAGGCTGTTAGGGTGGAAACCCCCATTGAATTAAGCTATATTTTTTTCTACATGAAAATGTATACCCTAAGCAAGATAAATCCAGAAAGGTAAAAAACACTCTTTATAATCATCGGAAAAACAAAAATAGCTTCAAATACAAAGCAATCACAATTAATGAAGGAGCGTTTTAGAGTCAAGGAAAAGCATGTAAGATATATACAATTTCTTTTTTCTCATTAGTAAAACTGACCTTTCAACTAATTTTTGTTCCCCCTGTGACTTTAATCGGCAGTCATTTTTTCTAATTTTTCTGCCATCAAATGTCCCGGACATCAAATCCACATGTGATGTTATGCATAGAATTACATACTCCGAGGATTAGGAGAAGCCTTCATCACCTCACATGATTAGGATTAACTGAATATACAATGAAAGTCGTCAGAAATGGAGCTCAATGCAGATGAAACTGCGGAGCCTGAGTTGGTTGTGGAAGTCTTTATTATGGAAATACCTTTATATCATTAAATACTGCAGGTAGTAAGGAAATGACTGAGGAAATCCCAGGGAACGATTAGTCAGTAATTAGCTAGTTATTCAGTCTACTTCCATTATACAAAGCCATTACTAAAGCTATAAGTGCCACAAGGCATGTGGCGTCATATGTAATATGGTATAGAACCATATAGGAAACCCAAAATAGCTTGTGAATGATGTGCAAAGGTATATAAATTAAGAATACAGTATATATGTATATGTGTGTGTATATATATATATATATGTATGTGTGTAAAAATACTTTTATTTGTATAGCGCCAATAATTCTGCAGCACTTTACAGTTTTTTGGCTGGGTTCACACTACATATATTTCAGTGAGTATTGTGGTCCTCATATTGCAACCAAAACCAGGAGTGGATTAAAAACACAGAAATGCTCTGTTCACACAATGTGGAAATTGAGTGGATGGCCGCCATTTAATGGCAAATATTTGCTGTTATTTTAAAACAACGGCTGTTGTATTGAAATAATGGCAGTTATTTACTGTTATATGGCGGCCATCCACTCAATTTCACCATTGTGTGAACAGATCCTTTCTGTGTTTTTAATCCACTCCTGGTTTTGGTTGCAATATGAGGATTACGATATTGACTTAAATATACATAGTGTGAACCCAGCCTAAGTCAGTATTTGGTCTCACAATCTAAATTCACCTATCTTTGGGTGTAGGAGGAAACCAGTGTGCCCGGAGGAATCCCACACAAAAACGGAGAGAACATACACACTCTTTTCAGATGTTACCCTTGGTGGGATTTAGACCCAGGACCCCAGCGCTGCACGGCCACAGTTTACATACACTTAACTCATGTTCCTCAAATTTGGGAATTCATTAATACTGTTTATCAAGATTTTCAACAGTCACAGATTTTTGTACCAACATTACACTACATTTACCCATTACATGAGGACTGGTGCCTGCCAAGAGAGGAGCGCAGGCAGAGCAGGTATGGCAGCGGCTGTGGTCTAGAGCATGGGATGCCGCCATTATAACCAGACTGGTAATCAGGAATGCACAGGAGCTCAACAGGTACTCCAAGGCAGCGGCAGGCTCAACAACAGTCTTGCAGTGCGCCTGCTACAAAGAACTGCACATTTTGATTAGTACTGTGGCAGTTTTTCTGTGTCAGTGGCAGACCATGATCTGTGACCATAAATTGGGTTGGGTTTGGGTTCAAACCTAGCTACAAAATCTATGCATCAGCACATGGAAAGCCACCACCCCATTGCCTGGAAGAACTTGGACCCCCATGCCAGTGGACCAGTGGCATCAACAAAGCAAAACAAAGCAAATTGACATTGCGATTCACAGAAATTCTGGGTTCGCAAGCTTGGCATAACCTAATTCCATCCCAAAATGCTGAAATATGAAGAAGGGTTGTAACTCCTTGCAGCTGTCTGTCTCTCATCGGGTGCACCTAAGCGGGGACGTGTGGAGTTCCAGCTTTGGCCAGGGGCAGTAAATATCCGTGAGTGCCCACTGGATGACAGTCCATGTGGGAGAGCTGCAGTGACAGCAACAAGAAACGGAGGTCACACCACTATCTCCTCCTAGATTTCTGCATTGAAATCATTCAGAGACCTGATCCTCTGCCTCCAACACCACCTCATCTGGTCATCGACAACACACCCTGTTCCTGTGGCGTACCAATGCTCTCAAGCCTAGCACTGTCAGTGGGGAGGGCTCACGCACATTCAATCCATAACTCACGTGCTGAAACTAATTTTGCATAGGTTCCTCCGCTCCTTCCCAGGACTGAAGGACCTCCTGAAGATGACGCAGAAACTTTGTACCCACTTCAAATGCTCGTATGTGGCACATAGCACCCTCCCACAGAATTAATGCATTAGTGGACTGCAACATCGGCCTATCTGCGATGTACCAACATGGTGGAACTCGTCCCTCTACCTGTTGGATCGGCTGTAACAACTAAGTTTGGCGGTCTCTGACATCCTCCGAGTGGAGCAGTTCTACAGTCTACCATGTAAACCTGAGCCTGGAGTGGGATGAAATGGTTGTGGGGGAGGAGGTATATGGACAGAGGGTTCCAAATACCAATAAGTGGGTATCTCTGGCTGAGGTCACACAAAACAGCCAGCAGAGGTACCAAATTATGATCCACAGAAACATCCAGTCACAATAGCCAAAGGTCCGGGCCGGAAGAGCCAAACACTAAAGGGAAAAAAAACAGTCAGCCACACATTAAAGTCTCCCTCCAGCAGCAGCTGAAATTACAGGTTGAGTCATACTTGGAGTCACCCTTGCTCCTAAATATTTTTAAACTGGTGCTGTTTTGGGCAGAAAGGGTCAATATCTGGCCGCGTTTGGCAGAGTTTGCCCTGACCCCACTGCCCTAACTAGCCGGCAGTGTGGCATCTGAAAGGGTATTCAGATAACATTTACATTCAGATACCAGATTACTCCAAAAACAGTATTATCCAGGCACAAATACCCATGACTATATTTCTCAAAGAGGACATTTCCCTTTCTGTTACCATAACCGTGGGGGGTTTTATTCACTGGCACTTGTGACAAGGAGTAGTAGCATTCAGGTTCCATAAATGTTCTTGGGGTTTTTACAATATCACCATGATAGTTAGATGGTATACAATGGTTGACAAAAGGATACTTATTCTGTGAGTTTTTAAAGGCTCTCATGTTTCCTGAGCGGTATAAGGCTATAGAAATGTTTTGTGATGGGGTATGTATCACGGAGGATGATGTCCTGTATCTGTGATATAACAACCTTCTAAAGCTACTACCAGCAGCAATTTGTTGCTGAAAGGCAGGTTACCTTGCGTTATTTAGTGTGCTTTCACATGTGAATGGTTAAGGGAGCCAAATAAATTATTTATATGGGTATAGTGCCACTACTGGTACCTAAATACATGGGACAAGATGTAACTTGATGGGGGGGTCCACCGAGAATGGAAGGGGTTGAACTTTATTGTACAGCGGTTTGAAAGGGTTTTAATGGGGACTTGAATATGTTTTGTAATCAGGGCTGGCCTTAGGGTAGATGGAGCCCTGTGCAAAACCATCTTCTGGCGCCCCCCTAACACACTGTATGTATATATATATATATATATATATATATATATATATATATATATACACACACATTGACATTGTCCCTGCGTCTGTGCTGTTTCTGCAACAAAGTAGCTGTTATTTTCCAATTTTAGACAAGCCTATTAAAGTAGTTATCCAGGATTAAAAAAAAAACATGGCTACTATCTTTCAGAAACAGCTTCATCTCAGTCCTCAGGTTGTGTGTGGTTTTACAACTGACTATATTTATATCACCTGTGAAATCCTCAAAACATGACCTGTTGGTGGGTCTGGAGGACTGGAGTTGAGAAACACTGCTATAGTAGAAGTGAATCCTGGCACAACTTTCATGCAATGCAATATGCTTTGGCTCCTCTCTCAGCTTGTAGCAGTTAGTAGCCAACTCACAGACAACTTTGATCGGGGGACCACAAGTTTTGGTGCTCTGCCTTGCTCAAGATACACGATGTGGCATGCAAAATGAATAAAGGATAAGGCGGCACATACCAATGAAGCTTGAAGTCTCTATTGTAGTAAATTACAAATGCCGATCAGAACATACATGGAAAATACAACAGATGCCGGGGTGTTCCACTGGCAGCAACTGCCGTTTCACGCTATACAGCACTTTCTCAGGCCTATTGAGACAATTCATTTGCCAGATTTACTTTGCTCATCTCTAATAACATACCTAAAACCCAGCTTTCAGTCAGACCTCCAGGAAAACAAAGCTAACAGTTTGTTTTCTGTACAGATCACTTTCAAGCAGTGGCCTACTTCACATCACATATAGAAGTACAGTGAAAAGTGAAAAAACATCTATTCATAATAGTTAAATCTCAAAGCACAGGTCGCAGTCCATGCCAGACCATGCCAGGGGTAAAGATAAGTAGTAGGAGGTAAAGCAACAAAGTTGAAGTTGCAATGGGGCCCATGAGCCTTTAGCTATACCCCCAGCCACAATTATGTTGTGAAGAGTTAGTTTTCTGATGCTTAAGCTCTATTATGTTTGGTTATTACATTTAAGCCTCATTTTCTTTGCAGCTCTTTTTTTAAATGCAAGATCTATGAGCATCAGAGTAGAAATGGATTGATTTTTGCGAGTTCACATCTCTGGATGTTTATCTGTCTCAGAAATGATAAGGGTTATTTCTCTGCCAGCAGTTGCAAAGTTATCTTGTTATCCTCCTGATGTAGGTGTTGTAATGTTCACACAGCTTGCTTCTGCACTCTTATCTCCTCACCCAAAAATATAATTGGATCATACGATACTGAAAGCTGTATTATCTGTCTGAGATGACGAGATATATATATTTTGATATGCTATGTATGGCTGTATAGGTTTTCAAAAGAAGAAAAAAAGGCAATGATGGAAAACATTATATTCTACTGTGATTACTCTTCCCACAAGACTAGGGAGGGAATGAAGTCACAAACGAGCTTTTCAATCGTGTATTAACCTTGTACTTAACATATACATTTGTCAATGTTACATCTTATTGGAGTCCTTACTCAGAAAATATATATACTTTTTCTAACAAAGAAAGTTTTTAACTTTTTAACTTATTCTCCACTTTCTGCACAATGGAAAGGACAAATATTGAATAGAGCCTGCTGGTAGTAGTATTAGTCCAGATAGAGACTGTGACAACTTGAGGGCCATCGCTGGACCCCAAGCCCCTTTCTATGAGAGCTTTAATAGACAGGTTTAGAGAGTCTTTAGGAGAGATTTGGACTTGATTCTCACTTGAAGCACTTCGAGTGTTACTCTGAAAATACAATCCAGATATCAAATTAAACTATTTTAAGGGTCTTCGCAGGTTTGCTCCCCGTGGTGAATAAAATTACTCAAAAGACTTTTGTTACTACAGGTTCGCTTTGATTCCCTATCGCAGGGTATAGGGAGGTAAGGTCTTTGGCATGGAAGTCGTATAACACTGGCCACTACATTTTCGTATATGTATAAGGGCAATTGTTTTTTTCTTTTTCCTTCTCATCATGCTCTGATCATCTGTATTTTTGTTGTAGATCATGGTCTGAATGTAGCCTGTGAGTGTATATATACTCCACATTTTTCTGGGAGATTCACTGTGAACCCAACCCAAAGCTGTTTTGAGCAGCAGCCAGAAATAAAAAAATCTTCTTCAGCAGGCTTTCTGGCAGAAAGAAGCTCACAGAAGCGGTTTCACTTGCCCAAGCCTGGCTATACACTGTCTAGGCTAGACCCCCTTCTCTGAGCTAGCTATGACTTGAGTGAATCTGGTACCAAGATATTGCAGCTGTCCCAACCTTCCACTACTTCAGGAACCGTAAAGAAGTTGTGAGTGTCTCTGCTCTGTCACAAACACCTATATAAACATAAGTAGATCGATAACAATTGTAACACTAAACACAAGGTTACTGAATTGGAAAAAAAATGCTTTATTCAGAAAATAACCATCACACCGAAACCAATTAAAAACGGGCATAAAAGGAAAAGTCTGTAGATCCGAATAATATAATAATATAAATATATATATGGGACATATATATTTATATAATAATATAAATATATATGTCCCATATGGGATAGTGACATTGACTGACCCATGGCTTCCTCCCTTCATGTTCAATTGTTTTTAATTGATTTTAATGCAGTGTATTTCCTATATTGAAAATCTTGTGTCATATGTTAGAATTCTTTTTGACCACCAGGTGTTGTAGAGGTGTTGTTCTGTTTGCATCACATCAGGTTCACTCACAAGTGTATCACAGATTGTGCAATGGAAGGTTTAGGTGTACATCCATAGTTTGCTCTTACTTCACTGTGCATGAACATAGCCCTATAGTGACTTAAAAGTGCAGCAGACCTGGAAAGACAAGATTTCCCCCAATGCCTGGTGTTGGGAGAAAGGAGAATCTGTGTTCCCTCTTCCAAAACCTTGCATGCCCAACCAAGCCAAATTGTCCTTTTTTTTATTGATTGATTTTCCATTTTTATTTTTTATTTTTATTTATTTTTATTTTTATTTTTTTTGGGGGGGGGGGGGTCAGGGTTTAAAAGCAATAGCTACCAGCTGAAGTCCTCATCTGTCAGTTGTCTAAAGTGTTTTCCCAGCTTTACTCATTCACCTAGTGTTCCAAGCTGATGCCATTATTTATTAAACACTTTCACAATATTTTGTAAAGTAATTTACCCAGAACATTTAAAATGTTATCAAAAAATCTAATGTCACAAAATGGAAGGTAAAGACTTCAAACATACTTAATTTCACACAACATGCTGGCAGTGTTTGATCAGCCAAGTCATGCTGACAATTCATAATGTGAGTTGTGGTCTTTCCACAATTTAAAAGCCAAATGTTTGTCACAGTAATAACGTCATGTGTATAAACAACCTGGCGTATGTTGGCCTCACAATAATCTAGTCTAATCCATTTGTGTAGCAGCTGTAATGTTAGCCATCTGGGACTCCCCTTATGCTGACTTATATTGCATTTGTAACAAAACCCCCAACTAATTTTCCTGATCTCTTCCTGTTAATATCAAGTATCTTGCCTGTCTATTCCAATCATGGAGCGTGTCTAACCAGTAACCGGGACGTCCGGATTTTAGCATTCCAATTTTAATACAATTTACTAAGCAAAATATTTTTCTTTATCATACATGAATCATTTATCATGTAAACAGTTACAGCCGTTTTGACAGGTGGCATTGCTATATTGTTTTACTGATAAAATATATTCAAATTTGTGGAATTCCCATTCACCCATTGCTCTTGCTTTCTCTGAGAAGTTGCTTAGTTTCAGGGACTGCTTTAATATTAATGATTGGACCAGACCTTCTTTAACTATTCAACACCCATGTGATATCATATCTTGTCTTTTGTCGTTATCAGACACAGTTTGTGACAATAGGACACTATTGTCTAGTTAGGGGAACTATGGTGGGCTACAATTTTATTTTACTTTATTGATTCACTTGAGCAGTCCTGTAGTTATTGGACAGTGACCATAATCACAACACAGCTTGGTCACAGTTCTAGTTTGCCATTGGGCAGCACTGTCACTGTCTCAGTTGTATATATGCAGCTCATTTATAAACTGTATTTAGCAACAGATAAGGTAGACTATCTCACATTTCTCTATGCCGCTGTTTTTCCAGTACTCAACAACAGTAATAACACGGCACTCTAGAATAAGACATTGTAACAAAAAAAAGTCACCTTGTCAATAATTAAGGGGTTAAAATTCAACCTAGTTTTATTCCTTGACATTAATGAGGGGAAAAATTCCAATGCAAATAAAACAATTACAGATATTTAATGATGAGTACAAAAAGGGGGATATTTCAAACTCATAGTAATATGAACTTTTTACTGAAATGTTTCTTTAGAATAGAACGCTAGAATCACTATGGCACAGAATCCTGAATTTCAAATATATGTTTTGGGGTTTTTAATGTTTATTTTTGCATGGTTCTCAAGTGCACCATTATCTCTCCAGTAACTCTATGCGGGAATCCAGCCTAACAGTACAATAACACATTTCCTTAGCTCACTCCTGAGCTGGTATAAATTGTATCTTTGAAAGCGATAATGATGTTCCTGTTATATGTTTGTAATTAAGCATTCAACGCTCACATTCTCCATTCTATTAACAGAAGATGAACACGTGAGAAACAACATAATATTACTGCATGGGGCCTCCCCCTGTGCCCTACATTCAACATTGATGTGCAATCCCTGCTCCTTTCAAAGATGGCTTAAAGTGCTGAGTACAGATTAAAATTACTGAATTACCCCGATATCTTCTTTAGTTTATACCTCTCCAAGCACTAAGCTGAACAACACTATTTTTAGTAAAGCATTTTGAATATTATATGGCAAGACTAGAACATTCCAAAGTGTGTGTATATATATATATATATATATATATATATATATATATATACATCAATGAAGACAGAAAAGACGGCACTCCAATATAAAGTGAAGGTGAGAGTTTATTCACCCAACACGTGTGGCGACATTTCGACTCTGCTCTAGAGTCTTTCTTAAGCCTATATATATATATAAATATTACGGATGGTCCGAACCTGGTTCGGGTCGTGTTCGTACAAACCCAAACCCTCGGAAATGATTCCCGCTGTCTGCCCTCTCCGTGGAGAGAAGGATACAGCGGGAGGACGGCCTGGAAAACTGGGATACAGCCATAACCATAGGCTGTATCCCAGTTTTCCAGGGGGGTCCTCCCGCTGTATCCACCCGCTGCACAGAGCGGGCAGACAGCGGGAATCTGATACCGAGGGTTCGGGTTCATACGAACCCGAACCTTGGCAGATTTGGACCATCCCTAATAAATATATATATATATATATATATATATATATATATATATATATATATATATATATATACTGTGTGTATATATATATATATATATATATATATATTCTAAATAAATCAATATAGAAATAGAATTTGCATGGAAGTAATATTATGTTTCCTTTGGGAAAAATCAATCAGGTAGAGAATTTTTCTAGAAGAGAATGCCATTAATCTCACACATAGGAATATAAAATACCATAAAGCACAAGGGGCATGCAACACAGATCATGAAAACGCTGCATCCCAGCATAAAAACCTCATATAATTGTGAAGCACAATAGTGTCAAATTGTAAAGGAAAATGTCAGAACATCTTTCAGTGAGAGAGTCTTAAAGGGGTAGTGCGGCACTAAGAAATTATTCACAGAATAATACACATTACAAAGTTATACAACTTTGTAATGTATGTTATGTCTGTGAATCGCCCCCTTCCCGTGTCCCCCTACCCCCGCCCGTGTACCCAGAAGTGTGGTGCATTATGAATACCATATCCATACTTGTGTCGTTTGGGGGCAGCCTTCCCCGCCGGTGGTGCTGGCTGGGTTTTGGTGGGGCTTTTTGGGTCTGGTCCTGTGACATTGGGGTTGCAGGGCCGTTCCATGGCCTCCCTTCCCTGCATGTGCACGCTTTGCGGGGTTGGCGGTCGCTGACCGACACGGTGTGGAGTTAGCGTAGGGACCCGTGTGGACCAGAGGACCTGCGCGGTGGTACACGGGGCAATATGGCTTGATCAATTCATATACAGATACTCTGGTGTTGATTTTTAATATAGGCCTAGCGGCATTAGTATCAGCCATAGATGGGATGTGCAGCCGTTCCTTTTTCTCCAGTTTCCGTGTTTTACAGTTCTCCCTCTCTGAACAGCTCGCACTCCTTTATAAGACCCACATGACCAAAATTAGCAGGATATGCCTGTGCTCACATGTCTGGACCTTATGTCTTCCCCATTCTGTGAGAGCAGCAATGGTAAGTGTAATACCATATCCATACTTGTGTCGTTTGGGGGCAGCCTTCCCCGCCGGTGGTGCTGGCTGGGTTTTGGTGGGGCTTTTTGGGTCTGGTCCTGTGACATTGGGGTTGCAGGGCCGTTCCATGGCCTCCCTTCCCTGCATGTGCACGCTTTGCGGGGTTGGCGGTCGCTGACCGACACGGTGTGGAGTTAGCGTAGGGACCCGTGTGGACCAGAGGACCTGCGCGGTGGTACACGGGGCAATATGGCTTGATCAATTCATATACAGACACTCTGGTGTTGATTTTTAATATAGGCCTAGCGGCATTAGTATCAGCCATAGATGGTATGTGCAGCCGTTCCTTTTTCTCCAGTTTCCGTGGTGCATTATACATACCTGTCACGTGCCGACCCCCATCTCCGATCTTCTGTCAATGATGTCATCTTCGGCCAGCCGAACAGCTCCGACTGTCCCTAGTGCCGGCCGCCCTCTGCAGCGTCGTCAGCTGCTCAGCCGCGATTGGCTGAAACCTAACTGTGCTCAGCCAATCACGGCTGAGCATCTGGTGACGCTGCAGAGGGCAGCCGGCACTAGGGACAGTCGGAGCTGTTCGGCCGGCCAAAGATGATGTCCTGGCACAAGATGGCGGACGGGCGCGACACGGATCAGGTAATGAATAATGCACCACACTTCCGGGTACACGGGCGGGGGTGGTGGGACACGGGGAAGGGGGCGATTCACAGACATAACATACATTACAAAGTTGTATAACTTTGTAATGTGTGTTATTCTGTAAAAAATTGTTTACCGCAGCACTACCCCTTTAAGAAAACATGTGTCAAACAGCACAACTACAACCCTAAAGTCACAAGTAATTCTACCGCAAAATAGAAGACGAAGAATGTTAAAAGTTTAAGAAAGCAAAGTCCTGCCCGTATTCCAATATTTTGGAAGGATCTAAAGAGAGCAGTTTATATGATGAAACCCTCTAACAAGTTGTTTTGTATAGAGGAATGGCCTACAATTTCTTCAAACCAATGTTCAGGACTAATAAACATTGAGATACAATTAATGCTGCACAAGGAGGTCATGTTTTTATGTCTCCTTGGTTGAACTTGATGGACATGTGTCTTTTTTCAACCGTATTAACTATGTAACTATGTAATTAACTATGTCGTTTTGGGTTAAATTTCTGTAGAATTTAGGCAGACATATTGAAAATTCTAAAGGATTTTAAAACTTTCCGCCATCATTGTATACGTGTATATACCAACATGTAAGTATTTGAAGAAAATGGTGCTTAAATATTGTTTCTTCTGGGTTTGTTTTGTAGGAGGAAATCTTTTAATGATATAGTTGACATACTTGATTAACATTAAAGTTCAAGAACATCTTATTTAATATTTTAAGTAGTAGATTTGCATCAATGTCTTGTATAACAGACAGCGCTAAGATGATGCCAAGTAAAGGTCTAATTAGAGCAAGATTTCAGACTTCATCAACAGTGCTGAGAACGACCACTTTATTCAGTCATCGAGGACTCTACTGGATAACAAAGACATCTATCTTCAGTGACCCCGCTTCAGCTGATTAAAAGCTGACTTTAAAGCAGAAAACAGTGAAAATTGCAATTGTTGAGATAAAAATCGATATGGTAAAGTAGCTGGGATTAACTTCTATATTTGAATTTGTCTGTCGGCATTCTAGAGAGTTGACTGTCACTTCCATGATCTTATCAACAGACTTTTTTAAATTAGTTCACAAGTAAATTTTAATATTTAAAAAGTACATCCTCAACCCTTCTGCAACTCAAAGGTTTCCAGTAGTTCCTCTAGCAAAACAAAGTACACACAACGGCATGCCCTGCATAGACATATGCAAATAAATACACATTTTCTCTAAACACATTTTTCTCCTAGATCCTTGGAAATCAAACCATGACACTGTCCCCTTCAGCCATCCATGGGACATCTAATTAAAAATATCATGGGTTGCTTTAGTGGTGTTGAAGCACATTTTGAGCCCTGAGGCCAAACAAAGTCCTAGTTAGTGCTGTGTCAGATGAAGTTAGAAAATAACCATTCAAATACGGGGAAAAAAATTGTTTCTTGTAAGAAACGGGCATAATTAAACTCATGAACTGAAATCTGGGACTCCATCATCGCTTTTCTCATTTCACCTTATCTATATTAGCCACATTTCTTCATCAGAACTAGAAAATGACTTTCTTAAGTGAAGAAATGTTAGGTGACTTGAATGTGATGCTTTCCTCTATAGCAAGTAAAACATTCACTTATTAAGCTTGTTGACATGTTGATATGTACACTGTAATAAATGTATATAATTAAATTGCCTACAAAATAAAGGGATTGTCTGAGAATTAGAAAAAAGGTGAATAAAGCCAAGCTGCAATACCAGACACAATCCTTTTACGCCGGGTATGGTCGCCCCATATGGCAGGGGAGCTTAAAAATGGCCACATCCCCACCGTATGGGGCGAGTATTATAAAATAAAATAAAAACAGTTAACTCCCCTGGGTCCCGTTCCTGGTCTCCATGCGTCTCCCGGTCCATTCCCGGCACAGGCAATGTGAAGTACACTGGTTGCGCTGGGGATCCCTGAACCTCTCCCAAGCAACCGAGAGTCTTTTAGCTCTTCTAATGAGACGCTCGGCTGCTCGGTAGACCTTCGGGGATCCCCGGAGCAGTCAGTGTTCTTCACACTGCCTGCACCAGGAACGGGCCATGAGAGGCAAGGGGGCCACGAACGGGCTCCAGGTGCAGAGGCGGATTAACTTTGCCATAGGCCCCGGGCTCTTCACCAAGCCTGACTGGGCCCCCCAGCCCCACTGTAACTATGGCAGCACCAGTGTGGTGTTCATAGAACAGGATAGTTAATGTCATGATGCCGTGATCTGTGAAAAATTGTGGTAAAAAAAACAGTGATTTTTTTTTTTTTGCAAATCATGGCAGAACTCTAGGCAGGGACAATACACCACTGAAAGTATAAGTCATTTTGGGTGGCCATGGGCCCCCCCAGGAGCTCAGGGCCCTGGGCTACTACCAGAAACTGACCTATTATAATCCACTACTGCCCAGATGAGTTAACTGTTAGGCAGGGGTGAACATTTTACGGCATATAAGGTGAACCCCTGACATCTTATACGCCCAGTCGCCTTATAGGCCGGAAAATACTGTATATTTTAATATCAAACAATGACAATGATTTATTGCAAAGAATTATCTATAGGGAAGCAAACTGCAAAATCATCTGTCTCAAATGTCATCTACTTTTTGAATGAATATTATCTATAATTATTTACATTTATATAAACCAACACCCTCAAAAAAGGGGTCAATGCTTAACGGTGCTTTCTCATTTTCCATTACGATGGAGTGTATGTGTGTGTGTGTGTGTGTGTGGGGGGGGGGGGGGTTACACATGTGCTGCCACTCTATTTATTCTCTATTGGAGCTGTCTGATCACTGTGACCTATACACAGGATATGGGTATGACTTTAAGCCCCTTTAAGAGCCTACAGTTCAGGGTAGGTGCAGTTAGATACACCCAACACTTACCACATCTATAATCCCTTTACAGATCCAACACACTTTTGGAATCCATCATGCAGGTATACATTAGTATTCCTTTTCAAGTGTCTGCCTACTATTTATACCTATACAGTCGCCCCAGCCTGCTGCAGCGATAGCATACACACACAGCCTGCTGCAGCCATAGCATACACACACACACACAGCCTGCTGCCGTCTTAGCATACACACTCATACACACAGCCTGCTGCAGCCATAGCGCACACACACACAGCCTGCTGCAGCCATACCATACACACACAGCCTGCTGCAGCTATAACGCACACAGAGCCTTCTGCAGCCATAGCACACACACAGCCTACTGCAGCAATAACACACACAGCCTGCTGCAGCCATAGCGCACACACACACAGCCTGCTGCAGCCATACCATACACACACAGCCTGCTGCAGCTATAACGCACACAGAGCCTTCTGCAGCCATAGCACACACACAGCCTACTGCAGCAATAACACACACAGCCTGCTGCAGCCATGGCACACACACAGCCTGCTGAAGCCATAGCACGCACAAACAGCCTGCTGCAGCCATAGCGCACACACACACACAGCCTACAGCAGCCATAGCACACACACACAGCCTGCTGCAGCAATAGCACACACACAGCCTGCTGCAGCCATATCACACACACACAAAGCCTGCTGCAGCCATAGAACACATACACACAGCCTGCTGCAGCCATAGCGCACACACACACACACACACACACAGCCTGCTGCAGCCATAGCATACACACACAGGCTGCTGCAGCAATAGCACACACAGCCTGCTGCAGCCACATCACACACACAAAGCCTGCTGCAGCCATAGAACACATACACACAGCCTGCTGCAGTCATAGTACACACACACAGCCTGCTGCAGCCATAGCACACACACACAGCCTGCTGCAGCCAAAGGGCTGAAGGGCCTGAGTCTGACACCCCTGGACTAGAAGATCTGACAATGGCTTTTATTGTTGTAATGCATGGACGTACGTGTTAGGGTTCCTGAAAAAAAAACTTAAAAAGTTGGGGTTTAGGTTTATTTTGGCTTTAACCTTTGCCTCCATTATCCTCAAACTCTACTTTAACCCTCCACTCCCCACACCAAGTAACAACCTTTTTATTTCTCCAGCTCTTTTTCCCTCTGATCTGACCCCTCCTGTTATCCTCTTTCCATACACTAAAACTCTTACCTCTAAATGCTCTCAATGTCTGCACCCTCTCACCTACTCACACCAACTTCTCACTGCTGGAGACATTTCACCCAATGCTGGCCCTCCCCACCTGATCTCATGTACCTCACTGCCCTCCTTTCGTCCACCATCCTCTAGATCATGCCACCCCTCTAACACCATACTCATCCGTCCTGACCTCCTCCCCCTGTGCCCTTCTCTGCTGCACTCTGGAACGCACGCTCTGTCTGCAATAAACCTACATTCATACACCATCTCTTTCTTCACCATAACCTCTTCTTCTTAGGCATAACCAGTGGCGGATTATAATATGGGCTCCGGGGGGGCCCATGCCGCCCACATTATTACTATGCATGAGGTTACACAGCAGCACATCACTTTCGGGGCCCAGTGGGCCCCTGAGTGATGTGCTGCTGTGGCGCGCTGTCCCTGGAGTCCGCCCCCCCCCCCATAACTCCCCCCCGTAACTCCCCCCCGTCGCGGCACTTAGCCTCACTTAGGACAGGAGAGCTGCTCCAGGTGGGCGGGACGCAGCACAGCCGTCAGAGGAAGATGGTGATGCTGCAGGAAGTGAGCACCACCGCAGCCAGCAGTCTGGGGCCCTGTTTCCTCCCCCATCTGCTCTCCTCTGCTGTCGGTGCATGGGAGGAGGAGGGGGAGGGATGGTAGAACCCGGTGCCGGGACCAGAAGGAAGATGGAGGAGGGAGGCATGGAGCTGCTGTCTGCTGACAACCAGGAGCTTCTTCATAATAAGTAAGTGTGTGTGTGTGTGTGTGTGTGTGTGTGTGTGTGTGTGTGTGGTGTTACATTGGGTCAGGCTGTATACTGTGTGTGTGGTGTCTGTTAAACTGGGTCAGGCTGTATACTGTGTGTGTGGTGTCTGTTACACTGGGTCAGGCTGTATACTGTGTGTGGTGTTACACTGGGTCAGGCTGTATAGTGTGTGTAGTGTTACACTGGGTCAGGCTGTATACTGTGTCTGTGGTGTCTGTTACACTGGGTCAGGCTGTATACTGTGTGTGGTGTTACACTGGGTCAGGCTGTATACTGTGTGTGGTGTTACACTGGGTCAGGCTGTATACTGTGTTTGGTGTTACAATGGGTCAGGCTGTATACTGTGTGTGGTGTTACACTGGGTCAGGCTGTATACTGTGTTTGGTGTTACACTGGGTCAGGCTGTATACTGTGTGTGGTGTTACACTGGGTCAGGCTGTATACTGTGTGTGGTGTTACACTGGGTCAGGCTGTATACTGTGTGTGGTGTTACACTGGGTCAGGCTGTATACTGTGTGTGGTGTTACACTGGGTCAGGCTGTATACTGTGTGTGTCTGTTACACTGGGTCAGGCTGTATATTGTGTGTGTGTGTGTGTGTGTGTGCACACGCGCCTGTCTCTGTGTATGAGAACTGTGGATGTAAACATGCAGTGTGGAAGTGTATGTGTATAAAGTGTGTTTCTGTATGTAATGTGCTCAGTAAATGTACTATGTGTGTTTAAAGGATGTATGTACACATGTACAGTATGTGTATATGATGTATGCATGTAGTGTGTATGTGTATATGATGTATGTATATGGTGTATGCATGTACAGTATGTGTATGTGATATGTATATGTATATGTGTATGCATGTACAGTATGTGTGTATATGATGTATGTATATGTGTATGCATGTACATTATGGGTGTATATGATGTATGTATATGTGCATGCATGTACAGTATGGGTGTATATGATGTATGTATATGTATGTGTATGCATGTACAGTGTGGGTGTATATGATGTATGTATATGCATGTACAGTATAAGTGTGTATGATGTATGTGTATGCATTACAGTATGTGTGTAAAGGATGTAACTGTATGCATGCACAGTATGTATATGGTGTATGTATGCATGCACAGTATATGTGTATACAATGTATGTATATGGTGTATGTATGTACATTATATGTGTAGATATAAGCCCCAGAGAAGAGCAGAAACATTGACAGGTTATCCCTAGAACTACAACCGCCATCATGCCCTGTTAACACTTCATGATGGGAGTTGTAGTTATGCAGTCTCTGTCTCTCCAGATTGCAGCACTACAATCTCCATCATGTCTACTGGCAGCTCATGATGGGAGTTGCAGTTTTGCAGTCTTCTGTCTCTCCAGGTTACGGCACTATAACCTCATCATGGCCTGCTGGCAGTTCATGATGGGAGTTGTTTTTCAGCTGGGGTCGGTTGTGTACGAAGTGGAAGGAAAGGGGCCCAGGTAGGGGGGACAGCCCGGGGCCCAGGGTACATTTAATCCGCCACTGGGCATAACTGAAACATGGCTGTCCCCTACTAACACTGCTTCCCCTGCTGCACTTTCCTATGGTGGGCTCCAGTTTACACACTCACACCCCTCACCCTGGAAATAAACAGGGTGGGGGGGGTTGGCCTGCTGCTAATGGACAACTGCTCCCCAACCTCTGCTCTCCCTGCCCTCACCCTCACCTCCTTTGAAGTACACTCTATCCGTATCTATTCCCCCTCTAACCTCCAGGTAGTCGTCACCAGGCTCCTCAACCACCTTCCTTGACCAATTCAACACTTGGCTATTGCATTTCCTCTCAACGGATATTCCCACCATCATCATGGGCGACTTCAACATCCCCATTGACACATCCAAATCCGCCCCCTCTAAAATTCCTATCCCTAGCCTTCTCCTTCGGCCTTACACATTGGTCCTCTATGGCCACTCACAAAAAGGGTCACACACTGGACCTTATCTTTTCCTGCCTCTGCCCCATATCTTACCTCACCAGCACACCTCTTCACATCTCTGACCACAACCTCCTAACATTCTCTTCTCTAATCTCCTCATTTGCCCCCCCTCCCCCAGTGCAGAACTTCGCCCACCCTCGCAGGAACTTCAGAAACCTTAACATTCAAACACTCTCTGACTCCCTTCTGCCACTCTCCACCATACACTCTCTGAACGACACTGACACAGCTGCAACCTTCTACAATTCCACAATAACCTAAGCCCTTGACTCTGTCTCCCCTCTCACGAAAAAGAGAACAAGACGCATGTACAGACAGCCCTGGCACACTGACCTAACCAAACAACTAAGGCGAGTGTCCAGAGCTGCTGAGCGGCACTGGAAGAAAACAAACTCCGAGGAAAACTACAGACATACAGGCGAGTTATCCTTGACAAATCTGTATCACCTCTGCTAAACAGGATCACTTTTCTTCCCCCTGTTTAACACCTTCAACTCTCTTCTCCGCCCCCCACTGCCACCCCACCCCCCCCCACTTCTCTCATCTCTGCTGAGGACTTTGCCACATTCTTCAAGCAGAAAATCGATTACATCGGAGTAAGAGGCCTATTCCACGGAGCGATAATCTGCGATTTCAAAACATCATACATTACCTGTCCAGGCACAGGTCTTCTCCTTCTGCCGGTCTAACGCAGCAGCAGCTTCAGAGCGCCCTGCCTGAGCTGACAGACCGCTCAGCCAATCACTGTCCGGAAACGCTGCAGCCAGTGATTGGCTAAGTGGTCTGTCAGTTTAGACAGGCCGATCCAAAGCTGCTGTGGCGTGGGACCAGGAGAAGGAGAAGACCTGCGCCTGGACAGGTAATATATGAAACAAGGGCTGCAAGGACATCGGTAACAATGTCCCTGCAGCCCTGCTAATGATTGTCGGGCCGTGGAATAGGCCCAATAAACGAGCGCTGATCTAGCAGTGCTCGTTTACATCGTTGATCGGGCCCTGCTTCACCTTAAAGTCCCCTCAGCCCCCCTCATGCCCGTCCAGTGCTCTTCCCCACTAACTCACCTCTCCACCATCACTGAAGAACATCTCTCCAAACTACTCTCCACATCACACCTCACCACCTGCGCACTTGACCCAATCCCATCCCACCTTATCCCCAACCTCTCCTCAGCACTTGTCCCAGCATTAACCCATCTCTTCAATCTATCACTAACTTCTGGCATTCTCCCATCTCCATACAAACTCCATTCAACCATCACACCCATCCTTAAAAAGCCATCCATTGACCCTACCTCCTTATCCAGCTACCGCCCCATCTTACTTCTCCCCTTTGCCTCAAAACTCCTGGAACAACATGTTTACCATGAACTATCCTCTCACTTTTCATTCAACTCGCTTTTTGACTCCCTGCAATCCGGCTTCCGTCCCCACCACTCCACAGAAACTGCCCTCACAAAAGTGGCTAATGACCTGCTAACTGCCAAAACCTCATGCCAATACTTTGTGCTCCTTCTCCTTGACCTATCTTCTGCCTTCGACACAGTTGACCATTATCTCCTCCTAAAAAACCTCTCATCCCTTGGTGTCACTAGCCTAGCCCTCTCCTGGATCTCCTCTTACCTCTCCAAACGCACTTTTAGTGTCTCCCACTCCCACACCACTTCCTCTCCTCGTCCCCTTACTGTTGGTGTTCCCCAAGACTCTGTACCCGGGCCTCTTCTCTTCTCCATCTATACTTCTGGCCTGGGACATATTATAGAATCCCACAGCTTCAGGTACCATCTCTACGCCGATGAGACTCAGATCTACCTCTCTGGTCCTGATGTCACCTCTTTGCTATCCAGGATTCCAGAGTGCCTATTGGCCATATCCTCCTTCTTCTCCTCCCGCTTTCTAAAACTCAACATGGACAAAACAGAACTTATCATCTTTCCCCCATCCCACTCTACCCTGCCTTCTAATCTGTCAATCACTATCAATGGCTGCACTCTGTCCCCTGTCCCCAAGTCCGCTGCTCGGGGTCACCTTTGACTCTACCCTGTCCTTTAAACCACATATTCAGGTCCTGCCGCCTTCACCTCAAAAACATTTCCAGAATCCGCTCTTTTCTCACCCCTGACACCAAACTGCTGGTACATGCTCTCATTATCTCCTGCTTGGACTACTGTAACATCCTCCTCTCTGGCCTTCCATCTAAATCCCTTGATCCCCTCCAGTCTATCCTTAACTCTGCTGCCCGACTAATCAACCTTTCCCCTCGCTTTGCCTCTGCCTCTCCCCTCTACCAATCCCCCCACTAGCTCCCCATTGCCCAACATATTCACTTTAAATGATTGACCATGACGTACAAGACCATCCACAACCTGTCCCCTCTGTACATTTCTGACCTGATATCCCGCTACTGTCCCTCACGCAACCTTTGATCCTCCAGTGACCTCCCTCTGCACTCCCCCCTTGTTTGTACTTCACACAACCGCCTCCAAGACTTTGCCCGAGCCTCCCCCATACTCTGGATCTCACTACCCCGACACATCCGGCTCTCATCCACCATCAAGTCCTTTAAAAGTAACCTTAAAACCCATCTCTTCAAACTAGGCTACAACCTATAATTCTGCATCACACTTTACTGGCTGCACTTTACCTCCTGTTTCTCTTCCTGTACCTTATAGATTGTAAGCCCTCGCGGGCAGGGTCCTTTTTCCCCATGTGCCTTCATACAATGTGTCCTGATCTTGTACTGTTCCTGCTTGTTACCCCTATCTATTGTATAGCACTCTGGAATTAAGGGAGCTTTATAAATAAATAATAATAATAATAGGGTTTAATTTCACTTAGTTATTATCTGACAACTGTACATAGATAGATCAAGACTGGCTCAAGAGACTTGACTTATATTTGACAGTTGAGGACCACATTGCATTTGAAGGTACAGAAGATGTTTATGTGAGTAAACTAGTAAGAGAATCTATGTGTTAATATTATGGTTTGGATTTCTTAGACACAAATGGATACATTTGTATGAGCCATCTTGTTCCCTCTACATTAATACCAATCTAAAATGTGCAAATTATAATTGTAAAGGAATAATCTAATCAGATATTATGCCATTGATGGAAATTAAAGGCAGTGGTGGGTGTTAACACTGAAGCCCCTGCACCTGTGCTCATGATGACATAACATCAAAGAAGCCAAATAACAGATGGTGCTCTTTTCCTAAGTATCACAGGGGGCTCGTCTCAAGTGCTGACACAGGAGGTCAAGCCAAGCGGTTTAATGTAGTTGCCACTTTGTCTACAGAATAATCATAATGATGGTGTCTGTTGTGTTTATGCCTCATGCTGATGATTGTCCTTTCAGCACATTTGCTTCCATTGCATTATTATGAGTAAAGCCAACATTCAGTATGGCCATGCATCTTCATTAGCTACCCCGTATGCACTCAGCTTTCCTAAAAATGGTACTTAATTGTAACTGGAGCATCTTTCACTATAAACAATCATTCTGATAGAAGTATGAAAAATATAATTCATAAGTCTCTGGTTTCTACGTTTTTTGATGATAACAATAACAAGAAAGATAACAAATATCTGTCTAAAATATTATGTACTTTAATATTAGGTTTCCTTATTAGACGATATCATCATCATCATCAATCACCCAGTATTTATTTGAAAAGTATAAAAACTAAGTTTGAAATAAAATTTTGGTTTGTAGAGTAGAATAGACATTAGTCTTTTCTTCTCTTTAACCCTTTGACTGCCTTCCATATAGGGCTTTTTTTAAGGTGGTCACTATAGTGCCTTATGCTAGACCACCTAACCTTAAAACATAACCTTTATTATATATGAGTATAAAACATTATATAAGTGTGCACCATATAAAACAGAAATGCCTCAGCGATCTCCATTATACTGTAATTATCACATGTGCACCATGATGGTGAAAAACAAATAACAGGAAGTGATCAAATTCCAGTATCACCCTACACAATGTGTAAACAATGGCTATTATTTTGCACTCAAAACAATGGCCGATGTTTTGAGGATAAAACATTTTCAATAAAAATTGTATTCATTTCGATATACAGTACAATGGCTGTAAATATGGCATGTCTATTATTTCCACAGCCGTACCAAACCACAGCCATTGTTTAATACAGTCAATAAGTCACTACTGACCATATTAGAGATAGGGCAAACTGTAACCACAAGATAACCAGTCCTTGAGTCTCTCGGTCTCATCTATTGAGCCCATCATTACACCGTGGCGTCACCATTGCTGTGGCCTGGCCAAGTTGCTAGTGCCTGGCCCAGAAGGATGTTTATCCATTGACCTGTGATGGATATATATATACTACCTTGCCCATAGTTGGAGCTGCACACATCTGCATGGAATTGCACAAAAGCAGGAACTGAGAGACCCAAGGACTGGCCCACCATCTTCTGCATGTAGGTGTGTAGGGCTGTAGGGACAGTTTTTTTTTGACAAGTAATGCTGGCTTCAGACTCTCCACCTTGGCTGAGCATAAGCCATCAGGTCTCTGAAAGGTATAGAGTGCACTACATCGAATGGGAGGGATTGTAGGAATTTCAACTTGGCCAGGTACACAGTGAGCTCCTGTTGTATTTTAGGAGTGACCTCAGGGAGTAATTTCTGTTTGAATTAAATTAGAGTAGGTGAATCAAGAGCAATGGTGGACACAGGGAGTAACTGCTTCCACCACCAGAAACTGAGGAGCCCTGATTGCCGCTGATGGTGTGGGATGCACTGTGAAAATGCAGCAGTTGATGATTCAGGTTGCGAAACCCCATCATTTACTTTTGCTAATTTCTGGTACATATAATGTAGTTGCCTTTTTTATGGCATTTTTTAATACTGCCCATTGAACTCTTGCTTCTGATGTTTTACCATACCCTATTAATTCTACTTTACTTAAAATCAGTTTCTCTAAAATCCAATACATTTGTTGCAGTATAGGATTGCTTAGTCAGTTCTAGCAAATATAATATGCCCCTTAATGGCAACATGTCGGATACACATAAAGACTGTTTTCACATCCATTATTTCATACTACAGTCCATCATATATATTCTGCACATGGAAGTGTCATTTGTTTCATGGCTGTTGTGGCCCCTATCTGTAATCATATACTAGAGGTAGCTGTGCTATTCTTTTTTGCATAGGTGGTAAAAAAAAAGTGAAGTTATAGGGCCTATCTTTTCTTACCACTGGCTGCAATATATATACAGTGGTGCCTTGGATTCCGAGCATAATTCGTTCCGGCACTGTGCTTGTAATCCAAATCTACTCTTAAACCAAAGCAAATTTTCCCATAAGAAATCATAGAAATGCAGACAATTGGTTCCAGGCCCAAAAATAATGATTTATTATTCTGAATAACATCTAAAACAAATGAAACAAACATTCAGAAATAGCAGAATATGTAATATTATAAGTTACTGTACAGTAATGGAGAGAATGGGAAACTCAAGGGCGGACAGAGACTGCAGGGAGCATGAAGGAATGAGCAGGGCAGATGTGGGCACATACAGTACATGCAGCGCTCTCTTTCCGGGGAGAGAGGGGTTACAGCTATGAAGAGATTACCTCCACAGTCCTTTCCCCTGATGCAAGCTCCAGCCTCAAGTGGATCTGCTATGATTTGGAAGATGAGGGAGGCTTCCTGGGTCAGAGTACAGCGCTGTAGACCCCGCTATGCATACCATGCCCCTCCCCTACTCGTGCTCCCCCCCAGTACAGGGAGCTCTTAAACCAAAGCAATGCTCTTAAACCAAGTCACAATTTTTAAAAACTGTGAGCTCTTAAACCAAATGCTCTTAAACCAAGTTACTCTTAAACCAAGGTACCACTATATATATATATATATATATATATACTGTATATATTTGTGTTTGTGTGTGTTTATTTGTGTGTGTGTGTGTGTGTGTGTGTGTGTGTGTGTGTGTATATGTGTGTGATGCTCTATAAGGATGACATAAGAGATTTTGTGATATCTAAGACAATTCATGTGGTAGTTTAGGTATGGCTCTTTTTGGTAACATAATGTGTGTGATAAAGAAATGTTTAACTAGCTTTTAATTACTCCTTTTTATGGCAAACTGAAGAGAAAAACTTTACCCTGAAGGGCATAAATGACCTCTGGAAGCCTTTATAGAGTTTCTGACACCCTGACAGTAAATTTAATAAAAGGATAGTTGAGCAGCATCTTGAACCTGGATTACTAAGTAGATGTGACAGTCCAGTCAGAAGTGGTTGTTAGGCCAAGTGTGAAGGAAGAAGATCCTGACCTCTTGAGATGCCATCCTATCTTCAATAAAGATGTCAACTTACTGTTAATAAAATAGTGTCACTATGTTGGTGACCTTAAGGGGATGGACCCTACAACACAGCTCTGCCTCTTCTAACCTTATAATAAGCCTACAGTATGCACTTTTTGATTGATGCTAAAGTACAGTATATGGGCTGAAAATCTTTAGGAATTGGGGTCACTTTATTGATTTTGTCATCTTTCATCAATTGCCACTTTCAAATGCAGGACCTGTTGCATTGGAGAAGGAAACAGACTGCACTGTTGTCAGTGCAAGTACAGTCCCTGAAATAAGTTCTGTCACCTGTCCATGTTGTGGAAACCAAAGCTTATAACCTGATTTAAAATTCATCCATTGGTTTTAGAATTTTTTTTTAAGTTTAGATTCTTTTTTTTAAGTTTAGATTTTGCCAAGACAAAAGTTTTGTTGCCCACAGAAAGTAATGTGAAAATCAAACAAAAAATCCACTTCAAATTTAGAGATATGTTTCATAACAATAAGTTGTGCTTCTAGTAGAGCCATATTTAATATTTTGTGGGACTTCCATGGCCTTGAAGGACTGCATCCATGCTTTTCGACAATAATTCATAAAAATGTATTGATGAAGACATCACAATAGCAAACTATGCAGTCTTCCATGCCTCCCAGAGTTCATCAAGATTCTTTGGTTTTCTCCTCTAAGCTTCCTCTTTCATCCCACCCCAAACCTGCCCAATGATGTTCATGTCTGGTGACTGGGCTGGCCAGTCCTGGAGCAACTTGATCTTCTTTGTCTTAAGGAACTTTGATGTAGAGATTGATGTATGAGATGGAGCACCATCCTGCTGCAACATTTGACCCCTCTTATGATTGGGAATGTAAGAGTTAGCTAATACTTCTTGATATTTTAGGCCAGGAGCCCTCAACTGGCGGAGCGCGGAGGCAAGCTTCCAGGACCCCTGCTGCGCTCGTAACCAGAGCTCATAGTAACCATGCAGCAGCACTGACAGCCATTTGCTCCCTCCTTGTGAGTCACTCTTGTGGCCGCAGCGGTAACAAGAGGCCGCTCTCTGTCTCTGGTCTCTTCGAGTGAAGTCACTGGAGCGCCGGCGCCAGGACAAGGGGAGTGCGGCCACAAGAGGGGAAGAAAAGAGGAGACACCCGGACCCAGGTGAGAATAAGTGTTAGTTTTTCTTTATGTTATATGCTATGCTATATGGAAGGGGAGCACAGGGGGGCTATATACTACTGGGGAGCACAAAGCTGAGGTCTATAAACTACTGGGGGAGCGCACAGGGGAGCTATATGGGAGGGGGAGCACACAGGAAGTCTATATACTATTTGGGAGCACAGAGCGGGGTCTATATACTACTGGGGGAGCACACAGAGGGGCTATATACTACGGGGGAGAGCACAGGGGGCTATATACTACTAGGGGAGTGCAAAGGGGGACTTTATACTACTGGGGGAGTGCACAGGGGGACTATGTAAGGGCTAGTGAGAAGGAAAAAATTCAAGTTTTCCCACTAATAAGCATCAATTATGTATGTAAATTTTGTGAAAAGTAACAAAACAACACGTTTACTACTGATGTTCAGCTCGGACCTTCACCTGACAGCCCGGTAAGTGGACCTTCACTAAAAGTTGTTGAGTATCCTTGTTTTAGGCTATTGATATTGCCTTCCACCTTGCAAATGTTTTGCACACCCGCATATTGAATGTAACCCCAGACCATTATTTTTTCTCCACCAAACTGTTTTCCGGGTGTATCTTGGATCCATCTGGGCTCCAGTCTCCTTTACTATTTGCGGCGGCTGGGGTGTAATTTAACTGAAGATTCATCTTAGAAATCGACCTTCTGCCACTTTTCCAGCGACCATCCGTTTAGCAGGCTGTGGGCCGTGGCAAATTCCACAAGGTTGTTTAATTGCCTTTTGTTTAGTGCTGGCTTCTGAGCACTGATTCCATCATGGAGGCCATTTCCAGACAAAATCCTACAAACTGTTCTAGTTGACACAAGGAGTTGAGTTGACCAGGCCTGTTGGAGCTGTGCTGCAGTGGAAGAGAGGCTGACTTTTGATTTTCAAACCAACAAATGTTCCTTCTGAGCTGTTGTCTTGCAGGGTGTGGGCTTGTCAATAACATCTCTAGTCTCTTCAAATCTTTTTTTAATTCTTTGTACTTGATGCTGAGACACATTAAAGGTGCCAGTCATCTCTGCAATGGATTTGGGCTTCAGCCTCTTGATAATCAAGGCTTTGGTCGCAGTGAAGGTCTGGGGTGCTGGAGTTCTTTTTATACACACCCACTAATTAACGGATCAAATAGTGAACACAGGTGAGGCTGTAAACTAGGATTGGGTACTTAGGTAATAGATCAATATTTCAGCAGTGAAGCTGGAAGGCTTAAGTATTTTTAACAGAATTAATATACAAATCTACATTTAATATACAAATCTGTATATCTGGCACCAGGTGATTTAAAGGGGAACTATCAGCAGGTTAGACAAATTTAACCTGCTGATAGCTCCCTATAGTGCCGGGGACGCTGAGGAGGAAGGTGTATGTGTCATAGCTTCTTCCTCTGCGCCATTCCTGCGTTGTAAGTCAGGGTTAGTGCGAAGGAGAATTAGGAGCCCTGCCAGGTCATCTAGACAGCCCCCTCTATTCATAATCATTAGAAGGGGCAGGCCAGATGATGTGGCAGTGCTTGTAACGGTGTTCTGAAGCGGAGTTTACCCCAAATGACAGCATAGGACCTCTGCAGAGTAAGAAGGTAAGACAAATACCTTCCTCCTCAGTATCCCCGGCACTATAGGGGGCTATCAGCAGCTTCATCTAACCTTCTGATAGTTCCCCTTTAAAAAATAATTTTTCCTCCAGACCACTCCTTAAAATAACAGAAATCGGAAAAAAAAGATATATCTGTATCTCTATAGCCACAACAACCTATATAAACCCATTGCCCTCATAATGATAGCCAAAATACCTCCTAGTGTATTCCCTATTACCCCATATAGCCATCCTATATACTCTTCAGTGTCTCTCCTATTGCCCCTATATTACCAGCCACAAAATAGACTAGTTTCTGCCACATTGCCCTCCCTTATCGCTAGGTAAAGTACAGCTAATCCTCCGCCACAGTGTCCCCTATAACCAGTAACAATAAAAAACATTAAATGTAGTAAAGTGCCCTTAGTAGCTCCAGTATAGTTACAATAATATTGTGGTATCCAGTCTCAGTATGGGAGTGATTTAGGATGAAAAAGAGCCTGTGAGCTGCAATAGAGGTTCAAAACCTCTGGCAGCTGTTAGGGCAAGGAGACATATAATATCTTTCATTTATTTAGCTGTGCTTCCACAACCCTGATCTACATAGGGGCTGTAATGCCTCCTCACTCTTTCCTCCCATACCTGACTCAGCTTATGGCTCAGCTTTCAGCTGATTGTCAGTAGAGATGAGCGAACCGGTTCGGCCGGTATGAGATCCGGTTCGGATTTTTCCAAAAATCCGAGTCCGATCGGATTCGGATTTTTGGAAATCCGCTCCGATTTTTTTTTTCCTTGCTTTCTAAAATGGCAGCCGCCATTCTAGAAAGCAGGAAGTGTTCCGGGCCGGAAAAGCGCTTTCCCATGATGCCCAGAACACATCCAATCAGCAGGGATCTTGCACTAGCCCACCCCCTGTGTGACGTCGGTATTGCTTTAAGAGGAGCGGTTACATGACCGCACCACGCAGTGTGTAGAGAGAGAGAGAGGAAGCAAGCTGCTGGTGGTGCTGCTGCTATTGTGTACTATAGACTACTGAGAAGATATTGTGGGAAAGGAAAGATTAGGAAAGCGGAGAGGAGAAACATCTAGTGAAAGAGAAATATAGAGAGGGCAAAAGATAGATAAATTAGGCATAGGACAGCACAGAAGGGTGCACGGAACTAAAACGTGCTGTGCAGATATACAAGTCCTATACTTCTGATATAGTATGTGTGTATATCACATCCGTCTTATCCTGAGAGACAAAAATACCTGGTGCAGGTGTATAGCATTATATCTAAAAAAAACTGCTATATATATATATATATATATATATATATATATATGTATATATAAAAAAAGTGCTCTCTCTCTCTATATATATATATATATATATATATATATATATATATTGTGGCATGGTGGGGCTGTAAGAGGCAGTTCCATGCCTCTGGATTGGGAATTGGAGTTTAGGTGGAGCTCCTGGTCCAGATACTCCACTCCAGCCCTAGAGCTACTGAGGCTCTGAAACCACCTGGTGGAGCTCTATTAGAGACTCCAGAGCTTCCCAGGTGATGGCTCCCAGGTGAAGACTCCCAGATTGTCACATATGGTGGAGGATTGCTGTGGGCAAGAAAATGGCACATGAAGTTTGTTGCTGGATTTAAAGGGCCAGAAGCCTTGAGAGATTGAGTCTCTGTGGAGAGAGACATACAGAGACTGTCTTGTCTGGATAAGGCCAGTTTTGCTTATGTTTGAAGCTGGTGTTTCTGCTGCTTAAAGAATATTGTTGCCATTGGTTCAGCAGAGGACTATGTCAGACGCATATGGGACATACAGCGCCGTGAAGACATGGCCAAACAGATGGGTCATAACTCTACGCAGTTTGAAGCAGAGCGGGAGGCTGTTGAGGCCCAATTGCAAAGGACATTGCATAAGCAAGCTCCTGTACAAAGTGCATGTACTGCTACACAGAGCTGGTGTCCAAATACACGCACTGCAGGGGGCTCCCAACCAGAAAGCACAGGTGTCCAAGCCAAGTGGTTTCTATACCAAGGTCCCGGGTGCATCCTGGTCCGATTCTCCAGATAAAAAGCGTGAGGGTGTCGTCCCTAAGGGCAACCAGCTAGGGTTGCGCTGGGGATGTGTGAGAGTGGACTGTTGAATGTGTTTTTGCCCAGTGCCCAAGTGTTAAAAAGTCACTTTTGCAGAGGCGCCATGATGATGTTGCTGGGAGCAACCAACCACAACAGCAAGCAGCAGTCACTGAGCAGAGAGAGCCATGTTGGAGGTGCATGGGAGCGGGTGTCTGTGCATCTTATTGTCCTCTGGTCAGGAGATCAGAGAGATTTAAACCAAAAACCTGTGAATTGCTGGTGGGTGGAATCCCACTAATGGTTGACCTGGATTGTCGCCAGGAGGTGTCCAGGGTCCACTCCGATATTATACTGTTTGTGAAGAGTCGACCAGAGCCGTATGGTAAGACTATTCTAATTCACTTGTTATGGGACAGTAAATCATGTGCTGGAGGTCTGTGCGGAGCTTGAGGTGGAGTTCATACTTGGCAGAGACTTTCCTTATTTCTGGCAGTTGTGGGAGGGAGAGAGAGTCCCCTGTAAATTGTGCCGTACAACTGCCTAAGGGGGAGGAGCCAGAAGAACCATATCCAAAAGTCCCAGAGTTACCAGTGGGCGGAGCCTCACCATCTGACTGTGTGAACTGTGACCAGGATGAGTCCAAATGTTATCCAGAGATGCAACCAGTGAGGTTAGTGATGGTCGTACAATAGTAGCATCCAGTAAGGTTAGTGGTGGTCGTACAATAGTAGCATCCAGTGAGGTTAGTGGTGCTCACACAGTAGCAGCATCCTGTGAGGTTAGTGGTGGTCACACAGTAGTAGAACCACTGATTGTTATAGAATCTCTGCTTTGTCAGGTCCCAGAAGCTGTACCTGGATGTTACCAATAAGGGAAACCAAATTGCATATGAGAGTGAGGACAATGTGCGTGTGTTTCTCAGTACAACTGCCCAATGCATGTCTCCCCTAATGGACGTGGTTATGAAAGAAATGAACGTCAAAGGGAGAAAGTGGACTATGGTGTTCATGTGTTATGGAAAATTTTGGGAAGACAAAAATCTTGTGGAAAGAGTGGGATGTGTCCCCAGAAAAAGAAAATGATGCATGAATGGTGTCACATCTTACCCCAATGTTGACCCAGGAGGGGGTGTTAATAAAGTGACAAGTCCTACGGCCTTTGTGGCATGGTGGGGCTGTAAGAGGCAGTTCTATGCCTCTGGAGTGGGAATTGGAGTTCAGGTGGAGCTCCTGGTCCAGATACTCCACTCCAGCCCTAGAGCTAATGAGGCTCTGAAACCACCTGGTGGAGCTCTATTAGATACTCCAGAGCTTCCCAGGTGATGGCTCCCAGGTGAAGACTCCCAGGGTGGGAGAATACAGGCAGTGCCAGGCCTGTGGGAGCTGCAGACAAGTCTGGGTGAGACCAGTGTACCTGGTCAAGTGGAGCAGTAGGCTCAGAAAATCAGCTAGGGAAGCTGCAATGTGTTAGTCAGTGGCTAGACGTTCTAAGTTTTATTTTATTGGCAGTGTTGCCTATGTGTTGTGTTTTCTTTGAACGGATAAATAAAGCTGACTGTGGTCAGTATGAAGCATACAGCACTTACTGGACTGAAATTAGTGATGTGCTAACCGTCTCAGGCCCAGGAGATGGCGATCCCAGCGAGTGACTAACCCCCAGATTGTCACTATATATATATATATATATAGAGAGAGAGAGAGAGAGACAATTTCTATACTTGGACCCTTCTGATTGATAGTGTGTATATCACATCCGTCTTATCCTAAGAGACAAAAATATCTGGTGCAGGTGTATAGCATTATATCTTTAAAAAAGTGATGTATATATATATATATAGACAATTTCTATACTTGGACCCTTCTGATTGATAGTGTGTATATCACTTCCGTCTTATCCTGAGAGACAAAAACACCTGGTGCAGGTGTATAGCATTATATCTTTAAAAAAAAGTGAGATATATATATATAGACAATTTCTATACTTGGACACTTCTGATTTATAGTGTGTATATCACATCTGTCTTATCCTGAGAGACAAAAATACCTGGTGCAGGTGTATAGCATTATACTTAAAAAAAAGTGCTACATATATATATATATAGACAATTTCTATACTTGGACCCTTCTGATTGATAGTGTGTATATTACATCCGTCTTATCCTGAGAGACAAAAATACCTGGTGCAGGTGTATAGCATTATATCTTTAAAAAAAAGTGCTCTATCTATATATATATATATATATATATACAAACAAGGCAAGAGGCGGCACTCCAAGTTTTAAAGTGAACAAAAAGTGGTGTTTATTCACCCAGTATGCAACGTGTCCGAGAACAGCATATAGGGGTGAAATAGGGCAAGGTCTACATAAAGGCCTTCAGTCTTTCACTGAAGGCCTTTATGTAGACCTTGCCCTATTTCACCCCTATATGCTGTTCTCGGACACGTTGCATACTGGGTGAATAAACACCACTTTTTGTTCACTTTAAAACTTGGAGTGCCGCCTCTTGCCTTGTTTGTGAATTACCTTCGGAACCTGGGTCTGGAACCGTGGGGCAGAGCACCCGACCGGAGCCTTGAGCCACGCAGTGCCGTTTAGCAACTATACACATAGAGACAAAAATACCTGGTGCAGGGGGAGCGCAAAGGGGGACTTTATACTACTGGGGAGAAAGTTTTACCACTAATAAGCATCAATTATGTATGTAAATAGTTCAACAACATTTGTTAACAAAACAACACGTTTACTACTGATGTTCAGCTCAGACCTTCACCTGACAACCCGGTAAGTGGACTAAAACTTCACTAAAAGTTGTTGAGCATCCTTGTTTTAGGCTATTGATATTGCCTTCCACTTTGCAAATGTTTTGCACACCCCCATATTGAATGTAACCCCAGACCATTATTTTTTTCTCAACCAAACTGTTTTCTGGGTGTATCTTGGATCCATACGGGATAAGTAGCGGAGGAAGAGGGTCTAGTGGCAGGCCTGAGCCTCCTTTGTCACACCAGGGTCGTGTCCACACGTCTAATTTCACAGTCCTGGAGTGGCTGGCTCACACTTCGACTTCGACAAGGAGTAGCGAGACAGACAGCCAGGTATCTGTGGGTACCTCGGACACGATCCTGACTTGGCACGGGCACGCAGCAATTCCCCCACGTCCTCCATCTGACATCCTCAGCAACATCCTGCTAACTTTTGACCCGGCGCCTGCAAGGGAACTGTTGGCATCTATGAGCAGTCAACTGCTCTTTGATGATGATGAGCACATGGGGGAAGAGACAGGGGACAATTAAGTGCAGGGCATAGCTGTTTCAAAGGCGATTTCAGAGCAGACCCATGTTAGGCCTGGCAGGAGAGCAGTAGGCAGTAGACAAGAGAGAGCTGGGCAGGAGCCTGATGAGGGTGATAGCATCGTTCTGGAACAAGATGATGCTACATCGGATGTTACATGGGATCCATGGCAGGATTTGGCTTATTTGACGGATTCGTCAACCGGGAATCCGTCCGCCAGCAGGCCCGCCATAACTAAAAAGCAGACAGGCAGCAGTAGTCAATTAACAAGTCGAAAGCGAAGGCGGGACAAGCAAATGACCACCTAGCCTACACCTAGCCTGTGTGGCAGTTTTTTAAAAAGTGCCTGGAGGATACCTACTGTATGTGGTCATCTGTCCCCTGTGCAACAGGCGCATTAAAAGAGGCAAGAGTTGCCATCCTGGCACCAGCGCCATGGCTGCCCATATGAAGCGCCACCATCTTTCTGCCTGTGAGAAAGGGGGGGATAGTGGGTCACAGCAGGCCCAGTCAGACGCGCGGTCAACAGCAGCAGGAAGCAGAAGTAGTCAGGGGGGCCTTTCACAGAGTCAGATCTCCTCTGTGGAAGGGAGTGTGGCTTCACTCCCTTCTTCGGCTGGTGGCCCCTGTGTTGCTAGCAGTAGGCAGCCTGGCATCATGGAGTCCCTATACCGGAGGCAGACATATGCACCCAGCAATCCCGCAGCAGTCAAGATGAACGTCCACCTGGCCAAGTTGCTGGTGCGCCAGACTCTGCCGTTTAAAGTTGTCGACTACTTTTCCAACACAGCTATCCCGGTCATGTATAGCTATGTTCGCGAAAAGGTTGCTGACTCGCTGAGCCATTCAGTGAGCAGACATGTACATTTAACCACAGACATCTGGAGCTGTAATTACAGGCAAGGGCAGTATATGTCCATTACTGCTCAGTGGGTAAATGTAATTTGGCCATCGGCCCCCAGCAACTTGGCCAGGGAAGGGTGATGACACCACCCCGTTGTCACAGCAGGGTTCCTGTGTCGCGGTCCTCCTCCACCTCCTCCAGTAGGTCCAAAACCTCCTCAACAGCCAGTGTTCCTCACTTGTACCACTTGGGTGTAGCACGGAGGTGTCACAGGTGCTTTCCTCTTGATGCAGGGGGACATGGCGACTCCCCTGTGTAACCTGGAGCTCGGCCAGTGGCAGCTCATGCGTGACACCTGCCGCTTGCTACGACCCTTTGAGGAGGCCACCTTTCTGGTCAGTGGGCAAGATACAGGACTGAGCGCCATCATACCCATGCTTCATGTACTGGAGCTGATGCTGATGCGACTCAGTGGCGAGGGGGAAGAGGTCTTGCCACTGTCGCAGCCTGGGTCGCTGGAGGAAGGCTTGGCAGAAGAGGAGGGAGAGGAAGGTGAGGAGGAGGAGGACCTAAATGCACAGGAACTCTTAGGGGAGACAGGAGGAGGAGAAGTAGATTAGCCTTCCTGCCAGACCAGAGGGGGGCCAGAGGAGGATATGCAGGGCTATAAGGAGGATGAGGAGGATGGAGGCAGTACCCATTGCCAGTATGCTGTGGAGACAAAGACGGGGACTCCTTCCCACTCCCTGGTGGAAATGGCTAAGCTCATGTTGTTATGCTTTCGGACTGACCCATGCTTGCAAAGGATTCGTCAACGGGATGAGTACTGACTGGCCACACTACTGGACCCACGGTATCTCAACAAGCTGTGTGAATTCATTTACCCTTCCCAGTGGGAGGAAAAAATGAATTATTATAGAGAGGAGCTGGGTGCACAGTTAGTGGCAGCCTTTGGAACTTGGCGCTCTCATTCACGCCATTCCCACCAGGGCCACACCAGCAGTGCTGCCTCCTCCACATCCTCCTCTAGCAGCTTGGGTGGCATGAGCAGCAGCACCAGTCTGAACCTGAGATCCCTGATGCACGCTTTCATGCATCAACAGGCCGGGGTAACAGGAGCACCCGCACAGCAGCAGGACATGGCGGCACGCCTCAAACAGCAAGTCCAGGTGTTTTTGGACTCTACGTTGCCACCTAACGGGCCGGAACCCCTGGACTACTGGGTGGGAAAATTAGATGTATGGCCACAACTCGGTGAATTTGCTTTGGACATACTCTCCTGTCCGGCCAGCAGTGTGTCATCTGAGTGAGTTTTCAGCGCAGCAGGTCATATTGTCAGTCCCAGGAGAACCAGATTGTCCTGTGATGTGTGGAACATCTGACTTTCATCAAAATAAACGCCACATGGATAGATAAGGACTTTGTGACACCTGCTCCTGATACCACAGAGTAGGATTTGGTCCTGTTGTCACCAAGATATAGGACCTTTTCTGCATCTATTATGGCCTATATGTGAACTAGACCTTACTGGTCATTCCACCATTCCTGCTGCCCTGCTACCTCTCGCCTGTCCTGTCCATTATTCTGTTTCTGCTGCTCATGTCACCCCATTACAACTGCTACTCCTGCCCTGGCCTCCATCTTGGCTACTGCTGTGCCTTCACTGACCTCATAATTGGCTGGGCCTTAACTGGCATCCATGTTGACTACTGCTGGGCCTTAAATGGCATCCATGTTGACTACTGCTGCTCCTGTACTGGCCTCCATGTTGGCTACTGCTGTGCCTTAACTGGCATCCATGTTGACTACTACTGTGCCTGCCCTTGCCTCCATGTTGACTACTGCTGTGCCTGCCCTTGCCTCCATGTTGGCTACTGCTGTGCCTTAACTGGCATCCATGTTGATTACTGCTGTGCCTTCACTGGCCTCCATATTGGCTGCTGTTGGGCCTTAACTGGCATCCATGTTGACTACTGCTGTGCCTTCACTGGCCTCCATATTGGCTACTGCTGGGCCTTAACTGGCATCCATGTTGACTACTACTGTGCCTGCCCTTGCCTCCATGTTGGCTACTGCTGTGCCTTAACTGACATCTATGTTGACTTCTGCTGTGCCTTCACTGGCCTCCATATTGGCTATTGATGGGCCTTAACTGGCATCCATGTTGACTACTGCTGTGCCTGCCCTTGCCTCCATGTTGACTACTGCTGCTTCTGTACGGGCCTCCATGTTGGCTACTACTGCTCCTGCCTGGCCTCCATGTTGGCTACTGTTGCTCCTGAGTGGCCTTCATGTTGGCTACTGCTGATCCTGCCTGCCCTCCATGTTGGCTACTGCTGATCCTGCCTGCCCTCCATGTTGGCTACTGCTGATCCTGCCTGCCCTCCATGATGGCTACTGCTGATCCTGCCTGGGCTCCATGTTGGCTACTGCTGCTCCTGCCTGGCCTCCATGTTGACTACTGCTGCTCCTGTACTGGCCTCAAATGACTATTGCTGGACCTCCACTGGCCTCCAATGACTACTGCTGCTCCTTCACTGCATTTGTGACCTTTTTCCTGCATAGACCCTGTAATGGTGCATTTCCTGCATAGACCCTGTAATGGTGAATTTCCTGCATAGACCCTGTAATGGTGAATATTGAAGTCTAAAAAAAAAAAAAAAAAGACTTTGAAATATCGAAAAGATATCGATGTTACTGACATATAGAGCCCTAAATTCAACCAAATACACTACCCCCGTATCATATAGATGCTTTAAACTATGAAATCCGAATAAATCCGAAATTCGGTCGAACCGAACATTCCGAAAAAATCAGAAAATTTGAAAAGTTCGCTCATCTCTAATTGTCAGTCAGAAAAGGCTGAAGGATGGGAGGAGAAGTGAGGAGGCATTACAGCTTGCTGCACTTCAGGAGCTTGGTAAAGCTTCCTTGACTCTTTGGCCTTTTTTACGCCATGAAGGCAGAGACAGATATTAAAAAAAAAATAACAGATGCCTTGTGTCAGCTTTCTAACAGTATCAGCAGTGAGGATCCTGCAGCTGACAGATTTATTTTAATTGTGGGTGAGGAAGACTTTCCTTTGTTAACACTGACAAATAATTAGTAAGTATGAATGGGCCTTAACAGCTGAGCTCATATAGGCTATAAAAACTGTAATAATTCTACAGCTCGAGCCGCGCGCTTGGCTCCTGGTTCTGCCGGAGCGTGCAGCGGGGTTTGTGGAGACACAACGGGCCTTAACAGCTGAGCACATATAGGCTATAAAAACTGTAATATTACTATAGCTCGAGCCGCGCTTGGCTTCTGGTTCTGCCGGAGCGTGCAGCGGGGTTTATGAAGACACCGACGGCATCCCTGGTAACCACTCAGGCTGGTTGCTTGGGCCACTCCGACGGCGTCCCTAGCAGCCGGCCTGCTTCTGTATAGCACTGCAGCACTTTCCTTTGATGCAGCTGCGTCTGGGGTTTCACCGCCCCTGGATGATCACCATAAGGTGTTTGTTATATGTGTTGATTGACTGACAGCTGACACACCAGTCAGCTGTCAGCACCTGTGCCGGACCTGGAGCCTCATCCCCAATCAATTCTGGGGCTGGGACTCCAGGTGCCATAAGTATGTTCCCCTCTGCCTCAGTCCTTTCCTGCGATAGTGCCCAGTTTACTAGTGTTCTGTATCTTGGCCTAGCATTATTTCCTGCATTGGTTTTCTGGTTATCTGACTTCTGGCTCTTGACTGTTCAACTACCCTCTTGAATTCCGTATTGTACTGCGTTGCTTGTGTGTTATTGACTCAGGCCCTCTGACATTGCCGTATTGTGTTTGTTTGTCTTGTTTTGTTCTGTGTTGCACTTAGCTGAGTACAGGGTTTTGCTATCCAGTTGTCCGTTGCCATTTAGGGCTTCTGAGGCAAGTAGGCAGGGACAGCGGGGAGGAGTGCAAGGAGTTTTCCAACAAACAGTGGGTTAATTTACAAACTTAACCCCTTAACGACATCGGGCGTAAACTTACGCCCTCGCGCCCTGGTACTTGGCGCATCAGGGCGTAAATTTATGCCCGATGTTTCCCCGATCGCTGCGTGTTCACACACAGCGGTCGGGGAAGATGGCCTGCTATAAATCATAGCAGGCCATCTTAGCTTCACGGCACGGGGGGTGGTTAACGGTGCCGTCCTGTCCGAGGACGGCACCGACCGCCATTACTGTAAAAAGTAATGGTGATCGCCGTGCCACCGGCCCGATTGCCGTGAACGGCCCGGCGATCAGAGTCCCACAAAATAGTAAATACCTGCCCTGGACCCCTCAGCTAGGCAGCCGAGGGGTCCAGAGCAGGTATTTGTACATTACTCACCTGTCCCGGGCTCCTGATCGGCGTCTTCCGGGTTCGCGGCGTCCTCGTCTTCGTTCGGGTCTTCGGCTTCTTCCGTGACGTCACGTTCGGCTTCTCTCGGCTATTTTCGGCTCCAGCGTCGGCTCTTTCCGTATTTTGCGCTCTGCTGCCCTCTAGCAGCTGATATGTGTAATACACTTATCAGCAGCTACAGGGATGTTCAGAATGTAGAATTTTTTTTTTTTTTCAAATTTTTTTTTTTCTATTTTCCGCACCCTATCGCCGCTGAGTGTTGATCAGCATCGCACGAAAGTGCGCTGCTAATCAGCAACTCCTCCTTTTTGGCGTAGGGTGTTTTTTTTCTATATTCTACTGCCACAGTCTGCTAATAAGTGCCGCACATAAGTGCGGCATTTATCAGCAACTCCTTTGTTGGCGTAGGTTTTTTTTTTATACTTACTGTAAAAAAACACGTAAAAAACACTACATTACACCACACTACATTGAATAAAGTTTGACACTACACCACTACATAGCCCATATACCATTCCCCGTATAAAGATGGCCCCCAGGGTGTTTTCGGCGTCAGAGGGATACGTTATTATTACCTCCGACACCGAAACAGCCAGTGAGGATGAATGGGGGGGATCCTTCGTTCCTCCATTCATCCTCATCATCCTCATCCTCCAATGACGTATCTGGGGGTAGCGTAGCGTACGCTGCCCCCCAGACACATCTTTTCTGCCAGTACCGTCCCAATAAGAGATGACGGTATGGAGTGAAATTCTACAAACTCTGTGAGCGTACCTCAGGGTACACTTACAGATTTAGGGTACGTGCACACTGCGGAATGGCGAAGGATAACCCTTTGTGCATTCCGCAGCTGGCACCCGCCGGCGGACTGATGCAGGCATGTGTCTCGACCCGTGTCATAGACTCCATTCTATGCACGGGCGGATTCCATCGTCCATCCAAAGAATGAATACGTTGGACGGGGAGCGGAATCCGCCCGTGCATAGAATGGAATCTATGACACGTGTGGAGACGCGCGCCTGCATCACTCCGCCGGTGGGTGCCAGCTGTGGAATGCACGAAGGGTTATCTGTCGCGATTCCGCAGTGGGCATGTACCCTTAGAGTGTATGTAGGAAGGGACACCCGAATGCAGCCCCCAGATGCCCCCTCCCCCCCCATCCTCGGAGTTAGTGGGAAGATCGTCCGGGAACTGATCTTCCCACTGCTGGATAAAGGTTACCACCTGTACGGGGATAACTTTTATACCAGCACCCCCTCTTCCGGTCCCTCGCTGCCCTGTAGCTTGCGGCACGATCCGAACATATCAGAAGCAGTAATAGCGCCCTAATATTTAGCAGCCATGGAGCGGACCCAGCGCTTCTGGATATGAAGGACCCCGTATCGCACCAGGACAACATTTTCCAGGTGACGTCCCCCACACTGGAGAACAGGAGACCCCAGAAGAAGTGCAGAGTGTGGCGTAACAGGGGGATCAGGAAGGACGCCATTTTCCCGTGTGACACCTGTCCTGATCACCCCGGCCTCTGCATACTGGATCGCTCCAAGGCGCACCACACGTCATTGGGGTTCTACATTATCTAAATTCTGTCCCTTATTCCTATTTCAGGGGTCACATTGGTCCAGGGATTATTCTGATCGCCATTATGGAGTCAGGAAGGAATTTTTCCCCTGTGATGAGGCTACTGTCGTCTGCCTTACGAGGGGTTTTTTTTGCCTTCCTCTGGATCAACACAGGTTGAATTTGATGGACACCTGTCATTTCCAACCTTATAAACTAATAATTGGCCTAATACCCCCAAATAAATTAGAATTGTCCTTTTTCCCCAGCTAAGTAGGTATGGCCGCCATTCCCATTAGAGGATGCCATGATGCAATTACAAAGCCTCTGTGCGGCCAGGACAGTAGAAACCCCCCACAAGTGACCCCATTCTGGAAACTACACCCCATAAGGAATCTAAGAAGGGGGGCAGCGGGGATATGGCCCCCTGGTGATGGCCACATTTGGGACGTGAAAATGAAAAAAATTGTATTTTTTATTTTCTCGGCACATGTTCTACGTAAGTGCCCGTCACCAGTGGGGTCCATATGCTCACTGCACCCCTTGTTAGATTCCTTATGAGGTGTAGTTTCCAGAATGGGGTCACTTGTCGGGGGTTTCTACTGTCCTGGCAGCACAGGAGCTTTGTAATTGCGACATGGCCTCCATCCTCCATTCCAGCCTCTAAATGGCGCTCTGTCCCTTTGGTGACTTGCCCTGTGCCCATATGGCACATTATGTCCACATGTGGGGTATTTTCGTACTCAGGGGACACTACCCTACACGTTTTGTGTTCATTTTCTTTTTTAACCCCTTGTGGAAATGGAAAAAAATCAAGGCTAGACCAACATTTAGTGTAATTTTTGTAAAATTTTTACTCTAAATCATTAATCTTGTCATGTTTTTTCATTTTCACAAGGGGTTAAAAGATAAAAAAAACATTTAATGTGTAGAGCAATTTCCCCTGAGTACGGAAATACCCCACATGTGGACATAAAGCACCATGCGGGTGCAGGGTAAGCCTCCGAAGGGAAGAAGCGCCATTTGGTTTTTGAAGGCTGGATTTGGATGGAATGGATTTCGAGGGGCCATGTTGCATTCAAAAGGCCCCTGTGTTGCCAAGACAGTTGAAACCCCCCACAAGTGACCCCATTATGGAAACTGCACCCCTCAAGGAATGTAACAAGGGGTGTAGTGAGCATATGGACCCCACTGGTGACGGGCACAAATGTGGAACAATGTGGCGTGAAAATGAAATATTACATTTTTTACACTATAATGTTGGTTTAGCCTTGAATTTATCATTTTCACAAGGGGTTAAAAGAGAAAAAAACACACAATATGTGTAGAGCAATTTCCCCCGAGTCCGTAAATACCCCACATGTGGACATAAAGCGCCATGTGGGCGCAGGGCAAGCCTCCGAAGGGAAGGAGCGCCATTTGGATTTTGGAGGTTGGATTTGGCTAGAATGGATGATGAACGCCATGTCGCATTTACAGAGCCCTCGTGCTGCCAAAACACTGGAAACCCCCCACAAGTGACCCCATTCTGGAAACTGCACCCCTCAAGGAATCTAACAAGGGGTGCAGTGAGGATATGGACCCCTTGATGACGGGCACATTTGTGCCATGAAAGTGAAAAAATGAAATTTTTCCCTTTCACGTCACATTGTTCCACATTTGTGCCCGTCACCAGTGGGGTCCATATGCTCACTGCACCCCTTGTTAGATTCCTTGAGGGGTGTAGTTTCCAGAATGGAATCACTTGTGGGGGGTTTCCAGTGTCTTGGCAGCACGAGGGCTCTGTAAATGCGACATGGCCCTTGAAATCCTTTTCAGTGAAATTCAGCTTCCAAAAGCCAATTGGCGCTCCTTCCCTTTGGAGGCTCGTCCTGCGCCCCCTTGGCACTCTATCGCCACATGTGGGGTATTTCTGTACTCGGGAGAAACTGCGCTACACATTTTTTGTCTTTTTTTGCCTCTTATCCCTTTAAGAAAATGAAAAATTGAAGGCTAGAACAACGTTTTAGTGTAAAAAATAAATTTTTCTTTTTTCACGCCATATTGTTCGGAAAATCTGTGAAGCACCTGTGGGGTCCAGATGCTCACCGCACCCCTTGTTACATTCCTTGAGGGGTGTAGTTTTCTAAATGGTGTCCCTTTAGGGGTGTTTTTTAGGTTTTGACACCCCAGAGCCTCTGCCAACCTGAAGTGGTACAGTCAAAAATGACCAAATATAACGGAGGCGTTGAAATTCACTAGGCGCTCCCTTATATCTGAGGCTTGTGGTTGCGTCAAATAGCGCAATAGGGCCACATATGGGGTATTTCTATAAACTGCAGAAACGGGGCAATAATTATTGGGGTGCATTTCTCTGGTAATAGGTTTATAATTATGAAAAATATTGGATTACAATAAAATCTCTGCACAGAAAATTAAAATTTTCAAATTCCTTACACACTTAGCTTTTATTTCTGTGACTCCCCTAAAGGGTTAAAACACTTTCTGGATGTGCTTTTGCAGAGTTTGGGGGGTGCAGTTTCTGAAATGGGGTGCTTTGTGGGGCTTTCTAACATACAGGCCCCTCAAATACACTTTAACTAAACCTGAACAGGTCCCTAAAAATATCTGATTTTGAAATTTTACTGAAAATTTGGAAATTTGCTGCTAATGTTTTAAGCTTCCTATCGTCTAAAAAAAATGAAAGATAGTTTAATAAATGCCGCCAACATAAAGTAGACATGTTGCTAATGCTATTTAATATATAATTTATGTGGTATAACCACTTTCTGTATACGCAAAGAAGTTTCAAAGTTGGAAAAATGCATTTTTTCACATTTTTTCACATTATTTGGGTTTTTTTCATAAAGATTTGTTATGAGTGTCGACTCCAATTTACCAGAAATGTAAAGTACAATATGTCACGAGAAAACAATCTCAGAATCAGCCGGATAGGTAAAAGCATCCCGAAGTTATTAATGACTAAAGTGACACTGGTCATATTCATAAAATTTGTCTCTGTCATTAAGGCCATTTCAGGCTCTGTCCTTAAGGGGTTAAAAAAGATAAAAAATGTCACTAAAAACAATACTGGTTTATAGTATACTGGGTGAAGGAAAGAAGTTAAGGCACAAAAAGGTTTTTTATGACTTTGTCTTCCAAGGGCCCGTGTAAACCTGGAGCCCTTACTGTCATATTCTAATGCAACAGCATTTTATTTCTAATACTAAAAAAAAAAAAGAAAATTCTTTAGACAACTACAAAGTAGATGATTTCACATTTAAGGGAAACCAGTAGATTGCTGCATCTTGCCTAAATGTTTGCTATCAACAACACTGAAGAAATTGGAGGGTTTCTTTTTCTAATAATTCCCTTTGACTTTTTCTTGTTGATTCAATTCCTCACGGTTAAAATCAATTGCGCTGACTTAAAACAGCCTTGAGAGACCAATGCTTATGACAACCTGGCATAATCAGATGTAAAGGAAAGTGATAGAACATTTAAATGGCTCTCGGTTAGAATTGCACCCTGGACTATGCTGTTTTGTATTCAGCTTGGCACAATTATGTTTTTCTGTAATAGTACTCAATATTTCTGTGTCATGCAAAGTAATCCCAAAACAACAGTGTCGTTTTCATGTTTAGCATCAGAAATATATTCTGCCTTCATTTATGATCAGGGTATGATATTGATATATCTATCTATTCATCTGTCCTCCGGTTACTGCTATTTCCCTGCAGTAATCAAGTTGAATGCTTCATTACAAGGAAACAGATTGGAGAAGAAGGATGTTTACATGTTGTTGGAGGTTTATTTAAGAATGAATTGTCATTGTTAGCAATGGAATAATTAACAGAGGTCGGGAAATAAAAATGGTGTGCAAGACACAGGTGGTCAATGTAAGGAAGCTTGGTCCAAATAGTTATATACTGTAGGTAAACTGCAAAGTGTTATTAGTCACTGTTGGTGATGCTAAACAATGCAGATGGATAATGATTGTTGTGACTCAAGGGTGGACATGGACGCAAGAGGATACCTGAGAAAAGTATATGTGATTAATATACCAACAATTCAAAGTAGCACATTGTTGGGCATAAGTTTTATTCAGGTGTAAAAAAAAATATGCTGCAAAGTAAGATGCAGGGATACATCTAATTGGCACCAGAATTTTATGCTGCAGCCGGAAAATAACCCTAAACATCCAGTCAATGTCATTTAGATCTATCTACAGTATAGAGAAGAACAAGGAGTCCTGGAAGTGATGATATGGCCCCCACAGAGCCCTGATCTCAACTTCATCAAGTCTGTCTGGCATTACATGAAGAGACATGTTCTTAGTTCTCCATGATGTCTGGAACAACCTCCCTGCTGAGTTCCTTTAAAACTGTGTACAAGTAAGAACAGATGCTGTTCTGAAAGCAGAGGATGGTCACAACCTTGTAGTAGGACTTGTTACTTCTACATTGGTTGTATTTGAAATTACTTATGTCCTATCCACAGGATTGGGGGAATTGGAGGTCCAACCACTGGGACCCCCTTGATCTACAGAATGGGGCCCAATGCTCTATTCAGTCTCTTTTCCGCAAAAAAGAAAAAAAAACAGACATTGATGCCCCTTTGGACAGAGATCTCTGCCAGAAACGTGCTAGTAAAGCTTGCAGTTAATCACAGAGAAATAGAGCAATTATCTATAGAAGTTGTTACAAATTGGCCGCTGACCTAGACCTTGTCCACCTTGTTACGTGGCAAGAAACCAAGGGGTCAGGGTTCAATTGGGTTCAACTAGCTCTACAGGTCGATTCACCTCATGCACTCATGTTTTTTGCCCTGTTCGCAGGCTGCCACTCTTGCATAAATCAACACCTGATGACTTCAGTATCTTTTTTTCTGTCATACATTTAACCCACTGGCCGCTGCCAAACACAAAAAATTAAAGAACACACACGAAACTTTGCTATGTCAGGACGCACTCGCCACTTTCATACACATGACCCACCGGCTCCTGCCAGACACACAAACACAAAAGTTATAAGGGGGTTCCATAAACCCACACGGTAGAGTAAGCCACCCAGACAAAAAACATATGGTCACACACCGCACATGCAGTCTTTACTGAGATGACTAGATTTATTTAAGGGTACAAGATAAACCATGAAACTTTTAGGTTTAATGCATACAAATGTACAGTACTTGGTTACAAAAGATAGTTAACGTACAGAAGCGCCAAACAATTATAAAATCAAAAAGGATAAATAAGAAAGTTCTGATGCTTAGCAAAAGAGTCCCTCTTTCCTGGCGATTGGGCATAGAAAATGGTGCACAGATCAATTTGATTGGATCCCCAAATTTGTGACACGAAAATGTTACATAATTCTCATTTTTATCTCATTCCTTGAGAAGAAGCCTGTGTGGTCTTCTCACATCTCTGACTCAGCTTCTTTGGGCGGAGCTTCATTACATATGAGGCCTACCCCTCAGCCAACAAGGCAACACACCTGAAAATATCAAAAAGATACTTTACCAGGTGCCCTGGCAAACATAAAGGCCCCAGCCCTTCTTCATAAACCATATCTCACCTCACTGATCCCTGGCATCTCAGCTTCGTAGCTATGCAATTTATCTGAAGCAATTTATGGAGGATTCCATATTCTTGTCCAGGTTGTGATGGGGATTACCCCTTTTCGCTGATAATGGAGTTAGCAGGTCTGTCTTGAATGTGTCCTGAAGGTGTAATAAGCTTTTTAGAAGCTCCATGCTAATTGCCCCTTGTAGAGAGTAGTTGTTCCTCTCCACAAGGTGAAAAGGCGGCTGAATCCATCAGTAGCGTATTAGGTCTGTTTTGGGCAGTAGCTTGGGCCCATGGCCACTCAAACAGACTTACACTTTTAGTGGTGTATTGTCTGGGGTGGGGGGACCCAAGCTTGGTGAACAGCCTGGGGCCTATGGTACAGTTAATCCACCTCTGGACTCCATGCTAATATCATCAACCCATAAATTAGCCCTATCCAAAGCCAAAGGCTCTACAGAGGCCTAGACAAAACCACTACACCAATGCATGGAAAAAAAAGCAACTATACATACAGTACAAAATCACACCACATACTGTATGACATCACTTTAAACATTAGATGAATAAATAGAAGGATGTGCATATTCCTGACAGAAGTATCTATGCACTCTAAGCCTTGGCTACATTAGGATTCATACTGCTCTTTAGCAGAAATTAACATAGAATCAGTCAGGATAGAAAGCAGCCGCTGTGCTTGACAGATTCACCTACATAACTTTAAGACTGATTGATAGGAAACACATCTGTCCTTGAACTTTTACTCCAAGAGGCGCAAACCTTGATGACCTATATATTTATTCTGTCTCTATGCTGCTATATTACTTCAGACAAGAAAAATAGCTATAAACAAAATCAATTGCTATTTCCACCCTCTGAGATGCTTTCGCACCTTACAGCAGAATCTAATCACAGGATCTGCCCTCTTTGACCCTACAAGTAGAAGTGTTATACAAAGCCCAAGATCAGAATGAACAAACCAAGTCTTTTCACAAGGAAATGGTCAGATTGCTATCGATACACCTTGTATCTTCTTCTTTGCTCGATAGTTACGGCTTAATTTCCTGCAAAGCTGCATTATGCAAAGTTGCAGGAATGTGACGACTTTCATCAAGTGCTTTATGTCATATTGAAGCTGATTACCTATAAAATGATCATAGTTTCTAGCCATGTAAAATGAAGCCTGGCTGCCTTAGCAAGTGAACCTGTCAGAGACAGCATCTGTTCTAGGTCTGATTATTCAGAGTTTGCATAACTGAAGCAATATTAATAGTCTTTCAGGGTTAGAAAGAGATACAGGAAACAGCAGAGGTCAACTTGTTTATTCCCGACTTATTTTTATCATTGAATTGTTTTATGTTATAAATGAAACATGAGGGATGGACACCAAGCTGCAGTTTGCTATGAGCCGGTGATTGTACTCTAAAAAGAAGGCTGAAATGGTGCATGACCTAAAGGAAACAGAGCTTTGTAAAAATGCCCTTGAAATATATACAATAATGGCTTTAAAAACGGCCTAATCTCTTAGAATAACAGTGGAGATAACATCTATCTTTCACAGGGGGGTTTAGGCATTTGCCATCAATTAGAAGAAATGTTTGACTATGACACTAATTTATTGATAAGAAATGTTAAAGAAAACCACATTGTTCAGTCATTGTAAGTTCAAGTGAATGCACGTGGGGCTCATATCAGGTATTTGAGAAATGTTTTAACCTTAATGTGTAATGTAAAGATATATATCCTCATAAACAGATAATGTGTCACCAGTCTATAGGGAACTGCTGTTGTTTTATGTAGCCTTGAAGCCCATGTTCAAGGCTTCTTACCAGCCAGAGCCCTGCTGTACTTTTGAGGGGTAAGATTCCTAAAACACATGTCTACAGCTGGGTGATTCCTCCTTCTGGGAGCGAGGCAGGCTTATTTTATAACTGCCAATCATGTCCTAAAGGGAACCTGTCACCCCCCGTGCCGGAGTGACAGGCTCCCGACCCCCCATTAGAGCCCCCTATACTCACCTAATCCCGCCGGGTCCCACTTCTGGAGGTGGTCGGGTGATGAAGATCTCAGCCGCTGCAGCCCGGAGCACGCGCTGAGAGATGAATCCAACGCTCATAGAGAATGACGGAGCGCTGAACTCTCCTGTCATTCTCTATGGGTGTTGGACTCATCTCTCAGCACGCGCGCCGGGCTGCAGCGGCTGAGATCTTCATCACCCGACCACCTCCAGAAGCGGGACCCGGCGGGATTAGGTAAGTATAGGGGGCTCTAACGGGGGTCGGGAGCCTGTCATCCCGGCACGGGGGGTGACAGGTTCCCTTTAAGTAGAGATGATCGAACAGCGGAAAATCTTAGGTTCTATCGAACTCGAACCTTGCCGAACCTATCACATTTAATACCCAATCCGTGGGGAAGGAGGAGACAGCCCGGGTACCGCCTGGAATTCCGGGATACAGCATATTACATGGGCTGAATCCCGGAATTCCAGACAATACTAAGGCTGTCTCCTCCTTCCCCACGGACCGGGAAGGCATCAGGAATCAAATGCGGAAGGTTTGGCAAGGTTCCAGCTCGATAGAACCTAAGATTTTCTGCTGTTCGATCATCTCTAGTCTTAAAGGGGTAGTCCACCCAAAAAAATTTTCTTTCAAATCAACTGGTGCCATAAAGTGCCAGAGATTTGTAATTCACTTCTATTAAAAAATCTTAAGTCTTCCAGTACTTATTAGCTGCTGTATGTCCAGCAGGAAGTAGTGTTTTCTTTCCTGTCTGACCCAGTGCTCTCTGTTGCCTCCTTTGTCCATGTCAGGAACTGTCCAAAGCAGGAGCAAATCCCCATAGAAAACCCCTCCTGCTCTCCAGACTGGAAATAATACAACTTCCTGTTGGGCATACAGCAGCTGATAAGTACTGGAAGGCTTGAGATTTTTTAATAGAAGTAAATTACAAATCTCTGTCACTTCATGGCAGCAGTTGATTTGAAAGAAAACATTTTTGGGTGGACTACCCCTTTAAGGCCCTTTAAAGGGGTTATCCAGCGCTACAAAAACATGACCACTTTTCCCCCTACTGTTGTTTCCAGTTCAGGTGCGGTTTGCAATTAAGCTCCATTTACTTAGATGGAACTGAGTTTCATAACCCCACACAAACTGGAGACAACAGTAGGGGGAAAGTGGCCATGTTTTTGTAGTGCTGGATAACCCCTTTAAGGTGAATCTACCACAAGAAGGTAAAAAGTCTTCACAAAACATTGCACTATATCTTTTCACAAAGGATGTATTCCCACAACATTCACATGCTTCTCTTAATAAGTATTAATTGGGGAAAAAAATTTCACACAATCTTGTGTAATGTTATTTTAATAACTACTTGGCAGGACAACTCTTTTCCATGCTAATAGCAGGCTCTGTGTTTTTGTCACATGGCAAAATAAATTTAATAACCTTGTTGTCAAATTCTGTAAATCTCACAAAAAATCCCTAACAAGGTCTTATCACCACAAAAAAAAAAATTCTTCCACAGCAGAAAATCAATAAACATATTCTAAGAATCCAGAAATATCCAGTATCAACCAAAATGGAAGTATGGACAACCGCTCTATTAAGAATAGTCAGTAGTGATATTGGCATCTAGGCAGTTACTGTAAGTGCAATGTCATAGGGAGACTATTAGCATGTACAAAAAAATAAACTTTTCAAAACATTCTTACTTTAAAAAAAAATAAAAATTCATCCAAGAGCCATAGTTTCTGAATTTTTTTCATCCACATTTTAGTGCTTGTTTTTTGCGGGACAAGTTTTTGTTTTTTAATGGCACCATATTGAGGTTAATGTAACTTATTGTTTATCGTTTATCAACCCTTTCTGAGGGTCAGTACAGTTTCAAAATACATTTAGTAGCGTTAGTAAATATGTACATGCAGCTTGTATTGATATTATTTTTGGTTACATATGACTTTTTAATCATTTTCTGTGTAACAAAAATAATGACAGGAAAAAAAGGTTATGGCACAAGAAGGCAAAAATGCTGTTGCCAAAAAGAGCTTGAACAGGTATTTCCATCTCCTAAATGTGGCTGCTATTTGCAGCCACCATAGGTGGTACCCCCTTGAAAGATAGATATTTATGTCTGTTTATGTAACTGTCATCTGAACTCCCACAATGCAATACTCTGTGACAAGAATAGAATTGGAAACTTTAGCTTTCAATACAAATAATAAGAATAAGAACCTATCAGCGCAATATAGCAAAGAAGAATATATTTAGATACTCCATGTAGTAGGGTTACACTGTGCATTGATGGTAAACTTTCAAAAGTGAAGTTCTCCTTTAAGCTACTCAGTTAAAATAGTAATTTAGTACACTTTATACCTCAAATATAGGGGGATTATGCTCTGATATTTGTCCTACGGCAGCTTAGTAGGTTTTGCCTGTCAGTTCACATTACTCTGAGTAATATGGTGCGAATGTGGATAATACACAATGGCTGGCTCGCTAATACATGAAACCATGAAATCACATGTGATGGAGATCCATGGATCTAAATGAATGATCTTAATCCCATCATTAATACCAGGTTATCAATGCTTGGGAGTCCGGATGAGACCAATACATCACCATATGGCAGTATGTATCCTGCATATCATTCTGTATGCTTTATCTAAAAACAATGTCCTATACTTAAGAATAAGTAAATCTTCAGTAGTTGATACCTTTTCATGTCTAATCAAAGGGTTGATGAGAATTAGCAAGCTTTCAAGATTAGCGAGGTTTCTTCAGCAGGCATGGTTTACCAAGCTATTAAAAGGCACATATTTATACATATTTGAATAGTGAGGTAAATGAGACAAGTGATAAAAAGTAAAACCACCAATATGAGCAGTGAGAGGAACTGGATATTTAATAACTAAAACAGTTCATAGATAATGCATGCAACTGTTTTATTGTCCTCTGATTGAGATCTGGTTAATGGTTGTAATGCTCCAATGAGGCTTGAGGGGCAAATTCCTTCCGTGATGTAGAATTACATAAATTTATGTGACACATGTATTCTTGATCTGACTGTGTCAAGGGTTGTTAGCTTGAATTCCCAGATTCGAAATCTTCTTTAAATACCAACATATGACTGAGGTGCAGTGGCTAGGTCTACAAATAGGTAGATATGTCCTTTGCTCTTTTATGGTGTGCCAATTAGTAGAGTCCATCCGAACCCGAATGTTCGGTATTTGATTAGCTGGGGCTGCTGAACTTGGATAAAGCTCTAAGGTTGTCTGGAAAACATGGATACAGCCAATGACTATATTCATGATTTCCACATAGCCTTAGGGCTTTATCCAACTTCAGCAGCCACCGCTAATCAAATGCCGAAAGTTCCGGTTCGGATCGACTCGAGCATGCTCGAGGTTCGCTCATCTCTACCAATTAAAATTAAAGGGGTATTTCACTCAAACATAGCTGCCCATGATGAGACATGTTATTATCTATTCAGTCTCATTCCCCAGTTCTCCGCTGCTGCTTTTTGCTGAATGCACAAAAAAAATGTGTGACCCTTTCTCTCTGTCTCCTCCTTCTCCCCCCTTCCTTCTGAGACATCTCATGTAAATAAGTCCCTGACTGGCTTTATTAGCAACATTGTAGCTTCTTTGTAATTCCGGGAGATAATCACAGTGAGTTCATCAGCAACTTGACCTCAGAATAACCCTCCCAGCATTACAAAAAAGCTGCAATGTTGCAGACTCAGCCTGCTAGGAACTTGTTTACATCAGCTGTCTCAGAAGGGAGGAGGGAGGAGGGGAGACCGAGAGAAAAGCTCACATACAGATTTTTGTGTCTTCAACAGAATGCAGCAGCTTAAAACAGTAGTAAGGAGACTGAATAGATAATAACTATGGAATAATAAGTATGGAATAAATTGTTAGTCTCAGTATGAGCATCAAAATATACAAAAATTATGTTTGAGGAGAATTTCCCTTTAACTCTTATTCTAAGCTTCTTCTCTGTTTTACATACATCAAGATCCTTACTAGAATATTTGGAGAACAAAAATGAGCAGACCAACTTTAGTGTTATGCAGGTAAAGATACAGAAGTAACTGATGGCATAAAGTACCACACTTTGGACCTGTGGGTTTCAATAGCCACTTGGCCGGAGATTTATTGTGAGTGCTGACATCACTTCTGGTGATTGAGGATCTAACTGACCAAATTAAGAATAAGTTAGCAGGTCAAGGTCAAGACTCTAAGCGATATAAACAAATTTGCTACCCGAATTGCCATGCCTTTCCAGGAGTGTTCTAAGGAGGTCCCACGTGTCAGAATACCTGTTGGCACTTTCTTTTCAAAAGTCCCTGCAGTTTTCAACTTTTTCTGCCTTAAAAAAAACGATGCACCTTGAACGCATTAAACATGAGCGGCAATATCGGCAAGCAGAGAACATGTATCTCTATTGTTGGGGCAAGGCTCACTGTGTAAGCAATTCTCTTCTGATGCAGAGAAACTCTAGTAGAGGGTTAAAAAGCTAACAAGGAGGGCAAAGTTTGGTATGAAGTGGAATTTATGAGCTGCTAAGATTTGATAGGTGACTATGTAATTATGTAGTTCATAGGATGTCAGCAACATAGGGCAGATTATTTTATTTTCTACAAAAGAGAATGAATCCTATGAATGGTAGATTGGAAATGGTCAGATTGGGAATAATGTGTTACAAGGGCTCAAAAATAAAATTACACTGACACAACTTTGCTGGTATGTTAATTAGTGGTGATTCACTATCCAAAAATTAAAATACCACTGTACTTCTTGAAGCAAATGTATTCTCAGTTTTCCATTTTTCTACTGGCTAACATGGTAAAAAGATTAAAATTTAGTAAATCCTTGTCGAATGGTTATACAGCAATAAAAACTGGGTCATTTGGTCAAGTAAATTTACAAAATCCTAATGAAGCCAACAAAAACGAACACATTACCACTGGTGGTTTATATTGGTCACATGAAGATGTATGTAATCATGTGCATGATTTAGAGCAATACATTCTAGAAGTCATGCGTTTGCTTCAATTTGCAAGGATAAATATATGTTACTTGGCATATATTCAAAAATCACATTACAACCCATATAACATGATGAATATTTAATAATTGTATCTCTAATGTCCATGGAGTAGCTTGTCACATCTGTCAAAACTACTAAATTTTTCTATTACAGGTCTGGGATTTATTGTGAGTGGTGACATCACTAGGAGGAGCTGCTGTACTCTTCACTAAAAGGACAATTTAAAACTTTTACCTGCGGCTAAGACACCACGTTAATTATTTAACCAGATTCAGTTTATGTTTTACCCTTAGGCTACTTTCACATATAGCGGTCATTAAGAGACATTGAAAAAAATTTAATATGAACATTGCATTGCTTCTAGGGGACAATACTTCTATATATACTGGGGCAGATTTACTTATGCCGTGCTGTGGCTGTGTGATGTTATACAGCAGATGGGCTTGGTGTTTTCTGTCTCACTTGTCACAGTGGCCAGGAATGGTGATACCCTCTCCCGGACACACGGCACTGGTACTTCAAAGGGGAGAACAGGATGTAGGTGCAGGTGTGACAACACAAAAATAGAACCAGCACTTAACCAAGAGTAACTGGGGAAAACTTCAGCACAATACAAAATAATAAGCTAGAATAATTGACAGGTACAGGTGAGTGTAGTGTAGGAGAGTGAAGAGATTTAAGGACTATCTTGGGGGCCTTTTCCTATGTAGAACTTTACTCTGTTGGGATTAGTGCAGAACAGAGTGTAGAAGAAGAATACTCGTACTCACGTATAGATATCTAAGTATCTGACTGCCTTCTGCCCAACCAGATCAGAGAGTGCCAGGTTGGGTTATATGAACCCCAAGCCTTTACAACTGGGTATAGAAGACTTCTCAAGCCCTCTAGGATAGCCGTGCATAGGACAGTAAGATACTTCAGTTTTCCTGTTCTTTGTCTTACTGGGGATCAGTTCATTGCTGTGGTAACTGTCCTGAGAATAAGGGAGAAAGATCCCTGGTGTGGACAAGGTATATCCTAGAAGACAGTTACCCCTCCTGTGGGTTTAGCAGTGCATTCTGCAAAAATTTCTCATAAGAAAAAATCCTTAGTTCCTCCAACACAACCAACTAAAGACTTCCCACAAGGGACTAACTGTCCTTAAAAAGGGGTGACCGGGTCTAATCTCCCATTGGTGGGGCTATACAGGAAAGAGGAGAGAGGAGAAGTGTAGTTGGCTGAGAGACATGTGTGTGGTACCTGCACCTGTAATTGGACAATAACAGTGGACAACCAACATAGCAAGTTAACCCATTCCCTTCAATTGTCACTCCCAAAAACATTTAACTTGTCATAGACAAAAGTTTTGATTAGTCAGGGTCTTAGAGCTCAGACCCCCACTGATCACTGGATGTAGCTAGGAGAATTGCACCCTAAACGTGTTCTCTCAGTTCTGTCTGCACAATCAAGACGAATCTCAGTAGAAAATCTATAGGACCATCTCTAGCACGGAAAAGGCAGATGAGAGAGCTCAGCCTCATACTTCCTCTTTGTATCAGTAATCTGTGGTGGTCTTTTTGTAGTGACAGGTACATGACATCTTAGGATTCATCATTCTGCTGGACTCTATTACCTCTTTAATGTTCTTCTTTTCAAAACCCATTTGAAAATTAAGCGCCAGACTGCTTTTTGAGGCCGCAAATTATCCTGCCATTTTGGCGTAAAATCAGGCTTCTCCTCAAGATGATCTATACTGTACTTCAGAATGAAACATGTCTGCAACTATATGAGAGCTAAAATTAATTACCTGCTTGATTGCTTTCACATTATAAGGATCCAATGGGGCATTTTTTTATAAAACTAGATTTAGCTTATAACTGTAGTGCTATTATAAAGTATAGATATTCATGACCAAGGTATTCTACTTCTTATCCCCCAATATCTCTTTTCCACCTTCTCTTGTATTAAAAGAGGCTTGGACTAATAGAACATGGACATTATATAGAAACATAAAAGGCCACTTGGTCCATCTAGTCTGCCCTTTAAGTATTCCCTTCTTATTATCTTAGGGTCCTATTCCGCGGGCCGAGCAGGGCCCAATCAATGATGTAAACAGGCGCAGATCTGCTAGATCGGCGTTCGTTTACTGGACCTATTCCACGGCCCGACAATGGTTAGTGAGGGCTGCAGGGACATCGTTACCAATGTTCTTGCAGCTCTTGTTTCATACATTACCTGTCCAGGTGCAGGTCTTCTCCTTCTCCCGATCCCGCACGGCAGCATCAGCTTCGGAGCGGCCTGACTGAACTGACAGAACGCTCAGCCAATCATTGGCTGTAGCGGTCCTGGCCAGTGATTGGCTGAGTGCTCTGTCAGCTCAGACAGGCCGCTCCGAAGCAGCTGCTGCTGCCGCGCGGGATTAGGAGAAGGAGAAGACCTGCACCTGGACAGGTAATGTATGATGTTTGTGAAATCGTCAGTCGCCCGCTGCGCCTGCTATTCCACGTAGCGATGCGCGGGTGGCAACCAATGATTTTAGGTTTGAACATAAATGAACGATCAGCCAATGACACGATCATCGGCTGATCGTTCTCTCTATTCCACAGAGCGATAATTGGCCAAATCGGGCCGATTAAGCCGATTATCACTCTGTAGAATGGGCGCCTTAGGATAGATATATGTTAAAGGGGTTGTCTAGCAAAAAACTTTTTCTTTCAAATCAGCTGGTATCAGAAAGTTATATAGATTTGTAATTTACTACTATTAAAAAATCTCAAGTCTTCCCATAGTTATTAGCTCCTGTATGTCATGCAGGAAATGTTTTATTTTCAGCCTGAACTGTCCAGAGCAGGAGAGGTTTTCTATGGGGATTCATAGAAAATCAAGACAGAGTTCCTGCCTCGGCCAGAGATGTCAGCAGAGAGCACTGTGTCAGACTGAAAATAAAACAACACTTCCTGCAGGACATACAGCAGCTAATAAGTATGGGAAGACTTGATATTTTTTAATAGAAGTAAATTACAAATCTATATAAATTTCTGATGTCAGTTGATTTGAAAGAAAAAGTTTTTCGCTGGACAGCCCCTTCCAGGCAGGTTTACATTCTGTTATTGAAGATTTACCAACCACATCTGCTGAAAATTTGTTCCAAGCTTCTACTACTCTTTTAGTAAAATAATATTTTCTCACGTTGCTTCTGATCTTTCCCTCACTAACCTCTCACTGTGTCCTCTTGTTCTTGATTTCAGTTTCTTTCTAAAAACACTTCCATCCTGACCCTTTTTTTGTCATGTAACATACTTAAAGGTTTTGATCATGTCCCCCCTTTCTCTTCTTTCTTCCAGATTAAACAGGGTATTACCACTGTATAAATTATTTCCTTATCTGAAATGTGCTTTTCAGTTCTGTCCACAGGATGCCCAGAACTACAAAATAGTAAATAAGAAAAAAAAAAAAAATTGGCAACTTATCTGATAAAAAAAAAACATAAAGGATCTTATAGACATGTTATACAGGATGATTATAGCTGAACAGGCTATTTATTGCTCAGTGTTAGGGTATGTTCACACTGAGCAAATGGGGCGGAATTCCGCAGCGGAACTCTCGGCCTCGGAATTCTGCCTGCTTCAGTGTCAGACCGCATCTCTATGGGAGGGCTTGCGCGCCTCAGCTCTCCTCAAGAAATTGACATGTCAATTCTTTGAGCAGAGAGCGGAGGCGCGCAAGCCCTCCCATAGAGATGCGGTCTGACACTGAAGCAGGCAGAATTCCGAGGCCGAGAGTTCCGCTGCAGAATTCCGCCCCATTTGCTCAGTGTGAACATACCCTTAGGCGCTTCTTACACAGTGCAGTTTTGTTATTTATTTATTTTAGCAGTTTTTGCAGCAGCTTTGAAGCCTTAACCAAGTGTGGATGAATTGATAATATAAAGAACATATGCTACTTATAGTCACACTGCTGGTGTGGAATGGAGTAAGAAAAAAAGAGAGTAGCAGCATCTGTTCTGTATATTATCTATTCACTATGGTCCACACCTGTTTTTGGCTTCAAAACTGCTGCAAAAAATGCAACAAAAAATGGAGCAAAATTGCTCAGTGTAAAAGAAGCCTTAAAGGGGAACTCCAAGTAGCCTTTTTAAGGAAATAAAAACATGATATGAGTGGGGCTTTGGATGCCTTTTGCTATAAAACTATTGGCTACACAGGTAAACAAAGGACAAACTGGGAAAAGGTGTTTCTGACAATTACCTTTTACTACAATTTTTGGTGCTATATATTCCATCAAATAGTCCACTCTTGATAGACAAGATAGTCAAGTTACAAATTATGGATAGCTTAGTCAACAATGGTATCTCAGCTTTTTATCACAAGTTGTATTTATTGAAGGTTTATTGAATTAAGATAACACTTAGATATCATATGCTACATTGTGAGACAACCGGGGATTGATACATAAGCAGGATAGATACTTATCACTTAACTAGGATCGCTTGCATTACCAAACATGAAAGCTTTTACTTGATTCTGTTGAATTTTCCTTTTTGTTCCAGCAGATTGTATTTCTGCTCAGATGTACTAATTATTGTTCTATCTCTATCAATTTAGCTAACGATTAGAGCCTAATTAGGTGATACAAAAGGGAAAAAGCATTGATTAGATTTAGTGATACGTTGGGGAGGTTATTGTTTCTCAAGGAAGTGTTTCATTTATTGTGTTACGTTGTGTATTACAATATTCTACCACTTTTTATTCTGAAATATAGAACTGGACAGCTTCACTGCAAAGTAAATAAGAATACAAAATATACAAGACTGACCTCAGCTCCCGAAACCATTTGTTCACTTGTATTCTTTACATACTAGACAATATACCCATTATCTACCGATTTGTGCCTTGGATTAAAATTGTTATCAAGGATTAGAAAAAACACAGCTACTTTCCCAAACAGCACCACCCCTGTCCTCAGGTTAAGTGTGCTATTACAATTCAGTGGCATTCACTTTGATGGAACAGAACTACGACATCACGCCCAAGAGTAGTGCTTGACAAAGATCTCATTGAGAAGATTGAAACGTTGCATACTGGGTGAATAAACTAAACCACTTTTGTTCACTTAAAGAGGACCTGTCACCCCCCGTGCCGGGGTGACAGGCTCCCGACCCCCCGTTACAGCCCCCTATACTCACGTGATCCCACCGGGTCCCGCTTCCTGAGCCGGTCGGGTCACGCTTCCTGAGCCGGTCAGGTCACGGAGATATCAGCGCCCGAAGCCCGGCGCGCGCTGACAGCAGAGTCCGATGCCCATAGAGAATGAATGGGGAGTCCGATGTTCCGTCATTCTCTATGGGCATCTGACTCGCACTCGGGCGCTGATATCTCCGTGACCCAAACGGCTCAGGAAGCGGGACCCGGCGGGATCACGTGAGTATAGGGGGCTCTAACGGAGGTCGGGAGCCTGTCACCCCGGCATGGGGGGTGACAGGTCTCCTTTAAGGCTGGGTTCACACTACGTATATTTCAGTGAGTATTGTGGTCCTCATATTGCAACCAAAACCAGGAGTGGATTAAAAACACAGAAAGGATCTGTTCACACAATGTTGAAATTGAGTGGATGGCCGCCATATAACAGTAAATAACTTCCATTATTTCAATATAACAGCCGTTGTTTTAAAATAACAGCAAATATTTGCCATTAAATGGCGGCCATCCACTCAATTTCAACATTGTGTGAACAGAGCCTTTCTGTGTTTTCAATCCACTCCTGGTTTTGGTTGCAATATGAGGACCACAATACTGACTGAAATATATGTAGTGTGAACCCAGCCTCATTCTGGAGTGCCGCCTTTTCTCTATTTTCTACACCCAAGAGTAGTGGTGTTTCTGAAAGAAAGTGGCCATGATTTTTTAAGTGTTGATAACACCTTTAAGGCTCCTGTTATAAGTGCTGACCAGTACCCAATAGGAGTGCCAATCAAGTAATTCTGCATTTGTTAAAAGAAACCTTTAAATGGCCATATTATAAACCCCCTAGAGGTCATTGATGCACGGATGTCTAGGCTACACTAAAGCAATGTTGCTCCTCACCTTCTCCTCACATTGCTGATGATAATCTCCATAGACTTACTTTAGAATCCAATTCCCGCAGCAAGTTGGGAGAGCAGTGCTGAGTTGAGTGCTTCTCCCAGCTAATTCTAGCAATCTGTGGGGGTCTGAAACCCACGTTGGTGTGACGTCAAATGTTTTTTAAAGCGTCAGTAACACTTTAAAGAAAAAATAACTTTTTCCTATATTTTTAGAACAGCTGTTATAATTTAGCGTTGGTTTATCTTTATTATTTTATTTTTAACCTAATCTGTGTCTTAATTTAACCTTCTATGAAAATTCCACAGTAACAATTGCACAGTATGATTCATTGTGTGAAATCCTTTCGGTCTGTATAATTCTGTTCATTTGACAAACACGTATTTTGTTGCATTTTTTACTGTTGATGTTTACACGGATCACAGATAATATTGGATGTATTTGAGACCAGATTCAGCCCAAGGTTCTATGACAAATGATTGACTGGTATGTTCAGCAATTGTAGAATCTTTGTTATTGCTGAAATATTCTAAACATCATATTCCAGTTTATAAGGTGAAGCTTTGTTTTCAAAGTGCCACTTGAGGCTCTTAATATTGCAGAACTGAGCTTCAAAGACTCAACCTCCAGGCTACAAGTGTGCAAGCCCTTTGCTTGAAGGATGTAAAAGAGATGCTTCAAAGATGTCATGTCAGTCTTCAAATATGCAACCACAGAACTTCAAAAGTTGGAGACCACATGGTGTGGCTCTAAGGTGTAGTACCAATATCATCTGATACATTTTCTGCTCTTCAAAGGAGCTGCCCAGATTGCCCAAATTACTATAAGTCAATGAAGAATCTTGTATTTGACCTACTTTTCGTTGCGTCTAACTTCCTATTATACAGGCCTCTAAATAGGCTGGCTAATTTTTAAGTGGTAACACAGGGCAAGAACAAGTGCAGATAAATGTTGCTTTTTGTTATTTTTTAGTGCAGCCCAGGCCATATTACAAAAAATCCCCCCTGCCCTGAAAAGCCCTCTAAGGCACATGACCTTCTTTATTACTTTTCACTCCTAAGATTACACAAATGGCATGGGGAGGACTAGATTAGCAAACACAGGGGTTGTGAAGGGAGCAGAAGACAACTCATGCTGTCTGCTCTCGGGTTTTAACTTCCATGTAAGTTTCCACATCATGAAGGGGTTGTAAGTCTCAATCATCTCAATCAAATGGTTTTATTCAGCAAGGAAAAATAAGTAGCATGGAAACAGTTATTAAAATTAATAGGAGCTTTGAAAAAAAAAATTGGAAATAGAGATGAAAATACTCATCACAAGGAGAACTAAAATCAGCATTGGCAGTTTCTGTGCAGGTAATTTCCACATTGACCTTGTCTGTGGAAACGTGTGCATAAACTGGCCATACACCTTTAATAACTGATGGTCTATCCTCCTCATACATAGAAATATCCATGGGGAGGGGTAATCCGCAGCCAGGGAGTACTGGCTGCAGTTTATCTCTCCCTGAATTGTTATTTGTCGTCTTCGACATCTTTTGTCGGTGGTCGTACAGAAGAGCCCCAGTCACCTTAGATTAATGTTCAAACCTGCCGCGAGCTGACAAAAGGGGACCTTTAGAGTGTCATGCAAAGAATTAGTCAGTGTATCAATACATACAAATAAACACAAATGCACTAGATTTCTACAAAAACATTGCAAATAAGCATATTGTTGTATCGATTCAAAGCAAATCCAATCTGCACCATCAAATCTGCTGCAGATCCTGTACGTGTGAACGCACCCTTTTAGGGTACAAACACACACAACAGATCAGCAAAGGATTTCTCGCTGCTAATTCGCAGCCCCTTTAACCCCCGCCGGCCGAAGAAATCCGCAGCAGATCTGTCGTATGTGTTTGTACCCTTTAGGGTATGTTCACATCTCATTTTTCTCCACACGTCGGGCTACACGTCAAGAATCAGTGAAAAAAAGAATGCGAAAGTGCAGCCCGACGTGCAGCCGCCGGCCACATTAACTTTAATGAGCAGGACGTAGTCATTATGTGACTGTGTTCTGCTCATTTGCGGGACATACACTTCTTTTGTGCAGGACTCAAAAGCATAGTCGACCACGCTTTTGAGTCCTGTACAAAAGCAGTGTACGTCCGGAAAATGAGCAGAACACAGTCACATAATGACTTCGTCCTGGTCATTAAAGTCAATGTGGCCGTCGGCCGCATGTCAGGCTGCACGTCCACATCCTTTTTTCACTGATTCCTGACGTGTAGCCCGGTGTGTGGAGAAAAACGAGATGTGAACATACCCTAAGGGGTTTTCTGGACAAAACTAATGATGACCTATCCCCAACGTAGGCTACCAATATATCACCCATGCAATGTCCAATAGCAGCACAATGTTGCCACAACATCAGCAATGATGATCCATGTATACGACACTCCCCTGCATGTTTCTTAAGGTTTACTTCCAAGAAGCGGTTAATAGGAATTGAGCACTAGTGAGCTGAGGGATTCAGCCAGCTTCTGCTCCCTGGGCAACCCCTTTAATTTATAGTAACTACTTTAAAATTAGAAATTGCATATAAATGTCCAGAAATACACTGATGTAATTATTGTTATATCTCTTTTTATACCAATTAACATAAAATATTGTTATAGACAGGTTGCTATGGTGTTTCAGCTACATGTAATAAACTTTATTTATTTTATTCATTAAATTTTTTTTATATTTTTAACAAGACAAATGTTTGGGATGACATCAGATGTTTTCCATATCACAAACAGCAAACAATTTGTTATCCTGCTTCATTAATCTTCCATTTTAAGCGATGCGTTATTGATGAACCTTGAAAAATAAACAAGTAAAGGAACATTTCTTTCTGGCATTTTTCAGTGATGCAATGGACAAATTACATTATAAGCACATCAGAAATCACAGAGGAGTTCCATAACAACACCCCCGTAGGGCTACAGACCATGTGCTTTTTTTTTTATTTTAAGGCCATAAAAATTCTCAGTAACTTCTAATACAGACGTGTCAACCTCAGGCCCTCAAGCTGTTACAAAACTACAATTCCCATCATGCCTGGACAGCCAAAGCTTTAGTTTTGGCTGTCCAGGCATGATGGGAATTGTAGTTCTGAAACAGCTGGAGGGCCTGAGTTTGACACCCCTGTTCTAATATAACCCCCCCTCCCCAATCAGGTGGATGTCACCAGGTAGATTGTTGCCTTAGTAGGTAGGTAAGCCTTCCGTTAGGTAAAAGTACAGCAGAAATGTCTTTGTCCTCTTCTCCAGATCTGTGCCTCCACACAATCCTGAGCTCTACAGGCAGTTCTTTCACCTCTTTTACCACATTCAGACGGCCTGACTGTTTTAAGGTATGTAAACATCTTTCCAGAGCAACTTTTTTTTTTTGCAAGCTTCATCATAAAAAAAAAAAAAAAAGGTGAAAAGGTGAAAGAATCTGAAGAAATTCTGTTGCAGTGTGTACAAAAAGTTACCAAAATTCACAGTTTCTAAGCTTCATTCATGTATAATTAAATACTCCCTAATGAATAAATACAATGCGCACATTCCAGTTATCACTGGAGTTTGTGTTGGAAACTAGCTTTGAGTTTTCATTGTGAAGTTGTAAAGAGTAAATTACAGGAAACTACTCCTATTTCCTACTTCCTAAGTTATTCATAGTTGACAGCTATCCTGAAAAAGAAACACAAAAAAGCTTTTCTTGAAGAACTTTAATGCCATAATTTGTGTTTAAGGCCTCAAAGTACAGGTGTAGAGATAAGTGAACCGCCCGTCTAAGCGAAGTGAAGTGCTTCGTTTCATCGGCAAGAATCTTATCAGCCATCCTCCTGTCTGTTAAAAATTCTTTCTGCGAGTGGATCCAGTTTTTCCAGCACTTGGGAAGGAGCGGCTGATAAGCCACTTGGTGATCAAACAAAGCGATTTGCTTCATTTAGACAGACGATTCCTTCATATCTATACAGGTACTATAGTGGATTGTGTAGCACAACACACAGCAGAGAATTTACATTTTCTTTAAATGTATTATCCTATACTAAGAACAGTGCAGGGTGTCACTACTTATTGTACATTTTCTAGTGCAACCCCCCCCCCCCCCCCCCCCCCCCATCTTGGTGTCCTCGCCCTTCCTGACACATCCATTGTTTAAAAAATGTGTACACTTCCAGGACCTTTTAAAAAAAAACTATACATACCTACCCCTAGTCCCCCACAACTTGAGTTTAGCTCTTTCTGGTACTCTGATTTCCTGTCTAAATTATGCACCTAAAAAAGCACTCAGAAAATGTTACCTTCATCTGGGCAGAAAAATCCCCCAAGAATAGCTCAGGAAATGCTGTCAAGGGTAAAACTCCAGAAAAATTATCGTTAAAGGGGTATTCTTATTTCCTCTGATTTTGAGAATCCATTACCTATGATTCTTTGTAGGACACCAAATGAGAGACAATAATACTGTTATATATTGTTCCCTGTTTTTAATGTTATGGTCATCTGATAGAGGACAGGGTGGGAAATAGGCCAAGCACACAATTTTATCTGTTCCCCACTGACCTTATGGCATGGGACTGACCTTGTGTACCCATATGCTACATATGATGACTGCCTCCCATATGGTCACACTTCAGAATCAGTCTGAATTTGTGTATAGTATTTATGATTCTTACAGTATTTTTATCTTTCTCCGTCCACCATCTTTTGTAATTCCCTTGTCTTTCAATCTAAAAATCTAGAAAAAAAAAACATAATAGAAAGACTTGAGCAATACTTATACCACTGGGGGGACAGATGCTCAAAAAATATCTACCTGTGCTTGTCTTCCTGCTGCTGGTTCACAAATATGTATGAGTATGTATGAGCTGTTAAGTGAGCAGCATGAAAATAAAAGCAGTATCTGTAACTTGTAAGGCAGCCATAGATACTATATATATGATAGTGTGCTATACATGATATGCAGTTATAGATGGAAATCCACGGCACACACCAAACTAAAATGTTCACTTTTGTTTTTAGCTACACAGCAGGTAGAAGTAGGAGGATAGCATCTCAGCATTCTGGCCCAGAGCTTCAGGTACCAGCTCACTTTATGACATGTAAATTAAACTTCATTGTTTATGCAGTTATATGTCTATGTACATAATATTTTATTGGCTAAACAGTCCTAATCATTAGATTTAGGGAACATTTATACTCTTTTAGATCAGGAAAAGGTGCACTGTACCTAATTAAACATGTGAACGAATCTTGCAATGGCAATCCAACAACAGAAGCAAAATAGATTATGAGGGGTAGTGTGGCCAAGACCACTTTTTTGGTAATGCCCAGGGAGGGGTGGGTTAAAAAAAAAAAACTTACCTCTCTGGCTCCCACTCTGGCACCTGCACTCCGGACCGCCGGTTTGTGGCCCCTTCCTGGAAGCTCCTAGGTCCTAAGAAGTGATGTAGCAGGCCCGTCCAGCCATTCAGCAGGTGTAGTTGTGTTCTGGCGGGCATGTTATGTCTCAAGACCAGGAGCTGGCAGCCCACCAGGGGATCGGAGTTGGGAGTGCCAGTGCTGGAGCTGGGGAGGTAAGTGGATGTTATTTTCTTTCACTTCCCAGGCATTACCAAAAAATTGGTCCTGGTCAAAGTACCCCTTTAATGATAGCAATGATCTTTTATCATTTTTGTATGCTTTAGTATGTGATTTTAATGCAGTTGCACTTAGTAATTGCACTGTGCTAGCTATATTCTGAATGCCTAGGGGCGATTTAACACAATTTGACATGGTTAGTGTCGATTGACGTGAGGCACTTGTAGGCCAGAATGCTGTGATGTTGTTAAAGCTAAATATAAATGTGAACATGTCAACCCCTTCCTGCAAATTCAGACACACGTACGTCTGAGGTTGTTGTCCGTAGGTGTAAACCAACCTACATGTTTGTGAATAAGTTAAACTGTTGCCACATGAAATCACCATTGTCCCTGTTACTGTAACTAATGGCCCCTATTGCTGTACCTGATATTCTCCCTTGTCCTCTGTTACTGTACCTATAGTGGCCCACTACTATAGCTGTTACTTGTCTCTGTCCCTTTACTATACATAATCTTTGCTCCTGTTAGTGTACCTGGTTGTCGCCGCTGTTAGTGCATGTGATCGTCACTCCTGTTACTGTATGTAATCATCGTTCCCGTTACTATACCTGATAGTATTGTATGACTATCTTTGTTATATGCAGAGAACTTTAAACCTATAGAAATGCAATGCATAAAAAACAATTATGACATTTTAGAGTTTTTCATAAAAAAAGTATTAAACAAAATTTACTACTAAAGTGTACCTGTCATGATGCCCGCTTCCAGATCAGCGACTTCCACTCTTCATCCGAAGTTTGGGTATCCATGGCTTTAAACACACAATGCGGGTGACATCCGTTCTGATCTAAAGGGGGTCACACAGAGTATGATCTCAGAGTATTCATTGTCTTGGATATCCGATCTTCCAGGCGAAGAGTGAAATTCACTCATGGCTGTCATAGAAGTTATACTTTTAAGTGTCACAAACTTATTACAACATAAGGTGAGAGAGGTCAGCTTTGAAAAATAGACTTTGATCCTTAAAGGGGTACTCCGATGCTAATAAAAAAAAATCAATCATAAACATAGTTTTACATTTACCATCCCTCCTGAGTCTGTCTTCATATGAATTTCCCGCTGTTTGCAGGTCCCTGAAGTTCTAGTTGGTGCCTTATATTTTTCTTTACTTCCTGGTTTGAGCTTTCCCATGATGCACTTCTGTAATGTCTAACTGACTCTGTAAAACTGTTAGATGGCTTTCAGCTTGTTCAGCCAATCAGAGCTAAGCAACCTGAGTCATCTGACAAAGAGAGGTAGATGAAGTGTCGGATCCTCGGGGTAGGCGGGGACCACAGGAGCCAGAATGACGGCGCTTCACGGCTTCAGGTTTGATGAAGTAAAACGATGAATTTTAATGGTCTCATAAACAACGCGTTTCGAGGCATAAATTGCCCCTTTGTCAAGTAGGAGAGACATCAGATGTGGAAGGGGGGCAGACAGGTGATTAAAGCATATTACAAATGTATATAACTTTGTAATGAGTTTCAATTACTGGGAAAAAGCTTTTCGCTGGAGTACCCCTTTAACAGCAAAAGTAGCTGTAGAGTTAATGGGCTAATTTAGTGAGTGCCATGCATTTCCTCTACTATATACTATGGGTGACTGCTGACAGTTTTTCTCAAAGCACAGAAATGTTGGAGGGACCATTCTGGCAGACGCCTACTTGTCAGAATCAGCCACTGTCACTATGAGGACAAAATGACTGGTACTAGAGGCCCTGTCACTATTACACGCACAGACTGTGAGAGGGGAAGAGGGGGCGCAGGGTGCTGCAGGAGGGGCTGTCCGGATGGCCCATCAAAGAGCAGACTGACACTCCTATTGCATGGAGCTATATGCAGCAGACTATAGCTGTCACAATCATTTTGATTCAACATGTTGAAAGACAGCAATCAGCCAACATTGTGCATTTGATCGCTGCCTTTTAACATGACCTAATACACCAAACAATTATCGTCCAGTAATCGGCCAAGTATGGCCAATGAACATTTGGTGTAATAGGGCCCTTAAAGGACTGAAGTGGCAAGGCATCTAAGAGCAGACCAGAAGCAGCAAGGTGTTTTAAGTATGAGGTCAAGGATTTGGTAATATCAGTAACACAACTTTCCATACTCCCCCTTCCTCCATGATGTATTTTAGAGGATAAGGGCCGTATTAGACGCCTGATATTTAGGAGCAAGCGAGCACCGACCTGTCAGGTCAGTGCTCGCCTGCTCCTGGTTCCCTGCTCGCTGCCTGTGCTATTACACACAGACATCGAGTAGGAAGGAGCTTGGGGGTGCTGGAGGGGCTGCCCTGATAATCTTTAGATCATCTGGGTGGCCCAAAAAAGAGAGCGGCGGTCTACTGCCCCCACTCCTATTACACAGAGTTACGTCACTATTGTTGTCGTTTTTTTTTAAACCATACTGAAAGACAACGATGAGCTGACACTGTGCATGTCGACTGATTGATCGTTGCCTTTCAGCATGACCTATTAAACTAAAATATTATTGGCCGGCACTCCCACTGAAAGTCCAGCAGCGTTGGATGCTGTGGCAGCTGTCGGGCCCTCATATCGAAACCATATCCCGGTATGTCCCGGGAAGCCCCGCCCCCTGTCAGGGTAAGCCCCGCCCCTGTCGACGTGAGTGATGTCACTCATGCCCAGCAGGGAGAGCAGTCGCTGGGGGACTAGAGGAACCATACAGGTGAGGTGAATATAGATTTTTTTTGTTTGTTTTAAATACAGATGGAGGGGCAGGAGAATGATGAAGGAGGTAGTAGCATGGTGATGAGGGGTAAGAGGATGAGAGAGGTACTACTCTGCTGATGAGGGGGGTAGTAGTATAGTGATGAGGGGCAAAAGGATGAGAGGGTACTACTCTGATGATGGAGGGGGTAGTAGTATGATGGGGTAAGAGGATAATGGAAGAGGTAGTAGCATGGTGATGAGGGGCAAGAGGATGAGAGGGGTACTACTATGATGATGGAAGGGCAGAAGGATGAAGGGGGGTAGTAGTATGATGGGGTAGGAGGATAATGGAGGGGTAGTAATATGATGGAGGGGCAGGAGGATGAGGGGGGTAGTAGTATGATGATAAAGGGGGTAGTATGATGATGAAGGAGCAGGAGAATGAAGGGGTAGTACTATGATGATGAAGGGGTAGTAGTATGATCTTGAAGGTGCAGGAGGATGAAGGGGTAGTCAGGCCCAGACTGGCCATAGGGCATCTCTGTCAAATGCCAGAGGGGCCGACCCCCTACATGTTTGTCCGGCTACTTCCTCCCCCCGGACGGACATGTAGAGGGTCAGGAGAGGTTGATGGGTCGGCCTGGGTGCAGCTTCGGGGCGGGGTGAGCTTCCGGCACTGACAGCCTGTATCACACAGGCCGGAAGCTCACAGCTGCAGCCCCGTGGTGCCCGAACTTCTCTCCTGCTCGACGTCACATGTTTGCCGCCGAGCAGGAGAGAAGTTCGGGTACCACGGGGCTGCAGCTGCGAGCTTTTGGCCTGTGTGATACAGGCTGTCAGTGCCGGAAGCTCAGCCCGGCCCGAAGCTGCATGGGGGAGACCAGTCCCCACATGACTATTTATTCTTTTATGCCACAAAGCATCCAGTGTATGATACACCTAGGACCCAACTACAACAGCTGCAAGCACTACAACTCCCAGCATGCACTGACAGTCTGCAGCCCTCAGGATATGCTGGGAGTTGTAGTACAGTAGTACAATCCTCTGATAACTGCCCCTGTAGACAGATGTATTGCTGGACCCTCAGGGCTGATGGTTGCACCCACACATTGCAGCCACCAGGAGCCTCTGCACACAGTGATTTATTATAGGGTTGTCCTCTCAGAAACTACAACTTCCAGCATACCCTGAGAGCTGTATAAAATTAGGGTATTCTGAGAGTTTTAGTTCTATATTGGTGGGCCCCAAGCATCATTTCCTCTGGTGGGCCCCAGGTACCCAAGTCCCACAATGAGTACACCAACAGATTATTTGACAGATTTTTTAAAGCAAAAACTGGGAATGGATTTGAAAAGAGGAGAAACTTCCGTCTTTCCTTTCCTTTTAGTATTAGCTGTTCTCTGTTTATAATCCATTCCTGGCTTTGGCTCAAAAAATCTGTCAGATAATCTCTTGGTGTAATGGGGCCCTAAAACCTCTGCTTTTAGATTAGGAAAATCTGTCCTTGTGTTAACAATGTATTAATACCACAAACTGGGGGACTAGAAAAGGCTTTTTACATAAAAATGAATGAACTAACCTACCAACTAACCTGAATCTCTATGGGCCCTATTGGCTAGACTGGTCCAGCATTGGTTACCCTTTGGTTAATTATATATTGTCTTCTCTTCAATACAATGGAAAGCTCAGAAAAGGACCTGTACTCAGTATTGTTTTAGACAAACTCTCTTATTATACCAGTGTCTTCATTGCACGTTCATATTAGATGAATAAAAAGTCTAAATATGAATATCTATAACAAATAAAGACTGCAATAAAAATCCTTAAAGAAAAAGCCATACTCATGTCAATCATTAATCCAGTCCACCGATGGTTTGAAAACTCTTGTCACATCCAAAAAATCTGCATTAAAGCTTTTGTTACAACTGTCTTTTTACATCATTGTGTTTACTGCCTTCAGATTAATAGCTAAACCAGAGAATAAAAACATGTCCATTGTAGCATCAGCGCATTTTCATTCTCCAGACTAAGCAATGTAGCTGGTAAATTAATTGGGCCTCTGCTCTCAGCTGAAATATATCACTGTATATTCATCAACACAGGGACATTGGACGCCTGGGACATATCATTCATTTCTGGTTCTGTGTAATAAACTTGCATCTATTGTTGCTCAGACCAATAAAACAACAGCAATATTTTATTTGTCTGACGACTGTAGAATATTAATATACAAAAAGGAATAAAAAGTATTACAGAATATATATATATATATATATATATATATATATTCAGTTCATATTATCTTTATGAAAATCCAAGGTGATAATTATAGAGAATAGCTCTACATAATGTCATTGTAATTAATAATAAAATAAGTATCTATGTAGTAAGACCCATTTTATCTTAAGGCCCTATTCCACGGAACGATTACCGTCCGTATTCGGCCGATATCGGCCGCTATGGACGATAATCGTCCCGTGGAATAGAGTGAAACTATCGTTGCAGTCACTTGTTTTTCAACATGTTGAAAAACAAGCGACTGATACAGCAACGATCTGCTGCCGTCGCTCCGTTGAATAGGACGCTGCTGTATCCTATAGGCTGCCCGAACGATCAGCAATCACCCAGGCAGCTCCCCCCCCCCCCCCCCGCAGCTCCCCGCCGCCCCTCCCGCACTCACCCGCTCGCTGCTGCCGCGTTGAATAGCGGCGGCAGAGAGCGGGGAGCGAGGAGCAAACGAGCACTGGGAGCGCTCGTTTGCTCCTCTAGACGACCCGTGAAATAGGGCCATTAGCCATTTGACTCACAATATGGTTTTAACAGATAAAGTTTATTGTTCATGCTGTAAAAGTTATACTTTCTGTATCAGTTTTTTGCAAAAGAGTGGTGCTCTACCCTATTTAATATATGCAGCCTATGGCTATGTTCACACAACGTATATTTTCTATCAATCACTGCCTTTGTTGCAAATTGCAACAATGGCCCTGATTGATAGAAAATGTCCGTTGCTTTAGGGTCATAGCCATCCTGGCCGGAGTGTATACAAATAGTTTACACTCCGGCCAGGATTTCTAGCGGTCACAGGAAAAACTGACATGTCAGTTTTTTGCAGCAGCCACACAGAACTGATAGTTCACACAATGGAAGGTGCTGCTCTAGCCGCACTTTCCATTGTGTGCTATGGTGAATTGGGATGCGGGCACACCGTAATGTGCCCGCATCCAAATTCAACAGAAATTAAGTTCATCCAGCCGGTACTGCACTATGAGCCAGGATGAACTTCACTCACACCGGCTGTTCTGTGGCCCGGCTGGGTCACAAAACGGCAGCTGTCTTACTATGTGTGAACCCGGTCTATGGCTGTATCCATGTTTTCCAGGCAGCCCTAGGGCTATATCCAACTTCTTCAGCCATCAGTAATCAAATGCCAAGATTTCCGGGTTCAGACAGACTCAAGCATGCTCAAGTGGCACTCATCTCTAATACAGGGTAAGTATGTCGAGATATTCCGCAGCACACCAGCATTCGTGAAAAAGGTGATTTATTCCAAAAAGTACAAAGTACATGCTCGATAATGACCTCGTGAGATGGTCGAAACGTCGCATCTTTTGTATCTTTTGTACTTTTTGGAATAAATCACCTTTTTCACGAATGCTGGTGTGCTGCGGAATATCTCGACATACTTCTGGGGATCTCTGAGCCAGGGGACTGACTCCGTGCAGCACCCGCCTCATGCACTTTTGGATGTGCGGCTTCCTCCTGTTTCTAATACAGGGTAAGGCTATGTTCAGACAGTGTAATACAACGGCTTGGCGTGTCAAACAACGGCCGCTGTGTTATGTGTTCCTACGGCCAATAATGCTTTATCGGCCATAGGAACATTATTTTCCTCCCATAAAAGTCTTCTGGTTTTATGGGTGTGAATGAAAATCAATCAATGATTGACGTTCATTCACACTACGGCCGGCAGGACTATTTTCTACGGCTGTTGTTCATAAATTGCAGCCGTAGAAAATAGACATGTTCATTATTTGATACAGCCACAGTAAACAACGGCCATAGTTGATGCGCTGTGTACACTAGGGCCGTTGTTCTTTTGAAATCAATAGAACTTAATACATTTGGAAACCTACAACCATTGTGTTCAAAGACCACTACAGTCGTAGTTTCCCAAATTCATTACAGTGTGTGAATGTAGCCAAAGAAAAAACGGCCAGGCCAATCTTTTATTTAAAAAATGAATGGGAAAATGATACATCTGAATCCCTCAGCAAGTAATGTGGGAGGGGATCTATCTTTTAAGATATGACCGAAACATAGCGGCCATCTTGAATATTGTCATATTGTTTTGGGGGCAGGTTTTTCCAATGGGAAGGTGGTCCTGTGGCATATCAAAGAAGATCAAAATTGTCTCCAAAATCAATTGCAGCAATTATATTTGTAATATTTCTTTTGGTTCAAAAGTTAGCAACACAGAAATTTTCTATATGACTTGTTCAATGTATTGTACACAGAGAGGAAGGCGCTGCATCCAATTGTTATAAACCCGCATGAGAATCTTTCTGTGTTGATGACTTTTGAATCCCAAGAGATATTGAAAATCGATTCCTGTGACATTTATTGTCTTTATTATGACACATGACACATTTTCCCATTGAAAAACCTTGCCCTTGATCCAATATGGTGGCTTCCAAGATGCCCCTCACCCATTACTTGCTGGGGTATTCAGATATATAATTTTCCCTTTTGTTTCTGAAATAAAAAGGTGTCCTGAGACTTGTGACTCTTTGTAATATTAGTAAATGCTGCATAGTCATCTGTTCTGCCACATATAAAGGCTTTGTTCACACAACATTATTTTTGAGTAAAGAACGGCTGTTGATTGCAATGGAATCAGCGTCTGTTTTTTACTGCAGGGGCGGCAATGCAATGCCTCCAGCTGTATGCACACATCGCTATTTTAACACCTGTTTTTTAGAACAGGCGTTAAAATAATGTACAGTACATGCCAATTAAATAATAGCTGTTCACAAAATGTAAAGTGCAGCAGCGGCCGCACATTACATTGAAGTGAATGGCTAATTGATTTGTGGGCACACTCGACAGTGCCTGCAAATCAATGCTAAAAAAAAGAATATTAAATTAATGATTTGACGAAAGTGTTCACAGGGACAAAATGGTACCTGACATATGACATTGCTGGGACGTTAGGCCGCCTCAAAGTGTCGGTTAATGGACGGTGAGCTATGACCCTTCCTGTCCCTATTTTTCTGGTTCTGGGTTCCTGCATCTATGGAGTGTGTGTGTGTGTGTGGGGGGGGGGAATGGGGGGGTAGTTTTTTTCCTGTTTTTCTTTCCTTTCTCGGGAAGACTGTTACGATATTTGATTCACATTGTTCTGTATCTATGCCATATGTACTATTTTTATACCGACATGTCGGCTTGTGTGATGTCTTCCCATATGTCTCTTTTAAGGACACGAATTGCAAATGTGTCCCTCTTTCTTGTTTGTTGGGTGATTTTTATATGTGAAAAATCAATAAAAACAGTTTGAAAAAAAAAAAGAATATTCTTGCAGCTGATACAGAGGTATCGGCTGCAGGAACATGCTGAATGCAGCCTGGAGGCCGGCAGTTAAGCAGCATCTGTTGCATAGTGTAAACATAGCCAAACTGTAATATTGATGGAAATATATACCAATGACTTGCTGCTGGTGGTACCTGGGATAAACTTAAAGAACTGTTCAGATGAAGACCCTTCAACATTGCCCCTTTTGCTACCCTTATATTTTAGCATTGAGTGCCACAATAAATGCATTATTCTACTCACAGTATCACACACATTTTTCTTTTCAAACCAAAAAAAAAAATCTTGTAATGCATTCAACAGTTAATATGGCCCGGAATGCTCCTTTTATCCCTCTATAAATGTGCGGATGAGATTAGCTCTGTATTACAATCCTGGCAAAGGAGGGCATCTTGTGTGTTCACTTATGAGGCATTTCATGTTGTGCCCAAATCAGCATTTTTGAAACCTAATCAATGGCAACTTAAGAGTCCATTCAGAGAGAATAAATATAAAGCTAATGTTTCTTTCTAATCTGTCACCCCTGCTATGCCATGATATGTTGCCAGCTATTTAGTGTTCCTGCTCTGAGCTATATTTTATTATTACATTCACCTCTGCATCTGGAGAGGTCAAGCTCTGAAACATCTGTGCTCATCAACGTATGTTGTCCAAAGCCCTGCGAACACTGCCAAGCTGATGGAATGGATATCTGGATTAAATAAAGCTTTCTTGCAAATTAGATACATTATATATATTTTTAATACTGAGTGTGTGGTTGCAAGAACATTATGCTAAATGCCTCTCCACCAGACAGACTAGTTAGTATAGTTTTTCTCTCATGAAGTATATTATCATACATTAGGAAAAAAAGCCTCTTGTGGATAAAAGGTATGATAGGACAGTATTATTGCCCGCATACACACTGGCAGGAGCTGGATGGAAACAGGGCTATTTCATCACCGCTGTTGTTATGCAGGCCTCAAGAATCAGATGTTCGGCTCCACATAAATGTGTTAGTATAAGGCACACCCTGCTGTATTGTCCATAGCATATGATGTATGAATATACCCAGGTCGGGAATAATGTCCAGGAGGCAGGAAATTCCAGGCAAACAACTTGGCGGCTTTACTTGTGCAGATGTTTGACAGTTACAGACTTCTGAACTTACAGCAGTACCAGGCATAGGAACAACTCCAGCTAGGCTGTATATCTCTTATGCTTGTTGGATTGTGCTGGATAACCCACTGGGGATCTCTTTTTCAGTAGACAGCAATCTCGAGCCCATACACGTTACAATTATGCCAGTATGCAGTGTAAGGGGGTCTCCCAAGACTCCATTGCCGTTCTTGGTGAGATAAGTAGCTTACTCCTCCCCTCCCAATAGAGAACATAGGAAGGTATGGTCATGTGTTCAGTATGTATGTGGGTAGGACAGGAGAGATAACTGCCAGACAAATGACCACCCCCTACATCTCCTTTCTACATGGTTTCTATCTTCTTCTAATGATCAAATACTAACATCTTCCATATAATCTAACCTTCTCGCTCCTGTCTCCAAGACTTTGCTCATGCTGCACCAGTTCTCTTGAATGTGATACCCAAAACACTTGAACTCATTCCTAGCACTTACAGTTTTTTATCTCTTTAGGCTGGCCTATAACATTCCCTAAATTACTTTCCCTACCCCGCTCTCACCCTTTAGTCAGCAGTGTTCCCCATTGCTTCGTGCACACACAGATTGGCTGCTGGCTGGCTGGACCATTGTACAAATAAAGTACTTCAAGCGTTTTGTTTCTACTCCATTCCTTTTAAAATGTAAGCTTTTGCTAGCAGGGCCCTAATTCCTAATAATAATAATAATAATAATTTGTATTATTATTATTATTATTATTATTATTATTATTATTAGACAACTGAGCTGTGTTTAGTCGATGTGGGAAAACCAGACAATTTCTATCCACAGATAGAATAATAAATCTGAGACAATGCTGTATTTACCTTTTTATGTGCCTAATGCAAACTGCAAAGACTTGCGTAATCACCAATGGATATACATATAGAAATACAGTAGGTGAGGGATACTACCCTCTATGTATCAAACACAACATTTGTTTTTGTTGTTTTTTTTTTTTTGTTTTGTTTTGTTGGTTTTTTTGTATACTCAGTTGCTTTTTTCCATATATAATAGAAATGCTTAGTACACATATATGAACTAAATTCTGAATATTAAATTGGGCAAATTTGTCACATATTGTACCATAATGGAGTGCATGCATTTTCCCAGATTTATTATGTGTTTTAGACACATTTTGTATTTTTCTATTGAAAAGCACCCGGATAGCCATACTGATGTATACTTTGATAACAATAAGGAAGAGTAATGCGACTGATATGTGTACACAGGAGTACAGAATGTATTACTGTGTGTGTCCTTTTTATGAATTCTAAGATGCTTTTATCCTACAACACAATTGATAAATCTCCAACAATTTTTCACAACCTCCATATAGTTATTAAAGGTGGTATCAAAATATTTTCCCTGTTGGTGGTATACGTCAAGTGTAAGCAAAAATAATACAGACTTAGAAAGATGTTTTCCTAGCTATGGGAATTTCATTAGAACAATTGTCCATTTAATCACATTGGAACGCTATTTCATGTTACATCCCTCATCTGTTGGCCTTCACAGCAGCACCAGGGTTACTAAAACATTTTCCATGTCCAATTGAACTTCCCATATTTTTCCCCAAAAGCTTGCTATGATTATGTATGCAGCTGTGAGAAAATATGACTCACAGGATAACAAAGGGACAGAAAAATGGGGAAAAGAGTTTAGCAGTCAGATTATGTAGAACAAATATTAGCTGTGATTTCTGTGAGTGCGCATACCTTTTCCGGCAATTAGGAAAACATTTGTTCTGAACTGATCCCATCAATATTGTGAACTATTAAGTATAATTATTTATGCTATGATTTGTCTTAAATGTGATTTGATCTTCATCCAATGGCTTAGAACAGAGAAAAGACAGCAGATACAAACACACAGATTGCTCCTATGACTTATGTGTTACACATTGATCCACCACTCACTGTTACAGCTTAGATTTACTTACTACTAGAGATAAGCGAATCACCCAAAATTAGTTTTAGGTTCAAATCAGATTCAATGGCCGACGTGGATTCGTACCCTTTTTAAAAGGCAGAAGTCAATGCTTCTGCAAGTACTTATTGTAGCTGACAAGCATGTAGTACTGGAGCAGAGGCTTCTGTCTTTTGGCTTGAGTCCTTGAATGACAACCTATTTTGAGTGCTTGAGAGCAGCAATAGTTTTTCTTTTCCATATATAAACACTAGAAATGAGGAAACTTGCCAAAAGTTTGGGTTTTGAGAAACCAAAACAATCGGCATTTAAATCCTGCTACTAGGCTGTATCCATGTTTTCCAAGCAATCCTGGGGCTGCATCCACCTTCTCCAGGCAGTGATCTTTATGGTTTATGCGTTCACTTCACTTTATGGTTTATTCAGTTCACTTATTCTAATGTGTACATACTGTATATGTTTCAGAACAACACCACACTTATCCATACATAGACAAAGAGTGGAACTCATTGTTAAAGGAAAGGAAAAAAAACTCAGTCTAATCTCTTATAATTTTCTGATGATAAGTTCCTTCTAATATTCAGACATGTGTGACCAGATGCAGAATATCTGAAGGGACTTCTACTACAAAAAATGAACATGCTACAAATACTTTTTGGTGAAGCAAAAATAAAAAATAACTTGCAAAGAACTACAGCTCACCTTGTGTGTGCTAGCAAAGACTTCAAAAGATGAGGATTTAGTGGTCATGCTTTCTGACAGACTCAAAATTAATCACCACTGTAGCCTTAGCTAGAGGTATACCAGTAGGAAGAGGGAGATTGTGTTCCTGCTGTATAGAGCTCTGGTGAGACCACATCTGGAATACTGTGTCTAGTTCTGCACACCTCACCTAAGAAAGATGTTGGGAAAATAGGATGGATCCAGAGATGGGCTACACAATGGTGGATGGCCTGAAGCAAAAACAGGTAACCAGGAAAGGAACTAAAGGGGACATGTACAGATGTGTTTGTGCTATTTATTTGGCTAATAATAGATTTTGGCACTGTTTATTTCCATGCACAAAATTTTTCAAGGCAAATTAGCTAGCTTTCAAATGTTCACACCACGGTGGCCTTTTCTTTGTTTTTTGCATCAGGAGCGGGCATGGTTTCAGATGAGATTGCAGATTGTAGAAAAAATTGTGCAGCAGTACTTCACTGCTAAGCTGTTTACGGTAAGAATTGTGCAAAAAAACTGTGCATAAATTATCATTGTGTGCATTGTGTTCATACTTTGGTCGGACGGCAGAATCAGCCAAACCATAGAAGGAAGTCTATGGGACCAGCACAGATGCACGACCGCAAGCTAGGGTGAGCTGTGGAATCCGTGGCAGGTGATCCGCCGGGCTTCCATAGTGTGGACATACCCTGAATGTGGCTGGAGGAAAGAAGGGGGCGCACGATTGAAACCTTTAAATATGTTTAAAGGCAAAATAATGTTCAGGAGGGAAAAGTGAACACAAGAACAAGGGGAACCCAATCTGATTGGTTGAAGGAAAGACCAAGAGCAACATGAGAAATATTACTTTACTGAAAGAGTAGTGGATACTTAGAGCAAACGTCCAGAAGATGTGGTTGGTGAAGCCACAGTAAGTGAATATAAACCTGCCTGGAATAAGCGTATAGTTGCCCTAAAATATTAGCACAGGAAATAATAAGGCAGACTAGATGGACCAGGTGGTCTTTTTCTGCAGACATTCTTCTATGTTTCCATGAATATGCTGATAACATACAATATATCTATAATTATTTATCTCCACAGACATTCATTAAAGGGGTCATCCAGCGCTACAAAAACATGACCACTTTTCCCCCTACTGTTGTCTCCAGTTCAGGTGTGGTTTGCAATTAAGCTCCATTTACTTCAATGGAACTGAGTTTCAAAACCCCACCCAAACTGGAGACAACAGTAGGGGGAAAGTGGCCATGTTTTTGTAGCGCTGGATAACCCCTTTAACCTCACTAATGTATACCTGATTCCTAACAATAATGTGAGTTTGTGGGTTAAATGGCACAAAACAAACCTACTTATTTAGATAATTTATATGAAACTGTTTAAACCTGCACAGATATTGTTGCATAAATGTGTTTGTCCACTGAATCCTTCCATTAAGAGCCATGTTCTGCTGGCGAGTCTTTCAGTAATTCTTTCATCGTCATGTTATACAATTAGTTACACAGGCAGATCAAAGTGTGTAGAGCTGCTCTACTTTCAAATGAATAGGATGCTTGATGTCAATTTCTCTCTTTTTCACCATTCATTAGGGCACTGTGCTTGGCTTAAGTAGACAGGTTGTTATTACAACAGCATAATAATGTTGTCTTTTACGTATTAAAATTTTTTCATGTATAAAGTACGGTTACCTTATTTACCATGAATATCTGAACGGATTAATATCACAACCTGACAGTGGGAATGGCATAGTTCACTGTTCACAGGCTGTCCTATCAACAGCAATAGTAAATCTGGGCCAATATCTTTTTATAGGGGAACTTACATACTTGCATTAGGGCTTTATAAGACCTCACCCTTCTGAGATTTAAGGAATTTGAAGGCCACATCAAAACTTTGAATCCTTTTATGTTCCTCAAGCTATTCCTTAACAATTTTTCATCATGGCAGGTTGTGTTATGCTAACAAAAAAAACACCACCATTATGGAATATAATCCATACCAGTGACCATCCAATCCATTTTGATGGGGGGTGGGATTAGGTGAGCGCACATTTTTGTATGTCTTGAATTTGTTGCCACATTCCAAAATCTGTTTTCTTTTTTTATCAGTAAAATTTACAGGTACATGTAACTAGTACATTATTCATGATGCAGGATAAAAAGTGAAATAATTTGATAGTTTGGGTCATTAGGGACCAAATATGAATGCTGTTAATTATTGAGTATACAGTTGTACCTCTAGTACGGCTTTATACAGGCACATACATGGCAAGCCTAGGGCCTTCAGAAGGCCCCCAGCTGCCATAGAATCCTATCAACATACAGCAATCGTATAACTAGGCAGCCGCAGGGGTAAGAAAGCTGCACAATTACCTTGCATGGAGTGTCAGCCTTAGGGGTGTGCGACCTGTGAGACAGCACATGGTGCATCAACTCATCAATCAAAGGCTGGTGCCAGTACCTGGTGAACCCTGGGAAGTGCCAAAGCAGCTGCCAGGTGCTGTGCTGCCCCCTTTAACTATAAGCATGTCTAATGGCATGCTTATAGTTAAATAGGGTGCCTGACTGCATGAAAAGCCATTGGCTGCTCTGCTCCGGCACAACATGATGAGATGGCAACATTACTGTGTTTCGGTGCAGAGAGGCACAGAACTGGAAGGAGACACCAGAGTAACCAGCAGCAGGTAGCTGAGCATGAGGTTTTTTTTAGCACAGTAATGGGTACTGATACTAGATGTTGGCTGGATTGGGGGGGGGCTGAACAAATAGGGACTGGGGAGACTGATACTACATGGGGGCTGCAGGGGGGAGTGATACTAAATGGGGGATGAAGGAGGCAGACTGTTGTTAATTGGGGCTGCAGGAGGGGGCTAATACTAAATGGTGACTGCAGGGGGATCTAATACTATATGGGGCTGCTTGGGGGGACTGATGCTATATAGGGGCTGCAGGGAGGACTGATATCACATGGGGGCTGCAGAGGGGGAACTGATACTATATGGAGGCTGCAAGAAGGGGAAATATACTGCATGGGAATGCCACGGAAAGGCTAATACCATATGTGGGGGATGCACAGGGTGGAAGGGCTGCAGAGGGGGAGGCTAATACTATATAGGGACTACACGGGGGGGGCTATATTATTTGGAGACTGGAGAGAGGGGTCCCATCCTACTTGGGGGAGCACATATATGTCTGATACTATATTGATACTGCACAAAGGGGCCTTATACTATCTGTGGACTGCACAGAAGGGCATATTCTATATTGGTTCTGAACAGAGGGGCCTAACTACTATATAGGGGCACAGGGGACCTGTGTACTATGTGTTTCTGGCAGATTATGGAGAGATTATTAATTGATTATTCATGGCCAGGAAAAGAATTCAAGATGGAGAGAAAACAAAATGTAATTTGTTTTCATTGTTTGAAAAATTTAAAATAAAGAGTTCATAAAAAATAAACATGGAGAGTAAACAGAGAGACCACCCCTTGTGAGTTACTAGATGTAACTGCACTCTGTCATAGGTAATGTATTGGTAATGATGGTGGTAATAGTGTTTCGGTATTATTTCGGCATTATTTAGTGGTATCATTGGTAATATCTTTCTGTTTTGTTCAGTAGCAGTATGGAGCCAACATATGGTAATTACTATATGTACAAGCCTGGAAGACAGAAATGGCTGCACACCCACGGTTGATACAAAAGCCCATCAGCTACACTAAAAACCAACATCAGAAGTTAGTATATAATTTGATCAAACCATATTGCCCCATGTACCATGTGCAGGTCTTCTGACATAAGTCCCTACGCTAAACGGCACTGTGCCGGTTAGCGAACGCCAACCCCGCAAAGCAAGCGCAAGCAGGGAAGGGAGCCCATAGAATCGCCCTGCGACCGCCTGTGGGGTTTGGGGGGCCTTAGGGGTTTTTTCCTGTGACCATTCTATGGCCTCCCTTCCCTGCTTCTGTTGCTTTGCGGGGTTGGCGGTCGCTGACTTGCACAGTGTCGTTTAGCGTAGGGACTTATGTGTATCAGAAGACCTGCACGTGCTACATGAGGCAATATGGTTTGATCAAATTATATACTAACTTCTGATGTTGGTTTTTAATATAGCTGATAGGCTTTTGTATCAACCATGGGTGCAATGTGCAGCCATTTCTGTCTTCCAGGCTTGTGCATATTTTATGTATTCTGTCCCTTTTTATTGTGGCAAGCACTCCTCCCTTGTAAGACCCATGTGATCCAAATTAGCAGGAAGCACCTGTGTACATATGGTAAGTACCTCCTCCTTCTCCCATTCTACCTACTGGTGGTTTGGTGAGTAGTAAGACCTTATTAACACTTGTTTTGCTTGGTGGCCACTTTTTCCGCCAGTTGCGCCTGCATGGTTTGGGGTGGCCCTTGGGGTTTAATCCTGTGACAGTGGGGTCACAGGGCCATTCTATGGCCTCCCTTCCCTGCTTGCGCTTGCTTTGCAGGGTTAGCGTGTGACCAGTACAGTGTTGTTTAGCGTAGGGACTCATGTGTATCAGAAGACCTGCACGTGGTACATGAGGCAATATGGCTTGATCAAATTATATACTAACTTCTAATGTTGGTTTTTAAAGTAGCTGATAGCTTTCATATTAATTATGGGAACGATGTGCAGCCATTTCTGTCTTCCAGGCTTGTGCATATGCAATCACTATATGGTGGTAATATTACCACTGTGGCAGGTTGACCCTGCTTGCTTGTGGTATCACATTTATTTTAATTCACCAGTATTTCTCAAAATAAACCTATCTCAGTTATATTTTAAGATCTGTTTTGCTCATTAACCAAATCGTGTAACACGTTGACTGTCAGCTTCTTTTTAGGGAACTAAATCACAGGTAAGAAACAGCTATTTATGCCAAATGCTTTAAAAACAGATGACCATGTTTAAAGTTATTATTACCAAGGCTTGTAGTCTACATTCCATTGCACAGAAGAGTCTTGTTTTGCCCTAAAATTCAACTAACATTTAAATGTCATCTGTAGATTATGACTATTAAGACAATTGCAGCAGATTCACTCCTTACTGTAATTACTCACTATATACATTGTATTATCTTGCAAAACCTGTTAGTCTTTATGACCTTCACATCTAGTGCCTTGCAAAATAGTTTCTTCAAGCTGCATCACACTGGTTTATGTAAATTTCATGAATATATAGGCTGACATTTTTTTAAAAAAAAAATTGATAGATAAATTCAAAAAAGGTCCACAGCACTCCAGTATAAGTGAAAAAAATCTTGGTTCTTTATTCCATCACGTTAACAGTGTAAGCAAAGTAACAAGTGCGGCAAACACAAGATGCAACGTTTCAATAGCCTTACGCCATCTTTTTCAAGCATGATTTAGTAAAACACAGTAAAGCTTTATATACAGAGTGCAAATACAACAAAAGACATTTAATTGGTGATGTGATTAAGGGTTAATTAACCAACACATGTGCTCAAATTACATGTGACTTAACCCTATGTGTATCGCTGCTATCACAAGCAGCTGTATGACAGTCCATAGTGGATTGACCAATCTCCAAAGTGTAAGTGTCCAGTGATGAAACTTGAAAAAGTCCAAAGTTGACCTATCCATGGTCATCATAAACCCCTATTTATTATAAATAATCATTGATTCTTTATTCTCTGGATCCTTGATCCCACTGCTGTAAGAGGTACACTATTGGTCATTCATTCGTATTCTGGCATGTCCGGCGTGGCGTGTCCACGTTAATCTAGCTTAGAATTAACAGCATAAGCTGAGATAGCTTGTTCGAGGTGTCAACTGATTATGCTCCGGCTCAGGGGGACATAGAGATGTGAATCACCGTGAGGATCATTATCCATCTCTTGCTCCAGATCCCACACCCAACGATGTTCACCTAGATGTACCGCTGTGTGTGTCACCGGTTGTAACTGTCTCCCGTCTTTGATGGATGGCCACTCCAGGCTGTATTTACATTCAGTAGGAATCAGCACCTTGCACAATGTGAATACAGCCTGGAGTGGCCATCCTGCAGAGACGGGAGACAGTTACAACTGGTAAAACACACAGCGGTACATCTAGGTGAACATCGTTGGGTGTGGGATCCGGAGCAAGAGATGGACAATGTTCTTCACGGTGAATCGCATCTCTATGTCCCCCTAGCTGGAGAATAATAAATTGACACCTCGTACAAGCCATCTCAGCTTATGCTGTTAATTCTAAGATAGATTGACGCGGACACGCCATGTGACATGCCAAAATACGAATGAATGACCAATAGCACACCTCTTACAGCAGTGGGTTCAAGGATCCAGAGAATAAAGAATCAATGATTATTTATAATAAATAGGTGTTTATGATGACCATGGATAGGTCATTTTTGGACTTTTCCAAGTTTCATCACTGGACACTTACACTTTGGAGATTGGTTAATCCACTATGGACTGTCATATGGCTGCTTGTGATAGCAGCGATACACATAGGGTTAAGTCACGTATAATTTGAGCACATGTGTTGGTTAATTAACCCTTAATCACATCACCAATTAAATATCTTTTGTTTGATTTGCACTTTATATATAAAGCTTTACTGAGTTTCGCTAAATCATTCTTGAAAATTTTTTCGAAAGGTCGCATCTTGCTGCACTTGTTACTTTGCTCACACTGTTTATGTGATGGAATAAAGAACCAAGATTTTTTTCACTTATACTTGAGTGCTGCTGACCTTTTTAGAATTTATTCAGGCTCGCTCTTGGTCAGAGCAATCTGCAGGCACCAAAATACTAATTGAGGTAGTGCTGCTTTGTTATTGGAATTTTTTAGATAGATAGATAGATAGATAGACTTAGTAGTTAGTAGGCTTCTTCTTTAAGTCATGTAAGGCGAAATCTCTATATATCAAAATATTTTTTTCAGAATATGCCACAGATGGTTAATTAGATTGATAGAGAGTTTGGAGTGTAAGTCAACATCTTTCTTAAATTATTCCAGAACAATCTTCCAGCATGGCAGGGAGCATTATGCCAATGAACAAAGACCACTGCCATTTTGGAATATTAATACCATGGAGGGGCATATATATTTGCCACAGAACCCAAGGTCAGAGCATTACACTGCTGCTCTCAGCTTACCTTTTACCCATAGTGCATCCTGATGCTATCTCTTATTTGGATAAGTGATCCCCATACACCTCTCCAATATATAAGAAAATATGATTCATCAGATCAGGCCAGCACTGTTTTACTTAAACATCTTAAGTCTTTACTGAAGAACGTTGTAGTGCAATACAGCTTATGCAACTCTTGAATACAAGTGGAAACGGTACAAAAGATAATATACAGTACTTGCTTTCTGAGATCATTTGGAGGGGGATTGACCCTAGGGTATACTTGAATATGTTTGTGGAGTAAGTGGCAGCTATGTGTTGGTAACTAACTTGCAGCAGAGTTCCAGCTTGAATAGTGCACTTAGCTTAGGTTAGGGGGTAACACACCATGTGACAGGATCTGGGGCCTCCGAGTAACTGGCTGGAAGTGAGGGGAAGGTGTTGCATAAGGTACCTTTGACAGCGATTGGATCTTAGATAGCTTATAAATAAATCTTCTTATAGGCCAAAACACATAATCAATCCAAAAGAGTTCACCCATACATTTCTTTTCCTGTAGCTGTACCTAATAGTGTTCTTTGACACCAAGTGGCGGGAGTCAGGGCTGTATTTACAGCTACTGCCCTAGGCACTAAACCTGAGGATGCCCCAGCCTCATTTTCTAGTTTCTGAACATTATATTGATATCTGATCAGTCTTAGGCCACGTTCCCCTATTTACTGTACGTCACCACATGCAGCCGAAACCAGACCCTTATGCAGTAACTAATAGGCGTATGGCCAATAATCCCGGTAACAGCACATGACAAATGAGGAAGAAGTGGGAGCATGGTTTCGGCCACATGCATTTCTCTACATGTAGAAACATTGTCTAAATCAGTGCTTCTCAATTCCAGTCCTCAGGCCTCACCAACAGGTCATGCTTTGAGGATTTCCTTAGTATTTCACAGGTGATATAATTATACTCAGTGCATCAGGTATTATCACAGCTGTCCTTTGTATGGGAAATCCTCAAAACATGACCTGTTGGTGAGGCCTGAGGACTGGAATTGAGAAGCACTGGTCTAAATCACAGTTTTCATGGTTTTTAACTGCTTTAAACTGACAAATTTCCACATTGAATCAATGATTACAGACGTATGCATATTGTTTGACAGAATTTTCACCACAGGATTGGTAGATTGGTAGGTAATTGCTCCAGGTGTCACATTTACCACCACTACACCAGACCTCAACAATACTGCCATACTGTGACTGGATAACACCGCCATACCAGACCTGAACAATACCACCGTAACACCCTAATACCCCCTTCCTCAAACGGCCATCAGATTTACTGGCAAGTCTGAATGGGAGGCAAAAAAAAAAGTTGTTCCCTGCCCCCTGCTCCCTGTTGCTGCCCCCCTGCAAGGACTGCCCTAGGCACTGGACCATGGGTGCCTATTGGTAAATACAGCCCTGGCAGGAGTAGCATACTGCAGACCATAGTCTCAGAAAATATACATACACACAGTACCAACTAATACTTGCTAGAAAGAAGCAGTGGACACTTACTCTGGGACAATGCAAGGATATGCAACATTCTGTCACATGCTGAATGTTCTGACACCTTTCTATGATAGCCAGCATTAACCTTTAAAAAGTATGTGTTAAAGAAGTTGTTTTATAGGATCAGACAGACTACAGTAGCTTTTGCTGCCTACTTGCTTCACTAACCTTAGAGACCTATGACCTTCTTGCCAGTTTGCCAGTTCCACTTCCTTGGAGCAATTTTGGTTGCTAGTAACCACTGCATACGAGGAACAACCCATAAGACGTCTCACATTGTTTGGCCCTCGGATCTTTACACTTGCCCATTTCCTCTGCTTCCAAGACATCAGTAGCACCAACTGACTGCTCAACTTCTCCCAAATATCTCCCAGGCCTTAACAAGTGCTGTTTGACAACACTTTACCTCCATTATACTGTTATGGAAGACTGGTGCATATACCATAACACAGCATGAACCAAAAGTAGATAGTAGTTGGGAACGTGTACACTGCTGTAAGAAAAAAGAAAAACATAGAAAAAATTGCCATAGTCTCACATAGTTGTCAGCTTTTTCCTGCTTGTCTACTCACCAAACCACCAAACATCCTTTTGACCTGAACGTTTATTCAGCTGCAGTCACAATCCAGACTATGGAAGGCTGAAAGTACATTCAATTACTCACCTAACATATCCAGTTACTTTCAGCATTAACACATATTTCTTTTACATTATTAAAACAAAACAATGGAGTCATTCCACCATATAACCAGACTGTACATTACTTCTATCCTTTAACACATGTTATCATATCATGTGAGAAAATTACTAGTCTTTCAAGTATAATCATTTTCTTAAGTTCTTTCTGATAATACTTAGACAGTGATGTTACACCTATTAGGTTCATAAGGAAACGTTTACAAAGGTAGCATTTTAACCATGAGTGTCCGTAACAGTGATTGCACTGTGGAGCGTACCCAGTCATATGCCAACATTCTACCCTTCAGTTTAAAAAAAATTGGTGGTTTTCTGCTCTTTAGTACTGATATGTGGGTTCTCTGATATATTTTACCCTATTATCCAATTCTTTCATTTTATACTGAATGTCATTGTAGTTTCCTTTCATTAGGTGGTGGGAGCCCATCTTGTTTTGATATGGGTGCCTACGAATACTAGTTACACCCCCGTGCTTAACCTAGGGTTGACACCAGGTCGGTAACCGCCTGTATTACTGCCTAGAGGCGTCTGCAGGAATTTCATTTGTACGGCAATTAGATGGGAACTGAATACAGGAACTGATTACTTCTCCAGTGCAAAGTAACTAAATCAGCAAAACTAACATGTGAAGTATACACTGTGCTTGCGTGGGAGGGCAGGTTTTGTTATTCCTCAAAGAGAAATCTAGGAGAGAAGGAGAACATTACTTACACCTGTAGTTTACTACCATTGCACTTTAGGTGTGCGTTTACACCAGGGCTGTTTCTAGTGGCTGGCAGCCCCGTCAGCTGCCCAGATCGCCGCCACCCCGCCCGGCGTGCGCCCCCCGGGCCGGTCCCTCCAGGAAGCCGGATCTAGTACAGTGAGCTTCCGGCACAGGCAGACTGTCACACACCTGCCCAGAAGCTCACTGCTGTAGCCCCGCAGCGCCCGGACTTCTCTTTTCTCTTTGGCAGTGGACATGTGACGTGATCACATGACCGCCGCTGAGGAGAGAAGTCCGGGCGCTGCGGGGCTACAGCAGTGAGCTTCCGGGCAGGTGTGTGGCAGACTGCCTGTGCCGGAAGCTCACTGTACTTACAAGATCAGCTGCCAGACAGAGGGAGACGCTGCCGCAGGATCCAGGAGAGGTGAGTGTATTTTTTTTTCTTCTCAAAACTGCTAGAATGTGGGGGCTACAATGGGGTTAATAGTATGGAAGGCTACAGGAGGGGGAGGCTACATGGGGGGAGGGCTATACTATGGGGGGCTATTTGGATGGGGGGCTACTCGGGGGGAGAGCTATATTATGGGGGGCTACTTGGGGGGAGAGCTATACTATGGGGGGCTACTCAGGGGGAGAACTATACTAAAGGGGGCTAGTCAGGGGGAGGGCTATACTATGGGGGCTACTTGGGGGAAGGGAAATACTTTGGGGGGCTAGGCTATACTTTGGGGGTCTACCCGAGGGGAGGGCATTACTGTGGGGGGCTACACGGGGGGAAGGCTATCCTGTATGGGGCTATTACTATCTGTACTGCACAGGGGGATTAGTACTATAAGGGGGAACACTGGGGGAATTATTACTATAAGGGGGAGCACAGGGGGATTATTACTATGGGGGGGCACTGGGGGATTATTACTATTGGGGGGCAAAGAGGGGATTATAACTATAGGGGGAAGCACAGGGGGGATTATTACTATGGGGATAGAGCACAGGGGGGATTATTACTATGGGGATAGAGTACAGGGGGATTATTACTATGGGGGGAGCACAGGGGGATTATTACTATGGGGCAGAGCACAGGGAGGGATTATTACTTTGGGGGGAAGCACAGGGGGATTATTACTAAATGGGGGCACATCAGGGGATACTACATACAGGGGGCAACCCACATACCTACTGACTTCACTGCACATGACACAAAAAAGTTGAAGTTGTTGTTAAAGTTCGGAGCCTAAGATGTTTGTCTGGCAGGTTCAGAAGAGACGAATTGTAGCTGGAAGAAATCATCATGGAGGTCTCAGCCAGAAGGAGAGGAAAAGAGAAGTGACGCCTCAGATCCAAGAAGATGTCAACTGTAAGTCACGGAATTACTTCTTTTTTTTTTGGGGGGGGGGGGGGATCGGCGCTTTTAGCAAGATTCGCCCTGTAGTCCAAATTACCTAGAAACAGCCCTGGTTTACACAGACAGATTTATCTTACAGATCTTTAAAGCCAAAACCAGGTACAGACTATAAAAAGGGATCAGGTCATAAAGGAAAGACTGGGATCAATTCTCATTCAAATCCATTCCTGGCTTTGGCTTCCAAAATCTGTCAGATAAATCTTTCTGTGTAAACGCACCTTTAGATGTTAAGATGATAGGATGATAGACCAATGGCCCTTTTGCCAATCAGATAAAATTAATTGATCATGGTATGTGAAGACAACATACATATCCGCAGAGGTAAACTAGAGGATAGTTTCAATCACATTTTAAAACCCACATTTCTGGCATTGTTAACATTGTAGCCATATTTTGGGCGTTTTTTTCTCCCCCTTCTTTATTCTTCTAAGCATTATTTTTTATGTAATTGTGTGCATGCATAACTGCATCTCTGGGAATTATTTGTCTTTTTTTTTTAAGATTAATAGAAATGTACCACTAGGTACATCGCTTTTTTGTTTTTTGTATGAACAGACTGTGATTGCTGCAGGCATGCAGGTGCCACAGACCTTTTTTTTAACCGCTGCCTGGTTCCCGCACGCGGCGCCGGTCTATTACCGAGCACCAGCCGGGCATGAAGCACTGGAGACAGGCCTGCCGGCCCCCAGAGGGAGGAAATCCCTCCCCTCTGTGGCGCCTCTCCATCGATTCTAATGGAGCCATGTCACAGAGGGGAGGGGAGATTGTCACACTGGGGTTGGTGGGCCAGCCCGTCTCCAGTGCTTAAAGCCCCATTGGTGCTTGGTAATAGACTGCCACCTTACGAGGGAACCAGGCAGCAGTTTAAAAAAGGAACCATGACACTGGCATCCCTGAGCCAACACCAGTCTGTTTACGTAAAAGACAAAAAAGGATTTAATGTTACAGTGACAGAATGGTTTTCTTATTTATCTTTTTCTTCTTATGCTACTACAGCAGTTCAAATCTGTGATTTACTTCTCTTGGTGATATGTGTGTATGTTTTAGTTTTTCTCATCACACTCCCTCAGTTCTTTGCTGGGACCTCCTGGACAGGTCATGGTCAGGATGTGCAGCTCATTTGTCAGTGTTAGTCATGGAATGGTGAAAATAATGCATTTAAAAGACAGGAAAAATTACTCAATGTAAAGCCGCATTCCAGAAGTCCCACCTGCTGTTCCACAAATATTGCACCCTGGTATTAACTAAATGCTAAGATGCTGAGCTTTAAAGAGGACTTTAAACCCCAACAAAAATAAATGCTACACTGTGATCAGGGCAGATTATAATGTGGGAGATTTGGGCAGCCACCTGGGTTGGGGCCCCTGAGGGTCCATGGCCTTCCAAACCGCCCACAATGAACTAAACTCATGTGTCACTACACTCACACAGGCGCCCACTCTTAGGGAAGTGTGGCCCTGCAGCTCTGTCCTGGCTTGTGCAATATTTCTTTAACGCTCTTAAAAGGGACTTCTGGTGCAGGCCGCATTTGTAGTATCCACTGCCTGTCAGAGGAGACTCGTGTGCCAAGAGAGGAGGACCAGAAGCAGCAGGGGAGCTCATGGGAGTTTGTTTTAGTGATTTTATTTTTATCAAGCTACTATGGGGGCTGGCCACCACCACTAATGGAGGACTACAGAGAGCCATCTACTAAGGAAAGCAGCAGCACAGGGGGCCATCTACTCGGAGGCAGCACAGCAGGGGCATCTACAATGGGGCAGCAGAACAGGAGCCATCTACTAGGGGGCAGCAGCAGTAAAGGGGGGCATGTCCACAGGGGGCTATCTACTAGGGAGCAGCAGCAGCCCGAAGGCCATCTTTTAGTGAAGTGGCGCAGAAGCACTGACGCGAATAAGCCTGCTTGCGCAGTGGGGGAGCAGGTTAGGTGGATATCCCAGGGTCCTTGTTACATTTAATCCACTCCTGATTGTGATTGCAATATGTGGAGAACGCAATCAGCACTACGGCTACAGGTAGTGTCAATATGGGGCGCAGGACTATAACAATATAGGGAGGTGCTCACTCTCTATGAATAGTCAGTTCACATATCGAATCCAAACATGTAAAGAAGAGAGGAGTGGGCACTCTCCTCCATTCTTTATGTGTCCTCACTGTGATTGGTAGTTTAAAGGCCAGTTTTATCACTAGATACCGTATTTTCCGGTGTATAAGACGACTAGGCGTATAAGATAACCCCAACTTTTCCAGTTAAACTAGAGAGTTTGGGATATACTGATCGTATAAGACTACCCTTCTTCCAACACACACCAAATAAAAATTAATAAAAACATCAGACAGCAGTGAGATCTGAGAGGCAGAGAAGGAGGTACAATAATACTGGTAGGATACAAGGGCGGGCTAGACAGGTGATATAGGTGTATTTTTCTAGGCACAGCACCACTCTACCATATCTCCTTTTTCCATACCCCGGACACCTGCAGCTTGCTCCGGCCTTCATACGGTCACTGAATGTGGTGGGTTGCAGCCCTTTTTGAGCATCCCCCACCATATGTGGGACTGCAGATTCTCCAGTCTGGTTCCAAAGCTTTTCAGCACAGACCCTATAAGATGATACCCAGCGTATAAGACGACCCCAGATTTTTTAGAAGATTTTCCTGGGTTAAAAAGTAGTCTTATACGCAGGAAAATACTGTAATTTTGGTTAATAAAGCCAGTTATGTTAACTGACTGATCAATATCTTATGTTTTTGTGCTTTATTTTTCCATATTTCTATTAATGAATCTTTCTTTATGGTATCTTGTTTTCTCAATTACTAAAATACACATATACAAAAACAAATGCATCTAAATAAGCTGTTCAGTTAGTGTGGAGACACAAGAAACACTTGAAGGTTATATTGTGTACAACTCATTATGGAAACCCAGGGAAGCCAATTTGATTTTTTGATTGTAGACATAGCTGAAGAGATAAATGAGAGAAGCTGCCTGGCCATTTAATTATGACAAAATCACTAACTAGTAAAGAGACAAGAACAGGACTACAGCTAATCTGTTCCCACAAACAGACATTCGCTGGCTCCTAAATGATTGCAGAGTGATTGGACACTTCATGCAAAACAGGAATCTAAAAACAATTGGAAAGAACCTGGGACTCTAATTATATCATCAGGATTGGTTCCCTTAGCAATCTATAATATTCAGCGCATTGAAGATAACAGTTCTAAGAAACGCAATTTGTCTTCATAATGAAAGGCATTCAATAACAACAAATTGTATTTATTTTGCAGGAGAAATAGCTACATAAATGCAACTTGACACATTAGCCACATAAAGGATGATGTGTACTCTATGAAAACCTGGCACCACAGCTTGAAGGCAATACGGTTCTCTGTTTAGTGGCTGCTCAACTGTTAGCAGGCTCTCTGTGCCTCATCCATGCCGAGTCCTTGACTTGGTACAAATCTTTCTCAACCAGTGCACAGCCTGACACTACGCGGACTGCAGGTCTCTTTTATTCCATCTGTAGCTCACAGATGGCACACAGTTTGGGAAAGGACATATCTCGTCTCTTTCCCATCGTAACACTAAGCAGCATCTGAGCCTGTGAAGTAAGAGGTTGGATATACGGCAAAAGAAGTCACTACTCACTGCTTCACCCATTGGTAGCTTAAGTACCTACAAATAAACACAGGAGAGAAAATGAGGCTTTGTTTCTTTGATAAGCCATATGCTGCCATGTTAAAGCTCATCAAACTACGTCTATGATTTGGCTTCACCTAGAGGCAGGTTACTGTGAGGTTAATCTTGTTTGTTCCAAAAAGCTAGAGGAATACTTCACTGTATTATTTGTGAAAATAGGAAAGATACATTTGGATGTCAGCTATTCACTAACTTGTAAAATTGAGATTTCTGTGAAGTTTATGGTAACAGAAATAGTTGAATGTCTCACCTCAGTCGCAGTAAACACTCCTTATATAAGAGCTGACGTCAGCATGCTTCACAAGGAGCTACAAATCTGGCTTTTACATGATGATTCATTATAGTGATGATTGAAAGTTTATGAACCGTTCAGAATTTTCTATTTTTGCATAAATTTGACGTTAAACTACAACAGATTGTCACACAAGTGTACATAAACAAACGAGCCAAAAATATTAGACTTGGTCATGTATTTTTAATGATCCGATATCACATATCTATGAGGTCTATAATTATGTGACCATTAGCAGATACTTTGAAGGTGAAATTAAAGTCAGGTGTTTACAATTAATGGGATGACAAACAAGTGTCAGAGGGCGAACTGATCTATATAATGTGCTCACACTTTGTGCTCCTGCTGTGTTTTCTGTGCATGTTGCTGTGATGTTATGGCAGTATCATTTTGCCGTTTTTGCTGCATAAAAGACTTCATGTGTGAACACAGCCTAAAGGAAAGAAGTCCATTAAAGTCTGATTATTACATGTTTGTGAATAGCATGAACAAAGGTGATTTCTTAGGAGATGAGAAGAAGGGTTGGTAATGCTCATCAGGGTGAAAAGATTACAAAATCTTCTCTAAAGAGTTTGGAATCCACCAATCCAAAGCCAGACACAGAGGTGTAGCCAAGTTTTTCTTTACCAAGGGAAAAGATCCTCAATATCAGATCTCCCTACACCCTGCAGATCAGCTCTTTGAGGCTGGGTTCACACTACGTATATTTCAGTCAGTATTGTGGTCCTCATATTGCAACCAAAACCAGGAGTGGACTGAAAACACAGAAAGGATCTGTTCACACAATGTTGATATTGAGTGGATGGCCGCCATTTAATGGCAAATATTTGCTGTTATTTTAAAACAATGGCTGTTGTATTGAAATAATGGCAGTTATTTACTGTTATATGGCGGCCATCCACTCAATTTCACCATTGTGTGAACAGATCCTTTCTGTGTTTTTAATCCCCTCCTGGTTTTGGTTGCAATATGAGGACCACAATACTGACTGAAATATACGTAGTGTGAACCCAGCCTGAGAAGGTACAGTACTTTTGTAAGTGTTACAGTGTTATTAGTATTTACACTGGCTACAAGCTGGTTCACATGCACTTGCACACCATGCACCACTGCTAAAACTAGTGTGACGACTGCAAGCACCAAAAAGCACGTATACAAGCCCTGTGCCTCTTTAAACAACTGACTGGTGGAGTTGCTGGGAGTCACATGGCTGGGACCACCACCAGCACTTTATTCTAAAAACCAGTGGGTGTTCCAATGGATCACTACCATATCCTGGGAGTAACCCATCACTTTTTGTAGTGGGAAAAACCTAATAAATGCATGAGTAAAAAAATAAATAAACATGTATAGAATGAAAGAGAGATAGATACCTGGCTTACCCAAAAATAAAAGCAGGGACAAAGTCACACAGAAGGTCCAAGGTGCTAAACTGTAAGGTTGAGAAGAAGAAAGAGGAAAGATGTGGCCAAGGTGTAGAGATCACACCAGACAGGAAGATTAGATAAACTGCTATGCTGCAGAGCCCCTTAGGGCTGTATTACACGGCCAGATGATCATTGTAAGCGAGCTCTGATCTGCTAGGGCTGCACAGGAATTATTAGCGATGTCCATGCAGTCCATGCTTTATATGCAAAAAAAAACATACCTCTACCTGGCCAGTGATTGGCTGACCAGCCTGTCACTTCAGAGATGGCTTCAGAAGCTTTAGCAGCAGTCCCGGTGAGCAGAGATTAGGCAGCAGGACACCAGGGGAGCCTGGACAGATTAGTATAATCTTTATTATTTTCTTTACAATGTCATCAGCCGTTAGCCGCTCATCACTACCACACTCATCACCATTAAACTTGCTGAAAGACAAAAATCAGCCATGGTTCGGCTCTTCAGCTGATCATTGTCCTTATTGCAAGGAGCGATATTCGCCCAAATCAGCCTCATTTGGCAAACAATTGCTCCATGTAATAGGACCCTAAGGGCCTGTTCAAACTGGGCGAATTCAGTGGAATTTCGCCTGCCTCAGCCTCAAACAGCGTGTCCGCTCACATCCGCTCTTGGCCTGCCCAATGCCTCTTTTGGTGACGCCTACTATGCATGTTCATGTATGTATAATGAGGCTGCTGTTTCTCCACATGCTCGTCAAAGACAGGCCTGATTATGCATATCTGATAAGCATAGTAGGCGTCACCGGCATTCGATGGCCCGAGGCGGCGCTCTGTGGGGCATAACAAGCTGATTTGCATATTTGCTCTTCATCAAACTTCACAATAATTGCAAGACCTAGAGACATAAGAAAATTTTCTTTTTTATTATCTATTTTTTCGAATTTTTTTGCAAATTTTCTCTTTTATTATCTATACTATAAATTTTTCTGAACTCTTGCAGTTTTCTTAAAAACTAAGCTAAGACTTTCTTTTCTGTCGGTGATGAGAAGGATGAGGAGATCTATGCAGCATTAGAGTATGTTCGCACTGAGCAAATGTGCTGGAATTCCACCGTGGAATCCCACCTGTCTCAGTGTGACACTGCTTCTCTATGGAAGGGCTTGCGTGCCTCTTTGCGCAAAGAGCGGCGGGAGCGAAGGTGCGGGAGCCCTCCCATAGAAAAGCAGTGTCGAACTGAGGCCGGAAGGATACCATGGCGGAACTCTCCACCATATTCCGCCTGCCTCGAATTTCACCACAATTGCTCAGTGTGAACATACTGTACTCCTACAGTAAAAGATTAAACCAATAGATATAAAATAGGTGCTGACAGCTCAGCCCTCCACCTGCACCGTGTTTAATGACCTCTTCAAAGGTCACAGAGCACCCTCAGTAATGTTTCCTATTCATGTCAATGGGACAGGTCCTGTTCATTGTTGATGTCTATAGAGCCTGCTATAAAGCTTATCACGAAATTTTGTTTAAAAAAAAAAGCCTAATCAAGATGGCTGATCCTCTAATATTGCACAAAAATTTTAATATAAATAATTACTATAAGTAAATAGAAACAGATTAGAAAAAACAGCATGTTTCGTTATGTCTCTGCTGCCTAAAAATAAATAAATAAACTAGGCAATGCATTCCCTTTACAGAAAGTTTATGAACAGCCAAGTCAAATTCCTGACCATAATTCAATAGAAATGTTTTCAAAGGACCTGAAACAAGCAGTTCATGGGGCAAATCCCCCAACATAACAAAGTTGAAGCTGTTTTGTATGGATGAATGGGCTAAAATTCCTCCAAGCCACTACCCAGGACGAATCAAAAAATGCAAGAAACATTTAGATACTGTTACTGCTGCACAAGGAGGTCTTTCCAGACACTGAAAGCAAAGGTTTATATACTTTTTTCACTCACTGATATGTAATATTGTATCATTTTCTTTAATAAATAATTAATATTACAGTGGTGCCTTGTATTAAGAGCTTAATTCGATCGAGGACAGTTCTTGTAATCCAAATCCACTCTTAAAAACCAAAGCAAAATTTCCCAAAGGAAATCATTGTTATGCAGGCCGTTGGTTCCACACCCCAAAAATAATCATTTTTTATTCTAAATAACAGGTAAAACAAACGAAACAAACATTTAGAAACAGCTGAATGTGTGATATTATAAGTTACTGTACAGTATAGCAATCAGCCTGTGGAGTTTAAAGTGACTCTGTACCCACAATCTGACCGAACTGCTTGAACCTTCAGATAGCTGCTTTTAATCCAAGATCTGTCCTGGGGTCCATTTGGCAGGTGATGCAGTTATTGTCCTAAATAACAATTTTTAAACTTGCAGCCCTGTGCCCAACGGGCATGGCTTAGAATTCCTGTGCCCTAACTTTGCACCACCCCTCCGTCCCTCCCCCCCCCCCCTTCATCATTAGGAATGCCACTGGAAAATTTTCCTCATGCTGAACATTGCACAGGTGTCTTAACGATCCAGCCCATGTGCCGTACTGACACAGGTGAGGAATAGGAGACAATGTGCCTGGAGCATTCCTAATGATGAGGAGGGTGGGGAGGAGGGACAGAGAGGTTTTGCCAGCCTAATGCATACACAATCTAGGCCACTCCCATAGAGCACGGGGCTGCCAGTTTAAAAGTTGTTTTTTAGGACAATAACTGCATCACCTGCCAAACGGACCGCAGGACAGATCTTGGATTAAAAGCAGCTATCTGAAGGTACAAGCATTTGGGGGGGGGGGGGGGGTCAGGTTGTAAGTACAGAGTCACTTTAACGTATAGTAAGTGCATAAACCTGAAAAAAACAGCAGCAGTTTGTAGATACAGGATGGAGCTGCAGATCCCCATAATGCAGCAGCATAGTGCAACAGGCTAAAATTACCTCCACAGTCCTGTCCCCTGATGCAAGCCCCAGCCTGAAGTGGATCTGCTCTGATTTGGAAGGTGAGGGAGACTTCCTGAGACAGAGTACAGTGCTGTAGACCCCGCTATGCAGACCATGGCCCTCCCCCACTCCTGCTTCCCTCTAGTACAGGGAGCTCTTAAACCAAGTCACAATTTTTAAAAACTGTGAGCTCTTCTTGCAAAATGCTCTTAATACAAGTTACTCTTAAACCAAGGTACCACTGTGTATTTGACTTAATATTATTTAATTTATGAATTTTTTTGTTTGATTTGGGTCTTTTTATCTATTTTTGTGAAAATCTAATGAATGTTTAACACTTTGCATCTGAGGCGTTTGTATGTCGTCTGTCTTCTTATTGGCATGCCAGCAATGACATGGATTCGAATTGAATGAAAAAGGCCCCCAGGTCTGGATAATATGCTGACAGGCTTGATACACTGCATTAAGGCTATGTGCACACTGCGTATCAGACCGGCCGGGTCACGGAAATGCGTATCAGACGGGCCGGATCGCGTACTTCAGTATCGGCCAGGTGATCTTTCTGGCTGCGGAGCTCTGATGCGGGCGCATCAGCGCGCGCCCGCATCAGAGCTTCTCATGGCCCACAGTGAAGCAAGCGGCCGGAGCCGCTTGCTTCACTGTGTGAACTGACAGGTCTTTCTGCGGCCGGAGTTCACTGAATTCCGGCCGCAAGAAAACTGACATGTCAGTTTTTTCAAGCGCCGCATGGGATCCCGGCCGGAGCGCATACGATGTGTGTACGCTCCGTCTGGGATCCCATTGAAAATAAGGCTATGTTCCAGCCCTCAAAACTACGGCCGTAGTTCAGCGAAGAACTACAGCCGCAGTTTTAAGTAGTGTGAACATAGCCTAAAGATGAGTGAATTTACAGTAATGAAGCAAAGAGCTTTGTTATCTCTGCAATTTACTCATCAGCCTGCTGCCTTTTAACTTACTACTGTGCTGGGAAAAGCTGGATCCAGTCCTGGGAAACTTCTCCAGCCAGTTAACCCTTTGCTGGATTAGATTAGGTTCCAAGTGTGCTAAGCGTCCCTGGGTTTACAGTGTCAGCTCCGTTCCTTCATTGACTTAATACCATCAGCAGTGCCATGACAAAAATACATACATACATTTGCTATCACTGCCATCATACCCTAAAGATAAAATTATAATATTATTTTTGTACATTTACACTAACATTAATGTAATGTAATGTACATTAAAAATTTTAAGTGAAAAAAAAAACAACAGAAAATCACCTTTTTCCACTAAAATAAGTTATATGAACCATAAAATTTGTTCTGCCAAAAACAAGCTACTGTATATAGATGGAAAAATAAAAATGTTATAGCTATTGAAAAGCAAGGATGAGAAAAACAAAGCAAATTTTGATGCCATTAAGGCCAACCCCAATTGGCTTGGTCACTGTGAAAAAAGAACAAACATGGTAAACTTATTCAAGGGGTACTCCAGGCAAAGGTTTATAAAAAAAAAAAAAAAAAAGCAGGGTAGCGTGCGGAAGGAACATAATAATGAAGTGATACTTGCCTGTCCTGGTGCCTTCACAGCCACAGCGCCACTGCTCACAGTCATCCTTAAGTCTCTTGAATTTTCCAGTTCCTGTGTCATCACAGTGCTACAGGAATGACCCGCTCAGCCAGTCAGTGACTGGAGAGGTATCGCACCTCAGTAACTGACTGGCTAAGCAAGCATTTCTCAGCAGGGCCGTGACATCAGTAGGTGACCACGAGGATTGGCGCTATGGGGGCACCGGGATGAGTATCACTTCATTACTATGTTCCCACCACCACCTACCTGATTTTTTGTTTACATTTGCCTGGAGAACCCCTTCATTAAAAGTTTCTTCATAAGAATTCATGCCTTCTATATAGTATTATTATTTAGTATGGTTACAAATATCATAAGATACCCCCAGTCAGATCACTCTAAACCAGACATACACATTTTATATATTTTCCTTCAGAACTTCTCAACCGCAAGAACTGATGAAACACTTGCATTATAACAAGACACACTCCTAGTCTTGCTCTATAATGTGTAATGTTAGTCTTGCACTTCATTTGCAATAAAGCTTAATCAGAATCATAGCCTTAAAATAAGCCAAAAGTATTCCTGTTCTCGGATGAGACTTTAGTCATAAAAGTTATTAATAATTACGGCACATAGCAGGAACTTCATCTCCTGGAAGCCGAATGACTCATTTGTAAATAGAGGAGAACATTGCTGAAAGTATTACTATTAAAAAAAAAAGTGTGGATGTAAATGAGCAGACCACCCTCGGTTCCATCTGGGAGACTTGGGGATACAATGAAAGGTACATTTTCATCAATAGGTACACATTACAACAAGCTCATCCCTGACTGCTCCTACTAATGAGCTGGAATCTCTCGAGAGACTGAACAAAGTTGCAATTACATTGTTGCTAAGAGATAAAATAAATACATTGCTTCTAAGGAAGATGAAGAAATCTATGAAATGCACAAAAAGCTATTCTACAAAAGCTTACAAATTAGATAAAATATTAACCCACAATTTAGAAAACTTTTTTTTTTTTTTAAGAAAAATGTTATAAGGAACATTGAGCACAAGAAGTAGAACAGAGGGTCATTTACTACAGGCAAATGTGATGATTTCCTTATATTAAAATAAATGCTACTAAACAGAAATAAGGTGTAAATTCTCATGTGAGGAAACAAGTTTAACTTCTTTTGTCATCTCCTATGTCCTTTAGTACATGAATGTTCACTTTGACAAATTTGGTAAAATCTTAAAATGTTCAAAAGATACATAGTCCTTTCTAGTGCTCAAATAAAATCTTTTAGTTAACATGTAAATGAGGTTCAAGTGCTAGGTAGGTGTTCCCCGCTACAGCCTGGGTCAACCAGCCCAACTTGACATATTCACCACCTCTGTGTTTGCTTGCATAAACCTACCCATGCTGATTGCATTGTCTTTGGGACATCATCAATCAAAAACATGGAGATCGGGGCAGACCAGAGTGTTGGTTGCTGCACTCAAAAAGCAGAAGGCATATTTTTAGGCATATTTTATCTTGGAAAATCTTTATGATTTCATAATGTGTTGGGGTCCAACATATGAAACAACCACCAGTTTTAAAGTGAAGAGTGTAAGGTCCTTTGCCTATTTATATCTGTATAGTGATATTTCCAACCAGGCTATTTCATGTTATATTACTAAGTTTGGCTATGTTCACACAACGCCAAAAATGGAGAAAAAACATCCGATTTCGCTATTTAAAAAAAACGTCAGTTTTTGCAGCAATTTAACTGACTTCAATGCAATTGCATTGAAGTCAATGGGAAGACAGACGTCCTATGCACACAATGCATTGGAAAACGGACGTTTTTGCCGCGGACGTCAAAATAATGAACATTATTTTCGGACGTTTTTTGCAAATAGCGGACGTTTTTTATTAGTTGCTCACACACAGTTCTTTTATCACTGTTCTTTCTCCGTTTTTACTATTAAATTCAATGGATTTTTCAATTAAGCCACAACCAAAGGCCAATTAGTAACCCCAAACTAAAATAATGTGCAAACACCCATCATTGCACTAAGGGGATCCCAGGCTTCATTTTAAACGGAGCTGAAAAAAACGTTGTGTGAACATAGCCTTTATGTGATTTAGTTCTGATCACGTGATGTGTCGTAATCATTGTGAGTCTTATGACATGTATATAATGTGCCATATTACATTTATCATTCATAATATGTATCATGCATCAATAAATATACAATTGCAGAAGGACGTGAGTGCTGAGATCTTTCTACATCGGTGTAAACAAAATGTACTGACTCACAGAATACAAATAACATAATAATAGCAAGATTGCATATTGTTTAATTTTATTTATTTATTTATTTTCAATTTTACACCACAAATAATTTATTTTTCGGTTTCATCATACATTGTATGGTAAAATGAAAGGTGTCAATGCAAAGTACAATTAGTCCTGCAAATTGAAATTCCTTAGTTGCTCTTTATTGAAAACTGAATATAGACCCTTTTATAACCCTAAAAGAGAAAACAAAAGCAGAAACATTTTGATTATCTGGTCTTGAAGGGGTATTCAAAGGGAATGTGTCTATTTTACTATCATTATTTTAAACTAATCCTGTAGCCCAAAGATAGTGTATGAGAGGAAGGGTGTCTAAAACGTTTTCCTAACTTAAAGACTTGGGGTCCCTATTACATTGCTTGATCATAAACTTTAAACGAGCGCTGATCTGCTAAATCTGCACTTATTTACTGAGCAAATACATGGGCTGACTATCAGGCAGCAAGGGCTGCATGGACATTGTTAGTGATGTCCTTGCAGCCCTTGCCTTTAGTGTACAATAATAAAGTATTAACTTACCTTACCATGTTCTCTGGTGTCCTCGGTCCTTCCCCGACGTCCTTGGGCCTTCCCTGGTCTCTGCAGCTCTGCCTTCTGTTCCGTTCTTTGCGCTAATAGGCAGTCAGCCACTCAGCCAATCACTGGCCATTGCCTGTCTTTGCCAGTGATAGGCCTGTTAGTGCAAAGACTGAAACAGAGGAGAGTAGAAGGCAGAGCTGAAGAGACCAGGTAAAACCTCTGGGGACACCGGGGAAGGCCCGAGGACACCAAAGAACCTGGTAAGGTAAGTTAATACTTTATTATTTTATACTACAATCATCAGCCATAAGCCACTATTATACGTAGTAATGGGTGCCCGGCGCTAGATGATTTCAAGTCTAAACCTACATGGAAGATAATTGCCCGAATAGGCCTGATTCTGTGTAATATTGCCCTTACTAAAAGTAAGAGAACCAACTATGTACAATGGCTGGACCATGGACAAATAAAGCACTTGTACCTGTTGTCGTCCCAAGTTTTAGTCTGTTATTATTATATAGGGCTCACCTTCTCTGGAGAGGTTGCTGCATGCACATCACTGCTGCACAAAGGCATTAACCATTGATGAGAACCGTGATCGGTCATTACTGCGACTGTGTGGTGAATGTCAAGGTGAACCCGAATGTTTAGGGAAAGCTACAAAACAGAACAGTGAACAGTTCTGTAAACTCTTATAATTTGGGGATGACAATTGGGTTTGTGCCTGCCACTTAGAAAACCCTCTAGAAGGTGACTGAAATATTTTAAAAAAATTGTGCATAAAAATACACAATGTAGGTAAAATTTTGCAAGGGATGTTAGCAGTGTGTATGCCGCCCTGTCAGTGATCCCTTTCTTCATACAGTGTAAAAAGTATTTTTTATGTTTTTTCTTCTAGTCTTAAATAAAGTCTTCTAGTAAAACCAAATAAATCACTAACATAGTTTTTAATTAAGACTCATTTATTGTTCAACACTTCTAATACTGCAGGTTTACTGCACCTGGCATAGGGCTGTGTGGTTATGATGATGTAAGTTAAGGGCTGACAGCACAGAGAAGCACATCTGCTGGAAGTCTAAAGCAAGTAACAGCTATGTGCACCATCTACCACACGTCTTTAGAATAAATGTAGGCTAAAGAATATAGTCTAACATGTTATTCAGATAATCTATCATATGCAGCACATTATAGATAACACATTCAGGTCCTTCAATGTGGCTGTATTTTCCGGCGTATAAGACGACTGAATATGTAAGACGACCCACAACTTTCCCAGTTAAAATAGAGTTTAGGATATATTTGCAGTATAAAACTACCCCTCTTCCAACGCACACCAAATTAAGATTAATAATAAAACATCAAACAGTAGCGAGATCTGAGAGGCAGAGAAGGAGGTACAGTAATACCGGGCGGATACAAGAGCGGGCGAGACAGGTGAAAGAGGTGTGTTTTTCTAGGCACAGCGCCACTCTACCATATCTTTTTTTCCCGTACCCTGGATGCCTGCAGCTTGCTCTGCCATTCATATGCTTTATATGGTCACCACATACGGCAGGAATGTGTCCGTTTTTTGAGCTCCAGCAGATTCTCCAGTCCGGTTCCAAAGTTTTTCACCCTGTAAGATGACACCTGGCGTATAAGACGACCCCTGACTTTGAGAAGATTTTCCTGGGTTAAAAAGTAGTCTTATATGCAGGAAAATACTGTAAATTATGTTTCAGGGCATTGGACTGAACATGTGGCTTTGTGTGGGGTGTGGGGATCATAGCAGTGGTTGAGATTGACATAAAATCAACAGACTCCCCCCCCCCCCAAAAGGAAAGAAGTGGCCCTTAGCAGTACACTTTAGTAATGATTGTGATGATCACCTTTCTCTCGCTTCTCTAACAAACTTCCCTGTAAAATAAACATATACATATTTTATCTTTATATGTTTACAGGATGTTGCTTTCTGCTGAATAGAGATGGCTGTAGAAGTTGGATGCAGCCTATGAACATGTTCACATGGTGTAAGACACCGGCTATTCCATAACCAGTCACGGAAAGGAACTGCCCGTGTCAGAGAAGATCATCCTGGCTGGTACTGCAGTACCGGCCGGACGATCTTCACTGCCACTGAATTCCTCGCTGTGGTGCCGCTAGGGATCCCGGCCGGAGTGTATACTATTGGGAAGATTTATCAAACATGGTGTAAAGTGAAACTGGCTCAGTTGCCACTAACAATGAATCAGATTCAACTTTTCATTCCTCACAGACTCTTTGGAAAATAAAAGGTGGAATCTGATTGGTTGCTACGGGAAACTGAACATAGCCAAAAATGTATACTAGTGGTTATGGGGTCTATGAATATGTTTCCTGTATATGCCAGGAAGCTTTCTCTTGCATACTGCAAACATGCACCAAAAACACAGGGGGGAGGTTAGCAAAACTGCCCATATCAAAAAGCTGGAGCAATTTTGCCAAGAAATTGTTTATAAGACTTGCACCATTTTTTAAACACTTTTGTGCCTCATTCGCAGTGTGGAAAATGCGCTAACCATGACATACTGGAAAGTGGGTGTGGCCTAAATTCCCCAAAAAATGCAACAAATTGGGCACTCCTTTTTGGCCTAAAACCATGCCAGTTAATAGATGTTGAAAATGTAGACTACTGTAGACAGGCTAAAGATACACTGGATATTCAAATAGCAGGAACCACTACGATAAATCTGGCACATTCTTAGACAGTCTAGTCTAAGTTTACACTAAGAACAAAAAAAGTTTTTTTTTGTTTTTTTTTATCTCCCACACAGGGTCAGAAAGTAAACCTGGCCCATATTCCTTATTTGCTGAGGAGAATACACTTGGAAAAACTGTATTTTTTATACGAGCTGCAGAGTGTATGTATAACAGAGTGAGTGTATGTATAGCAAGTTCACTCTTTATTCATAGCTGTGTCTCTGATGATTTCACCAAAGATTTTATAAGCTTTATCCCATTACTATGGATTGATAGACTATTTATGATGTGCTTTGTTTGATGCTGTCACAGTAGTGTTAATATTTATTTTACAATTTTGCTCTCTTCTGATGCTGTTACAATAGCTTATCTTCATTCATATGCTGTTTTCTGTCTTTTTACAAATTTATTTAATGGTTATGTCCTGACCTGTGTCATTAATTACAAGCTGTGTCCTTCATTTAGACATTGAACTGTTTGCCTTTATTTCTAGGCAGTGTTCTGTTGTGATGATGTCGCTGTAATGTTCATTTTGAATTTATATAGTACACTACTAATAGGACAATCTCAGCGTGGTATAAGCTTGGATAGTATACACTTGCCGTATATAAATGTGTATATGTGATGGTACATGTCTGGGACGGGAGAGCTTTTATATATTTCATTAAGGTCGTCCACCCGATCCTGTATGAAAGAATCTGCAAGGTGCCATCAGTGATCTATAATGCACCGATTCTGGTTCACAGAGGGATTTATTCTCCTAAAGAGAAGATCACAGTTTGAGACAGTGCTGAGTTCCCATAGATCGCAGCACACAATACAAGTCTTCCGGTTTGGTTTCCAACTAGGCTGTGTCCTGGCCAGTAACACCATACTTTAGCATCAAATTTCCGTAGCAGATCAATGCGGTTCTGAGTGACGTCACTTTCCTTAGACTATAGCTCCTCATATAGGACAAAAATCCTATGCGTTTCAGTGTAACAAACACCTTCGTCAGGGTACCTGTTTTGTGTGCTGCAAACCACAGGAACTCAACATAAATTAAATTGTAATCTTCTCTTCAGGAGAATAAATCCTGCTGTGATCCAGAATCGGAGATATGCAATTGCACTTTGCTTACATTTAGTAACACGTACATTGTACAGTAGATCACTGATGGCACCTTGCAGATTCATATATATAGGATCAGGTGCTCTCCTATCCCACACATGTACCATCACATATACACAGAGTTATTTATATAGGGCAAACTTATACTATCCAACTGAGAGGTACCACGCTGAGACTGACCTATTAATACACTGTGTCTTTACTGCACTGGATGTGTTCATATTGTACTATACTGATTATACAAATATAGAGAAATATATAAGGCTTCTTTCCACATCTTGCAGCAAAAAAATAATATACAGCGTAGATTGCTCTGTGTACACCAGATAGACACCTAGTTTTATATAAACAGAGGAAAGTTTATTTTGAATGTGTTTATGTTTTACATTTAGATTTAACAACAGTATGTGTCATAGACAGTGCTCTATGATGTTTTAATTATACCAAGAGCTACTCTAAAGTTGTTCAAAAAGAACCCTAAATTTCATAAAATACACTTACTTAGTGTTAGTTAAAATGTAGTACATTATTGCATATTGATAGAAAAGACACACATTTAAAAATTGCACGAACCCTACAGTATATATGTAGTATTAAAGGCCAATGGTAGTTATAGCCACAAATACAGACAATGTCCCTGGCCTGAATTGAATTGTAAAGATAAAGAGAATAATATATACTATAAGACCACTACGAAAGGCCCCATTTGGCTTGTGACAAACCTCAAAAGGTTAATACAGACAATTTGTTACTATCTTCATTAACATTACTGATGAGTTTCGAGATCCTTCTCCAAAGGGACTGGACAATCTTGCCCACATACAACTTTAGGCAGGTACAAGATAGAAGAAGAAGAAGAAAGCCAGTGGATTGGCAGTTGATATAGTCCCTAATCCCATATACCCATCCATCAGGGTACAGTATATGAAGGTCCTGATTTTCTTCAGTATCTACAAAACGTACATTTCCCACAAGGGAAGGAGCCAGTCATTTTTTTTATTTAAGATAGGTCATTGGTGTTGCTTCAAAAAAAAGTCTCTTAAAGATTTTCACATTCGTTTTTCCTTCTACAGAATCTGCCGAGAGTATCGACCAATATTTCTCTAAATTCTTTCTCACCTGTGTTGTGATTGTGTTGATCGTAAGTTCCAATGCAGTAGATAAGTTTGGAATCATTTGTTGTTGCATTTATACAGGACTTCAAAAGGTGGCCCTGGCTCTGGTAAAAGCTTGGTGAAGGGTTTTCTTGCAATATCCTGCAGCTATAAAACCTTTATAGAGGCCATTGGATTCCTGTGAGAATGCGCCATCAGACAAACAATTTCTTCTAGCATATAAGTACTGTCCTACAAGTATTCTTGAGGGACGTGGTGATGTCATATGTGGTGATGTCACAATGATGTTAGTTTTTAAGATTAGATTGTGTTCTATATTGATGATCTCACAGTTTGTGACGTAGTGGTGTTGCTGTAAAGAAAAAAGAAGCGAAGGGCAATTTTTGGTGCACTAGTTTCTAATTCTTCAGTACCCTCTTAACCCAATGTGCACATTCACGTTTTTAGGTTGTACAAATGTTTATTAATAGTTAGCAATGCGTTTAGCTCAACAATCAAACAGAGCCTTTCTTAAGCATAGAACAAAACGGCTTAATTGCTGAGCCAAAACACATTGCTAATGATTAAAAACACTCAAAGTATTAGTACAGTATACAGTGGGGAAAAAGTATCTAGTTAGCCACCAATTGTGCAAGTTCTCCCACTTAAAAAGATGAGAGAGGCCTGTGTAATTGACATCATAGGTAGACCTCAACTATGAGAGACAAAATGAGAAAACAAATCCACAAAATCACATTTTCTGATTTGGAAATAATTTTTTTTTTTGGCAAATTATGGTGGAAAAAAAGTATTTAGTCAATAACAAAAGTTCAAGTCAATACTTTGTTATACTTTGTTTTATTGTTGGAAATGACAGAGGTCAAACGTTTTCTGTAAGTTTTCACAAGGTTGGCACACACTGTTGTTGGTATGTTGGCCCATTCCTCCATGCAGATCTCCTCTAGAGCAGTGATGTTTTGGGGCTGTTGCTTGGCAACACGGACTTTCAACTCCCTCCAAAGGTTTTCTATAGGGTTGAGATTTGGAGACTGGCTAGGCCACTCCAGGACCTTGAAAGCATTTCTTTCTTACGAAGCCACTCCTTCGTTGCCCTGGCGGTGTGCTTAGGATCATTTTCATGCTGAAAGACCCAGCCACGTTTCATCTTCAATGCCCTTGCTGATGGGGTGAGGTTTGCTCTAAAAATCTTACGATAAATGGCTCCATTCATTCTTTCATGTACATGGATCAGTCATCCTGGTCCCTTTGCAGAGAAACAGCCTCAAAGAATGATTTTGCCACCCCCATGCTTCACAGTAGGTATGACGTTCTTTGAATTCAACTCAGCATTCTTTCTCCTCCAAAAACGATGAGTTGGGTTTCTACCAAACAGTTCTACTTTGGTTTCATCTGACCATAGGACATTCTCCCAATACTCTTCTGGATCATCCAAATGCTCTCTAACAAACTTTAAACGAGCCCAGATGTGTACTAGCGTAAGCAGGGGGACACGTCTGGCACTGCAGGATCTGGCAGTGCCAGACGTGAGAGTCCCTGGCAGTGTAACACACTACACTGAGAGTTCCTGGCAGTGTAGTGTGTTACTGATGGTAGCCTTTGTTACGTTGGACCCAGCTCTCTGCAGATCATTTACTAGGACCCCCCCATGTGGATCTGGGATTTTTGCTCACCTTTCTTATGATCATTTTCACCCCATGGGGTAAGATTTTGTGTGGAGCTTCAGATAGAGGCAGATTATCAGTGGCCTTGTATGTCTTCCATTTTCTAATTATTGATGTCAATTACATGCCTCTTTCATCTTTTTAAGTGGGAGAACTTGCACAATTGGTGGCTGACTAAATACTTTTTCCCCACTGTATCTACTGGGCTCCACTATTTTCAGATACTGCAGCAGTACTAGCGCATTTTTTGACAGATCTAGTCATCTATGCTGGCTGTTTGGGGAGAAACTTCCTCTGCTAACCTGGTCCTTGCTAACTCTACTGTCAATTATGTAGTGATGTTACAAATGTTTTGTTGTGCATTTTTTTTCTATAAATTTTCTACAAATCTGTGCTTACCTGGCAGATACCCTGCTGTCATTCCACCACTGCCCTGTTCCTTCTGCTTACCACTTCATGGTTCCCACAGCAGTGATCAAACCAGTTTTTGGCTGAGCAGGTACTTCACTGTGTCAACACAGCAGGAACCAGGCACCATCTTTATAGCAGCTGTGAGAAATGTGGGTGGAAAGTACAACCTTCTATAGCATTTTATTCCAGCATGGCCACTTTTAAACATAGAAAAGAAATACAATACAGCCCTTTGACAAAGGCCATTTGAGGCAGTCTAGTACACAGTGTTTCTATAGTGGTGGTGGACAAGTTTATCTACAGGGCCCTTTTGCAGTTTTAAAGCCTGCAAATGCTCTTTACATAAATTATTGCAGTGAGAGAAAATGAGATACTTTCATTACAAAGGTTTTCAGAGAAATCTGTCTTTGATATGTTTTTTTAGACTGGTTATTTTTCATGTTACTTAAAGTTCAAGAATGTGACGATTTGTCCATAATGTTACATTATAATTAATCTATTCCATCATCATATAGGGAAGATGCTTGGAAATATCACTAGATAAAATATTAAAAGGGCACAAAGTGAGAAATTATGAGATGTGAAATGAGACGAAAACTGCAAATAATCTATTTTCCTTCTGACTTTTCATTTCATACAAGATCAAATGAGATATTTTCAAGAGATGGATTTTTTGTGACATTTAAATCTATAATTTTAGTGAAATATTCCTATGGTACATTGTACTGATCTTATACTGTGAAATACAGATGTAGAGGTACGTCTTATACAGAAATGAAATAGGATTCATGATGTTGTTATCTTATATGTCCTTGGAAAGTGACCAATCACAGCTACTACAGATGAGGTGGATGGAACATTTGTTTATAAACTTTGAATATAGCATGAGAGGCGATGCCCACCTACTTGGTATACAATTGATGGTTCTTTAATACTTAGTACTTGGTATAATGTGCCTATTTTTATAGAAGCAAAAATTGTCTACAAAAAAAACTCAACATGACCTCCAGGTATTTGTTCAGAGAACAGCCCTGTAGTTTTCTGCTAGACTACGGAATTTACCCCCATACAACAGTGATTTTGCCGCTGTGGTATTTTTGTACACCCTAATCACTGGCGTAGCTACTGTGAAGGCAGGGAAGGCAGTTGCTATGGGGCCCCGCCTGGGCTTTCTCCCCTGTCTTTATGGTAGCTACGCCACTGACAGCAAAGCACCCTGTCAGAGACGCAGACTTACACAGACTTAGAGCGTCCAGCACCAGTGTCCCCCTCTCCACATGTGGCAACAGTCCCGGGTAGGTTCCGCTAAGCCCCGTCCCCATCGTGGCAAGCCCCGCCACCAGCGCCCACCGCGGTGCACAGGGCCTGAGGAGGAGAAACACAGCAGGAAGGATGGTAACTATGACTGCCAACTGGAAGTCACCAACTTCCCTGGCATCCTGTATAATGGGGTCACTCAGCTTCCCTGGCATCCTGTATAATGGGGTCACTCAGCTTCCCTGGCATCCTGTATAATGGGGTCACTCAGCTTCCCTAGCATCCTGTATAATGGGGGTCATTCAGCTTCCCTGGCATCCTGTATAATGGGGTCCCTCAGCTTCCCTGGCATCCTGTATAATGGGGTCACTCAGCTTTCCCAGCATCCTGTATAATGGGGTCACTCAGCTTCCCTGGCATCCTGTACAATGGGGTCATTCAGCTTCCCTGGCATCCTGTATAATGGGGTCCCTCAGCTTTCCTGGCATCCGGTATAATGGGGTCACTCAGCCTCTCTAGCATCCTGTATAATGGGGTCACTCAGCCTCCCTTGCATCCTGTATAATGGGGTCACTGAACTTCCCTGGCATCCTGTATAATGGGGGTCACTCAGCCTCCCTAGAATCCTTTATAATGGGGTCAACAGCTTCCCTAGCATCCTGTATAATGGCCATCACTCAGTTTTCCCATCATCCTGTATAATGGGGTCACTCAGTTTCCCTAGCATCCTGTATAATGGGTCACTCAGCTTTCCTGGCATCCTGTATAATGGGTTCACCCAGCTTCCCTAGTATCCTGTATTATGGAGTCACTCAGCTTCCCTGGCATCCTGTATAATGGGGTCACTCAGCTTTCCTGGCATCCTGTATAATGGGGTCACTCAGCTTTCCCAGCATCCTGTATAATGGGGTCACTCAGCTTCCCTGGCATCCTGTATAATAGGGTCATTCAGCTTCCCTGGCATCTTGTATAATGGGGTCACTCAGCTTCCCTGGCATCCTGTATAATGGGTCACTCAGCCTCCCTAGCATCTTGTATAATGGGGTTACTCAGCCTCCCTAGCATCCTGTATAATGGGGTCACTCAGCTTCCCTGGCATCCTGTATAATGGGGGTCACTCATCCTCACTGGTATCCTGTATAATGGGGTTACTCAGCCTCCCTGGCATCCTGTATAAAGGGGTCACTCAGCTTCCCTAGCATACTGTATAATGGGGTCACCAGCTTCCCTAGCATCTTGTATAATGGGGGTCACTCAGTTTTTCCATCATCCTGTATAATGGAGTCACTCAGTTTCCCTAGAATCCTGTATAATGGTGTCACTCAGCTTCCTTGACATCCTGTATAATGGGGTCACTCAGCTTCCCTGGCATCCTGTATAATGGGGTCACCCAGCTTCTCTAGCATCCTGTATAATGGGGTCACTCAGCTTGCCTGGCATCCTGTATGATCGGGTCACTCAGCTTTCCCAGCATCCTGTATAATGGAGTCACTCAGCTTCCCTGGCATCCTGTATAATGGGGTCACTCAGCTTCCCTGGCATCCTGTATAATGGGGTCACTCAGCTTTCCTAGAATCCTGTATAATGGGGTCACTCAGCTTTCCTAGCATCTTATTTAATGGGGTCAACCAGCTTTCCCAGGATCTTGCATAGAAGTCAGTATATGGTGGTCACCCAGCTTTCCCAGCATATTTTATAGTAGTCAGTATGATGGAGGTCACCCAGCTTTCCCAGCATCTTGTATAATGGGGTCATCCAGTTTCCCTAGCATCTTGTATAATGGAGTCATCCAGCTTCCCTAGCATCTTGTATTATTAGTTATTATAATGGAGGTCACCCCCCTCCTCACCCTCCAGGACTCAGAACACCCCCGAGACCTTCAGGGACTCAGAGCGGCCCCTAAACTCTTCCCCACACACACACTGTCTTAAAGCAGCCCGCACCCCGCAGGTGTCTCAAAGCTGCCCCAACCATCAGGGACTCCGAGCGGCCTGCTACCCCTCACCCCCCCCCCCACCCCAGGGCACAGCGTCTCAGAGCTGCCAAAGATGGGGGGACAGCTCCATATCGCTGGGACAGGTAATATGTTGGCGGCGCCCTATAACTTTTTTGATACGGGGCACCATGAATCCAAGTCACGCCCCTGACCCTTAAAACAGTCTATTCTATATGTTGTACCCCACTTTTTGCTCCAATTCTTTCTCTAATCTTCCTGATAAATCTAGAAAGGCATAGAAGTATTAGGCTACATTCATATGTTCCTTGAAGTTTTCTGTGGACAATTTTTATAGCCTATTGCTTTCTATTGGGCTATTCACATGTTCCGTTTTTTTTTGTTTGTTTGTTTGTTTTCACGGATCTGCAATGCGTTCAATGAAAAAATAGGACATGTCATAACTCGGAAAAGATCACAGCACAGATTCCCCCATAGAAGTCTATGAGATCAGTCTGTGAAAATCATGGATGTGATGTTATTGGTGTAATTTAAAAAGCTTTCAACAGATCCTTGAAAAACACGGACACGGATGCAAAACGGATTCAATCACGGATGTTTTTTCACAGATTACGTTGTGTGGGAGATTAGCTCTGTAGAGCCGGGGAGACAGCAGGATTGGCAGTCAGAGACAGGGACACAAACTTTTATAAAACAGCGATGCTCCTGTTTATTTATTGAAACCAAAAGAAATTCAGCCTTACATACAGGCACAAAGTAAAATAAATCCTGCTCGTCTGAGCTCTAACTAACACAGCAAATCCTAGCTATACAGGTGACTTGCTACCAGTCACCCAACATAAAACAACATCAGTTGGTACAATACCAGTGTGGCTCCAAGTCCAAGCAGAAGCTTTAGCAGCCCTGACCCTCTCCACAGCCAGGAGAGACCTCCATACACAGCCACAGCTCTATACACTCTGTGACTCCACTTATGAGACCTGTGATCAGTGGCCTCCAGCACCTGGGCTGACTTGGCCAGATAGAAAAACCTGGACTGGCCAGAAAGGGAATGGCAGGCCCCACTACCAACCTGCCTGTCATTCCATAAAAATCCAGGCCCTTTTACAGCAACTAAAACAGTCCCATAGCAAGTAGTTTGCTATGGGTTTTAACTTTCCTGGATTCCTCCATATCTCACCCAGCTTTCCCTGGATGAGGTATGGACTTTCTGGAACCTAGTGTTCACATATGACAGGTACCTCGGGGAGATATAGCGATTCCCAACCACAATCCCTGTCACTGTCTCACATACCCTCCCCCTCTGTTCGAACCTGTGGGGGCGAACAGTTTTGGCCATCAAACAGTGTGTTCGGGACAGCGCATCTGCGTTACCTTGACGTTTTCCTGACCTGTGCTCTACTGAGAACTTAAAATTCTGTAACGTAAGGAACCACCTTGTAACTCGTGCATTTCGTTCCTTGGCCTGACTCATCCAGGTAAGAGGAGCGTGATCTGTAACTAACTTAAAATGTCGGCCTAACAAGTAATACCTGAGCGATTCTAAGGCCCATTTTATTGCCAAGCATTCACGTTCCACAATGCTATAATTTTTCTCAGGTGGTGTAAGTTTCCTGCTCAGGTACGTTACAGGGTGTTCTTCACCTCCAACCTCCTGTGAAAGAACGGCACCTAAACCCACATCAGACGCATCCGTCTGAAGTACAAAGGTCTGTGCAAAATCTGGGGTGATCAGCACTGGTTCACTACACAGAACGGACTTTAACCTTTGAAATGCCCCCTCGGCCTCTGCACTCCACTTGACCATAACAGACTTGTTGCCCTTAGTAAGATCGGTCAGGGGAGCTGCTATGGTAGCAAAGTTCGGTATGAACCTGCGATAATACCCCACTATACCCAAAAAGGCTCTCACTTGTTTCTTGGTTAAGGGTTTGGGCCAATTTTGGATAGCTTCCACCTTGTTTACTTGGGGTTTAATCACACCTCTTCCTATTACATACCCCAGGTAACGGGCTTCTTCCAGACCTAAAGCACACTTTTTAGGGTTGGCAGTTAACCCTGCCGCCCTGAGGGAATCTACTACTGCTTGCACTTTTGCCAAATGACTTTCCCAGTCATTACTGAAAACAATGATATCATCCAGATATGCGGAGGCATACCTGCGATGGGGTTTGAGGATTATGTCCATTAACCTTTGGAATGTGGCGGGGGCTCCATGTAACCCAAAGGGTAAACAGACATACTGAAAGAGACCATCTGGGGTGACAAATGCGGTTTTCTCTTTAGCAGTGTCAGTGAGGGGTACCTGCCAATATCCTTTAGTAAAGTCCAGGGTAGAGAAAAACCTAGCATGGCCAAGCCGCTCAATTAATTCATCAACCCTTGGCATTGGGTATGCGTCAAATTTTGACACCTCATTCAGTTTTCGGAAGTCATTACAAAACCGAAGTGTCCCTTCTGGCTTTGGAATGAGGACTATGGGACTTGACCACTCACTTTTTGACTCCTCAATAACCCCGAGGTCCAACATGTTTTTGACCTCTTCCGATATGGCCTGCCTACGAGCTTCTGGTACCCTGTATGGCTTCACCTGAACCCGTACCTGTGGTTCGGTGACAATGTCATGTTTTATCACAGAGGTGCGCCCAGGCAAATCTGAGAACACATCTATGTTTCTAAGGACAAACTCCTTTGTCTCCTGTTTTTGGGCTCTGGATAATGTATCTGATATCCGCACCTCTGGGACCTTTTTACAAGGGGTCTTACAACTGATACGGGCTCTACTGAAACATCCTTACTAGTGGGGGCTCCTGCCGACAGAGACTCTCTGTCCTTCCATGGTTTGAGTAAATTTACATGGTACAGCTGTTCTGGCTTCCGTCTACCTGGCTGGTGCACCTTATAATTTACAGGTCCCACTCTCTCAATCACCTCATATGGCCCTTGCCACTTAGCTAGAAACTTACTCTCCACAGTTGGTACTAGCACCAAAACTCGATCACCTGGGCTAAAGGTTCTAATTTTAGCAGACCTATTGTAGACACGGCTTTGTGCCTCTTGCGATTGCTGTAAGTGGTCCTTGACTATGGGCATGACAGCAGCAATCCTATCTTGCATAAGGGAAATATGCTCTATTACACTTCTATAAGGAGTGCGCTCCTGCTCCCAGGTTTCCTTTGCAATGTCAAGGAGTCCACGTGGGTGTCTGCCATACACCAACTCGAATGGGGAAAAACCTGTGGAGGATTAGGGAACCTCACGGATGGAAAACATTAAATAAGGCAAAAAACAATCCCAATCCTTCCCATCCTTACTAACCACCCTTTTCAGCATGCTTTTTAATGTCTTATTGAACCTTTCAACCAAACCGTCCGTTTGTGGGTGATACACAAATGTACGGAGGTGTTTAATTTTCAATAGCTTACACATTTCTTTTGTCACCTTTGACATGAAGGGTGTCCCCTGATCGGTAAGGATCTCTTTGGGAATACCTGTGCGAGAAAACATGTGGAAAAGCTCTTTAGCAATTAATTTAGCGGAGGTGTTTCTCAGAGGCACAGCCTCTGGATAGCGTGTAGCATAGTCCAACACCACTAAGATATATTGATGTCCTCTTGCGGACTTAACTACTGGGCCGACCAAATCCATGGCTATCCTTTCAAAAGGCACCTCTATAATGGGCAGTGGTACTAAAGGACTCCTAAAATGTGACACCGGAGCAGTGAGCTGACATTCTGGGCATGACTCACAGTACCTCTGTACTTCCTTATGGACCCCTGGCCAATAAAAGCGCTGCAGAATCGGCTCTTTAGTCTTTTCGCATCCCAGGTGACCACCAAGTACATGTTTGTGTGCAAGATCTAAGACCATTCTGCGATATGGCTGAGGTACCACTAATTGCTCCACAACTTCCCCACGTATGTTATCTACCCTGTATAGTAGATCCTGGGTGACTGCCATGTGTGGGTACATCTTGTTGGCCCCTGGAAGTTATGACACCCCATTTATCACGGTAACATTCTCTCTGGCCTTTATCAAGGTGGGATCCCTGAGCTGAGCAGTGCCAAAGTTATCACGTGACACTTCCAAGTCAGGCATATCAGGAACTTCTTCCTGCACTTCACCCTCACCAGCCAGTACAGCTAAGGGAACATTGTCACTTTCTGTGGTCACCTCTACGGCTGGTACCTCAGCATCTGGGTCAAATGGAACCAGGGTTACCTCATGACATACATTATCAATAGTAACATTCTCAGTGTAAGTTACCTGTTTTCCCCGCCACAAGTCCCAAAATAGGGGAAAGTCTCTTCCCAGTATCACATTATACATTAGAGACTTAACCACACCCACTTCATCCCGCTATCCCACAAGTAGTCGTTATTGGGACCACAGCGGTAGGATACTCTCTGGTTTCACCATGTATGCACAAGACCCCGACAGTATGTCCACTGTGTGTTCCAGGGTCTATTAGAGAGCCATGCACTAAAGTCACCAAGCTCCCAGAGTCCAGCAGAGCTAGTACTGCATAACCTCCAATTGACACAGTACACATTTGAGGTTCAGTCTCTGACATAGTCTCTGCAGCAAGAACAGGTCGTGCAAATAAGGAGATACGTCTGGAGGTGTTGCATTCCATGGGCTCAGTCGTCAGGGGACAATTAGCAGCTATATGCCCCAGTTCATGGCACCGCCAACACTGTATATGGCCCTGGTCTCGACCTTGAGACCATGGTCGTTGACCAAATGTCCCACTGTTCCTGGGCCCAACCGCTAGGTCCCCCTCTGAGCCACCTCCCCTTGAGACCTTTTGCACCCCTTTAGTAACTGGAACAGTCTTACCAGTTGGCTTCAATGGCTTGTTTTCCCTGGAGCTGGCGCTATACCTCTCCACAAGATTCACAAGCTGGTCAGCATCTGTAGGCCCAGCTTGTCCGACCCAGCGCTGGATCCTTGAAGGAAGGGAATGGATGAACTTGTCCAGGACCACTCTCTCCACAATTTGACCAGGGGTAGTTTCCTCAGGCTGTAGCCACTTCTTAACAAGATGGATTAGGTCATGCATCTGTGACCGTGGTGGTGAGCTTTCAGAAAAAGTCCAGTTGTGCACCCGGCCTGCTCGCACATGCATTTTTGACCCCAAGTCTGGCAAGGATCTCACCTTTGAGTTTCTGATGGAGTCTCTGGAGTCTTGCTCACTCAAGTCATAGTACGCCTTCTGGGATTCTCCAGTCAGAAATGGCGCCACATCATCTGCCCACTGGTCAGCCGGTAACTTCTCATGCTCTGCAACTCTTTCAAAGACCATGAGATAGGCTTCCACATCATCTGTGGGTGTCATCTTTTGGAGTGATGCCTGTACAGTGGCCCTTGCAGATGGCTGTGGACCCTGAGTCCCTTGCAGTACAGAGCTGTTTCCTGCAGTTTGCTGAGCTGAGATTGCCTCGGCCATTTTCTCCACCACTAGCCTGTGTGCCTCACTTTGCTGCTGAAGCATAGCCCGGGTTTCTTGCTGTTGCTTCAGCATGGCCTGGGTAAACTCTTGCTGCTGCTTCTCAGCTTGCATCATGACTTGTTTCATAAAGTCCTCCATTGCAGCAGCCTCCTTTTTCAGCTCTCCTGCAGCTTTTATCCAAGACATAAACAGGTATCTCTGTACAAAGTCCTTTCAGTGTGTATGTCTCTTTAAGACTGCATTTTTATGCCCGCACCGAGCACCATATGTGAGATTAGTTCTGTAGAGCAGGGCAAACAGCAGGATTGGCAGTCAGAGACAGTGACACAAACTTTTATAAAACAGCGATGCTCCTGTTTGTTTATTGAAACAAAAAAAAATTCAGCCTTACATACAGGCACAAAGTAAAATAAATCCTGCTCGTCTGAGCTCTAACTAACACAGCAAATCCTAGCTATACAGGTGACTTGCTACCAGTCACCCAACATAAAACAACAACAGTTGGTACAATACCAGTGTGGCTCCAAGTCCCAGCAGAAGCTTTAGCAGCCCTGACCCTCTCCACAGCCAGGAGAGACCTCCATGCACAGCCACACCTCTATACACTCTGTGCCTCCCCTTATGAGACCTGTGATCAGTGGCCTCCAGCACCTGGGCTGACTTGGCCAGATAGAAAAACCTGGACTGGCCAGAAAGGGAATGGCAGGCCCCACTACCAACCTGCCTGTCATTCCATAAAAATCCAGGCCCTTTTACAGCAACTAAAACAGTCCCATAGCAAGTAGTTTGCTATGGGTTTTAACTTTCCTGGATTCCTCCATATCTCACCCAGCTTTCCCTGGATGAAGTATGGACTTTCTGGAACCTAGTATTCACATATGACAGGTACCTCGGGGAGATATAGCGATTCCCAACTACAATCCATGTCACTGTCTCACAGTTGGTAGATAGTTACATACTGTAGTTAATACGGTTGAAGAAACACATGCAAATCAAGTTTAACTTCTTCCTTGAAAATCAATGAACGTGTGAATGCAGCCCCAGATAGGGGGCTTCTTTGAATAGCTTAATAGGGGCAGACAAAGGGGTAGTTTCTGGGTAGGAGTACCTTGTGCAAGCAGGGGTAGTGTTCACATCTCCCCAATAGGGATTTCTAGGGTAAATTGTCCCTGTTTGTCTTCCTTTCTGACCAGTGGTGTGAACACTTTCCTGCTATCCAGGGCCGGACTGGCCATAGGGCATTTCTGGCAAATTCCAGAAGAGCCAATGGCCTCTGGGGGCCGGTCTCATGCTCCTCCTGACCCGGCAACTTCTTTCCCCTACCGTAGGGAAAAGAAGTCACCGGGCCAGGAGGGAGATGCGACCGGCCCACAGGGCTCCATCTGTCCCCCAGTGGCTGCTGGGGTGTCGCGTCCTTTCCCAGGCAGAGCAGGGGAGAAGAGGGCCGTCTATAAGGGGAGGGGAGAGGGGGGCCGTCTATAAGGGGAGGGGGAGAGGGGGGCCATCTATAAGGGGAGGGGAAGAGGGGGCCATCTATTAGGAGAGGGGGCCATCTATAAGGGAAGGGGAGAGGGGGGCCATCTATAAGGGGAGGGGGAGAGGGGGGCCATCTATAAGGAGGGAGAGGGGCCATCTATAAGGGGAGGGGCCATCTATAAGGGGAGGGGGAAAGGGGGGCATCTATAAGGAGAGGGGATCATGTATAAGGGGGGAGAGGGGGCCATCTATAAGGGGAAGAGAGGGGTCCATCTATAAAGGGGGAAGAGGGGGCCATCTATAAGGGGGAAAGGGGATGATCTATAAGGGGTGCAACAGGGAGAGAGGGGGCCATTTAAAGGAGGGGGAGATGGGGTCATCTATAAGGGGGGGAGAGGGGGCCATCTATAAGGGGGGCAACAGGGAGAGAGGGGGCCTATAAGGGGACAACATGGGGGAGAGGGGGCCTATAAGGCGACAACATAGGGGGAGAGGGGACAACATAGGGGGGCATCTATAAGGGGACAACATGGGGGGGACAACATAGGTGGCCATCTGTAAGGGGGATAACACAGGGGGGGCCATCTATAAGGGGGATAACACAGGGGGGCATGTATAAGGGGGACTACACAGAGGGGCCATCTATAAGAAGGGGCTACAGAGAGGAGGGCCATATACTATAGGGGATGCACAGAGGGTGTCATCTACTATAGGAAGACTACACAGAGGGGGGGGGCTCTCAAGTAGATGCACATGGAGCCATCTACTGTATATGGAAGGCTGAACAAGGGGCCACCTATAAGGAGGCTACATAGAGGGGGGCATATACTATAAGGGGGTCACTGCCTACCCCCTAAATGAGGGTGTAAAGCGGCCAATACACATGTGCAGTTTGTAGAGAGATGAGGATGGTGCCAGAGTGTGGAGTCTAATATGTTTGTCTGGCAGATTCTGTGGATTTGTAGCTTGGAGAAGTTCTAATGGCCCAGGGCAGATGGAGATGAAAATGAAAAGGGAAGTGTCAGAACCGGGAGGCAGGGACAAGACACGACAGTGAGCCCTAATACTGAACCCACCAACTGTCCCTACCTACTTGCCTCAAACGGCCCTAGGCGGACGTGGACAACCACGAAGACGTTCCCTGTACTGGACATGTGCACACAGAACAAGACAGACAAACACAATATAGGATAGTCAAACAAGCAAGGTCAGAACCAAACTGGCAGCGCAGTACAAAATCTGGTAACAATTGGATAGTCAAAAAGTCAAGCAAGAGGTCAGGTAACAAAGTCTAGCAAGCAGAGGGATAAGGTACGGGGATCGCAGGAACAGACAAGGGGAAGCTGGGATCAGGGTATGAACCTAATTAGCCAGCGCTGGGACTCTGCCTTAGTTTCCTTTTATGCTGAAAAAGAGCCCGGTCCGGATCCCCATTGGACCGGCACTCAGATCTTCCAGGTTCCAGATAGGCAGAGAAACCAGTCAGTCTAAAGAACTACTCAGCTGCATTAATCAAGTCTCCCAGTAATCAGTTTAACTCCCGCATTGCCAGGAAGCTGAGAAGCAAGCGGGTGTGGCACATAGAAGTAAAAACAGGCCCAGTACATACCAGGTTACTGCAGTCACCTAATGTAACTGCACTGTAATGTATATGGTGTACAGAACCTGTGTGGAGCTGGGTCTACCTCTATATAACTGTATGAGGTGATATTGGTCTTTTTAAAGTGGATTTTATTCAGTAGCAGTGGCGACATTAGTCAGCATGTGGTGGTACTTGTCAGAATGAGGTGGTATCAGCATGCGGTGGTATTAGTCAGCATGCGGTGGTATTCATCAGTATGTGGAAGTATTAGTCAGTATGTGGAGGTATTAGTCAGAATGCGGTGGTATTAGTCAGAATACGGTGGTATTAGTCAGAATGCAGTGGTATTAGTCAGCATGCGGTGGTATTCATCAGTATGTGGAGGTATTAGTCAGTATGTGGAGGTATTAGTCAGAATGTGGTGGTATTAGTCAATATATGTGATGGTATTAGTCAGTATGCGGTGGTATGAGTCAGTATGTGGTGGTATTAGTCAGTATGTGGTGGTATTAGTCAGTATGCGGTGGTGCTGTTAAAAACTGAAGACATCTGATAGGTGAGAGACAATGCTTGTTTACACTTGTTCACACCTTTTATTTGCTGGCTCCTTCTTTGCATTTATTTGTAGATGTCAGTGTGGGGACTGTTTTTATTGAAACCATTAAAAGTTAAGTAATAATAGTAGAAACCCCTGTATCTGTGAATTCTTAGCATCTTTCAAAGTCAAAAGTACATACACACAGAACCTGCTGCATTTGACTGGTATCAGGCATGCACAAGGACAAGGAAAATTCCACTCCATCTCAATTCCCAGAATAGATGATTGATCCGTAGGGTTATTCACTATTTAAGCCAGTACTTTATTTCACCAAGATCTAAATCTCCCTGTTTTCAGATGAGAGAAGCAGATCTTACATAGTGCAATATGCTATTAAACTGTGTAGAATATGAGAGATGCTTTATTCATACTAACAAACACAGCATTTGGATAGGATCTTTCCTATCTGGTACATGCAATTTTACAGTCAGCATTTGTGGGTATGAAATAAAAAAGAAATGATGCTTAAACATCAGTAAAGATCAGCAAGATCAATAAAATATTTTGGTTGTGGCACTCATGGCATGGCAATATAACTCACTTAAAGGAGTATTCCAAGAAAATCAACTTTTCCCCTATCCACAGGATAGGGGAGAAGTAGGAGATCTCCGTACTGGATCCGCAGATCTATTCATAATACAGAAGTTGGGGGCACGATACAAAGACTGGCAGGGGGTCCAGACGTCGGACCCCCGTGGTCTCCTACTTTTTACATTAAGCGATCATCAGCCGTCCATCAGCCATCCACAGCTGCAAATGCATCGGGGCTGTTTTGGTCATGAAGTCAAGTGTTATAATTCCACACGAACAAATTCCCGGCACTCAACCAGCACTTCAAATGTAAGGTGATTTATTCATAATACGAGGTGCACGTACATACACAAAGTCATGACGCGTTTCGGCGAGATGCGTCATCATTATGAGTAGAATTTTCCATAAGTAGAGATAGCGCTCCAGTGTGTATTAGGCAGTTGAGAAAGGCGGTAACGCCGAAATGCGTCCTGACTTTGTGTATGTACGTGCACCTCGTGTTATGAATAAATTCCCTTGCATTTGAAGTGCTGGTTGAGTGCCGGGAATTTGTTTGTGTGCAATTGTATTGACATCCACGAGCACCAAGCCACAGAGTGCCGACAGCTGGGTAAGGATTAACATTGTTATAGGCAGCACATCCCCTGTTTTCTCAGAGAGATGTGTAGCCAATAAATTTTACAGATGCACAAAAGATGCGATAAGACAACAGCGGGCTTTTTTTTGCTTCTCAGCCAATCGCTGACACACTTACACAAGACGATTATCAGCTGAATAAATGATTTAGGAATGCGTAAATGCAGTATACCTATATATATATATATATATATATATACAAACAAAACACAACAATCACTGAACTCAGGGAGAACAGTGAAAAAATTCCAATGGAGTACTCATTTACGAGTCTCCATTGATTGTCCCATACAAAATTTAAATATGCAAAAAAGGGGTCCGTGGAGCCTCAGTTACGAGTCTCAAAACACGGGAATAGCCAGATATCCCTCTCTCCAGAGAAGGAAGCCCATAGCCAAGGGGTGCCTCCTAGTGGGGAGAGCACCAAACCACCCTGATACGTAGTCCCTCAGGTCCTACCTCTGTTGCGAGCTTTAGGACCTAAAGAGGGAAACACCAGGGTGACCCCTGTGAGTCAAAGTCTAACTCTGTGGCGAGTATAACGACATAAGACAAGGGTTACCAAGGCTAGGCATCCATCCACAGACTGCAGTTTCGGGGTATTTGCCCCTCGTCAGTGTGGAGCAGGATTCTGGCTACTGGGGCAATGATAAATAGACCAACAAAACACAACAATCACTGAACTCAGGGAGAACAGTGAAAAAATTCCAATGGAGTACTCATGTGTGTATATATAGGTATATATACTGTATATATATAGGTATACTGCATTTAAGCATTACTAAATCATTTATTCAGCTGATAATCGTCTTGTGTAAGTGTGTCAGCGATTGGCTGAGAAGCAAAAAAAGCCCGCTGTTGTCTTATCGCATCTTTTGTGCATCTGTAAAATTTATTGGCTGTATATATATATATATATATATATATATATATATATATATATATGGATATGCATAGTAGGCGGTGACAAGAGAGGCAGCTGGGTGGGCAACACCCCCCAGTGTTCCCGAGGACCCGATTTTCATATTTGCTGTTATCAAACTGATGGAAAAAAGAAAACAAGCGCTGCTAACATGAGGTACACAGCTACAAGGGGATATCAGCAAGTTCGTTTTCATAAACCTGCTGGTAGCTCCCCTTTAATACTAGTTAATTTTCTTGTTAACTCTGTGTTGTTTTTTTCCTCTTTTATTGCTCCTGGAGTTATCTCTATAAGCAGACAGCTTGACATTACGTGGCCCTACACAATCTGACACAACCTATTGACAAGAAGAATAAATACATACATACATTTGTAGAGAAAATAACAATGGAGGGGTTCCAATATTAGTTTTCATGGGAGAATACATATATTTACTAAAATAGATAGCAGAAAAACCACTGGGTCCTCTTTAAACTAGAGCTCAAATGCTGGTAAGTTGAGGGTAAAGAAGAACTAAATCTTTTTTATTTTTATTTTTTTTTTAATGAAAAATAGCCGGTCTGGTCTCACCAAATATACAGTAAATGTAGATGTAAATTTTCATTGGCTATACAGATAAGTCAATGTGCCATGGTCCGGGACACTGGTGTTGTACCAGCCGGTGGGCTCTGGTGTTTTGGGGAGACTTGTCACAGTGGCCAACAGAGGTAATACCCACCCCCGGACAGGCACCGGAACTTTGGTAGAACTGGTGTGACTGGTGTGACAGAGATGATAAAGTCTCACCTAATCAATACTGGAACTTTACTTAAAGGCTTCAGTGCAATACAAAAAATACAACAGTGCTTTAGGTACTTAGTGCAATAAAACAGTAGATATATCTCAAGAGGCAACTTGAGGTAGAGAAGGAGTGGAAGTAAAGCAGTAGCAATACATAGGGGCCAGATAGGAGCCCTTGCCTAATTAGTGTAGTACTCTCCTGGGATGTGTGTTAAGTGTGTGACGTAGTGTTCTGCCTTCACAGCCCGCACTGTGAGGTAGTAAGAGTCCAAGGCCTTTGTCTCTGGGTAAAAGAGTCATAGCATTGTCAGTAGAGAGCTGCTTACTCACAATTTGTACTCTACTGAAGATCAGTCCCTCTGCCTTTTTTCCTAGGGGTGACTGTCCTGAAGTTAGGATCCTTGGCGTAGGCAAGGGTGATTCCTATTTCTCCTGTTACCCCGTGTCTAAGTTTAGCAGTGCATAACAGCTGTTAGTCTCTCTTAAAGAACAGGTGTTGTCCCTTCTCTTGCCAAACCACCACCACGTGACTGGGCTAAAGTCAGACTACAACTAACTACACAGGAAGTGTGTGTATAAGAGAATGTAAAACGGGCTATACCTTCCTGCCTAAACTGCAGCTGTGCATGGGGGAGTGAGACACCTAGTGGCTGGAGTAGGGCACAGCAACCAACTGCACTAGCTGTGACACCTAAGTAAACTGGTTTTACCTGGGTGTGTAAGGACAGAAGAATCACCCATAGTGGGACACTACAAACAGTAAACCATTCAGAGACATTGGGAAATAAACTGACCAGATCTTACTTCTAAAGCAGCATTATGTGATGTCCGATTCCTATATCTGTGAGCTTCCACGCAGTGCCTTCCACATGCAGCGCCATCTACACGCAGTGCCAACTAGTTCTCTAATTAGCACTGTCTAGACACGTTTTCTTTATAGAGCCACAAACATCAATGAAATATGTCTTGGTCTTATTTTAGTCTTCTGCTCTATCATGTGTTCCATTTTCCATAACAGCCAGTAACTTAAAGAAAACAAAAACCTTAATTTCTGTACCCTTCCTGGAACCTCATTAAGTTGACTGAAGAAAGGAAAACTATTATTACATTGATTATGGATATTTTTACCATTGGGCAGGAATAGACTGCCGCTTACTGTAAGTCAGATGAACAAATGACTAAACAAACAAAACAAATGTGCAGAAAGAAATAGTCAATGTTTCACATAACATTAGAGAATATGAGCCATACACTGTGTGAATGTGTCCCCCTGAACTTCCCCTGCATCAATAAGCTTCCTGTTATGAAGCACAAGGTCTCATGACCTTTCAGACCATTTTACATTACACTAGGGGAGTCAGGGAATACGTGGCTTAGGCAAACATATTTTCCTATGTGAATCCTTCCCTCAGATATTATGCTTAACAAGCTCTACAAACAGAAGCCGCATAAAGCACAATTGTTCTGGTGCTTTCTTTAACTACAGAAATTACTAAATGTTGCCTTATGGGCCAAACCATTTCTGGCATTTGGAAACATGATTTCTATTTTGTTTTTTTATTCTCTCTTCATAAAGAAAAGATTTGCAGACATGCATGCATCCCATGCTGGACAAGTTCCATGCACAAGCCCTATTCTTATTAATATAGTATGTGCACGGAACTTTGCTAGCATGGGGCATATCCATTGATCTGGCGTTAGCTGTGGCTGTATGCCAATCTGCCCATAGATTATTTGCGATAGGTATCCTTTAAAACAATATTATTAGATTCTTTTCTTTGCCAGGCTGTAGAGCTAAACTATGATGCATATAATGATAATAGTAACAATAATAACATTTACTTTTATAGTGCCAATATATTCACAACATTCACAATAATTCTGAATTACACAGAGATTGTTTAAATAAAAGTAGTGAGCTCCCTGCTTGTAAGAGCCAACCAGTTACATTAAAGGGAACCATTCACCCCATGGCCCCAGGCAGAAACTGACATACAGTGACATAAAGGTCAATATACTTACCACATCGCTCCCGGTCCCGTCCCGGATCCCGTTGTTGACACGGAGAAATCACTGATTCTTCTTCTCGCGCCCATTATGGTAATGAGCCGAGATGAGTCCAACGTCCATAGAAAACGACAGACGAGTCCAACTTATTCATGAGGTCCTCTTCTCGTCGCCGCCCATCCACGCCTCCTGGAACTTGATTGACGTCTTCAGTCTTCAGACAAATTCCCGCGCAGGCGCCGTTGCGATGGTCTCGTCACCTCTTCTGCGCCTGCGCGGTAAACAGGATACGTGCTCGAGACAATCGGCGCACGTGCAGTAAACAGTGAAGCTGCGGAGCGGCTTCAATTGTGAACTGCGCATGCGCCGAAAATGACCGTCACGGCGGCTGCGCAGGATCCAGCGAGAAGAAAGAAGACGATGAGGAAGAAGACCCGGCGTCAATCAAGTGTCGGAGGCAGGGAGAAGGCTCGACTTCGGGCCCGGCGGCCCTCATTACCATAATGGGCGCGAGAAGAAGAATCAGTGATTTCTCCGTGTCAACAACGGGATCTGGGACTGGACCTGGAGCGATGTGGTAAGTATATTGACCTTTATGTCACTGTATGTCAGTTTCTGCCTGGGGCCACGGGGTGAATGGTTCCCTTTAAGTCATAAAAGAAGGGACTCAGCCTTCAATAACTGATTTCTAGCCATGTAAACCTAAACAGAGGGACTGCAGAGAGGGACCCAAACTATATAGGGACTAAACTACTATATAGGGGCACAGAGTATACCTAACTATTATGTGGGGGCACAGAGGAGCCTTAAAACTCAATGGAGGCACAGAGGGACCTAACTACTATATAAGGACACAGGGGGCCTATACGTGCTGGAGCAAGGAGCCAAGAATGTTTTTCTAGCAGACTCTGGAGAGAGGATTCATGGCCAAGAGAAGATTTCAAAATGGCCCAGGCAGAAGGGAAAGAAAAAAGAAAAGTCAACAACTCTGATCAAAGAAGATGCCCCCCTATGAGTCAATGGATGTAACTTCACTCTCCTATAGTGTCTGTAGTTGAAGTGATAGTGGTCATGGTAAGGCGGTATTATTTAGGTATTAGGTAGTGGTATCATTGGTAATATCTTTCTGTTCAGTAGCAATATTGGGGCAATATGTAATCACTGTATGGTGATATTTATCAGCAGCAATGTTATAAAGTGATAATATGTATGTTTTAGGGCACCCTATACTGTGTGGGGGCACTTTGAGGCACTGTTTGGGAAGACTTTGAGTGTATCCTTAAAGGGGTTTATGTTGGGTATACAAATGATTTGCTGTGCACTCCTTACATAGTATAAAAGCACACTCCTTGTATACATTCTGGCCTCATGTCCTGCTGATTCTGTGATTTTGACATCACTAGGTCCAGAAACAAATTCTGGACAGGGCCTAAGGCCGGCACTGGGCCATGTAATACATCCTTCTTGTTATATGTACCTTTTTTCCCAAGTAAACATGCACTGCCATCCTTATGTTGTGAAATAACTATGGCTCATCAGACCACACAAATTTCTTCCATAACTTCATGGTCCAATTCTAATGCTCATGTGCATCTTGCTTTTCATGGTGTATAGACATTACATAGGCCAGTGACTAGTCTGCAGCAAGCAGCAAAACTGAGCATTATTTTTTTTATCAGATTATAGTTCAGTAGCCCTTTCTGTGAAATCGGGGTAAATAGTATAGCCTTTGCTCCTTAAGCTGATCAATGAGCCTCAGCATTGTCAACTCTAGCTCTTCTGCAGCTAGAGGGAAAAACTGAGAATTGTAGGTATTAGGAAAATACATGTGGAATATAGTGATAGTTACCAAATAATTACTGCATTCCCAATTCTGGTTGCCTTGCATTCCACATCTGTGACCAGCTGTCACTTGCAGTTTATGGGGTCAGCAGTGCAGAATACAGAACAAGCAAGGGCAGTGGTGTGTACTGTGTAGCGAAAGATGCTAGATAATATTCTTTTTTTTTATTATTCTGAATTTTATTGCATTTTAACAAAAACAGCAGCAGCATCAGGTACGGCACAAAGAAAAATTACAATAATCAAGGTAACAGATGAGCATGAAAAGAAACAGGTGCATTTTGTGTTGGAACAATGTACTCAAAAACAGTTAGATAATATACTTTACAGTTACTCCATGAAACATGCTGTTCCTTGGGGGGTCTGCAATCTGGCATCTGAGGCAAGATACTCATCTAGCCTCAAGGCAGATATGGCCTGGAGCTCTGGAAAACCATAGCTATGGTACTGGTTCTCTTGTTTACTATCATAATACAGACCTTGAATAGTAAATGCTGTAGGGACCTGTTAGCTGACCATCTGCACCAAGGTGCGGGCCTCCCACTAAACAACTTTTGATGTCCTATAGACTATCAATACGATTTGTCCCAATAACTCAGTTAAGTTTGGTGCTTGGTTAGTATGGTAATTTTCACTTTATTGCCAATTCATGTTTCATCCTGTTACTGTTCCAAATAACATATTTTGTCTATCCATTACCAAATTGCCTATAGTCTTTTAAGCTATTCACATGGTGCAACAATGACAAATGAAATGCAAAGGAAAGATATAGGTCATTATGAACTATTTCAGACATAAGTGGCAAACATGATATCTAGCATTAATACCAGTCTAGACACACTCTAATCTAAAAGCACTACATACAAATGCCATTTTAAACCTATTATGTTGAAATTACATATGATTAATGTATAAAGGTTCAGAGCACAGAGTCTAATGACAAAGATGAACAGTGCAGTGGGTCAGTTTATCACCAATGATAGACACAGGATATGAACCAATTCTTTGATCTTCTAATTCTTTGAAGAAAAATTTCAGCCTGAGCAACTTAATGAAAAATAAATTAACAATGCGATCCTCCCTCTTGACATTGATTAGGTCAGGACGACACTCCTCCGCTCATAGATGCAATTTACTCTATTCACTACACTACATTGTGAGAAATTGAAATTACTTATTTTACCAGTGGCTGAATCTGATTTACATCATATTAAACTTATGAGCATTGAATGCACTGCGTAGTATATCATTGAAGATGGATAACGATAACACATACTATTAGTACTGAATAAGCCAAAAGATTCAGAATTCTTATGGTAAAGGTATTTCATAGAATCTTTCTAACCACAAGGAGAAAAAACATTTCTGTACCTGAACATCTGGGCATTATGTTGGGTGAGTGACTGTCACCACAAGAAATACCACATACGCTTATAATTATTATCAGCCATAGTGATGTTATTTGACAGTTCTTTTGTGGATTTTACCCACTAGATCACAAAAATTACAGATGTCCCAATTTTTGGAGGGTCTAGGGTTATAAACTATTTTTTTTTTTGGAGGGGGGTAAGGATGGGATGCAGCAATGCAGAGCTAAATTGGCTTTGCATCTATGTATCTTCCATTGAAATTACCCATGCACCTACGGACAATCCAGAAGCCCTGGAGACATGTGTGATCTCAGATGGAGACACAGAAGCCTGAAAATCATACTTACCAACTTCTCAAAGTCTCAACCACCTGAGGATGTAAGCAGCCCGCCCACCATAAAGCTGGTGGGGAGTGGTGGTCGACGGCCTAGGCACCCAGCTGTCAACTACACGGGAGGAGAAGAGGCCCACAATGATAAAGTAAGCAATTTTAGGAAAGCTAAGCAGTATATTGTTCGAAGGGGCACACTACTGAACGACCATCATCTACTCTTGATATTTTTTTGCCGCTGCAGAAGTTGCCAGTATGCAAGCAGGATAAGTCGTGAACTATGTAAGGTTTATTTTTTTCCCTAGCTGTTTTTTGCCTCATTCATGGAAATATCTCTAATGTAACCTCTTTATTTTTAGAAGCAGATAGCAGTTTTAACATCAGATCTGTTTTTAGATCTTCCCTGATGCCACCACAGTATATCTTTAGAAATGATTGTAGTCAGCTTTCATTTCCTTCTTATCAGTAGAACAGGATTTGCAATACTCAAAGGTGATAGAGCCTGTGTAATGTTGGCAGAAATGGGGGAAAAAAAACCTATGTTAGAGATGTTGATATGTTGATGATTGCCTCTTGAGAACAGAAAGCTAGGCTTGTGATCATTGCTTATTTTGTTAGTTTCTCCTCTCCAGGAATGCATTTAGTCAGTGCAGCGTTTAGACAATAATTTTATATAATAATCTAGTGACTGCAATTCCCTAGACACTTTGCTGAATACACACCTCTTTCATATGCTACAGTTTTACAGTTTTTCATTTTCAATGGCCATTTCTACTAATATATTACACTAAAAGTCCAATAGTCTAGGGTTTTATTTGGATTTGTTTTGTAGTGTAGGGTTGAACACGAATGTACGCGAAAACACAAGGAAAAAGAAGTGGTAGTGCGATGCAAAGATTGTTAGAATTTATCATGAGGAAAACCCCTGTTCACATGCTATATTTGGGTATTTGAATTGAAGTGATCGAGAGCTTGGAATCTCCCTCCATAAGTCATAAAATAGCTCTATTCTGTAATAGTAGTTCCCACCCTGAGATGAGCTAACGGAAGCCAGATACATGTATCGGCAGTGGTTCTGGGGATATACCAGGTGTGGGTGGAAGGAGACCCAAAAAGGAACACCTCTGATAAGAGAAGACATCACCTGTAAGCCACTGGATATAACTGCTTAAAAACAGAAACATTAGAGAGGAAACATGCTGTCCCACACATCTCTCACCGGCCGGGGTCAGCGCCGTAATGACTACAGCAGCCGAAAGGCTACGGCAGCCGAAAGCAATCCAGTGCCTATCTCATTGATCTATGCAGTATAACTATACTGCATAGATCTCAATGAGAGATCAGTGTACTTATACTAGAAGTATTAATAAAAAAAAACCCTCCCCTAATAAAAGTTTTATTCACCCTCCTTTTCCCATGTTATAAATAAAAATAAATAAACATGTTTGTTATCGCCGAGTGCATAATCACCTGAACTATTAATTTATCACAATTCTGATCTCGCACGGTAAACGGCGTAAGCGTAAAAGAATCCTAAAGTGGAAAATTGTGCATTTTTGGTCGCATCAAATCCAGAAAAATTGTAATAAAAAACGATCAAAAAGTCGCATATGCGCAATCAAGGTCCGATAGAAAGAACACATCATGGCGCAAAAAATTACTTCTCACACAGCCCCATAGACCAAAGGATAAAAGCGTTATAAGCCTGGGTGTGGAGCGATATTAAAGGGGTTGGCCACTTTATAGTAAAATAGGTCAGTACAAAGTATTAGTAAGTGTGCTCAATGTATATACTGACAGCAGCTCCCTGTGTACCTCATAGAGCTAAAATCAGACTCCCCTCCTCCAGGCTGGGATGCCCTGCTCTGTTTTGTTTCAGTCCATAAAAAGGCTGACATGGAGGAGCATGTGACCATGCCCTGTCCCCTGTGTCCTCCATAGACTTATACAGGCTTAGTGGTGGACACTGGGGGGAAGGGCCTGGTCACATGCTCCTCCATGTCAGCAATCTTATGGACCAAAACACCACAGAGCAGAGCAGCACAGCCTGGAGGAGGGGAGGCTGATTTTATCTCTATGAGGTACACAGAAAGCTGCTGTCAGTATATACAGTGAGTACACCTACTAATGCTGTACACTGAGCAATTTTACTATAAAGTGGCCAACCCCTTTAAGGACCATATTTTTGCTAACAATGGTTTGAATTTTCTACAAGCCATCACATAAACATATCGTTGTAATCGTAACGACTTGAGGAACATGCATAACAAGTCAGTTTTACAGCAGGGTGAACGGCATAAAACAAATACCCCCCAAATAAACAAAATGCGGGGTGTTTTTGTTTTTTTTTTCAATTTCACCGCACTTTTTTTTTTTTTTTTTGCTTTTGTAGTGTACTTTATGTCATTGCAAAGTACAATTAGTGGCACAAAAAATAACTGCTCATGTGGGTTTCTAGGTGAAAAAATGCAACTGCTATGGCCTTTTAAGCACAAGGAGGAAAAAAACGGAAGTGCAAATATCGAAATTGGCTCTGTTTTTAGGGTGGTGGCTTATATAGGGGCTGCAGGTCATGTCCCTGGTTTATGCTATGCTGCAGGCTGCACAATACAGGGCCCAAGGTTCCTGCTAAATGATGCTGTTGCCGCACTGGAGAGCTCACATGGTTCAATAAAGGCCCTGGTTCTTGACCTGGAGCCTTGGTTGTGTAGAGGGCCACATAATAAAAGAATGGTGGAGTTGAAGAGTAGGCTGCGGCAGAAGGCAACATGGATGTAACAGGAGGTACAGCCACTGAGGATTAAAACTACTAGCAATGTTGCCCGATTTGTGCAGGAATAATGGTCTCACCAGTGAATATACAGTATCTTAGGGTTTGTGCCACTGATCTTTTAATATTCTAAGGAGAAACATTTTCTAGTTATTACATTTTATGGAGAAATATTCATCACATTCATTTTGTTCATGAGATAATGCAGATAGCATGAGTTGTATTTCTTTACTGTGAAACGTTAGTTGATGTAATATCCATGAACTATACATGCATGGCCCCAAGTGTTTGCTCAAGCTTATTTAATCTCATATTAATATTACCAGGAAAATATATCATACTGTGCTCATTATGCATTTATAGGCCTGTTATATTTAATGTTTTTAAACATCGTCTTATCAGATGTAGCATTATACTTAATCATTAAAATTCTCTTTGACATAAAACAACATTGGTTGATAAATAATATGTTGAGTTAATTTGAGGGATAAAAGGAAGAACTGCGGCTTGTAATGCAAAGAATGTCAGAGGAAGGTCACATTTCTTCTTAGGCCTTATGCACACGTTCCGTAATTTACGGATCCGTATTTCCGTATCCGAGTTAGTGCACATTGAAGTCTATTGTGTTATTCACACGATCAGTAGCAGAAATGGATGAAAATCAATCCGTTAAAAAAAGAGGACATGTCCTAGTGCGGACCCTGATTTTTTTACGGATCCTCTCATTGAAATCAATTGCGTACGGATTGTTTACGGATTGCAACATGTTTGGCATCCGTATTTCCGTATTCCCTTGAAAAAATACGGATGACTTATGGGTCACATGGTTCTGTCTCCTAAGCAACCACTGACAGGAAGAAGGGAGTGCAGAATCGCATGCCGGTGGGAATTGAAAGTGAAAGCAGCAGCACATGTGGTGGGACCCAGAACCAGAAAGAAAGTGAAAGAGAAGATAAAAAATGGATGTGGAGAAGCTCATTCACCTCATAGAAGAACGCCCATACTTGTGGAACAAAAGAGATGCATTTTATGTGAACAGAACAAGAAGGGACAAGGGATGGTCTGAGATTGCCCTTGAAATTTATGGCCAGCAATGGGCATCAGGGTCCAAGAAAGAGAAATAGGAATTGGGTATGTATGTATGTTTTGTTTTTTAAGTCATGTAGTACATAATTTTATTGGTATTTCATAAGTGTACTGTATTTTATCAGTGGAAAGACTGAAATCAAGGTGGCAGACATGCAGGGATCAGTTCAAGAGGGAGATGCAGATGAGAAGCCGCAGTGGAGATGGACGTATGCCAAAAGAACATATGTGTACACAGAACAATTAATGTTCCTGAAACAAATCCTGGACGTTGGCCCGTAAGTTTTTTCCCCCATTAATAATGCCTATTATGCCCCTCCTGTGAAACTACAACCCCCACCATACTGCCCCTCCTGTGAAACTACAACCCCCACTATACCTAGACTGCCCCTCCTGCGAAATTACTACCCCCACCATACCTAAACTGCCCCTCCGGTGAAACTACAACCCCCACCATACCTAGATTGCCCTTCCTGTGAAACTACACCCCCACCATACCTAGACTTCCCCTCCTGTGAAACTACAACCCCCACCATACCTAGACTGCCCCTCCTGTGAAACTACAACCCCCACCATACCTAGACTGCCCCTCCTGTAAAACTACACCCCCACCATACCTAGACTGCCCCTCCTGTGAAACTACAACCCCCACCATACCTAAACTGCCCCTCCTCTGAAACTACAACCCCCACCATACCTAGACTGCCCCTCCTCTAAAACTACAACCCCCACCATACCTAGACTGCCCCTCCTCTGAAACTACAACCCCCAGCATGGCTAGAATGTCCATTTTTTTATTATAAAGTTTTTATTACATCTTTGTAGAACATCTGATAATCTGGTAGCAGAAGATGAGGCTTCTGGTAGCTCCCAAGGAAATCAGGAGAAAGAAGTTCCGGATTCAAGGGAGGAGGACTCCATGGAGGCTGCTGAAAACCTGGACACATCTCCGGCTGAATCAGTGCAAGTTTACCCACGTTATAGGAGAGAAAACCGTAATGTGGTGTCAACCAAATCACAAATTGACAGTGAGGTGAGGTAAGGCTCTTCTAAGCACTGTCAACAGGTCATAGAGACATGTACATAGAGACTTCATATTTTTCTTTTTCTAGGTCCTCGAAATACTGAAGAAACATGGAGAGCAGAAACCAAACCAGCTGTTCTGCAACAGCCTGGCAGTTGCACTGGACAGTGTACCTGAAGAGAAACGCCAGAGATGCTATGGGACTCTGTTGGCTGTGGTTGAGACTTTTAGCAAACATTTTGACCCAGACAAACTCTCCAAAATTGCAGATATGGTTAAGTATGGGGACACCCCAACCATCGCCACCCCTACCCAAACCTTATACACTCCTTCCCCCAATCACCACCCTCCCATACAGCGATACCCGCCTCACCCACATTCCCAACACTTCCATGAGTGGTATACCCCTCCTAACAGCCAGGATTGGGCATGCCGAAGCCCTCAAAATACACCACAACCGGCAGAGCAGGCGTCTTCCACTCCCTATTCTCAGGATCTGTTTGAAGTGTAAATGTTAGTTCACATTAGTTTTTCAAAGTTTGGATTTTCAGTTAATAATTGGTGTTGAATCTGTGAGTTTGTTCAACTGGTGTCTTAAAGGGGTAGTGTGTTGTTTATAATTTTTTCACTCAACACATTTGACCTTTAAATGTTAGTGAATGGTCCCTTCCCTCCCCCCCCCTTCCCCCACGCCAGACCAGGCAGTGTGATGCACTTCACTCACCAGATTCGTGCAAACCCCCGGCCACCATCTTCATTATCACCAGCTGTTGCCCAGGGGTTTGACACGATTCTGGTGAGTATAGTGCATGACACTTTCGGGTCTGCCGTAGGGGTGAGGGGAACCGGGGAAGGGGCCAATCACTAATATAACACACATTACAAAGTTTTAGAAAAGTTTATTTTGTAGTGAATCTACAAAAGCCATAGTACACCTTTATATATTGCACCCACGAGTGGGATACCCCACCAACCAGCCTGGATTAGGCATGCTGGTGAAAATGTCAACACGACAGGCGGAGCAGGCATCTACCCCTCCATTTTCTCAGTATTTTTTTGAAGTTTTTATTTAACATAGCTTTCAAGAGTTTGGAGTTTGTGTTTGATGTAAGCATTTGTGATGTACAGAAAATATGTGAGTTTCTACTGGAGTATTAAAAAAAAAAAAACAGTTTGAGATCATGGTTTGTCCAATTATTTCACACCACATACAACATTTGTTATTTGAATGGCTCAATAGTGCATTATAATGTAGGTGGCCTTTGGGGTTACCCTAGCCCACAGGCTCCTGGAGTCCCATGGTTGCCAAGACTGTACTCACAGCAGGATGAGTATGTAAGTTAACCCCCCACCCAACCCCCGACCGTGCAGAGACGTATTTTGGGGTTTATCTGCTGGACATCACGCTCAGCTAATTAGTAGTAGCGGTGGTGAAACACTGATTTGTTGAGTGTGATGTGCAGACGACGGAAGGCCTGGAAGCAATACAAAGTGCAGAGCAGCTAATTTTTGCTTCAGTCAGCGGGGGTCATTTCTGCTGCATAAAAGGACAGGGAATGGATCCCACAGGAGTTTACTGTGAATTTGCAGCATAAAATCCACTGTGCTTCTGGTGTCTAGGAACCTACATCAGCCTTTCCTTTTCCAAAAAATTTCAGGGTGGCCCATGGACTGTGACATATGTCCTCAGATGATGAGGTCTTAGTTGATAATTGTGCCTACATTACTCATTTTGAAATCCAAAATGAGAATGTGGACGCAAATATCGCAAGCTCGCAGCCCACGTCAAGGGGCCTCATCTACTGCGAGTCCCTAACTAACTAACACAGGAACCAAAACTAAACTAACTAATAGAACTTGAAGCACCAGTCCAGAATCAAAGTCTCTTAACTCCTAGACGACCCAGGGCGTATAGTTACGCCATGGAAGTCTGTCCCCAGACGACCTAGGGCGTAACTGTACGCCCTGGGTGTTTCTCCCGCTATGAAGCGCGCTCCGGAGGAGCAGGTGGGGGCCGGCTGCAGTGAGCAGCCGGGACCTCACTGGTAATGACACGCTGCAGCGATCGCGCTGCCGCGTGTCAGTAACCCCTTAAATGCCGCGCGACCGCGGTGTTTAAGTGTAAGTGACAGGGGGAGTCCCCTGTCACTTACCGATCGGGACCCCCGCAGTGTGACTGCGGGGGTCCCGATCGGTAAAACGGACTGCAGGAGGTCTCTCACCTGCCTCCATCGGTCGGCGATCTGCTACTCTAAGCCTGCACAGGCAGGCTCAATGAGCAGATCGCCGATAACACTGATCAATGCTATGCCTATGGCATAGCATTCATCAGTGTAGAAATCAGACTAATGTATGTACAAGTCCCCCAAAGGGACTTCAAATGTGTAAAAAAAAAAAAAGTTAAAAACACTTAACACACAACCCCAAAACCCCTCCCCCAATAAAAGTTGAAATCACCCCCCTTTCCCATTATATAAATAAAACATATTAAAATAAATAAATAGATAAACATATAATATACCGTAGCGTGCGTAATTGTCCGATCTATTAAAATATAACAAGCGTCATTGCGAATGGTAAACGGCGTACACGAAAAGAGGGAAAAAAGTGCGCAGATTACCAATTTTATGTTACATTATATATATAAAAAAATTAATAAAAAGTGATCAAAACGTCCGATCTTCACAAATATGGTATTAATAAAAACTAGAGATCATGGCGGAAAAAATGACACCCCATACAGCCCCGTAGGTGAAAAAATAAAAACGTTATAAGCGTCACAATAGTCCCATTTTATTTATAATTAATTGCCAAAAAAAAGGATTTCATTTAAAAAAAATATATAACATTAGAGAATCTGTGTAACCTGCATATGGTTGTGTTCAGACTGACCTATAGAATAATTGTATCATGTCGCTGTTACCATATAATGCATTACGTAGACACAGGAACCCCCCAAACGTTACCATATTGCATTCTTTTTTGCGATTTCACCAATTTATATCTTCATAAATAATATATTTGGGATTCCATCATACGTGTTATGGTAAAATGAATGACGCCATTACAAAGTACAACTATTCCTGTAAAAAACAAGCACTTACATGGCCTGTAGATAGAAAACTGAGAGTGCTGGAGCTCTTAGAAGGGGAGGAGGGAAAAACGGAAACACTAAGATCAAAATTTGCGCGGTCCACTGGGTCATTTTGGGCCTGGTCCTCAAAGGGTTAACAGATATCCCTCTGCCATGGTACTGCTCCTGCTAGTGATAGAAAGTAGTCTGCGTAGAAGTCCCGGACAGCCAATCCTGAAGATCCAGGCCTTCCTTGCAGGTTCCCTTCCAACGGAATGGCGGCAGACTGCATGGCTGACATCTGTTCCTCCGGGATGACTGTGGCATCATGAATCCTGACGTAGTTGTGAAGGATAACACAAGCCTGTATCACCTTCTTAACCTTGTCAGGAGTTAACTGAAGGGCAGACTACATTACCCGCCACTTGGAGCTCAGAATTCGAAAGGCGCACTCCACATACCGCCTCGCACGAATGAGGCGATAATTGAAAATGCGCCTCCGGTCATCCAAGCCTCGCCTTGGAAAAGGATGCAAGAGGTGGGTCTGTAAGCCAAACCCTTCATCAGCCACAATCACAAATGGAGCTGGAGGTCCAGAAGATCCAGGTAGAGGCCTTGATTCCGGGATGCCCAGGTGGTTGGACTTCAGCATCTCTCCAATTCTGGAAGCCCTAAAAACATCAGCATCTGCTGCGCTTCCATAGGCCCCTATATCCACAACCACAAACCGATAGTCTCTGTCAGCTAACGCCAACAGGATCACCGAGAAATAATGTTTGTTATTGAAATACAGGGACCCTAAATTAGATGGCGTCTTCACACGAATATGCTTTCCATCCAGGGCACAGATGCAGTTTGGAAACTGCGCTGTTGCTTCAAAGCCCCCAGCGATGCGGATCCAATCTTCAGGCTGGGGGGGTGGCATTACTTGGGCCCTCAGACGCTCCCAGATGGCTGAGCAGGTCAATCCAACAATAGAGGATATTGTGGAAATCCCCAACGCAAACTCATAATGCAGGCATGCAAATGAGTTACCAGTGGCAAGAAATCTGCAATAAAAGACAGTAAAGATTATTAGTATTTAAAAACTTTCAAGAAACTATAGTAGGATTTTAATACACAAAATTAAAATAACGCACCTGAGGGTCACAAGGAGCCTTTCTTCTGGTGAAATTGCCTCTCGCATTACTGTATCCCGGTATAGCAGTCCTGGACGCAGGTCAGCAAGGAGGCGATCAAAGGTCGCAATGGTCATCCGGCAATAGTTCTGGAACTTGTCAGGATACCTTCGCAGGTCAGTGTACAGCTGATAAAACTGTCCCCTTTCTGGCCGCGCAGAGACAATGGGGTGTACCCAGTATCTCCGACGCTTGCTCCTCGGCTCTTCTTTAAGCGTGTCCTGCTCTCCAAAGCGCCGGGAAACAAGCCAGGTCAGGAGTGCTTCATCAGCTACTTGATCGGTCATCTTCACGGTGATAAGTAAAGTCAAAAACCAAAGCTAGACAAGCAGAGGTAAATAACAGAACTGTCTCACAGCAAAGCAAACCAGAAATGGCAAAGTAAAATGGCTGACAAGCAATCATGTGACTTATTTTAGGGGTTTGGCAACCTTTTTTTTTTTTTTTTTTTTTAACCTACTCAAATTTAATCACTTGTATAAAGCAGTCAGCAACAAAAACGGATTTACGGAAATACGGATGGAATACGGATGTCCAATCCGCAATTTCTCACGGGTTGTTTCAGAACCAAAAAAAAATACTGAACGTGTACATAAGGGCTTATTCTATTCCTGGAAAACTTAAGTTGCAACCTCTATAGCAGCAGATGAACAAGTAGAACTATATAATATTAATATACTATTCTATGTATAAAATTTTATATAACATTTTACATGACACTGTAGGAATCTGAACATTTTGGTTTCATGAAATATATCTCAAACAAATGACAGCAAAATATTTTACACGTCTTGATAGACGTAAAAAAATAAATTAAAAAAATATGGAACCACCTGATCATTGAGAAAAAAAATATGGAATAAACAACAAAGAAAAAAAACGCTTAGTACTTTGTTGCTCTACACCAAGCTGGTTCCATTGTTTTTAAAGAACAGATTACAGACTGGCTTTGCAGGGTGGAGCTTTGCCAATGATAATCAAAGAGACACACGACATAAGTCTTTTAAAATATTTTTGCACTTTTTAGTATTTTTTTAAAGCTTTAGGGTATATGCACACTGAGCAATTCTCGAGGAATTGAAGCAGAAAGTTTTCAGGCAGAATTCAAGCAGAATTTAAGCCCCCCATTGACTTCTATAGGATTCCTCTAGCAGATCTACAGCAGAAAATTCTGCTCGGAAATTCTGCAGTGTGAACAGCAGAGCAGAAAACCCATTGAACACAATGGGACTTTGCTCTGTACATATTTTACAGGAGGAATTTCAAGCTGAATTCCTCGCCTTTTCCTCAGTGTGCACATAGCCTTACATGGCATTTCACCAACATTTCCAAAAAGCAAAGTAATTTATCACCCAGTGCATAGAGGCAGAGGCTTTAACGGGTCATGTCCGGCATCAGCTGGATCTCAGCATTCCGGGGAGTACTCCATGTGTTCATTCGGAGGAGCAGTATACAGGTGAGCCGCCTGCGTTCTGATCGGCAACGTTTCAAGGGCCACGCCCCCTTTCTCAAGCATGACGCTAGTGCACACCATCACCATAATTTATAAAGCAAAATCTCGCAATATTATGTCTGTAATGACAGAATCAATGTAAATAATCTCGTATTTCACAGTAAGTTATGTGATATCTAAATACAAACATAAAGACTAACATTAAAAACTAACGGAGTGATATTTAAAGAAATACATTAAAATTACATATCTCGTTTAATCCTCTTGGTGTAAGAGTGTCTAATTTTTTCATCCAAAATACCTCTCGCTGCAATAATTTCTTTTTAACCTCTTCCTGACCATTAGCATTAACTTTCTCAAGGACCATCCAGCACAGTTCGCTTACCCTATGTTGGCATTCGTCAAAATGTCTAGCTACACTAGTCTCACCAAAAGTAGATTCTTTCTGTTCTCTACGACAAAAATTACAGATGGCACTTCTATGTTCATTTAGGCGTATTTTAATTTTTCTCGATGTCTGCCCGACATATCCTTTACCACAAGGGCATTTAAGCATATAAATGACCCGCTCAGAGTCACATGTATGCCAACCTTTGATGTCAATTATTGTCCCCTTTGACACGGTGTCTCCTTTAATGATTGCATTACAGTTCTGACATGTCAGGCATGAACATAGAAGTGCTATCCGTAATTTTTGTCGTAGAGAACAGAAAGAATCTACTTTTGGTGAGACTAGTGTAGCTAGACATTTTGACGAATGCCAACATAGGGTAAGCGAACTGCGCTGGATGGTCCTTGAGGAAGTTAATGCTAATGGTCAGGAAGAGGTTAAAAAGAAATTATTGCAGCGAGAGGTATTTTGGATTAAAAAATTTAGACACTCTTACACCAATAGGATTATACGAGATATGTAATTTTAATGTATTTCTTTAAATATCACTCCGTTAGTTTTTAATGTTAGTCTTTATGTTTTTATTTAGATATGACATAACTTATTGTGAAATACGAGATTATTTACATTGATTCTGTCATTACAGACATAATATCGCAAGATTTTGCTGTATAAATTATGGTGATGGTGTCATGCTAGCGTCATGCTTGAGAAAGGGGGCGTGGCCCTTGAAACGTTGCCGATCAGAGCGCAGGCGGCTCACCTGTATACTGCTCCTCCGAATGAACACATGGAGTACTCCCCGGAATGCTGAGATCCAGCTGATGCCGGACATGACCCGTTAAAGCCTCTGCCTCTATGCACTGGGTGATAAATTACTTTGCTTTTTGGAAATGTTGGTGAAATGCCATGTAAAGCTTTGAAAAAATACTAAAAAGTACAAAAATATTTTAAAAGACTTATGTCGTGTGTCTCTTTGATTATCCTTGATCTATGTACAGGTGTGGAGCAGCCTATGGTTTGACACACTTTTCCCCAGTAGCATTTATCGAAAGAAGTCTACAATACTATTTTATGGAGCTTTGCCAATATCAGTGTTTAACATGTATACCTCTACAATGACTGTTGAGGTAAAGACAACCATACCACCTACATGTATACCACTGTGGAGTGGGCTCAGGAGCTGAGCTTGCTTCATAGCATGTGAGGACCGGCTGCTATCAGCAGCCAGGCCCTCACCTTCAACGGTGGACAGCTGCAAACGCGCAGTAGCCTGCCAATAACCCCTTAAATGCTGCTGCCGCAGCATGTCTGTGAGGCATGCACTGACTGCCAGAGGTATACTGCTTACCTCTGTGCATCTTCATTCATATTATGACATATATTATGTGTCGTAACATGCGTAATTGTCAGCTCTATTAAAATAAAACAATATTATTACCACACGGTGAACGGTATGAACAAAAAGCAGTAAAAAAAATGCCAGGATCACTGATTTTTTAATTACATTTTATATATAAAATTTTTTATTAAAAGTGATTAATAGATCCGATGTAAACAAATATGGTACTAATAAAAATTAGAAATCGTGGCACAAAAAATTATGCTTCATACCAGGGCTGTGGAGTCAGTAAGCTGCAGCTCCAACTCCGACTCCTTCTCCTTCATAAATGGCCAGTCAGATACCAGGGGAGTCATTTATCACACTGACTCAGCAGCTTCTCCCTAATGTCCTACATGATCCTGGGGTGACTTCTGAGGGAATAAGGAAAGATATAAAGCAGCTTCTCCAGTGTGTGTGTGCAGTGGATGCAGCCAGTCTCCAGCCTGAACAACTCACAATTAGACTAGAAGGAGCAGGCGGTCTTTTCCTGCCGAAAACCTTCTATGTTTCTAACTAAATATTTACCATACACACAGAAATACTGCTAACAATGCCAGATACCTGTAATATAGAGGTCAGCCATAGTGATAGCGCGCGCGCACACACACACACACACACACACACACACCCTTGCTGCAGCCATAGCATACGCACACAGTCTGCTGCAGTCATAGCACACAGCTGCAGCCATAGCACACACACACAGCCTGCTGCAGCCATAGCACACACACAGCCTGCTGCAGCCATAGCATACACGCACAGCCTGCTGCAGCCATAGCGCACACACACACTCGGCCTGCTGCGGCCATAGCATACACACACAGCCTGCTGCAGTCATAGCATACACGCACAGCCTGCTGCAGTCATAGCATACACGCACAGCCTGCTGCAGCCATAGCGCACACACACTCGGCCTGCTGCGGCCATAGCACACACACACACAGCCTGCTGCGGCCATAGCATACACACACACACACACACACACAGCCTGCTGCAGCCATAGCACACGCACACAGCCTGCTGCAGCCATAGCACACGCACACAGCCTGCTGCAGCCATAGCACGCACGCACACACACACACACACACACACACACACACACACAGCTGCAGCCATAGAACACCACATTGAGGATAGAGGTTACTGCTGCACTACTTATGTCTTCTCCTCCTCTATATTACACAGGATATTTTCATATTACACTGCTGCTCATATACAGTCCAGCATTCAGGAAGAGGACAGCACAGATCTCCCCCCACACAATGGACTCTTCCAGCTAAGAAACAAACTGCCAAATAGTGACCGACAACTTTTCCCTGACCACCCTTATCTAATAGGGCCTATTAGAATGTTGCTCATAATATATATTGATGAGCAAAACTTATAAAAATCATATCAAAACTCAATTTTAAATTGTTCTAAGATTTTAGTTTAAGCTGGAGTCGGAGTCGGTACATTTTTCCGACTCCGACTCCAGCGAAAGCTAGCTCCAACTCCGACTCCACAGCCCTGCTTCATACAGCCCTGTAAGTGATAAAATAAATGCGTTATAGGAGTTACAATAGGGCCATTGTAATCATACCTATTTGCAAAAAAATGTTTTACTGTCAATAACAAATATAACATTAGAAAACCTATATAAACATGCATATTGCTGTATTCAGACTGACCTATAGAATAAAGGTAAAATATCAGTTTTACCGTAAAGTGCATTACGTAAACACGGAACACACCCCCCCCCCCCCCAAACTTTGCGTAATTACATTTGTCCCAAATTAACCCTATAAATGATATTTTGGGGTTTCCATCATTAATTTTATGGTAGATTAAAAGGCTGCATTACAAAGTACCCCTGTTCCTGAAAAAAAAAAAAAAAAAAGACCTCACATGGCCCTGTAGATGGAAAAATAAAAGAGTTATAGCTTTTAGATGGCAAGGAGGAAAAAATTAAAATGCAAAAATGTAAATTGCCGCGGTCCTTAAGGCCATTTTGGGCTCTGTCCTTAAGGGGTTACAAAGGTTACAAAGGAAAGATTACAAAGGTTTTTTTTTTTACAAGTTATAACTTTTCTAATATGACCGCATGTTGCTTTTAATTTTCTATCCTGATGCTTTTATGTCTTCCTTGCTTAACCAGCAAGTTTTATTTTACATTATTGTTTTTGTTTTTTTCCAGGGGTTGTATCACATGATGACATCTTACAGCTGTAGGTCATATAGCTGGGTGGCCTGGAATACTGCTGTGCAAGGAAAAACAAAGACACAGTGCTGAATCAGTCATTGAAGAAAACCTCTTCTGACTTTTTTCTATATTTTTTTGTCTTTTGACTAAATCACAGAAGTATGCCATCACTTTATTAGATGCAAAAACATCGCCCTTTGAGAGTGAACAATGGACAGTCACTTACCCTCCACTAACGGGTGTAGTTCTACACCATATCTCCAATAGGCAGTTGTTACAGGTTGTACACAAAGAGAAAGAAATTATATAATGGGCCCTTAGTACATAATATATATTTTTTTCGCACCTGTGCACTATGTTATATACATATTGTATATGCTCTTTGACAGACTTCATTATAGATGAGCTCAGATTGATATTCTGTATCTGCAATATGAGTTAAACATGTTAAATAAAAGAAACTAAAGAGGTTGGCCACTTTGTCACAGATTTTATGAAAGTGATGTATCTGTAATGGCATGCTATTAGCTTTCATACACATCTTTCTGCTGTGCTGTGTGTTGTCTTCATTGGAGAAGCCCTGCCTTCATACTGTCCTATCCTGCTCTGTTGTGAATGTGGCAGTGCCTTTCATAATATGGCCGAGCATGGAGGAGCAAGTGACCATGCGTCAACTATGCGTGACCATGTACAAGCACAGTGGAGAAGACCGAGGGAGGGGCATCGTCACATTCCATGCTTGGCCATATTATGGATGGGGGTGCTGCATTTAGACCAGAGCAGGACAGGGCAGCTCAGAGCCAGGGCTTCTCCTGTAATGAACATGGGGCATAATAGGAGGGTGGGTATAAAAGCTAATAGCATTACAGATAAAGCATATCCATAAAATCAGTGGCCAACTCCATTAATGGAAGAGGTCTTTTTCCAAGACTGAAACATGATAACATTGTTGCATCCTATATTTCTGTATGTGATAAAAACATCTGACAAACACACATAAAAACCAGAGGGCAGCAGATCATGTGAAAATATAATATTTGTGTCATTCTCAAAACTTTTGCCATGACTGTAGAGTAAAAAAATAAATAAAAGTCTTGATAGGTTGTAAGTCACATCACAACCACTAAGTGGTTATATATAGACACATAGGGGGACATTTATTAAGTCTGATGTTTTTTACGCCGGACTTAAAAATGTTCCCGCATCTCCGGCGCTATGGAGATTTATGTAGAGGCGGACTGCCTCTACATAAATCCCGTGCACGTCGGTGCGCACAGCCGAAAACCTACGCCAGCTGAGGGCTGGAGTAGGTTTTCGGCGTATCTTTAAGTGAAAAAAATGCTGAATTGCGCGGCCCCCGTTCCGCCCCCTCCCTTCCCCCCTGGCGTACCAGCCGGAAAGAGCCGATTTGCGAATATTTTATTCGCAAAACGGCCGATTTGCGGATAAGATATTCGCAAATCGGCTCTTTCCGCCGAACAAAAAAGATACGCCACATGATACATGTCCCCCATAGACCACAAAAGGTAGATGTCCGACTAGGGCTAGTGGCCGCAGTACAACCATCAGGTGATTAGTGCAGGTGCACATCAGAGAAGAACACATGGAGACCGCAAACCCAGCATATGATAAAACTAAAATGTGCAAATAAGCAAAAAAGGACGATATTTATTTAACCGCAAGGTGTTTCGGCCCAATATATCAACAAAAGGGCCTTTCTCTAGCATACCTATGTGCTTACTGTTTCACAGATTTATTTTTATGATTGGCAGAAGCACTATGTGAACACCATTGTCCATCATGTTGAAAGGCATTTGTACTGCACCCTACCACCCAGGCAGTGGAGACAGGTGCACCCTAGACAGCTCCTGCTCCTAACAGATTTCAGGGTTTTTTTCACCTTTTTTTTTGTTATTTCCAGATAGGGATGGTCCGAACAGAGTTCGGTTCGGATTCGTACGAACCCGAACTCTCGGCAATGATTACCGCTGTCTGCCCTCTCCATGGAGAGGGTGGATACAGCGGGAGGACCGCCTGGAAAACTGGGATACAGCCATAGCCATAGGCTGTATCCCAGTTTTCCAGGCGGTCCTCCCACTGTATCCACCCGCAGCACGGAGCGGGCAGACAGCGGGAATCTGATGCCGAGCGTTCAGGTTCATACGAACCCGAACCTCGGCAGTTTCGGACCATCCCTATTTCCAGAGATGAACGAATCTACAGCAGTAATGAAGTAAAGGGCTTTAATCCTATCTGTATTCCAGTCATTGGGCTGCGGGCTGTTCTGCTCCATACTGCTCCTTCCCAGGTGCTCGGAGAAGATGGATCCAGTCTTGGGAAACCCTTCTCCCAGTTTCCCAGGACTGGATCCATTTTTTTACAGCACCCAGGAAGGAGCGGCACGGAGCGGAGCAGACTTTAAAGCCCCGCAGCCTGATGAGCAGAATGCCAATAGGAATGAAGAGCTTTGCTTCATTCCTACTGTAGATTTGCTCATCTCTAATCATTTCTTAACATTTCTGTATGCGCCTTAAAGGGTACAGAATATCATATTCTATCATTTTCTTTAAAAAGATCCTAATTGATTAAATAAAGGTTGTTACACAAACTCTCCAATGACCTGACATTGGATAAATAAGCAGCAGATGTTGGGCACGCATCTAATGTTTATACAGACATATAGTGAGAATACATGTGGTTTTGATCTTCTGCTCTGCAACAAGGTGTGCGCTGCATTGTAATTAAATTCCATTTCAAAGGCAATCTCACAGTTGGTTATTTGTGACCAATGCTTTTAGGTTGGTAGAAATGCTGAGTATTTAATAAGCCTTAAACTTTTAAGAAAAGAAGAGCAGTTAAAAGAAAAATCTTCCAGCAAATGACCAAGGCTGCACATATCTGAAAACTTAATTAAAACGGACACAGTGCTAAAGTGGTATGGGAATGCGAGTATGAGATCAATAATCTTCTGATAAATGATCTTCTGTCATTAGCCCAAGTCAGGGCCAAGGGTTTTACATAATGATATTGTCACCAGCAGCCAGCATGGCTTTGTGAAAGGGAGGTCTTGGGAAAAAAATTACTTCATTTTTTTATAGTGTAGTACAGACGACCGGTTGCTGCAAGCAGATGTGACATGCTTTTCTATAACATATACAGTTTCTTACATAAATCTTTAAGATGAGCGCAACTCAAGCATGCTGGAGTCCGATTGGCCGACATTTGAATACTGGCTGAAGATGTTGGATGCAGCCCTAGGGAGTCTGTAAAAACATACATACTATACCGTAAGATGCATGGTGGATGACACTTTTCATTACATCCAAAATCCAATTGTTGTGATTTTCTTTACTTCAGTGCGATATAAAAAATACACTGGACATATTGGGCTGTTTAGCGGGACGCCAAGCAAGGTGCTTGGCGTCCCGCTAAACAGCCCAATATGTCCTGTGTATTTTTTATACCGCAATGAAATAAAGAGGATCACAACTAATTTAACAGGGATATATTAACTGGCTTCTAAATTGTATTCAGTTCTGTCATACGCTGTTGGTGTCACAGGGTACTCCCATATGCTGCTTCCAGCACACATCTCAGTTGGGTGCATCAGGCCTAAATCACAAAAGATTTCTGTCCTATAAGAAGCTCCAGAGGGTGCTAACTGGTAAGAAATTGGAAGCTGTGCTACTAGTACAATAATAACACAATCCTCAAAGTGGCTTAAATCACCAATGAGTCTCATATCAAGTAGTGTTTTGAATGTCCTCTTGTTTTCCGATAGCACAGGTTACCGATGGTACAAACTGTCTTGGAGCAGAAGCCAAAATGCAATCTCAATAAGATAAATCAGTGGTCAATGCCAAAGCATTATAACACCACAGTATGAAATCTAATATAAGAAAAGCTCTTATAACAAAGATCCTGCTCTTCCTACTGTTTAAAGTAAAAATATAAAGCTTGTAGAATTATAGCATAGAGTAAAGCTTAGAAAAGGCCATGAGGCAAGGCTCTTACCTCTCTACTGTAGAATTAATAATAATTATTAGTATAGCTAAAAGCAATTCAAATTGAGCTAGAAGTAGAGAAACATCCAAGGCCATGCATTTCAAGGCTACAGAAATCTCATTTAGGAAAGTCTTCGCCTATTTCGTGTTCTAGTGTACAAAAAAGACCCACATGTGTATTGTAAAAAGAAGCGATGTTTACCGTCAAGGTTATCCATCCTATTAAGATCTTACAAATTGCAGATATGCTATATGAATTGTAGCATTTGCAAGGGCACATCGAACAGAAACTTCATATCAGCGCGTTCAATTAATAGCTGCCTGATATGCATTGTGAGAGAAGAACGGGAGAATAAGATCCTGTTACAATGTTGTATCTAATTTTGATATGTGACATCTTTATTAGCCCAGTTCTTGTTATACGGGTAGGTGTCACTGAGTGCTAAGAGAACATATGTTTTGCTTCCAAAAAACTCCCCTATTAGGCTAGAAACCTTAAAATAAAAGGCAGCACTATGAGTCAGTTCTACCTCCCATCTGTTTGCTGTGTCTGATACTGTATATCCTAATGTAATACGGCTGTTATTAACCTTTTATTGTAGGACAGATAACATTAGCATTATGATGTGTATATCATGAGATAGCGCATAGGTTGGGATTCCAAAGCTGGAGTTTGTGTTGGCATAAACCAAAAAGAAAAACACAGAATATGTATAGAATGTATACAGCGATCCAAAACATACAGAACAATGTTTTATATGACTTGAAGCCATCACCGATTAGGTCCACGCAATAAAAAGGATTGAATCCATTGTCCAGTGTATCAGCCAATTTTAGGCTATGTTCACACTGCGTATGAGTCCGGCCACATTTCGTACGCCGCCGTACATGTGCGGCTGAAACTACGGGCGTGGGAAAAATAGACATGCGGCCGGTTGCGTACGAACCGCGTACATACGCCCGTAGTACAGTTATGCTTTCCTAGCTTGTTTCGAAGCGATCTGAGGCAGGTCATTTACTTGGAAATCTTCGCCCAGCCCCAGAAACCACACAGAACCTTTTGGATCGAAAAATTAAGTTCAATTTGGCTGAAATAAGTACTTCGTACAGGATTGCATCGAAATCCAAGGCCGTGAGTTGGAACATGTGCGTCCTCAAACAATGGTCTTGTTCATTTTTCATGGCGCCGCATACGATCTGGCCGTAAGCTCATACGTAGTGTGCATTGTGCGGCCGTATATCGTATACTTTCAAGCAAACGCATCAACCTCAAAACTACGTGCGTATATTCGCGGTTCGCACTAAGGCCGGACTCATACGCAGTGTGAACATAGCCTAGATGTGTAGAAGTGGCCCAGTAACTCAGTCCCGACCTTCTCCCTTCAATAGGATCCATCCCCAAACCCTTCAGACTACCACTTCCTTGTAGTGTCAATATGAGAATTAGGGTCATTTACATGTAAATCGCCTAAGCCCTTGTTTAGCAAATGACAAGCAATAATTTTTACTTTTAAACGATAGAAGTTTACATAAAAGGATAAATAATTACAGAAAGTTGTTAATATAAACAAAATTATGATTATAATATAAAACTGATTACTCCGAGCGACCAAACGATGAGTGTTTACACTAAAGGTCAGCTCAAAAGATGCCATCAATGACATTGATCGTTGCCGCATTTTGGCCAGAAGATTATTGCTTAGAGTTGAATGGTTTAACAATTTATTGCATGATAATCGGCCTATGTAAAAGGCCCTATAGACTGTGCTGATGGCAATGAAAGGTAGGTGGATGCAGCTAGTGAAGTCACACATTACAGCCTGCTTTCCCACTTCCTTCTGATGCAGCAGTCCTAAAGAGGTGACATGGGCAAACCAGGAAACTGGGAAAGTGCAGGTAGTCAACCTAACAGTAAAAATCTCTAACACAGCATTGGAACCAGGACATCAGAGGCTACAAAATAGTATAGAAACTTGATTTTATTTTAAAAACACATGACAGATCCTCATTAAAGGAGTACTTTGGCATTGCAAAACATTTTTTTCTGCCGTTATTTAGAAAATAATAAAGATGCTATTCTTACCTCACCACGCTCCCCCAGTGTCCTTTCGTGGCATTGCCAGGTCTTACGCTCAATAATCCCACAGTCACCCCTGAGACAAACTAGCCTTAGCAGTAACAGCCCACTCAGTCAATCACTGGCCGCAGTGCTGTCCCATCTCAGTAAGTGATTGGCTGAGAAGGCTGTCACCCAGAGATGCCACAGGAGGACACTGGGGGAGTGTGGTGAGGTAAGAATAGCATCTTTATTACTTTCTTAATAACTGCAACACAAAGGTTTTAAGCTATGTTCACACTACGTAAAACTACGGCCGTAGTTCTCGCCGCAGAACTACGGCCCTAGTTTTGAGGGGTGGAACATAGCCTTATTTTCAATGGGATCCCGGCCTGAGCCTACACACATCGTATGCGCTCCGGCCGGGATCCCATGCGGCGCCGGAAAAAACTGACGTCAGTTTTCTACGGCCGGAATTCAGTGAATTCTGGACGCAGAAAGACCTGTCAGTTCACACAGTGAAGCAAGCGGCTCCGGCCACTCGCTTTACTATGGGCTATGGGAAGCTCTGATGCGGGCGCACGCTGATGGCCCGCATCAGAGCTCCGCGGCCGGAAAGTTCACGGCCGGGATGATCCGGGCTGAGACCGGTTGTTCCGTGACCAGGCCGGGGTCACGGAACGTCCGGGTGTTCACGTTGTGTGAACATAGCCTTACAATGCAAGTACCCCTTTATTGATCAACTAGATAGTTTTGGAAAGTGTTCGCTTTGTATAGATTAGATTACATTGGGTTGGAGACATAGATATTCGGTTAAAATATTCAATTTGAAATATAAATCAAGTAGATGGACCTACCTGGACTTCCTCCCTGAGTTCTGTTAACCAATTCATGAGTACAGGAAATGCTTTCCCAGTAGTGAAGTACTGGTAAGAGAAAAATTGTATATTCTTTTTGCATTATAACTTCTCTACACAGGTGTAAAGGGTAAATTCTGCAATTTTAATACCTTATTTTATATCATACGTCATGGTGCTTGTTCCAGTAAAAAGTGATTTTTTTTATCATCTGCGGATTGTGCTACCTGGGTGGGGCTTCTTAACTGAAGCGCCACTAAGCCCTGCCCACATTGTCATGTAGGCCCTGAACCTCCATGATGTCACTGCTGCATAGGCACCGCCCCCTAAATGACCATTATTAAGGGCCAACCTAGAGGGGGTGGGGCCTACACCTTTAGGCCGGCCCGTTCCAATGGCCATCGATGGGGCGGGGCCTAGACGGCTATGAAGTCACAGAGGGGCGAGGTCTATGGTGTCATTGTGGGCGGGACTGGTGGTACTTCGGTCAAGAAGCCCCGCCCAGGTAGCACAATGACAGATGATGAAAGATCGCTTTTAACTGGAACACGCACCATGGCGTATGATATAAAATAAGGTATGAAAACTGCTAAATTTACCCTTTACACCTGTGTAGAGAAGTCATAATGCAAAAAGGGGGTGACAGTGTCCCTTAAACTATATCTAAAGAATTTGTCTCATGACTCTTAATATGCTTTGTGCCCCCCATTACTACCCAGAGCGTAGAGTATCTGTCATGTTTGCGGGAACCTGTCAAAGGATGTATTACATGTTTTTTTTGGCCATTCACACCAGCCAACAATGCAGTTTTCATTGGATAGCTTTAATCTAAAAAAAAAAAAAAACAGGCTGTCCTAAAGAGAAAGCAAGCAATATCTTTGATGGGATTTCTCTTTAAAAGCATTAACCTGCCATAGGGGTTTCTATCACTTTATCGATAATTTGGAATTCCTTCAAGATCTTTATTCCAATTAGAGTGTATGGGAGTCATAAATAACCAAACTACTAGTGGCAGCTGTGACTGATTTCTATTGACAGCAGGATTAAAAATGTATTAAATACAATAAAAAAAATAGCTAAAGAAGCCTACAGAAATCACAGTAAAGCATGGCAACTGCAAATAACACACAAGCTGTCTGAGATCCTTATTCAAGCAGGCATACATGGTGTCTACATACAGTAGGTTATAAAGCCAGAGCCTGGAGGACAGTGATCAATTAGACTTAATTAAAAGAGAACGTCTTCTTCCTGCAGGAATTAAGTTGTGTTTAATTTGAGAGTGGATTGTTTCGCAAATGGTACTGAGCAGAAGATCAATCTATTCCTCCAAGTGTCTGCACTTTGAAGTTATTGTATAGAAAACAAACCCAAATAAGAATTAGAAAGTTTCTCTGTCTCACAATAATAAACTGAAAGTTTAAATGGAACAAAGTCTATAAAAGAAAAGTGTGTGTGTGTGTGTGTGTGTGTGTGTGTGTGTGTGTGTGTGTGTGTGTGTGTGTGTGTGTGTGTGTGTGTGTGTGTGTGTGTGTGTGTGTGTGTGTGTGTTTGGGCTATTTGTACTTTTAGCCCCAGCGTGTCCTTGAAATATGGGAGTTTTGTATAAGAAAACATACATTAAGAAGCATTATTTTACAGTTTGGATGCATATAACAAGTGAATATCTCTGTATATGTGTTTCCCTTTTGTGTTGCCACAGGTTATACCACAATGAAATACCAGACTTCTACTTTAACACCTTCTAAAGGCCATCAATGTGCATTGTTCACTGCTCCTGTGCCATGGCTGCTGCTAAAAGCCCTTTTGTTGGGATTTTAACCAATTGTTATCATTCCCCCCTGGTACGGCTCTGGATGCTCGTGACATTTACTTCTAGTTTCTCTCCTAGTGAACACTAACCTTGTCTGATAACCTGTTTTCTGTCTGCTTTCTGCTGTAAGGGTCCGTGCACATGGCACTGCAGTCGGTGGGAGCTGTAAAAGCTCCAACCAATGTTTACTAGGAAATAATACCTACATACATTCCATACAAAACTGAACTATCATATACCCATATAGGCCCATATTCTGGTTTTGGTTCTAACCATGCCCATCTCACTCTGCATATGCTTACTGACTCCAGCCTGATATTGCATTGACTTTTATTCCAAGTTTTAAATAAGCTGTTTTATGACGTTTAAACCAAGATTGCCAATCTCCAAAGCTCAATAGAAATCACAGACAATATACCAGAAAGTATATTTGCCTATGGCTGAGAATTATAACTTAATCTCACTAATGGTGCCTTCACACACACTGGATCCGCAGCGGATGTTAATCCTGCTGCACGTATGTATTGTCACAGGGATGAACTGACACTGGATCCGCAGCGGATTTCACTGCGAATTTGCAGCGTGAAATCGGCTGTAGATCCAATGTGTGTGAAGGCACTCTAAAAGTAGTAAGAAGTAAGAACACGTTGTCAATTCAGTCCGGATTAAGGAATTAAAGGGGATATCTCTAGTCTTCCCATACTTATTAGCTACTATTTGGCATGCAGAAAATGGTGTTTTCTTTTCAGTCTGACACAGTCTGAACTCTGTCTCAGCTTTCTATGAATCCCCATAGAAAACCTCTCCTGCTCTGGACAGTTCCTGTCTCGGCCAGAGATGTCAGCAGATAGCTCTGTGTCAGTCTCAGACTGAAAATAAAACTAAATTTCTTGCATGACATACAGCAGCTGATAAGTATGGGAATACATGAGATTTTTTTTACCAGAAGTAAATTACAAATCAATATAACTTTCTGACACCAGTTGATTTGAAAGAAAAATGTTTTCACTGGACAGCCCCTAAATAATCTAAATATGGCCCAAACCAATTGTTATTCCTCTGGCAATGTATAAGAGTAAAGCCCCTACTGCACGGGGTGATCGGCTCGCTTGCTCCTTGTTCCACGCTCACTGCCAATCTTATTATTCGTGCTGACTGCAAGCGGGTGAGTGCAGGGGGGGCAGCAGGGAGCTGGGGGGGGGGGGCATAGGAGATAGTGGTGGTCTGCTGCTGCCGCTCCTATTGCAAGTAGTGACGGCAGCAGATAGTTGCTAGGCTGATCCTCCCCATTTCAGCCTGGTGAAAGGAAATGATTAGCCAACATCCTGCATGTCAGCTTATCGTTGTCTATTACACGGCCGATAATTGCTTTGTGTAATAGGGTTCTGTGTGCAATAATCACCTCATGGTGGATTTTACCAGAGTGGGATAGTTGGATCCTGCATGCATATATTCTATAGGCTGTTAGTCCAGGGGAGGAGATTAAATTTAATGCTAGGGTCCCATGCAAAATGAGGCAAACTCTATGTGACAAAACGATATGTAATATATATAATACTATATGTACATTGTCTATTGTGCAATTTGGTATGTTTTATATCTACAGTTCTAATATACCTTGGTGTTGGCAGAGAGCTGTTACAATTCCTACAATTGTTTGTAGCAGTAGCACTACAACCAGTGAAAAACAAGGTCTATTATGGAAATCCAAGATAAATGCTTTTCCTTTCTATGCTGCTAGCAAAGAATATAAGATATAGAACATATACAGAATATTTCAAACTCAAACCTTACAAAAAAAACTGATATATTTCAAATCGTATTAACTTATTGCTTTTTTATGATACACTGAAGTAATAGATTTATTGATATTATTGGTAATTTTACAATACTTTGCATTGAGCTTCTGCACTCCTTATAGTATCAGTAGGTATGGTATACCACTGCCAGGCATTAATCAATGGGGATTATTATTTGGCTGAACATGTTCATACTAAAGCGGTATCCTGTTTCACTAAAATTAACATAAAATACTGGTATTAAAACCATAATTACCGTTCATGAATGCCATGCCAAAAGCACTTGGTTAAAGACACATTAAGTTTATAGCCAGGGGCAGTAGTTGCACTACTGACATTATGTTCCTTTCCAGACAGGAAAGTAGTAAAAGGGGAGGTAGAAGCAAATCATAAACTGTAACTGAATAGGTTTCAAATAACATATAATAAATGAAATTATAAAAATGATATCTACCTTTCTGCTAGTTTTCGTCTAATTACACAGTACATAGTTTTAATGGCTGAGATATACCACAAATAAACTATACTTTAGAAAATCCCCAGCACAATGAAAAAGTAAGAATTAAAAGGAACCCATCGCTACTTTTATGCTGCCTAAACCACGAGCAGCATGAAACAGTAACACGATCTCTTATCACAATGTTCCATAAAGCACTTTAAATGGCTGCCCTGCAAAGAAATTAAAGTAATTGTAAAATATCACCTAGATTTTGTACATTTTACTTATTATTTCACAATCTTTAAAGGGATAAAGGGTCTTTTCTATGCTGTTCTCCAGAGCACCACTTCCATTTTCTGCACAACTTAAAAGTATACCTACCAAGATGAGAGGGGCCTGGTGCTAGGCCACCAATACATGTTGGCCAATAGCTGCACAATGTAGCAGCAACATGGTGCAGCTAATGGGTATGCACTAGAGATGAGCGAACCTGCAGCATGCTGGAGTCCATCCGAACCAGAACTTTCGGCATTTGATTAGCGGTGGCTGCTGAACTTGGATAAAGCCCTAAGGCTATGTGGAAAACATGGATACAGCCAATGACTATATCCATGTTTTCCAGACAACCTTAGAGCTTTATCCAAGTTCAGCAGCCGCCACTAATCAAATGCAGAACGTTCGGGTTCAGATGGACTCGAACCCGATACGCTCATCTCTAGTATGCACCCATGACTGGTTGCCACCCCATTTCATCTTGCAAGTAGATATACTTCTGAGACCTGAAGTGCGTGGAGGTGGTGCACCTGGAAGAAGAAGTAGAGATAAGACCTTATCTGCAACCTGGACAATCCCTTTAAGTTAGGCACTAAATAGCTTCATACTATACACATTGTCAATAGTTTGTGCACACTGCAAAAATACTGCATTTTAAAGTGAATTGGTGGCCTTTCCTGACCTGTCATGGTATATACATGTGTTACCTACTGTATATATTAACAATTCTGGAACATCTTTAGTTATAGCTGTTTTCTGCTGTTCCTTTATTATTCTTATTATACGTGTATTACTGGGTGTTACCAAGTGGGGCATGTCTGCACATACAGATTATTAGCTTTGATTAAATATTGTCAATGTCGGGACATGTCCCAACTGGAAACATCCACTAGGGGCAACAGGTCCTCTGCAAGAACATTTGTAATATATATTATTTTAATGTGGGAATAATTTTTTCCATATAGGTGGCAAGAGAAACAAGGCAAGCAGCCTCTGCCCCTCCTTTGCCTTTGGCTATAGCTATGTTGCATTGTTTCCCATGGTGATGGATAAAGCACTAGAGCAAACGCTTTTCTATATTTGGTCCATGTTATGGGTTCCTAATAAGGCATTGGTACAATCACTACATAAGTTTTCAGTATTTTTACATTTGTGGTGTCTTAAATGCTTAATAACAGCGGTTATCTTTTTTTTCATAGCCATTAGAGATCCACCTGAACCCAAGGATACAGGTGGCTGCAGAAGTTTGAAGCAGCCGGCAGGCTGCCTAGAGAACAGGACTGTTTTCCAGGGCTGCATCTAACTTTTTCAGCCACCGCTAATCAAATGCTGCACACTTTGGTTCATACGGACCCAAGCATTCTCAAGTTGCACTCATCTCTATTGGCCATACATTTTCAATAACAACAGCCATACACATGAAAATAGTTAAATGTCCATTTGCACCTTAATGGGAGGAGTAAGTTACAGCCAGGCAGCTCTGATGCAGCCTTATCCCCGCGCAGAACAATATCGTCAGGTGGTGAGAATTCAATATGCCTAACCCTCCTCTTCATCATCTGTTGGGTTAGTGTTAAAGGGCCGCACCTGAAGTTGGTGGGTCTGAGGTTTATGGGCACGTTTAGGCATATGTCTTATTACTGTACCTGTCCTTTTTCAATTCATCTCACAATTATTTTCTGACATGCTAAACCTACAAATCAGAATGTATTAGCATCCATTTTAATAGTAGCTGTCCCTCACAGATTACAGCTAAGGCTGGGGCTCCCAGCGGCAGGAAACTCAATGACCAAATTATTGTTGGGGGCCACTTCTGTTCACTCAAAAAATATACATTTAAATATAAAGCCAATAACACTATTGCATGTTCAAGATGCATTTTGTTAGCATAAATGGGGTCTTATCGTGTGCTATATTCTCCATCACCATCAATCATAGTGCATCTAAACAAAACTGATAAACCATATTAAAAGCGCGACCTGGCTGGATAGAAAGTCGAGTGTCTGGAGATTGTCTGCTTTCACACAGACAGTTGCAAACAAATTTGGCTGCTGCATGTAAGTTCTCTTCTCACTCTTCTTTTAATAGGTTCAGACAGGTTGAAAGTGCTGTGCCCCAGAGGGTAAACCTTTCCAAAAGAGTAAAGACAAGATATTAAAGCATGAAAACATCACTCAAATTAATGGTGCGGTGTGAGATGAGGATAAATGCATTCTAAAAGGAAGTCCTATAAAGAAAACTGTCTAAACTGTCTGATACTCATCACACAGGTGCAGAAAAAACACTGATGAATAAAAGCCAAGTGTGATGATTTCAGATGCCGCAAGGAAAGAAGACAAGTCTAGCAGTTTTAGGAAGCTCATTAGCAGTCAATGGAAGCTCCACGCCTCAAGTCTTCGAACACAGTCGCTAAAGATTAGGTCCTGCCACACAGCAATAATGCCAGCAACCTACACATTCCAGGTCAACCCAGGACGCCACTTAACTGAGGATGTCAACAAAATATCTCAAATAAATCTCTCTCCACCAACAAACAGGTTAAATCTTCTCAAACAAACTGTCTTTTACTTCAATACTTGTACTCTGCCGTGTTATACAGCCGTAGGCCATAACTTCCCTGAAGTGATTAAATGGTTTATGAGTTTGTGATGGGGAAACTCTGTTAAAGCTTCAAACATTGACAAACTGTGACTAAGCACCTGAATGAACCAAGCCTGTAGCATTTTATTTTGGCTCCAAAGTACTAAAATCCTATTCCCTTCAGAACAGCAAACACTTTTATGAGAAAGACTTCTTTACTGCTTTTCTGATCTTTGGAAGACATTGTTGTGCGAGGTGAACTAATCCACAGGGCACTTATATAATGGCCATAAGGCCTTAAAAACACACAAAAAAAGAAAAAACACATTTTGAGACACTGGATTTCATTTTTCATCCAAAAATTCAGGAAATTAAAAGCTGAAATTTAATAACATTAACCTTTCAAGCAAGAACAAAATGGAAATTGAGAATAGTGTAGTATTCGAATCAGATGGTGGTTGTGAAAAGCTGTGCAGCAATGCCAAAAATGGAGGCACTCAGCTGTGAAATAACGTCCACCTATGCTAACATTTTTTTTAAATTGATACATGTTTAAAAGGTTCTCAGGGCTGAGCTTTACCGGGCAACAAGTACCATTATTTCAGGGATTGGGAAGCTTCAGCCCTCTAGCTGTTGCAAAAGTGCAATTCCCATCATGCCTTGACAGCAAAAGCTACATTTTTGGCTGTCTTAGCATGATGGGATTGTAGTTTCAGAACATGCGGAGGGCTGAAGGTTCCCCATCCCTGCATTATGTAGTCATGGCCTAGATATTGCTGACGCATCTTTACCTCTTTCATTTTCCAATAAAAAAGGACTGAACATTTGTAGCAAATAAAGTATATTGTTTGGCGGTATATTATCTGCAGGGTTTTTGTATGTGTTCATGTCACCTGCTGACCCTTCATACTGCCACTTGCTGGACTAGGTAAACAAGTATGCAACCCTCTGGGATTGTGGGGGGGCTGCATATAAGTTTGATTTTTTTTTAGATGTGAATCATCAGTAGGGATGTTTAATAGCTGCATATATGAGATAATAAAATTAACTTTTGTAATTTTTTTTTTTTTACATTTCATTTATAACGTTATATAACTTTGTAATATAGCTATTAAAAAATTGTATTTTTAATTGACTGTTAGTAGTAAGGGATGACATAGCCCCCCTACTGCTACCAGTGGCTGTGTCGGGAACTGCAGGGCTTCAGAGGTTCTAGTCCCAGCACAGTTAGGAATCAGACTCTGTACTGGCTGGATCTTCATGTGTTTCGTCTCTTTTTTTTCAACCAGCACAAGACTGAAAATCTGCCTTCAGGAGACTGGACCTGGATTTCTGGTAAGTTCAGCTTTGTTTTCAAGCATGATAACTAAAGAAAAAATGAATGTGAATTGTAAACTTGCTTTATATTAAATCTACTGATGATTTAGATATGAAAATTATAATGACATTGGCACTTTAAAGCATTGCTGTCCTTTCAAAAGATTTTTTTTAAATCCTGCATGGTTTGTTCAGAGTTATAACAACAGTGATGCTTTAATGTCTATTCTAATACATATTAGTATCAGAATAGACATTACAACTTGGAAGCTGTCTGGAGAGCTCTGCAGCTGCAGTATAGTAAAGCAGAATGAGTGGGGAAAAATGTCAATGAATTAAAATAGACATATGGGGAGAGTTGTCAATCAAATAGAATAGACATTAGGGGAGAGCTATCAATCAGTTAATATAGACATTAGGGGAGAGCTATCAATTAGTTAATATAGACATTAGGGGAGAGCTATCAATTAGTTAATATAGACATTAGGGGAGAGCTGTCAATCAAATAGAATTGACATTAGAGGAGGCTTAGTATCGGTAATGCTACATGCTTCTGAAGCAGGTCCCGCCACTATAGCACCACAATCAGTAGCGGATTATAATAGGTCAGCTTCGGCGGTAGCCCGGGCCCTGAGCTCTGAGGGGCCCATGACCACCCAGACAGATTCATACTTTTAGTGGTGTATTGTCTTGTATTGTATTGGCTGCAGTTTCACTATGATTTTCAAAAAAATCACTGCTTTTTACAGCAATTTTGCACAAATCAGGGCAAAACCGCAACCAGGGGAGAATTCAGTAACATTAGAGAACATACTGAAGGACCTGTGACTTTATGTCACCACAGACCCTGTACAGTCTACACTATGGAGGAAGAATATTAAAGAAAGGAATTCTAAAGAAATCACCAAGCAACAAAAACACCCAATATGAATGCAACTTTTTACAAGAATGGTGTTGATTAGTTAAGCTTTCTAATGGTAAGGTTCTCTTTGTTGCCCATGGCAACTGATCACAGCTCAGCTTTCTTGTTCCCAGAGCAATGTGAGAAATGAAAGCTGAGCTGTGATTAGTTGCTATGGGTCTCTTGCTATAAGACAGCACAAGAAATTTCCCTTACTGTCCCTAGTAGCCCATAGCAACCAATCAGAGCTTCCCTTTCACTTTTCCAGGAAAAATAATGTGTTGAAAGCTGAGATGTGATTGGTTGTTATGGGTCTCTTACTATAAGACAGCACAATAAATTTTTCTTAGTAGCCCTTAGTAGAGCAAAAAATATGTGAAATCTAAGCTGTGATTGCTTACTATCTGCAAACAAGGACATTGTGTGATAAATCTACCGAGACCAAACCTGAACCAACTTCCATCATGCCCTGACAACCTGTCAGGGCATGCTCATGACATCAGAATACAAAAGCAGTGACATCAAGTAAGTGACAATTTGTGATGTCACCCCAAGGCCCTAGAAAAGAAGGTGCAGAGCCCCAGAATCTCTGTCCTAAGGGGCTTCACACTAGTGACCACACTTTCTGTACTGTCCGTGAATACTGCCTGCGTATACTGCCAGTTTTTTTCTAGTGCTTCTGATTTTTGTCAGAACATGGACAGAGAGCAAAGGATTGACAGGGATCTTGCCATTTTTGCCAACCTCTTGTGCTAAGTGGTTACAATTCTGGTGGGCTGTCTCTCCACCAGACACCTACTCCCCTTGATTGAAACCTTTAGCAACCCGCTGAGCTGGGGCAACTCCATCAGTGACCCACTCAGTTGGGACAACATCACTAGGGGCCTGCATAGGCCGAACACCACCATCAGACCCCAGCCCAGCTGGAACATTACCACCACCAACCTGCAGAGGCCAAATTCCACTGCTAAACAACCAGCAGTGTAGCAGCTCTAGCACCTTCAAGATGCAGAGTCCAAATACCACCTCTCGAGACCTGCTAAATGGGAAAATGACCACCGGTGACCAGATCAGCCTAATCTCCATCACTCCCTCTGCAGTGTGGCAACCGCCTCCATTGCCATGCTTAGCTGTCTTAGTGCTATTAGTGATGCAAGTTTTATCCCCATCACCAGTGATTTAGTGACCGGCATCTGTAGCACCAGTTACCTGATCAACTGGAGCACCACCCTCACCTTCAGCAGCTTCCTGCAGATCTGGACAACCATAATCAGCTGGATCACCACCACTACCACCCGTGAGCTGCTTACACAGATTTCACCATCACCACCAGCGATCTGTTAGCTCAGGGCCCCGGCTACCATCAAAAATGGACCTATTATAACCCACTACTGTATACAGGACTACATCTCCCAGCATGGTGTGTGTGGTAGTATGTAGGACTGCATCTCCCAGCATGGTGGGTGGGGTAATATACAGGACTACATCTCATAATTGGAGTTGTAGTTCTACAACAGATTAGAGGATGACAAAGTACACTAGGGGCCATGTGGGTACATGTGACTCCCCTTATCTACTACAATGCTGCCTACTACTACTACTACTACCACCACCACTAAAGGAGGCGTGGTCAGCTAGGGGCCCACAATTTGCAAACATTCCGGGGCCCATGGTAACCTTAATCCATCTCTGACCACAATAACATTTCCAATATTTCTTAAGCAAAGTGTATTTTTTATGTATCCTGTCTTACTAAAGTGTGGCAGACTACTCTGTTCAGTACAATTAAAACCAAACATATCCATATGTAAAATAAGGAAACATACAACTCCCTTAGGACACTCTTCTATCATATGTCTGGCCCTATAATACTCTATAGGGATATTACATTATATGTCTGGATACCTTCCATGCATATACACTTAATGTATTCTGCAAGTATGAACAAAAATAAATGAAAAATGCAGCTGTAACAGACAAAACATACTGATATTAAGTTACTAATATCTATGTTGCATAAACATGGAAAGACGAAAGCCGACATAAGTCTGTTTCCAATATCATGCCGGCTAAGTACTGTACAGACAGAGACCCTGGAATGCACTAGTCTCAAAGCTCTCAGGTAGTGCTCAAAGTTTAAACATGGGAACTTAGAGTGAGTTCACACTATGGAATTCTCGTGGATAAACTCGGCAGAATTCCTTCGGCTGTCTGCGTCACTTCTTTCGGCGGAATGTGGAATCAGCCGGCCCAAAGAATGGTGTCTATGGAGCCGGCGGAAAGGCGCGCGGCCAGCCGACGGAATTCCGCGGAGTTTATCCCCGAAAATTCCGTAGTGTGAACCCAGCCTTACAGAGCAAAGAGAAAAACAAGTGACACTCACCAACTCCAAGAAAACTTCCTTTATTACAACTCCATAAAAAGCAAGTGGACAGGTGGTTTCAAAGAGGAAAAGCAAGCAACGACCATTTGTCTTTGCTTCACACCTAATCAAGTGATTAAGCAGGAGCACTGCGAAATGGCGGTTGCCTGCTCCTCCTCTTTGGAACCTCCTGTCCAGCTGCTTTTTATGCAGTTGGAGTAGTAGAAGTTTTCATGGAGCTGGTAAGTGACGCTGGTCAGTGTGACACCTGGGCAGAAGAATGGATCTCTCCCACACAATCGCATCGCGGGGGGAGATCCAACCCACTAGACACCAAGGACGTTTAAGGTTTGACAGCTGCATTTAAATGTTTAATTAGCTGGTGTAGTGACGGGACTGCGCCAGGTAATAGAGGATAGCAGCCGGTAGTGGCGTCGTTCACAGCGGGGTCCTGGTGCAACCCCTCTTTGAACCCCTCTTAGTGTACCATAACGTATCTAATATCTATCTTCAGTGTAAAGAACAACAAATGTCCTGGAAGCAATGATATGGCCCCCACAGAGCCCTGATCTCAACGTCATCCAGTCTATCTGGGATTACATGAAGAGAAAAGGGGATATGAGGAGCAACATCCACAGAAGATCTGTGCTTAGTTCTCCAAGATGTCTGGAACACCCTCTCTGCCAAGTTTCTTCTGTGTGTTAGGGTGTTATTACACAGGCCGATGAAGGCCTGACAAACTGTAAACTGTTTACCGGGCCTATTACACGGCCCAATTATCATTTAACAAGTCCTTGCTTAACTTTATACATTACCTGTCCAGGCTGCAGGGCTCCTCCTACGATCTTCTCCCCGGATCCCGCACGCTCCAGCAGGCTGCTCTGAAGCTGGAGCGCGCGGGACCTGGGGAGAACACCGTAAAAGGAGCCCTGCAACCTGCATAGGTAATGTATATCGTCAGCCACGCACCGCGATTACACGCAGCGATGCACGGTCGGCGCCCAACAAATATAGGTTGTCATCGGCTGATCGTTGTAGTTATTACACGGAGTGATAATCGGCCTAATTGGCTGATTATTGTTCCGTGTAATAGTACCCTAAGTGTACAGTATCTAGAAGAATTAATGCTGTTCTGAAAGTAAAGGAAGGTCACACTAAATATTGAAATGATTTAGATTTCTTTGTTCATTTACTTTGCATTTTGTTAATTGATGAAAATAAACTATTAAAATGTGTACCTGTCATGATATCTAAAAATTACCCCCCCCCCCCCATCAAATATATACAGTAGTTAATGCTTGCCTTATGTATGCTATCGGTTGTCACCACCTGCGCCTTAATGTAAATAGGCCTAGAGGGGTACTGCAGGAGCTGAGCTAGCTTCATAGCGGGTGAGCACCGACTGCTATGAGCAGCGGGGTCCTTATCGTCAATGACGGGCTGCCGCGACCGTGGTGTTTAAGTGTAAGTGACAGGAGTAGCTCCTGTCACTTTCCGATTGGGACCCCTGCAGCGTATCTGTGGGGCTCCCAATCTCATTGCCTGACTGCCGGAGGTATACAGCTTACCTCCATGTTGTAAGATCTTTAGTCTCCTGATACAGTCTGCCACAGGCATGCTCTATTGGAAGATCGTAGATAACACTGATCCCTGCTATGCTATACGATCACAGTGATCAGTGTGAGCCATCTAATGTATGAATGTAATAGTCCTCTAGGGGGACTAAAAAAAAAAAAAGTGTAAAAGAATAAATAAACAATGCTTTTAAAAATGCGCCAAAGCCTCTCCCCGATTAAAAGTCTAAATCTCTCCCCCTTCCCATTTTATAAATAAAACACATAAAAATAATAAAATTAACATATTATACAACATAGTGTGTGTTCAATCTATTAAATTAAAACATTATTATTCCCGCACGGTGAACGGCGTGAACAAAAAAAAGGTAAAAAAACGTCAGGATATAAATTTTTTTTTATAAAAGTCATCAATACCTCTAATCTACAAAAATATGATACTAATAAAACCTAGAGGTTGTGGTAAAAACATGACACCCCATGCAGCCATGTAGGTGAAAAAATAAAAGCGTGATAAAAGTCACCATAAAACACTAAAAAAGCTGTAAACATGCATATCGCTGTATTCAGACTGACCTATAGAATATAGATAACATCCGTTTTACTGTAGAGTTTACTGTAAACAAGCCCTTACATGGCCCTGTAGAGTTATAGCTCTTAGAAGGCGAGGACAAAAAAAAAAAAAAATGTAAAAATGAAAATTTGCGCGGTCCTTAAGGCCATTTTAGGCTCTGTACCTCTAAGCCGGTGGGCAGACCGTGTTTACAAATTACATTTGCCTTAGATCAGCTATTTTACGCAGCTGCAGCAGTGTACAGGGGCGTGTACAACTGCTGGTCAAACCCCATTTATCTACACTGGCTGGTGTGCATTTGGTCTCTTTTTTGCTGTTAATGGCCTTAGTTATGGAGCACAATGTGAACCCAGTCTATCACCTCTAAGATGGCAATATTAAAAAAAAGGATAAATTTAAAAACAGATACAAACGGATTTAGCTGGATTTGTATAAGCTTACTGCTGCTTTTTTTTAAGTTGAAAATGACCTTTCAAGAGGCTGTAAAAATCTTACTTTATCCTCTATCCAAATTTGTGCTCTAGTAAAGCCACATAACATTTATGGAATAATAATCCATGGGCAGCCCACAATTTGTTAACCCCGACTATGCTTGTTCCTTGTACCTCAGATAACATAGCTAGAACTCATTGCACTACTACTGTCATTTGGATACAATAACTGACACATTCAGTACTACTTCTGGTCCCAATTCTGGCTATTCATGAATACTTTTCTGCCATGGCCATTATATGCCATGCCTGCAACATGTAGTACTGCACTGGTTCTGACTTCTGGCTATTCCTCATCCTTTGTGATACAGATAACATACCTGGAATGTGTAGTACTACTTTGGATTCTGACTACTTCTGATTCCAACCTTGACCCTTGGATACTATGTTTGGTTCCAACCCTGCAACCCCCCCCCCCCCCCGCCCCCCGCTGACAATCCTTAGCTGAACATATACCTGTGTTGTGATCACATCCCAGTCTTGTGTTCATTTTACAATTACTGGGCTCCATGCTTCTGTATCCAGCTCCTAGCTTGGTATTTGTTCTCATGCTCTTTCCATGCTCTATGACTGGTCTCTTTGCCTAGTCTTCCTGGCATCTGGGTGCCAACCAGTGACTATTCTGGAGACTATCACCTAGTTTCTGGCTTGCAAAATTTAATACTACCATGTAAGGGGTTAAAGGTGAAAACCAAGGATCTCTTAGTGTTGTGACAATCTGGGGGTTACTCACTCGCTGGGATCGCCATCTCCTGGGTCAGAGACGGTTGGCACATCACAAATTGCAGTCCAGTCAGTGCTGTATGCTTTATACTGACCACAGTCAGCTTTATTTATCCATTCAAACCATAAGACAAAAGCAACACTTTGCAAATAAAACAAAACCTGAGCTGTCTAGCCACTAACTACACATTGCAGCTTCCCTAGCTGACTTTCTGAGCCAACTGCTCAATATCACCAGATCCACTGGTCTCACCCAGACTTGTCTGCAGCTCCCACGGGCCTAGCACTGCCTGTATTCTCCCACCCTGGGAGTCTTCACCTGGGAGCCATCACCTGGGAAGCTCTGGAGTCTCTAATAGAGCTCCACCAGGTGGTTTCAGAGCCTCCTTAGCTCTAAGGCTGGAGTGGAGTATCTGGACCAGGAGCTCCACCTGAACTCCAATTCCTACTCCAGAGGCATAGAACTGCCTCTCAAAGCCCCACCATGCCACAGTGTCCACTTTTCTAGCAGAAAACTGGTTGCAGCTTAAGGCTAGGTTCACACTATGTATCTGTGCGGCTGTATTGCGGGCGGTAAATCATCGGCCGGATTTTTCCGGTTCATGCGTACGCTGGAAAGTATACGATATACGGCTGCACAGTGCACACTATGTATGAGCCTAGGATCGTAAACGGACCCGTAAAAAATTAACAAGACCATTGTTTGCGGCCGGAACTGTGCAAATTCACGGCCGTGGATTGACAGGCGGTCCGTACGGAGTACTTCAAAAATAGCCGGCAATATTACCGAATGCCGATGCCTCTAATAGTTAAAGCGCAACTATAAAATATTTTGACCATTCAGTTTTAGTTAGCTTAGGTCATGATAACACTTTTTGCAATATACATTAATAACCTAAAATGAAGTTTTTTTAAATAGTTTTTTTAAATACATAAGGCTGATTATGCCCTTACAGCTCTGTCTGGCTCTGACTTATTTCTGCATTCCTGCTGGACACGCCCCCTCCCTGCAGATCCGTCCTGAGTGTACGGACTGTGAAGGGAGGATCAGATAACAGCCCTGACAGAAACATAAACAAATCCTCCTCCCCCACCTCCTAGCAGCACGTTCTCCCCCCTCCCCTCACAGAGGTGACTAAGCAGAGCTGAGGGTGTTGTGTGTGAGGAGCAGCGCAGAGGAAGAGCTGGATGGAGGGACAAGTGTATCCAGTGCCACCATGACTCCAATGTACTGCATGAGGGAGACCCCCCTTCCTTACTGGGATGGTTGCAGTGCTGGGGAGGGGGTGGGGAGAGATTTATACTCACCCCGATGTTGCCTCTTCGCTGGTCCGCAGCACAATGAAGTCACTGTGCTGCGGACCCGCTAATTATATGTGAGCTCAGCCGATCAGCTGAGCGCACATATAATTCTAAATGTTTCTTCTAATAATGCTATTGTGATAACATAATTAGAAGAAACATTTGATGTTTTCATTAAAGTAAAGTGATGATTAGTACAGAATGCTCTATTACCGGGAATATGAATTAACGGCTTAATGGAGCTTCCTGTACTAATTAATATTTAATTAATAAAACACATTTCCGTTGAAATAATTAAATATATTAACCATGAGAGGCATCGGCATTACTGCAGAGGATCGCAAACCCTGGTAATAGCGATTCATGTAAACTGTTTCCCTGCTTTCCCAGATGCATTCCAGAGGTGTTTGCATCACTTTCTAAAGATTTTATTTGTTATTTTTAGTTTAACCAGATTTCCAAGTAAGTGACCGTATGTTTTCAGCCGCATGTCTATTGTTTCCCACTGCCGTAGTTTCAGCCGCACATTTCCAGCCGCATAAAAAATACAGCCGCACACATACATAGTGTGAACATAGCCTAAAGGTGGCCTTACATCTTCAATAACTGATGGGCATCAAGCTATCTCCCTAGTCCAGCCAACAACCTCCCCGTGCACAGGAACGCTCGGCAAGGCATTCCTGTGTTCTCTACGGGAAGCATTAAGCCGCAGCCAGAGATCCCTGGCTCGAGTTTCAGGTACAGTCGAAAAAAGTATAAGGTGTATGGGGATTTTAAGAATACACTAGTTAATATCCACTTTACGGTTCTGGACAAGGCAGTAACTTCATGCTGGACACTCCAGATTAATTCTTTACTGAATAGGATAATGGTATTAAACAGCTCATGTGGTCTATCTGTACTTATTATTGAAAAGCCATCAGTAGAGCAGCACAAACATATCTCTTTCTCTCTCCCTCTATACATGGATAAAGTGAATGACTGGGGCTGCTCCATTGTACTAAGCTTGTTATTTAGGATTAAAGCCCGAATTTCAGTAAAGTGAAAAAATGTGACATTCTGTAGAAAACTGTAACTTTTTATGCATAGTAAATGTTTTATCCATCCATCTGACATTGATGAATAACACACAACCTCATCATGATAGATTAGGGTACATTTTAAGTTTTGCTTGGAAGGTGAAGAATAAGTCATTTACTATAACTGAATGGGGTGGCACGGTATCTACAGCTTTCAGCCCTGAAACATGAGAGTGAGTTCTGTTATCTGCTCGGAAAGCCTTTTGTTTATAAGAAAGGATTAACAGGAGTCTTTGTGACTGCACATGGGGCACTAATAACAGAGGAGGAACAGCATATGATACATGGGGCGGATAAGCAACTCCGATAAAGCCGGCTACAAATCATGTGCTAATTGATAATGGACTGGCACCTACTTCTTGTATTTACAAATGTAACACTTCATTATCTGTTCATAATATATTATCTAGTTATTCCCCAACCTATCCCCCTTATTTATAAAGCAGTACCATGTACTCATGCACATATTCCTCAGTGCTGTACATGGAATATATTCACAAACACACATACTGGAGGAAATAAATACAAAATTTTCACTTGTGAAAACTGATTAAAAAACTAAATTTTATATAAATAAGTTTTCATCTGTGTGCAGATAAGAGTGCAGTCACAGCCAATGGCAGAAGATCACATTGCTTTGGGTACATCCCACACTGACTGAGTTCCGTGCATGAGCCCCATAAATTAGTCTGGGATGTATGCACGGGACTCAGCTGGCATAGGACGTATGCACAACAATGCGATTTTCCAACACACATTGCATCTGCACACTGGTTCTACGTAATAAATAATTAAACAATATGCTCCTCTAGTGGTGGCCGTAGGCATTCAGAATTTTATCATTTACCTCTATGGCTATCTTAAGATTTAGAGTTGGCTTCTAGATATCATCAGATGGTGGGACATCCTAGCTCATGTAACTGATTGATGCTATCGCCTGACATACCACATAGTACATGTCAGTAGACAGATATAAGTTATGCAAGTAGACAGATCACATATCCCACAACTGTTCTGTATAAACTGATAACATCAGTCTGCAATACCACTGGTCCCAGAAGGATCTGTCAGTTTCCTGTAGGCAACATTTACAGACTGATAGCAAATAATTTTTGCACTGTATGAAATTCATTTCATTTCAATGCCACAGTGCCCCACTGAAAAGAAACTTCTGTGTGCATTATGTCTGTGCAGCCAGGGCCTTCAATAACTATGTTTAAAGGGCGACATTTTGTTTCATACAAGATGTAATGGTCAATAACTGTGATCTGCTGTGCTTAGCAGAGCATTAATATTGCTTGAAACTCTTTTAGGAAATATAAAATTAGAGTTCTTGCAAAAACACTGTTCCAACTGTGAAACTCATAGTGAATCAACTCATGTTGAGCACAACGGCCCTACTGGGACACTTGAAGCAGTCACTCTTTATAATACAGCAGGAGGGGGAAATAAATACTATCTGCCTCCCACCACCAGCACATATATCTAGGGACATAAAATCCATCTTAAATATAAGAAAGATCAGTTACACAGGAGGATGACTACAGGAGAAATTGTGAAGGAAGCCGTAGATGATCACAATAAAATAAAAAACTCTTCAACTCATCTGTGCCAAGGGATATTTGGAAATGAAATCTTGAACCAATTTAAGTAATCATCAGAAAGTCTTTTCTACAGAAAATGTTTTGGACATTCAGGCATCAGATATCAACATGTGGACCTGGCCGGTGGCCCATATTACATACAAACATAATAATAATACATAAAATAAACATATAATAAAAATAAATGCATATGTCCACAAGAAAAAATAAGTAATGAGGATTATTGGGGATATCTGAGCAATAATTTTTAAAACTATTTGGCTGGGGACAAGAAAAAAAAAAGGAGGAAGAAGGGTGATAAGCAGAGACTAGATGGCATAACACAAAGATGGCAATGCAAAAAAAAAAAAAAAAGCATGTGCCCAGATAACCACTCAATGCAAGTAATTTTTTCAGGATTGGTGCTTCTTAAACTTTGGCAGAAGTTATTATAAGCGGAATAGTCTACCTTTACTTGCATCAGTCTCTGGTTTAGGAAGTGCATCATAATCAAAAATGAATAAATATAATGGGGGTGCTGGTCAGAGACAACCCCCCCCCCCCACACACACACACACACACAAGTTCCAGCACTGATCGTGGATTCTTCAGGAGGGACTGTATGTGGCAGGTGAATGTGAATTTCATATATAACAATAGGGCACATCTGGATATAAAATTAAAGGCAGAGGAGGAGGGATCATAGTGTCATGGCTGTATTCCAAAGGATGACTGGAGGAGCAAATGAGCGCTGTCTGCTCGTTTGCTCAGGTGAGTCCAGGGCGAGGCATATAGCTCCGGTCTGCTGCTGCAGCTCCTATTCCACGGAGCAGTGTTGAAAGACAAACGACTGCAACAATCGATTATTGTCTGAATACGGCCGATAATTGATCCGTGTAATAGGGCCTTTAGACATATTCCTGAGTAAACATATCAGCAGGTTAGATTGGTCCTGCTGAGAGTTCCCCTTTAAAGCAACTCTGTACCCACAATCTGACCCCCCAAACTACTTGTACTTTCAGATAGCTGCTTTTAATCCAAGATCTGTCCTGCGGTCAGTTCGGCAGGTGATGCAGTAATTGTCCTAAAAAATTAATTTTAAAATTGTGTCTCCGTGCCCTATGGGAGTATCTGTGCCCTAACTTTGCACCACCCTTCCGTCCCTCCTCCCCACCCTCTTCATCATTAGGAATGCCACTGGAACAGTTACTTCTGTTTGAACATTGCACAAGTGTCTTAATGATCCAGCCCATGTGCTGTGGTAACACAGGTGGTGAATAGGAGACAATCTGTCTGGAGCATTCCTAATGATGAGGAGGGCGGTGAGGAGGGACAGAGAGCATGTGCAAAGTTAGGGCACAGATACACCCGCAGGGCATTTTAAAATTAATTTTTTTATGACAATAACTGCATCACCTGCCAAACGGACCGCAGGACAGATCTTGGATTAAAAGCAGCTATCTGAAGGTACAAGTGGTTTGGGGGGTCAGTTTGTGGGTACAGAGTCACTTTAAGTAGCACCTATACACAATATACCCTTTTTCAATACAGTGCAGTATTAGAAATAGTACTTTGGCATAGGTTACAGACTTTGTACGAGGGTCCAAAAGAGGATAACTGATGACATCTGCCAATAGTGGTGGTCTGCTCACTTCATGCGAAAGGAGCGGCAGCACCTGACAGTGCGTGTAATTACACAGACAGTGAGCAGGGAATGAGGAGCGAGCAAGCACTGATCTGACAGGTCGGTACTCGCTTGTTACCGCAGATTGGGCCATGTAATAGGGCCCTTAGTCCGCTCACTATCTTTTTCTCACTGGCAGCTGCTGCGAAAAAGCAAAGTGTTTCAGCTCTGCAATGCGGAGAACAGATGATTAACGTGGTTGACTGCTGTGTATCAGGGTACTCGTCACCAAGGGCGGATTAACTTTACCATAGGCCCGACTGTCCAAACTTGCGCCCCTTTACTTACTATGGCAGCACTAGTGTGGTGTTCACAATAAGGGATAGATAATGTCATATTTACTGTGTGAATGGAATGTTTTTATGAAGAATGATCATGAGGCAGCCCTGGGCTCAATCATTTTCTAAAGTACTTCCAATTTTCCATTTTAAATTTGCCGCCTAAGTACCTAAATGGAGACACAGTTGTCTCTACTCCATGCTGTCTGTATCTGTGAATTAGCAGGCAGAGCTTTCTGATCTATCTCCAGCGTGATGTGTAATGTGATTGTATGGGGCCATCTCCCGATGTGCACAGGTACACACAGCAGGCAGTGAGACAATGGCGCCTCCAGTAAGGCAATCATTTAGTTTAAAATAGAAATTACTTAGAATGACTATTGTACCCAGTGCTGCCTGATGGTCACTGAATACAGACAGAGGTACACTACAGATAATAAAGTATTTTCTTAAAAAAAAATTATATATATATATATATATTATTTTATTTTTTTGGGGGGGAGAGGGCAGTCATTAAGGGGTTAAGTATAGAACAGGGGTAGGGAACCTTGGCTCTCCAGCTGTTGAAAAACTACAACTCTCATCATGCCTGGAGGCGTAAAGGGAGTTGTAGTTTTGCAAAAACTGGAAAGCCAAGGTTCGCCACCCGTGTTATAGAATAATTTACAACCAGACCCCTAAATACAGACACTGGACGCCAACTCTCTTGTGTGTCTCACCCCACCTCAGACTGGGCACACCTGATTGTCCACCCCTTTCCACAAACTTTTATCTTGTTTCTTCTTCCTCCTCCATGCACTGGAGTGTACGGGACATGCGGTGACATCATAGTCACATGTCAAGGTCCTTCACCATCTAAAGTAACTTTACTGCACTGTCTCCTGGCTGCTGTTTAGCCCTGATTTGAACAAAATGACGGTGAAAATGCTTTTGCGCAAATCATAGCTAAACAGAAACCAGGAGACAGTACAGCATGGAAAATACATCTGCTGATCAGCTAAGCATCCTCCCCTGTCTCCCCACACTGACAGAAAGGGCAGGACTGTTTCTAGGCCACCCCCTCCCCTGCCATCCTTCTCTCTTTGCTCTGTCTGTGCTGGCAATCCCCTGGACTCTGCGCCCAGGGCAGCTCCCCCCCCGCTACGTCCCTGAATAAGTAGTAGTCTAAGTGTATGTATGAGCAAGCTTTTAAAGAACAAATCTCTTCCCTCTGTCTAACCTCTGTTTAGCCATAAGTGGTACTGTGGTAATTTTATTATTTACTTATTTTTTTTTTGTTGTCATTTGCTAATATTTTTTGACTTGACAATAAGAAATAACTGTTTATGCTTCAATAAATGCATTCATGTTTTCACTTGAATGTGAATATCTAGTTTCTAAGGCTGCTTTTACTCAGAGAGTTTTAAGTGCATAGTAAGGCACTGATGCTTAGCTGTTGATCTGTACCCATAATGCATAAAATGGACAGAGATAAACACTACAATAACATTCACGCTCAGCTAAGATTTTCCATCATTTCAAATTGTCACTTTATTTTGCAATACAAGCCCTAAGGGAAGATCATTGCAGATGTCATATCAACATTTATACTTTGTATGTGAACAATAATAACAAATGAGTTACAAAGTAATGTACTGTAAATCGGGCAACAGTTGTGTTGTTAGGAAAACAAGTACATGTTATGGCCTGTAAGTTCCATTATAACAGTCATGCTTAGAGTAAACTGGCAGAAAATGATAAGTGTAGAGTACATAGTATACATAGCACAAATAATAGTACTATACATCACATATAGCAAATACCGCATATATAGCAAATAAATGCATATATTGTCATTATGGACAGAACTTGTTTACCAGACATTCTATTCAATTGGTAGTGTTCCATATACAATGACAGTGTACAGTATCTAAACTCCAAAACAGATGGTTGTTGCTGCCATCAGAAAAGGGCTGAGTATTCAGACTATGATCTCTAGATATTGCCAGGAAAAGTGTGCAGCTGTGCGTTTCTCTCCACTGCTCGCTGCTCATTATAGGTCTATGAAACATGCCTGAAACACAGGAGCCGGATAAGTGTCAGCTTCATTGTTGTTCTGCGGGCTATATTCTAGAGATTGGGGGGGCTTGAACACTCAGACCCCAATCAATCAAAACTTTTGCGACTTCAAAAGTTTTTGTGTTTTTTTTCCTGAGTTGTTTTACTAAGACTTTAAAGGGGTTGTCCGGCGATAAAAAATTATTCACAGAATAACACACATTACAAAGTTATACAACTTTGTAATGTATGTTATGTCTGTGAATGGCCCCCTTCCCCGTGTCCCACCCCCCCCCACCCGTGTACCCGGAAGTGTGGTGCGCTATACATTACCTGTCACGTGCCGACCACGGTCTCCGATCCTCAGCAGTGACGTCTTCTTCGGGCGGCCAGCGGATCTTCCCGAGTGCTGGCCGCCCTCTGCAGCGTCATCCGAAGCTCAGCCGCGATTGGCTGAGCATAACTGTGCTCAGCCAATCGCGGCAGAGCGGCTGAAGACGCGGCCACGTCATCAGCTGCTCAGCGGCGATTGGCTGAGCACAGTTCTGCTCAGCCAATCGCGGCTGAGCTTCGGATGACGCTGCAGAGGGCGGCCGGCACTCGGGAAGATCCGCCGGTCTCCCGAAGAAGACGTCACTGCTGAGGATCGGAGACCGTGGACGACACGAGATGCGGTGAGTATAATGCACCACACTTCCGGGTCTAGCGTGGGTGGGGGGAAACACGGGGAAGGGGGCCATTCACAGACATAACATACATTACAAAGTTGTATAACTTTGTAATGTGTGTTATTCTGTGAATAATTTTTTATCGCCGGACAACCCCTTTAAGGCTATGTTCCCACATCTTTTTAGTTGAAAAAGTGATTCAGTGAAGTTTTTCAGTGATTTCCATTGAAATCTATGGAAACAACGGCTGTTGGTGTACAGAATCTAGAAAATAACAGCCGCTGTTCGCAGGGGCAAACAAATTAATGTTCATGTCATTAATTTGCGGCCGTTATTGTGTGAACAGCGGCTGTTATTTTAACTTTTTTTCACAGTCCTTTGTAATAAAATTAATGGAGCTTTTAAGTAAAGACACACCCAAAAGGGTCATCCTTGAATTTAAACTAGAATAATGTTCTAGTTTGGTATTCAAAACAACAGCCGTTATTTTGAGTATCAAATAACGATTGTAGAAAATCAGTGTGTGAACATAGAAGTGAACAATAAAGATGAACTGTATTCCGATTAAGATAAAAAAAACACATGGCAGCCTGTTAGGGCTGTAAAAGCGAACAAGCTCACCTCACCTGGTCTGTCCCTAGCATTCTGGTCCACTCTTGTCTCAGTTTACTATGCCTGTCGATGCACTGTCCCGAACCTCCAAATAACTTTACAGAGATGCTGCAGGCAGTCTAGAGGTTTAGTGGAGCCGGTTTAGATAGATGATCACTAGTTGAATGGGCAGCATGACACCGTGCCTCCTGATCATGCGACAATAACTGTGTAGCCTAAATAGAAAGACCCGGACAGACCAGAGTGCCAGTGACGACTGAGCAATTTAAAGGGGTTATCCAGAGCTGCAAAAACATGGCCACTTTCCCCCTACTTTTGTCTCCAGTTTGGGTGGGGTTTTGAAACTCCGTTCCATTATAGTAAATGGAGCTTAATTGCAATCTGCACCTGACCTGGAGACAACAGTAGAGGGAAAAAGTGGCCATGTTTTTGTAGCGCTGGATAACCCCTTTAACAATGCTTTATTTTGTTTTACAGCCCTAGCAGGCTTCCATGTGTTTAACAAAACTGGAACACCCCTTCAGAAGTTCATAACAGATTCTAAACTAGTGAATATAAACAATTTTTCCACTGACTGGCAACAAGTGGTGATCCTGAGAATGCCGAGTAGCTGAAATACCAACATCGGATGGGTTGCAATAATGATGTAGATTCTCAATGACACTCAGGGAATGGTGACTGTAAACACAGTGAATATGATCAGCTTGCCCAGTGCTAGGGCTGACACATAAAGTAGTCTGGTACTCAGAGTGCTGTGATGTTAAAACTTCATCTTTATTGGTATACTCTAAAAACATGCTGCAGACAGCACCTATCGAATGCATACGAAACTATGGGGGGATTGATCTAATACTCTTACATAAGAAGATTGTTTGTTGGCCATAGCAACCAAAGCTCAGCTATCATTTTACCATAGCTCAGATATGAAATGTTAGCGCTGATTGTTTGCTTATGGGTAAAAAAGTACATTCTTACTATAAAGGTCCCAATATACTTTATACTTATGTCAGCCACCAGTATAATAGTGACTCCACCGACAGATGATGGAATTTAACTGCCCCTTTGGCAGCGAATTACCCCTTCCCATAGAGAACACATGAAAGTTTGGCTGTGCTGAAGGTTCGTGTGTATGGAGAGGACAGGGCAGATAACTGTTGGCAAGGATGTATGGCCTTTTTTATGGGGTTGTCAAGGAAGCAGAAGATGGTTGAAGTTCCCCTTCCAAGGGGCGGGTCTAAGTCACTGCATGTATCAGAGACACTGTGCAGCTAATGGATGATCGGGACCTAAACCTACCCCTCCATGTTTCAAAAGGGGGAGGGGACCCGAAAAAATGTAATTTCCAGGAAGTATTCTGCTTCCCAGACAACTCCCTTGAAGGGGCCTAAGTGACTTAGGGCCCTATTCCACGGAGCGATAATCGTCCGAATCGTCTCAATTCAGCCGATTATCGCTCAGTGGAATAGAGAAAACGATCAGCCGATGATCGTGTCATCGGCTGATCGTTTATTTAGGCCCAGACCTAAAATCCGAAGCAGCATACATTACCTAGCAGGGCTTCTCCTCCACTCTGTCTTCCCCCCTGGGTCACGCAGCACAGCATCAACTCCGGAGCGGCCTGACTGAGCTGTCAGACCACTCGGCCGGGACCGCCGCAGCAAGTGATTGGCTGAGCAGTCTGACAGCTTAGTCAGGCCGCACCGAAGCTGATGCTGCGCCGCGGGACCCGGGGAGGAAGACGGAGCGGAGGAGAAGCCCTGCAAGGTAATGTATGGTGCAAGGGCTGCAAGGACATCGGTAACAATGTCCCTGCAGCCCTCACGTAACGATCATCGGGTCTGTGGAATAGGCCCAGTAAACGAGTGCCTGTCTAGCAGATAGGCGCTCGTTTACATCGTTGATCGGGCCCTGCTGGCAGGGCTGCGGGGAACAAAGCAGTAATATTCTGTACACTTCCCTGTCCCACTCCATCGCAAAGTCCAGTTCCCTTATACTAGACAACCCCATTAAATCTGCTAGATAACTCTCAGCCTATAGCTTAGAAATATATTACAACACATTTTAAGGTGTATGGTTTTAACAATAAAGATGAAGACGTTTTCACATCACAGCACTCGGAGTGGTGGATTACTGCACTGTGGAAATCTGTGACTGTACACTTGTCAATTGTTGCCTAATATTTGGAATAGCTGACATATGTGTCTTGTAAATCTTACAGACCACCCTCAGTTCAAAGTTATTCCTAACATTCTGCTTTCGATAATTTTCGCTTTTTATATTAGGGATCTGGTGGAACTATAAAATGGTGAACAGAAATATCATTACTTTCTTCTGCACTATTACAGTCATTTATAATGTACCCAGTATTCACAGAACCCAACCAGAAAGTCAATTAGGTTCTCAGTATTCTTCACAATGATCTCCCTCAGCTAATGTTGCTACTCTAAGAGAAGATAAGCCATATAATTTTACAGGAAGCAGCCCATTGATTCCTCTAACAAACACAGCTTGGCAATCTATCTTCAATACAAAATAATGAGGTGGTGGGAGTGCAGTGGAAGAAGCCATCTTTAAGACATCACGTAAGGGAATCCAGCTGTGCTTGGATGGTCTCAAGCTATTAAAAGAAAAAAAAGAAGAGATTTCATGTACAAAGATTATTTACACACACAAAACAGTAGTGTTTAAGCTATGCATATTAAATGTATTTGCGTTGAGTTATTAAACTCAAAAGCAGAATCTTACACTATCTGTGTCCTAAAAAGCTTTCGTTTGAAAGCCTAAATGAATGTGCGGGATTTCAGAGAATTGAACACCTGTTTTTTTATAATGGCAAATTACGATTTCTCATTTGGCACTATAGTGGAGGCTGAGCCGCGGAGGGGAAAAAAATTCATCTTTGATTGTGCTTAATCTTCTGTGCAAAGCGAGGTAAATTAAGGCGCTTTCTGAAGTTAGAAATTAAACTTACAATCTCTGAGCAAATACCCAGATACACAATCATGTTTTGTATACCTTTTTAAATGGTCAATAAATTTACAATTTAAAACAATATATTATGGTTAAGTACACTGAAATGGCATATATTTCTCTGCGGGGTAATTACTGACCTCGGAATACATACATTTTCTTCCGTGTTAGACCTTATGCACACTTAGGAGCTGTACTATGACAAATGGAGTCCCTGTGCCTTCGTACTACCTGTACTGCCATTTTATAGGCATCATTTCTCCGCTAGAAGCATGCATTTCTTTCTAAATATGAATCCAACAGAATGAAACCAGCATAGACTTTTATATAACATCAAGGGCATACAGAGAACTGGTACTGTCCTACCAAAGTCTGTATGGCTCAGAATTTGTATTGATCATAAATCCCAAGGGACATTTGACTTTACGTTTTTTTTCTGCACACCTTTCTTGATTCACAATGTTTGATCGAACAATGTTTAAGTTCTCCAGTGAAGGAATGACACAATACATAAGAGCATGACACAGGGGGGTATTCCTTTTGGATTAAAACCCTTTGTCAAAAAGTTCATATTTTAAAGCATTACTGCCATTTGTATTAACTTTTGACATGTCCTATCACTGCTGAGACCCGCTGTGATGCCAAAATGCAGCTAGGGAGAGTGTGTGGTAGTGCATCTCCACTACCCAGCTGGACAAACATCTAACTCTTTCGCTTCACACACTATAATGTTGGATTTCAGAGTCAGATGATTTCCAGTCAGAGAGACGTGTGCTGCCACACACTCCCCTGGCTGTATATCACAGTATATCATGAGTTTGGTAATTTTTGACATACCTGATAACATCAAAAGTTACTACAAATGACTGTAACAGTTTAATCCACCCTTTTTTAGCGTCTGCAACTGCTACAGTAAGAAGATATGTGTTTATTCCAGGCAGGTTTACATTCAATTATTGTAGATTTACCTACCACATCTGTTGGAAGTTTGTTCCAAGTATCTACTACTCTTTCAGTAAAGTAATATTTTTTTGTGTTATTTCTGACCTTTTCCCCAACTAACCTCAGATTATGTCCCCTTTTTCTTGAATTTAGTTATTTAACACACTCCCTTAATGACTGTTATTTAGTCCTTATGCAAGGGCTTTAATTATGTCCCGTTTCCTATTTCCTCCAGATTATACAGATTTAGATCCGTAAAGGCAACCAGTCAGTACATTTGTGCTGATTAGGCCTCCTATCATGTCAGGGGTTGCTGGCTCCGTAACTTTACGCCCCAGTAAAAGTTGCTTAATCTTGCGTGAGGCAGGGAGAGAGAGGAATTAGTCATCTGGGCGGTGTCAAGGCTCTCTGCCTGCAGGGAGTGATTGATAGGCAAAAAGACCTGTTAGAGGCCACTCTGCCTGTCAATCACCCCCACAGAGAATGCAGGAAAATATGCAGGACTAGTCATGGTTCTTTCCCTGCCTCACATGCAGGATTAAACAGCCCTTTACCGGGCCATGAAGCTACAGAACTAGGAACCCCCGACATGATAGGAGACCTGTTACGAGGTCTGTACAGTGTCCCTAATGGTCCTTTTACACGGAACGATTATCGTTCGAATTTGCACGATAACGATCAAATTTGAACGTGTAAACACAGCGAACGATGAAACGACGAGCTAGAAATCGTTCATTTTGATCTTTTAACATATTCTCAAATCATCGTTCCGTGTAAACAGTCGTTCACCGATTTAACCTATGTGCGAGATAGGCTTAAACGATTGCAAAACGATTGCAAAAGATTTTTCCGTACGATATATCATTCCATCTAAACGCTGATCGCTATAAAAAAAATTGTTACTTTAAAATTGTTAATCGTGCGATTGGGCGAATTATCGCTCCATGTAAAAGTACCATAAGAGCCTAATCAGCACAAATAAGCTGACTGGTTCCCTTTAAGTCTTTCCTGGCTTTATCTACCATTTTTACAGCCCGCATTTGGACCTGTTCTATTTTATCAATATCTTTTTTGTAGGTGAGGTCTCCAGAACTGGACACAGTTTTCTAGAACTGTAAGACGTTTTGGGTTTGCATTGTATTGTACAGGCACAATTAACATCTGTTTTAGAAACTAACATTGAAATTAGTTTACTTTTATAGGTTCTTAATGTAGGTAGAAAGATATATAAAATCTATATTAGCACTTTGACTTGTGGTATTTTGACAAGAACATCCAAAGATAAACTTCTGATATATGATATAGGGACTTCCAGGAACAATGCTGGATGTATACAGTACAGCTCTGTGAGCTTTAAAGAGCTATTGAAACTAATATTTCTAATATACGTTATATGAAAAAAGAAACAATAGTAATCAATGATTGTGCAATGCTAGCAGGATCTTTATGGGGTCCAAGGACAGATAGGCAATGTAGCAACTATCTGGGCAAGTGACATAGTGGTATAGCTACCCTAAGTATGTATATGGCCAATGAAATAAAAACAGCCAGTAGTATACTGGACTCTGAATTACTAAAATGTGTAATCCGGTTTGTTTCTTTTTTTTAAGGGCATTGATACTGATGATATAGTATATAAAACAATCATACAACAGTATAGGACTCATATGTCTTATAACCCACATATCTACAATACCAACCTGAAACTTATTCTCAACATAAGACACCTTAAATTGTTTGTTATTCCTTATAGATTTTAGTATGTTTTAGTCATTATAAATGAAGCAATAAGTCATTTATGCTTAAATGTTTTTCACAGATCTTTCCACCTATATGTAATTATCTGTGTTTTATTTTAGAATCCCTTTCTATGTGAATTGCTTCTTTTTATATATTATTCAAGCTCCCTCTTCTTGTCCTTTAGTTCATTAAACTTTAATACAGAAAATGTTTTTACTAGTTTCTTTTTCAAAGGTTTATGCTTCTTGTTAAAGGTTATATAAATCATGTGTCTTGGGTTCCAATATTCTTTCTTCTTCTCGGTCTTATTATTTTAGCTTATTTTAGAAACACTTCATATTTTACTATTTTTTCATCAGATGTATGCACTCTATTTTTATTTCTTTGTACTCTCCTAATTATAGTTATTTTAGTCTATATTTTTGCTGAAAGTTACTCATGATCATTTAGGTTCAGATACAATTTTCATGGTAAAGGTTATATTCTATACGTGACCCTTATTCCTCATTTATGAGATTATAACAGACCTATTACGTAATATCTGATACATTTGCACTTGCTGACACCCTATTTTTCCATTCTGTATTTTTTGTGGGAAGCTATCTTTCTTTTCACCTTGACTGTGAGATGCTTGGGAGGCAATGGCTAAATCTGTCCAAAAGTGAGATGCATAATAGAATAACCTTTTGCCTCAATTTAAGGAGCGAAAAGATTACCTCTCTCATAGGTGTTTCTGCATATTACACTTATATGCTACAATTGATGAAAAGATTTACACTAGAGAAAGCTTTTCATTTAAGGCAGACATCATTTTTACTTAACGCATACCTGGCATTTCAGGTGACTTTTCAGAATAAGCTTCCAGGTGTGATTGTACATGAGCATTAGCTCTATATCTAGCCATCAGATCTCTTATTTACTGTATGCCATTTTTCTGCAGATTTCTGCTCTGCAAGCCTAATGTCTATGGTGCCTGCACACACTGAGGATGATTTCCTGCAATTCTTTGTCACCGCATGCAGCCCAAGCAGCAGCGGCAGAATGGAAGCCATGAGATAGCTGTAGTGAGAAGTCTAAACTGTCTATAATGTTTTGGGATGATGCCTCTTTACAGAAATGTCCCTTAGGTTTCTGTCTCTTTCTGCCTGTGTACCCAGGCACTCCCTCTCCCATCTCTCTCCTCTCCTGTCCAATGAGTTATCCTGCTTGTAAATGAATCCCTGACCTAGCTACAGGATGGTATAGAATTGATTATTCAGAGTAGAAGTTTAGCGGTGAGAGGGAAGATGCTTGATAACAGGAGAAGGAAGCATTTTTGTCTGATAAGATAAATTACAAAGTTTCTCAAATTTGCTTGTATCATTATCTATGCAAAGCTTGTTAACAAAGTGCCTATTTAACCCCTTAAGAAAGGAGGTAATTGTTTTTTCCTTCTCGTGTTTAAAAGTCCATAGTGCTTACATTTTTTTCACCTACAGACCCACATTAGCCCTTTTTTTTTGTGACACTAATTATACTTTGTAATGACACTTAATTTTTCCATAAAATATGCTGTGCAACTAGGGAAAAATTATTTCTCTGGTGAAATTGAAAAAAAGAAGCAGTTATTTTTTAAGTTTATCGTTATCATTAGTTGTAAACCGCATATGTTATCTTTGTTCCTCAAAGTTACAAAGATAGGCAATTTATATAACGTTTATTTTATGGCTTTTATTTTATTTTTTAAATTATTAGATGTGTTTAATGTTTGCACTTTTATATTTTGGTCTATGGGGCCAAAATCTTTGTGCCATGATCTGTTCTTATTATCAGTACTATCACGTTTTTTTTTAATTTTTGTGGATGTGATGTGACCAAAAATATGCAATTTTGCACTAGGTAACTGAGCAGATATTAACAGCTCCTGTCTTTGTATCTGCTCAGTTTCCAAGTCTTGCAAAACACGGGAAGTGGGGCGGGGAAAAGGTGACATCCTACCCTCTCACACGGCCCGATGCTTAGACCAGGCCCACCAAGCAGACACATCACAGACCCAAGATGGTGCCCTAGCGAGCAAGACGTCACAAAAGCTTTTTCTATGGAGTTCAAGACTTTTAGGCGCAGTAAGTGCAGATAATATAACACTGTGTGGCCGGAAGCAAGTAGAGACCGTTTATTTAGATGTTATATAACTTTTGTGGGGTGATACAATAGTTAATCATCAATTTTGCCTGGAGTACCCCTTTAACTGTGCCAAACCAAAAACTGGTGTAAAAATGCAGGAACAAAAACTGGTGTAGAACAATGTAGGAAGCCCTGCTCTAATCTTTCATTTATTATATAGCCATTTTTACATTTTAGGTGGATTGGAAGTGTTTTTTTAAGGAAAAGAAACTAACATCACAAATTTTCTGCAAGATTCTTGTTATTTTCTTGGCTGCCAGCATACGTGTTATATCAAGCAGAGTCAATGACAATTAAAGAGACATATTATTTTCTACATTATTGGTAAAGTATAAAGCAACAAGCAGTGGGTATTCTAGCAGCCCATATGCTAATAATGGCATCACTAGCAAAAGCAGTGTAGATGAACAGATGTGCTTTACTCTTACAGGTCTCACAGCTGCAACAATGAATAGGGCAGGGGTGCTGATGAAAAGGCACGTTTGTGAACAATCCATACCTTGTTATAAAACTCCAAAAGCTCCTGGTGGCTAAACTCCACAAATATCTTCTCCAGATTCTAGAAAAAAATAAAGACTAGTTAGATTCATGACGGAAAATGAAAAGGCTGCTGCACATAATAACATCAGTATCACGGATCAGTAGAACCATTTACAGGTATGTCCCACTTAGCATAAATTGTATATGCAGAGAAAACCACTTTAATACATGAATTGAATTGAGTTGAATGAGGCTATATGCATGAATTAAATTATCACATAGGGAACCAGTGACATTTGGAATTTAGTATTAGGCTATGTTCACAGGTAGTATTTCCGTCAGTCTTTTCATCAGTATTTTTTCAACCAAAATCAGAAGTGGAACAGGGCAAAATTATAATGAAAAGATTTGCACAGTTTTTGTGTTTTCAACCTACCCCTGGCTATCATTGATAAAAGACTGACCAAAAGAATGACAGAAGAGTATCTATCAAGACAAATATTACCAATAACACCAGCATATAGGAAGAGAAAATATTATCACCATACATATTACTGCCATACTGTTACTGACCAAATCCTGTGCACTGAGACCAATATTACCAGGAAAAAATATAGGAAGGAAATATTGCTGCCACACCACAACCACTACCATCACCACCATATTGTTACTGACCAAATCCAGAATACTGAGGCCAATAAAACACAGTACCAGATAAAAGTAACAAATAATACCCCCACATACTGACTAACACCACCGCTGCTACTGAATAATCCACTGTACAAAGATCACCTGATCCAGTCATATAGAGGTACCAAACTCTCCACAGGGTCTATACACCATATACATTACAGTGCAGTTATATCAAGTGACTCACAGGGGACGTCTTCTCTGATCAGAGTCGTTTTCATCTTCTTCTCCATCTGTCCTGGGCCATTACAAGAACTTCTCCGAGCCACGAATCCACAGAATCTGTCAGACATACATATTAGGCTCCTCACTTTGGCACCATCCTCATCTACAAACTGCACATCTGTATTGGCCCCTTTATGCCCTCATTTAGTGGGTAGGCTAACACTATGTGATCCCCCTTATAGTATATGCCCCCCTCTATGTAGCCTCCTTATAGGCCCCCTCTCCCCCTATGTTGCCCCCTTATAGATTGCCCCCCTCTCCCTCAATGTAGTCCCCTTATAGATGGCCCCCTCTTCCCCCTCCCTTATAGATGGCCCCCTCTCCCCCCCCTTTATAGATGGCCCAACTCTTCCCACCTCCCTTATAGATGGCCCCCTCTCTCCCCACCTTATAGATGGCCCCCCTCTTGCCCCCCAATAGATGGCCCCCTCTTCTCCCCCCCTTATAGATGGCCCGCCTCCTTCCCCCTACCTTATAGATGGCCCCCTCTTTCCCCCCCTGTGCACAGCAGATAACAGAAAAAAAACTCACCTGCCATCCACTCCTCCGTCGAGCCTCTCACCTCCTGGTCTGGTCCCTGGCTGATGCGCGGCTGCCGGGGGTGTCGCATCCTATTCCCGCAGCGCGCGCATCAGAGAACTTCCTGTGCTTCCAGAACGTACAAAATTGCTTTATTCTCTCGTACAAGCTGCAGCTTAGGGTTTATTCCCACGTTCCCTGAAACACTGAGAGCATGGATGGGGAAGCTCTGTTGTGGAGTCTTTCCCTCATGACTTGATGTATCAATATCATGCTGGGTGCGGGTAAAGTGTTTGAATATTCGCAACACTTCAGGAGCTCCGGAAAGCCTCTTTGTAGAATAGAAATAAAAGCATGTTTTCTACATCCAGAAAGCACAGATGGAGATATGAAAGGTGCCATGTGTCTCCTTGACCTAACACCTATGTGTTAGCAGTTTAGAATGTGAACTGCATCCTTCTGATGCACTGCCTTATAGCAGCATTTCAAAGGAAGAATGCATTACTATGTACTGTATGAACCTGGTTCCTAAGCGGTTAGGCTAGGTTCACACTGCGTTTTCAGCATCCGTTTAACGGATCCGTTTTTTTTAACGTCCAGAAAAATAGGGTCAGCAACGTTTTTTGGTCCGTTTTGGTCCGCCAAAAAAAACGGATCCGTTTTTTTTTTATAATGGAAGTCAATGGAAAAACGGATGCACACAAATGAATCCGTTTTTTGCAATCCGTTTTTTATGCGTTTTTTGCAAAAAACGGATGCGTTAAACGGATGCTGAAAACGCAGTGTGAACCTAGCCTTAGCAACAGACTTGGGAATCATGTGACTCACTGATACTGATACTGTTATGGGCCAAGGCAGGTGTGATATGGTAGAAGAACTAATGGTATTGTACAACCCCGAGTTTACATTACATCCAGCATATACACTATGGAAAGATATTGATGTATTATGGCAGAAAGTGCTCTTGTCACATACATTTGGCCTGTATGCATTGAAATACATTTACTGTACAGAGTAGTAAAGTAACCTAAGCTTTGTAAGGCCCTGTTCACACAGAGGAAGAGGGGCGGAATTCCGCAGCGGAATTGTCCGCCACGGAATGCCATCAGCATGTTCATTCTTCAGCGCTGAGAGATGCAGCGCGCGCGATAGAGTGTCATTATGGCACGGAGGCTGGTGGCATTCCACGGTGGATAATTCAGCTGCAGAATTCCGCTCCTTTGCTCTGTGTGAACAGGGCCTTATAAAACGGAATCTTGCAAAAGTTTTTTTAAATTGTGACTTGGTTTAAGAGCATTGCTTTGGTTTAAGAGCTCCCTGTACTGTACTGTTTTAAAGTATTTTAAATTACATTAATTACAACACATCCGTGTTTTACACGGATGAACACGGATGTCGCATCTGTGAAAAACATGGATCTCATTGATTTCTATGGGGAATCCGTTCCGTGCTTCCATTCCAAGTTATGACAAGTCCTATTTTTAAATGGAATGGATCACAGATCCGTTAAATCACGTGACGTCTAAATAGCCCAACAGAAAGCAATAGGCTGTAAAATTGTCCGTGAGCACGGACAACTTCTCGGAACGTGTGAATGCAGCCATATGCTCGTAATCCAAGAAACCACTTCTGTGTGTGTGTGTATATATATATATATATATTTTTTTTATTTTTTTTTTCTTCTTTATTAGGTTAACGTGCAATACAAGCAACAATATGGCCTATCATTGTACATATGATTTTTATGTTTCGTATATATATTTGAAAATGTGTCGTCTATGCTAAATACGTGTACAGAACCTTAAGTTCCAAGCCATTAATCAGTGTGTGTTCGTCTATGGGTATATCAGAAGAACTAGCAAAGCAATGATTTTCTTCAGAATGAAATAGACTGTAAAAGCTACAATAGATTGTGCAAGTATTGTTGACATTGAGCTTGATTAAAAGCATTGCCTATTTTTTACTGATTAGAAAACGCTCCATGCATTCCATCAAACACAGCAGAATCTCTTCTGTACAGTAGACCCAGCTTCCAGATTCATTACTATTCTGCAAAGAGTTATGCAAAGTCAATAATGCATTAACTCTCCTTAAAGTGAATACATGTTAATGCTTCACCACCAGTCAACTCTTCACTAAATTTAATAGCAAGATAAGAAACTTAGAAGATCCCACATAAATACCAATACACCTAATATACGTTATTAGAATTCCTTCTGCATAGAAAGGTGGATTCAGCCTACAGCAGTCTGCAAATGCTACAGTACGAAATTAAAGTAAAGTCTACAATGCATTTCAACAGAATGGACATAAATGAATAAAAACACAATGAGTTATTATTGTCCTCCTTTAAGATTCTTTATTTCGTGTTAATTTAGTTCATTTGCCACAGCAATATTTGGCTATTACTAGGCAGGTTTATTGCAGATGCAATAGCGTCTCTAAGGAAAAAATGACTAAGACAAAAATTTCTCGAGTGATATATAAATAACTAAATTCACTGTACAAGCTAATGCCTCAATGTACAGTATATTACTTAGTTAAATGCCACAATGCATACACTAGTTTAGTTATATACATTAGTTATATTAGTTAAATAGCCTAACATTTAAGGCTACCAATATAATACTACTACTCTGGAGTTAAAAGCTAGCCCTAGGTATATACTAGAACCTGCTGCAAGCAAGAAAGAATGGACTGGGCTGCTAGGGACCCAGATTGTGTCAGTGGCATCTAGTTGTAGAACAAGGTGCGACAATGTATGCTGCAGGCCTAGCCAGATGACGTGTGGAAGACAGAGAACAAGTTGTCACACAAGCCAAAATAAAAAACAGAAGTCAAAGGATAAAGTCAAATTATGAGATTTTAAGCCCCTATTACAGGGGGCGATGCAGAGAAGCAGCAGATCATTGCTATCTTAGTTGTTGGTCTTTCAACATGTTAAAAGTAATACATTGCAGAATGTTTATGGACTTTTCCTATTCACATGAGTATTTTTTCCTGATTGATATACAGCATAAACCTATACATAATATTACTATGGTTCCCAGACTATTAACTGAGTAGTTATCCAGCTCATAAAGAGTTTGTGAACATGTGTCAAATCCACCAGGACATTAATACTTCTACAATCCTGTGATTTATACAGCACCCGCATGTTCCACAACACTGTACGGAAAATGCACTCATATCAGTCTGTAACCACAAGGGAGAGTTAACAGTAAGCCAATGAACCCTTCCAGTAAGGTGTTAGTGTGTAATGAATATGTGGAGGAAAACGCACACCAGAGAATTCAACAACTCTGTAGGACTCAGGCAACAATCTTTTGGGGGCAATGGCCTCTTGGGAGGCGATAGCATAGATTCAGCCAAACAAATCCACTGATAAATCTGATGTTACACCCAATTTTATGACAGGATGTGCCGTATAGATGGAAACATTTTAACAACCTGTATAAAACTTTTTGTTGCAAAATATTACAAAAAAATCTGTGACAAGTAGACAAAAATTATTCCGGAAAATCCCTGATGATAAGTCTAAGTGAACACATTCCCCATATAGACATAAATCTTTACAGAAGTCACGGTCATCAACCAGTAACAGCCCCTGGAAAGTGGAAATGCTGGCAAAACTGCATCCCAGCTGCAACAGTTTAGGAATAATCATCGCTGGCGTGTGTGATCACATATAAACCACTTAACAGGTTACACATTAAATCTACCATGAAAAAAAAAAACCACATCTCTACTGTAAAGATAAAGGAATTGTACAAGGAAACAAATTGCATGTTAAAAGCAGGACTGGCAGGACAACATAATGGCAGCTGCATGTGATATTGGAGCAAGCATACAACAGCTGGGATCGCTTTCACAAACACATCACTATTCATGTGAATGAATGTTGCATTGGTAATCATACACCTATAGCAGATGGACATCAGCAGAAAAAAAATGTGTTCCCAAGTCATGAATCAAAGTGATATCTCCCTCTGCTGAGCAGACAGGAGGATAATGAACTACTAAGTGTGGTAGATTTACTTCATCAGGTGATGGATGAACAATGTATAGCTAGCTATGTGCACATCTAGGGTTAAGGATGTTATCATTGGGGATGAACCAGTACCACTAAACAGGTCGCTGACCACTATGAGGAGCTGATCTGGTGTATTCAATAGTGCTTCTACTCTGCTTTCAGTTAGGTGACAATCTGTATTTAAAGGACTGTCTAATTATAAATGAGTGAGTGACAGCCTGAGTGTAAAAGCCCCCGAACACTTTCAATTAATGGCTGACAAACAATCGCTTGGCTGTCAGTTATCTCTCCCATCCTCTTCCCATCCTCCCCAAACACAGGAACATTTGACACAGACATGCGCTCCAGTATTCTCTAGGATGAGGGGTAAGCCGCAGAGACCCCTATCACAATCAACATCATCTGCTGTTGGCTGTTCTAGACAGCCCCATTCTAGAAGTCCCTTTAAAAAGTATGATAGATGAAGTGTCGGATCCTCGGGGTAGGCGAGGACCACAGGAGCCAGAATGACGGCGCTTCACGTTTAATGAAGTAAAACGATGAATTTTAATGGTCTCATAAACAACGCGTTTCGAGGCATAAATTGCCCCTTTGTCAAGTAGGAGAGACATCATGTCTGGTGTTGTGTTCTTAGCACAACACCATCAGGTGAGCAGTTTTATTATCAGCTTGTTCGACCTACAATCTGTTGTTTACGTTATCACCCTATGGCGCCCTTTCCACTTTTTTAGCCCTATTTAAAAAGTATGAGGACAATACGGCTTCTCTTTGCACTCAGGCTGTCTATCACCAGTTGCTGGGCAAGAGGGGGTGCAGCTTCGTGACTGTAACCACTCACTGTGACTGGGAAAAAAACAGTCATGGTCATAGCAAATAAAGGTAATTTTGACCTCTTACGTTATCACAGAGCGCTGCAGAGGTCCTGGGGCCAGTTTGTGAGGCCCTGGGGACCGGACAGTTCTCCTTGAAGTTGAAGGCATCTTATGGTTGTCAGATTGGTTGTTAGTGCTGACAGTCGGTATATGATTAGCCAACAGGTTGTCTTATATGATGGTTATTTTTTCTCTTTTTCTCCATAATTCTATGCACTGTAGCATTGGGATTAACCATGTACTTCTGTCCTTGTAAATATAATTCCAGAATTCCAGTTGCACGACATACAGCAGTAGAGGAGTGCAAATACAGTAACTAACAATACTAAGTAAGGATCTGCCAATAGTACTATAAATGTGAGACATCGTAACATTGCTTACACCATTTTGAAAGGCCAACTCCTACATAAAAGCCCTGTAATATGTCTGTGCTGTGTTCAATAGTGCGCTTGAGATGCAGCAAGACTCCTGACATATAGAGCAGTCAATACAATTAGACTTGCAGAATCGCACACAACCGCAGCAGGATAGTCATCTATTCACTACCAGTCAAACACTAAGACTGGCAGAGTCTTTGGAGAGAAATCTCAGTCAATACCAGTAATATATAAAGTGGTTTCAAAGCCAGTTCATCCTTAAACTCCGGAATGACACATTCAGCTGGAGATATACCTGACAAAGTAGTCAGTAAATAATACGGCCATATTTCTGGGAGAGGAAAGTGTTTTATTGTACGGCACTAGCAGCTGAAGGACTGATGGTAATAAACTATGGCTGCTCAGGGAAGAATGGGTTAAACCATTGAATAGACCAGCACAAAATTATTCATACTTCATTTATTATTTTAAAAGGAGAAGTTTTCTGAATGGCCATCAGGAGTCCAAGGGCTTACACTGAATAGCATGCCTGCTGTAATGATCTTAGCGGATTTATACAGCAGTAAAACATTTCAGGTTAACTTTTACAAATACACAATAGTAAAGCTGGGAAAAGTGGTACTATAAAAAAGGAAAGAAAAATACAATGCATTACACGGGCTGAGCAATTCTTCATCCATGTGCTTATTGGTATATGACTCCATTATGCTTCTCTGTAAAGGTGATAACAGTGTAATACATGTCAGTGACGATATATCCGTATCATAAACATCAATGTAAACATGTCCAGTGATATTAGGCAAACAGTAATAAATGTATTATTGTCATGATATAGGTCGCAAAGTCAGAACAAGCCAATTATATAGAAATAAACGGTGCTACATATGGAGATGTGAAATAGCTATATAATGGAAGTAGCACAGCACACATTAGAAGAACCATGTGGTCTTATGCTGCTGGCAATGATCTTTGGATACTGTACATCTACTGTATGTATTCCGCTCTTGTACCTGGCACAGGAAGATGTACAGTAAATCTTAGGGACCGCTGCTCATGTCCATTTGCAAAAGCACAGTGAGGAAAGAAATGCAAAAGGTATTCCTCATCCCTGTGTTTGGGGGTAAAAGGGACTTTGCATAGTCATGCATAAATTATTTGTAACTCAAATTCTGGTGACACTGTGGCTGACATTGTTTGAGGTTTTAAAGGGGAATCCCATTCCTACATTTATTGCATATCCATAGGACACGCTAGGGTCCATGGACCTCAGAAGAGGTAAAGGTCATGGAGCTGGGACTAGCATCTATCAGACATTTATTGTATGTCCTGTGGATATGCCATAAATGTTAAGAAGGGATTACCCACTTTAAACCAAGCTTCATATGAAAGAGACATATTGTAAGATGTACTAATGGAACAGGATTTGTTTCAGTATTGTAGGGGGTAGGACATCATGCTAAGATAATACTGATAAGATTAGGGTGAATCTTGACCCTGTATCATGGAGGCCTGCTGCTCCTAATGCACTGGTTATTAAACCAATCAGCCAACAAATCACACCATGTGAAGTGACAGGCTATGTCAATAAAGGGTGGCACATTCATATTTGGAACTTACTTGTCATCCTTTAGAAGGCACACTATCGTGCACCTCTTAAAGATTAAAAAGTATATCTGTAAGGCTCCAGTCATGTTGGTCAGTGTTTCATATAGTATACACTTGCAACCAGGCACTGATCCGACTCCAGAGACCATGCCAATGATTAAAAGCTATGGTCACAAATCTGTCAGATTTTCTGTTTTCTCAGTGTTAAAGATACTGGGTGGGGTCTGGACACCAGTTCACATTGTGGACAGGGAAGAGGTTCCTCATAGTACAGCTCACACAGATTATAGATAGAGAGAAAAGCACACAGAAAGCAGTTTGCAGATGAGAATCTTATAGACCAGTGATGGTGAACCTTTTAGAGACTGAGTGCCCAAAATGCAACCCAAACCCACTTATTTATTGCAAAGAGCCAACATGGCACTTTAAAGGGGTATACCCATCCGAGCTTGTAATCCCTGGGACTCCCACCAATCCTGAGAACAGAGACACAATTGCCCTGCAATGAATGAACGTCAGCCTGCGCTCCATTTATTCTTGGGCACAGGCCATGGTGACGTCCATTCGTCGCAGGGTGATTGAGTCCCTGTTCTTGGAATTGGTGGAGGTCCCTATGGATAGGGAATAAATAGCTCAGATGGGAATATCCCTTTAACTAACCTCTGATCTTCTTAAATAAATACATCAAGAGAAATCTGACAAAGCACTGAACAAATAGAAGACATTGGCCCTCCACCCCCACCAAAAAGGTATGTAAAGCTTTCTGGCAATATGACTCATAGAAATATGGATCTATAGCTGTACGTGACATTGTATTTTGTCACTTATTGTCACATAGCTGTATAAATGAAACGTGTCAAATGTAGTGTGAAAGACTTCAGGGAAAGCAATCAGAATCAGCAGGCTGTTAAAGAACATGTAAAGAAGATGCCACCTCACACTGTGCTGAAAAATAATCCCACAAGTCAATAGATACATAAAGAATAGCCGCATAAACTTTGAAAGTATCCTGCTGGACAGGCAAAGTCATGAACAGGTACTATAACAAAACCTTATAATGTCTCACTTTCAACAGCCATGGGACGGCCAATAGAGGCAGGATCTGTGCCAGCATGTAAATGTATGATGGGAATTGTGATGACTGTGCATTCAGGATCAATAAAGGATCAGGAGTTCTTTAGGAGTTGTGACTTCCAACCAGGTAAAAAATGAAAAATCGCTGATTTACAACATGTAACAGAAGAAGGGTCATTCTTAAATTGTATGTATTTTAAACAAAAAAAAAAAAAGATATTTGGAAGAAAGAAAACACCAACTCCCAAGATGAATACAAATAAGAGGTGTAAAATAATAATAGCACACTATGTAAAAAAAACACTATGTAAAAAACAGAAAAAAGCACCCGCTTTCTCTTTTAAAAAAAGACATCCATTGTTGCTTTGTTTTAACTGACCTGAATGCAATGCATTGAAGCAAGGCTGTGGAGTCAGAGTCGTGGAGTCGGACCTACTTTTGGCTGGAGTTGGAGTCAGAAAAAAATGTACCGACTCAGACTCCAGCTTTAAAAAATGTAGAATTGAATTTTGATATGAATTTTACAAGTTTTGCTCATGAATATATATTATGAGCAACATTGTAATAGGACACTGGCCCTATTAGATGAGGGTGGTCATGGAAAAGTTGTCCGTCACTATTTGGCAGTTTGTTTCTGAGCTGGAAGAGTCCATTGTGTGGGGGGAGATCTGTGCTGATCTCTTCATGGATGCTGGATGACTGTATATGAGCAGCAGTGTAATATGAAGATATCCTGTGTAATATAGAGGAGAAGGAGAAGACTGTATGTTTTTCTTCAGTGTTCTATGGCTGCAGCTGTGTGAGTGTGTGTGTGTGTGTGTGTGTGTACATGTGTGTGCTATGGCGGAAGTAGGTTGTTTGTGCTATGATTGCAGCAGGCTATGTGTGTATGCTATAGCTGCAGCAGGCTGTGTGTGTGTATGCTATAGCTGCAGCAGGCTGTGTGTGTGTGTGTGCTATGGCTGCAGCAGGCTGTGTGTGTGTGTGTATGTGCACGCTATGGCTGCAGCGGCTGTGTGTGTGTGTGTGCACTATGGCTGCAGCAGGCTGTGTGTATGTGTGCTATGGCCGCAGCAAGCTGAGTGTGTGTGTGGTGTGTGCGCTATGGCTGCAGCAAGCTGTGTGTGTGTGTGTGTGTGTGCTATGGCTGCAGCAGGCTGTGTGGGTGTGTGTGTGTGCTATGGCTGCAGCAGGCTGTGTGTGTGTGTGTGTGCGCTATGGCTGAAGCAGGCTTTGTTTGTGTGTGTGTGTGTGTGTGTGTGTGGTGTGCGCTATGGCTGCAGCAGGCTGTGTGTGTGTGTGTGTTATGGCTGCAGCAGGCTGTGTGTGTGTGCTATTGCGTACCCCCACAGTGACCTTCTATATCACTGTGTGACCTCTATATCACTATGTGTGACCCCTCTCTATATCACTATGTGTGACCCCCTGTATATCACTATGACTGACCTCTATATTACAGGTATCTGGCATTGTTAGCAGTGTTTCTTTAAGTATGGGGAATATTTAGTTAGAAACATAGAACACTGTCAGCAGGAAAAGACCACCTGCTCCATCTAGTCTAGTTCTGAGTTGTTCAGGACATGGAGGCTGGAGACTAGTTGCATCCACTGCACACACAAGAGAATCTGCTTTATATACAGTATTCCTTTATTCATTCAGAAGTCGCCCCAGGATCATGAAGGACATTAGGGAGAAGCTGCTGAGCCAGTGTGATAAATAACTCCCCTGGTATATAACTGGCTATTTATGAAGGAGCAGGAGTCGGAGTCGGAGTCTGAGTCGGTCCTGATAAAATTACCGACTCCACAGCCCTGCATTGAAGTCAATGGAATGACAACCACCCAATGCACACAGTTTAGTAAATCACATCAAAATATTAATCAAGAGAAATCATTTTGGACATCATTTTGCAAACAAAACAGTTGTTCTTTTAGTCCACCTAAACTAGAATAATGTACCATGAGCTGTCATTGCACTGATGGGTGCTAAAACCATTATTCATTTTAAAAAAAATAATAAATGGGCAGGAAAAAGCTTTGCAGGAAACTAGCCATATACACACATCTATTTATAAGATGGGGGTGAACAGTTAGTACTCCAAAGTTACCAACATTTGAAAAGCTAAAATTGAGACATTTAAATTCTACATCTTAGGCCTCTTCCATACATCAGTTTTTCTGCAGGATCAGTGATGTTCTGAGGAAACCATTGGTTTTTCCACATCTGATATGAGGTCAATAAAAGGCCACAGGATGCAGCCTGCCTTCTCCCAGAAATTATAGTACTGATAAGGCTTTAATAAAAAGTCAGTCATATGGTAAATATAGTAACCAATAGAAAACTGACATCCAATAAACCAGGTTCCCTGGCAGTAAACTAATAACAGCACAGGAAAAAAAATGAAATTTCTGAGGTAGCCCAGATGTAGCCGTCTAGCATCCCTACCCTGCTAAACCCCCTTGGGCTGAACGGCATAGCGCTCAGTAAGTTTCTTGTCAGTCTTAAAGAGTGGAAATACAAATTCTTTTCTTTTGTGTGCCTTTCATAAAGTTTTGTAACTTTATAAAATAACATTATTAATTATTATTCCTTTTTTATTTACATTTATACATTGACTGTTATTAATAAGGGGTGACATGGCTGCCACCAAGCTGTTCAGGGACCAGTGCTTGCACAGTCCTGCAGTTTTTGACACAACCATTGGTAGTAGTAGTAAAGGGGCCCTGTTGCTCTTTACTGCTGCCAGTAAGTGTATAACTAAAAAACTATTTCTTTAATAAAATAATTTTACATTAAAACTTTATAAACGAAATGTAAAAAAGTAAATAAAATTATTTGCCAGAAGAATTCATGTCCCACACATGGGTCATGAATTATCTTACTTGCCTGTTCACATAATTATAAAAATTCTTCACAATTGTGAATAATGGCCCAGGTATGGTAAAAAGCCATTATGCTCCCAAACAGCAATTTTTGGGTGAAAAAAGTGGCAACCTGGTGGATTCCAGATGTTACATCAGCAATACAGAGGACACATGACGACAATACAACCATATGAATAAAACTAAAGGTGAAGCTTCACTTAACCAAAGTCATCTGTATTATAATAGGAAGAATATTCAGGAAGCATACCAGTACTAGGAAAGCATGTGCACTGCCTGCACTCTAGTTACATTACCAGAATGGGTAATTATTATCTTAATGTCTAATTCTGTGAAGAGGTTCAGGCAGAACATTTCACGTTTAATGTTTCCAGCACAAGAAACACCCTTCTCCATTAACCCAAGCATGTGCAGAGTGAAATAATACAGTCCTATCAATGAAGGACTTAACTAAAGAAAAAAATGATCTGATTTATTACGGCGCACACAGCATCCCAGCCAAAAGCAGCCTTTAAGTGTAAGCAGTAATGTCTTTCCCACATAACTCTTCTGACACAAATGGAGCGAATTGTGGTTGTGTGAAGTAGGATTTATCTCTCACTTAGAACTTTTCCTACAATATTAGTCTTAAGGGGAAAAATACATAGTTTAAGTAAAATATTCAGCATTGCAGCTGTGAAAACATTAAACATAATATCCATCTTGGATTTCAAGATACTGTATGAATGCAGAATTTCAATTATGTTAGTGGAATTTTTTTTCCCTTTTAACGTGACCTGTTATTTAAAGGATAATAATGTTCAAGTATCAAGATTGGTTGGTTAAAAAAACTCATCACATAGACTGAAGAATCTTTATTCTTTTAATAGAAATAAAAAGATTGTGCTTGTTGTTTCCTTTGCCTTACTCAGGCTATGTTCACACCTGCGTCTGAGCTATGTTTAGGATGCAGATTCCATTCAGGAAGAGTGAACAGAGCCAGATGTTCCAATGCATGATGGGCAACTGTGGATCCTTAACCCCCCCCCCCCTTGACTGTAATGAGGTCCGCCTGTTGTCTGTCATTTTGCAGAATTGTAATGGGACAAAAGTGTATTCAATTGGTTACATTAAAAAAATATTAATAAATTCTCGTACTAAAAATTTTAAGAATAAACAGTTAACAGATAAGGTAGCAAAATCCTGATCCCATTTTTGATAAAAATGACACCCATAAAAGAGAAATATACCTTAACAGTGTGTGCACATGGGCCTGTGTGCAGCTTTCTCCAAGCCGTGGTCAGCGTGGATGGCTACCCCACCATTTTTCTCAGAAAGTCCCTTAACGCAAGAATGGGTGAGGGATAGCTCAAAAGGTTGTGGAAAGGGTGTGGAGGGAAAAACAATAACCAGGCCCTCAAGTCTAGGGTGGCTGGCCCCAGAACAGGGGGCTTATTTAGCTATGGGACACATAGCATACCTGAAATCATTATACACAACATGACTATCATCTTAGGAATATTATCCTGGTGCCTTTGAGCAAGCACCAAAGACCTAATATGCAGAGTCCTGTAATATAACTTCCATCCATCCATCCATCCGTACATTCAGGTGGATTTCTCTCCAAAGATAACTGATAGCTTTATACCAATGGGATCTGATCATTACACTAAAGCAGATTACACATATTATATAATGAACGAGCAAAGCCCATCTTACTTTAATATGAATAGGATAAGTTTCCCCTGCTGAATGATTCCATTTGCATGAATAGATTACAGTCCCAGTACTCTAAGTAAGTTCTGCCAATATTTTTGTTGTGGGTATTCCACACCATCGCTGCTGACATACATAACATTTTCACTAGATTATAAGTAGACACACAATCCCATAATGAGTTCTGCCAAACACTGTCTACTGCAAATGAATATTGTAAGTGCTATAAATGCACAACTGCAGGAAAAAAAAGATCAATTAAAGGGGCTCTCTGGAAATAAACAGCAGCTATAGGCATGCTTACATCCTGGAGACCACCGCACTGTGCAGCAGTGTTAGTTTATATAGGTTTGCCAAGGGACTATGGCCAATCGGTAAACTGGGAAATGAAAAACATGATGATATGTATTTAAAAAAAAAGCAGAGCAGACATGGTGCGAGACTATGGCAGTAAGTATTCGAAGCTAAGGAATTAAGCCTTTTTTTCATTTTTAGACTGCTGGCACTTCTCTGCAGGCAACAGGGAAGCTTCACCCCCCTGAGGTTTGGGAATGTATGTGATTTGGTCCAAAATAGAGTAATCCTCAATGTTAGCAAGGACAAGTATATTCTAATCCATTCATACCCTCAAGGAGGCATCTGACTGGTTCCAACTTCATTATGCAACAGGATGGTGACTGGCCAAGGTGATAAAGTACACTTTTTAGCTAAAATATGAAGGAAGTCGACGGCAGCTGGTATAAACTTCACAGCGCTCGATTTTCAGCACTGAGGCTGCTCCACATTACTCATAAGGTCAGATGTAAGCAAGACAGCCAACGGCTACAGAAGTTCTCCTAGACGACTGGTGCAACCTGAGCTAAGAAAACCAATACAACTTTAATAGCAAAGGAATAAAACATCCAAGAGGGATAATTTGCAATGTCAATGACTATATATATATATATATATATATATATATATATATATATATATATCTATCTATCTATCTACATCTACATACATATGTGTGTGTGTGTGTGTGTGTGTGTTTGGATCAGGGCAGCACTCCTGGTTCTGTCTGTTGGTGCCAGCAGATAAAACCATTGATCAATAGTCCACATGCATGCTTGAAAATAGCCGTGTGAGGCGACCGAAACATTGCATGAGTTTATTGGAATAAATTCACTTTTTATTTCACTTAACATTGGAGTGCCATGAATTAATTAATATATATATATATATATATATATATATATATATATATATACTCATACACACACACTCTTCCAATACTTAATAATTATTATTATAATAATTATCGCTAGCATCCTGATTAGTCGACTAAATCTCTGTAATATCTGCTGTAAAATACTGGTGTGACTCAGTCAAGCAGCAGGTATTAAATGGTTTGTTTTCAATGATCTGGCCTCAGATTCTCAGATACATGGCCACAAGACTTTAAAAATGCTCATAAATGCTCAGACTTCAAAGGTATGAAGGAATTTGTATTGACCTGAAATCATATAATCTGCTCAATTTATATTCAAAGATGGCATCTCTCCACACACCATGAAATATAAATGAAAAGCGAAGAGCAGATGACTGCAACACGAACTATCATTTTATGCTATAATTTGGCTTAACTCACTGTGAGTTTAACGAAGACATTCTAGTCCTTGCCGAGAGGAACTTCAGTTGGTGCTTATTCTCTGTCTTCACAGATACTTGCAAGATTAAATGAGGAATTACATTAAATGGCTTTTCCCATGTTATAAAGGATAAGCCGTTATGTTATGATGGGTGGGAATCAAACCTCGCATTCACCTAATGCTGCGACCCTTCCACGGTATATTCCTATCTTTTCCAGCAGGGCCTGGTTAGAAGCTGGTGAAGTGACCACTTATAGTATCTAGGAGCTAGAAACATATTGGCTGTGAAAGACACAACGGCTTGCACAACTTTTACTGGTAACTAATCTGCTATCTTCAGAGACCAAATGCCGATCGGCAAGGGACAGGAGTAAAAAAAAAAAAAAAAAACTTAACGTAGTTAGTAACATGGACATGTAAGGACATTGAAAAGGACATGTTCACATAACTTAACTATTAAAATGAATTTGGAAAAGCTTCAACAAATCTGCAGAATTACAGTCCTGTGTGAACATCAGATCTTTTTTCAATAATTGTACAGTACACGGTGTATAGCTCCTTTAATCTAACTTTTCACTAGGGAGAGCACAGCTTTGTTTAGGTTGAGCTGCGGTTTAGTAACAGAAGTTAACGATCTGCAGTGACCATTCACATTGACTAGATAGGTTTACCACCCATCAATAGAATGGGGGTATTGAGTCCCTTATTCTTCTTTATATACATAGCTGTATGAGGAGGAGTCTGTACATGTACTTCATAGAGATACTGGAACAAATTCCGACTATTTAGGATTGCACTGTGATTACCATGTCATTTCTTATATGCAATATAATAGATTAACTAAATGTCTTTAATTCTGAACAAAGAACAGTTCATACTTTTCTACATTAGGAATCACAAATTAGGTTACAGAGTTTCACAGATTGGGAACATTTACGATAATATTTAATTCTGTTTACAGTTAATCTAATTTTGGTTGCTAATAGAAGAAGATGAATAGAACTCTATGGGGGGGGGGGCTAAATCATTCCATTGGTAAACGTTTCTGAACTTCGAATTTTTGCTTTATCTAGAATTTTATATTCACTTGGCTTTGAATTTATTTAAATGAAAAAAAATAACATTTGCAGAGGTAGCAGGCTCCACATAGGACCATTATAAAAATATAAGGAACAAGTCTAATCATCATCTGTCCATGAAGAATCAGATCCCGCTATAAAAGATATCTAACACAATGTGAAGTTACAAAGCAGGGTATAGAAATCAGAGGACACCGGTAATACTCGCCTAGAGGAAGATGAATTAGCACATGCTACCTATAATGTTATTATTAAATTTATTGGCAAACGAAATGCGATCCAATGCTCATATCTCTCATAAGAAACACACAATGCAATGTAGATGTCTCGCTCATCGTTATGGATGGCTTTTATTGGGCTACTGTGTTGTAGCAGAACCCAATTACAATATTCTTGCCTATGGAGAGATGATCGGACATTTACTGTATTGGGGCAGAGAGGAATAAATAATTTTGTCAGTAATGGTAAATTGTTTAAAGTGTCAATGTCGTTATAAGTTTCAAAATCTAAATCAACAGTAGATGTGGAATAACGCAAGTTTGCAATATACATTCATTATTTTGTTGTTATCATGCTGTAAAACAAAGCTGAACTTACCAGAAATCCAGGTCCAGTCTCCTGAAGGCAGATTTTCTGACTTGTGCTGGTTGTAAAAAACAGACTAAACACATGTATTCTGGCCAGTATACAGTGTCACGGTTCAATGTGTCCATCAGTCACATTCTCGCATTCTCTGTTAGAGTAAGATGGCCTGGGAAACACAGGACTCCCTGTTTTCTGACTCGGAGGAAAAAAAAAATGTCAGAAAACAGGAAGTGCCGTGTTTTTCATAACTATAAAAAAAAATGAATGTAAATTGCAAACTTGCTTTATTTTTTATGCCAATTTTCATGTTATATGCAGTGGTGAATATGGATTAGCGTAATTTAATGAGGCTTAACCAAGCCCAAGCTACCTGACCTGGATTTTAGCATCAAGAATTGCACATACTGTACAAAAAGTAAACCATGTGAACACAGATTTAGGAGACGTTCACACGTACAGGAGATTTGATGGAAGCAGATTTGATGGCACAAATTTGAATCTGCAGCAGATTTGATGGCCCCGAGTTACTTTGCATTGAATCTGCAACTTCAAATCTGTGTCATCAAATCTGCTGCAGATTTTGTACGTGTGAACGCACCCTTACTGTAGAATTCATTTTTGCTTTCACCAAATGCCTTGGCATGCATCTGGTGACTTTTGCAGTTGTAAGATGATAATTGATGTAAATCTTGGAAAGCATTTTTATCCATCTTGTTATGTTTTGTTATTACCGTGACCTTAGGTGAGGCTAAAGAGGTCTGCATCTCATTACATGTCCTTGTGGAATGTCCTGTGACTCCCAAAATGAGTTGTTGCTGCACCTTTGGTGCTGGGAGGATTCACCTCTGAGAAGCTTCTACATTTCAAGATAAATCTTCAGATAGACAGTCCCAGAAACTTCAAAAGGGACTTTACAACCCTCTCCAGAATTTTATATTTCAGAAGTTTTTTTTTCTCTTTTGGAATTTGATGTGTTCTTGTAGAAACATTGTAGTCGCTGCTTCAGTCTTATGGTAAAGTGCAGTGTATCATGGGACCTATTCAGCATTAGCATTGTTTAATCAGATGGATCAAGCCATCAAATATGTTTCTTCACTTGAATAACTAAAGGTCCTTTTACACGCACAGATAAATCTCTTAATCACTGACAAGTGCTAATTTTCTTTTAAACAATAGGCATAAAGGTAAATAATCGTTACTATGTACTGTGAACTATGCAATTATAAACATATGAACGAGCTGTCATTCGTAGTTTGATTGTTGCTTTAGTAACACCAGATTATTGCCTAAATTTGAACGGTTTAACAATTGTTTGCATGATAATGTCCCATATAAAAGGCCCTTAGGGGTGCGCTCTAACGTTGCGACATGCAGAAGCCAATGACTGCATCATTCTGCTGGTAAAACTGAGGTTAATGTCACTAACTACATGAAAAAAATACACTGAAATCATGCAGTGTTCATTCTAGCTTTTAAGCCTTATAATAGGCTAACATGTCCTATTCTGTAGTGACACTTTACCTTCCACCATTCTCTTCATCATCACCACAGGGAAGATTACAATGAAAGGAGCAGGGAGAGGAGAAAACTCCCCCATAAAAGTCAATGAACATCTCCTGTTCGCAGGTTCATGTAGCCTATGTGGCTGCTGTACATGGCAGATCACTGTACACAAGCAATCACTGAATGCTGTTAAAAGCAGCGTAGGAAACATAGCTGCCCCTACAGTTACTGACAGAATATGAATATAAAGAGTAAAAAAAAAAAAAAACGTAAAAAATGACCATGTTTCAGTTTCAGAAATTTACCAATTTTAATAATTTCTCTGGTTTATCTAAAATTTATTTAAAAAAAAAAAAAAAAAAAACATTCAGTGACAAGTATCCAACATCAGAGTGAATACTTTTTGCATTATAGGAATGTTTGTCACGGACATTGTCCATTAGACGCTAGCACTAGAATTATAATGCTTTTCCGAGGATTCTGTTACATTTATTATGTTGTTTGCATTTTAAATATTAAATTGGGTTTTGCTAGCTGCATTCTATAACTAGATGTTGTTGCTCCCAGATGCTTACTTGTCATTGATGTAAAATTGAGGTCATGGATGTAATATTTATAAGGTGACGTCTACAATGTGAATGCTATATACATGACCCACTTTCCTAAGAAGCTTTTAGTGGGTATCCTTTGTTGATATTCCAAGCTGAAACACTCACAATACAGGAGCGTCTTCGCTACCTTTCTCTCTCATACCCAGCGCTGCATACAAATCTATTGTCTCCTTTCTCCCCATCTTCCTACATTTGCATTCTTCCGCCACTGCCATGTTGTGATAACAGAAATTATTTATGTAAATCCATGAGTGTACAACTAGATCTGAGCAGTTATAGACACAGTTGTGTATTCTTATCTTATTTTCCTCACCTCATCAAGATCCGGATGCATACAGCATTATATCAATCGCATTAAACAACTGCAGAATTATCATTTTTTATGCTTAATTATAATGATGTAAATATATGTATTTTTTCTCACTATTGAGGACATGTATGTAAGGAGTGCATATGCCATGCCAGCTGTCATTTATATGGAGCTACTGTTTCCTGCTTCCAAGGTATCTGTTTAATAGATGCATGATATAGATGTCATACAACAGCATCCAACATCTATAAGACTGCAGTGTGAAAAACATATATTTACTACACTGTAGATTTTTTATCTTTTCTTTCTTTTTTTTTTTTCTGGGTTTCACACAGGGTAGTTCACTATGTTATTCAATCCCTTTTCTTCTGGTACACTAACATACTGTATACCTACCCAGAAGCCAAAAAAGGGGACACTTTTGGTCACTGTGGGGAAATTCAATGGACACATTTAGTGTTGATGTATACTCAACAATGTGACGTGAAGAGTCCATAGGATATTATGTAAATATGTCACATGTAACTGCTTAAAATACATGAACTGATCAGTCAAACCATTGATAATTTAAGTGAATAAAGCTGATAATCTTGTGGATATGAGCAACTCTGACAATGGCCAAATTGGCTAGATGACTAGTTTAAAACATCCAAAAAATGTTAAGTCCCAGAATTCAGTGGTTAGAACCTACCAAACGTAAACCATGGAAGGACAGCTGGCAATTTGATGACAAGGGCATGGGCACCCAAAACTCCCTGATGTATATGGGGAATGAAGGATAGGCTATCTGGTCCAATCCCAGAAAAGCTATTATAGCACAAACCAATGCAGGCTTTGAATAAAATGTGTCTAAACATACAGGACATTTCAGCTTTCTGTGTATGTGACTGCACAGCTGCAGACCACTCTGACCACTGTCCAAATGGGTCTACAATGGCTATGTGAGCATCAGAAACGGACCAAGCAGCAATAATAAAAAAAAAATGTTGATCCTGTCTGATTAAGCATGTTTTTACCTATCTCATGTTTACAGCTGGTAGCATGTCTGTTGATTTCCCAGGATAAAGAGATATTATGGGGGATAGGAATAACCCATGCCAGTTGTAATTTAAAAGTTGTAATTTAATGGTACTGTGCTAGAACCATAACATCCTACTGAGTCACTTCAGAAAGCCACCTCAATCAGTGCACTCAACTTCAGTGATCAGTGCCAGGCAGCAGCTGCCAAGGCTAATAAAATAATGTGATGCATCAAAAGAGGTATATATGCTAAAGATGAGAACCTGTTTCTGCCCTTTCATAAATCACTGGTCAGACCACATATGGAATACTGTGTACAGTTTTGGGCACAGGTATATAAGAAGGACACAGCTGAACTAGAGCGGGTGCAGAGGAGGGCAACAAAGGTCATTAACCCCTTAAGGACAGAGCCTGAAATGGCCTTAATGACAGAGACAAATTTTATGAATATGACCAGTGTCACTTTAGTCATTAATAACTTCGGGATGCTTTTACCTATCCGGCTGATTCTGAGATTGTTTTCTCGTGACATATTGTACTTTACATTTCTGGTAAATTGGAGTCGATACTCATAACAAATCTTTATGAAAAAAACCCAAATAAGGTGAAAAAATGTGAAAAAATGCATTTTTCCAACTTTGAAACTTCTTTGCGTATACAGAAAGTGGTTATACCACATAAATTATATATTAAATAGCATTAGCAACATGTCTACTTTATGTTGGCGGCATTTATTAAACTATCTTTCATTTTTTTTAGACGATAGGAAGCTTAAAACATTAGCAGCAAATTTCCAAATTTTCAGTAAAATTTCAAAATCAGATATTTTTAGGGACCTGTTCAGGTTTAAAGTGTATTTGAGGGGCCTGTATGTTAGAAAGCCCCACAAAGCACCCCATTTCAGAAACTGCACCCCCCAAACTCTGCAAAAGCATATCCATAAAGTGTTTAAACCCTTTAGGGGAGTCACAGAAATAAAAGCCAAGTGTGTAAGGAATTTGAAAATTTTAATTTTCTGTGCAGAGATTTTATTGTAATCCAATATTTTTCATAATTATAAACCTATTACCAGAGAAATGCACCCCAATAATTATTGCCCCGTTTCTGCAGTTTATAGAAATACCCCATATGTGGCCCTATTGCGCTATTTGACGCAACCACAAGCCTCAGATATAAGGGAGCGCCTAGTGAATTTCAACGCCTCCGTTATATTTGGTCATTTTTGACTGTACCACTTCAGGTTGGCAGAGGCTCTGGGGTGTCAAAACCTAAAAAACACCCCTAAAGGGACACCATTTAGAAAACTACACCCCTCAAGGAATGTAACAAGGGGTGCGGTGAGCATCTGGACCCCACAGGTGCTTCACAGATTTTCCGAACAATATGGCGTGAAAAAAGAAAAATTTATTTTTTACACTAAAACGTTGTTCTAGCCTTCAATTTTTCATTTTCTTAAAGGGATAAGAGGCAAAAAAAGACAAAAAATGTGTAGCGCAGTTTCTCCCGAGTACAGAAATACCCCACATGTGGCGATAGAGTGCCAAGGGGGCGCAGGACGAGCCTCCAAAGGGAAGGAGCGCCAATTGGCTTTTGGAAGCTGAATTTCACTGAAAAGGATTTCAAGGGCCATGTCGCATTTACAGAGCCCTCGTGCTGCCAAAACACTGGAAACCCCCCACAAGTGATTCCATTCTGGAAACTACACCCCTCAAGGAATCTAACAAGGGGTGCAGTGAGCATATGGACCCCACTGGTGACGGGCACAAATGTGGAACAATGTGACGTGAAAGGGAAAAATTTCATTTTTTCACTTTCATGGCACAAATGTGCCCGTCATCAAGGGGTCCATATCCTCACTGCACCCCTTGTTAGATTCCTTGAGGGGTGCAGTTTCCAGAATGGGGTCACTTGTGGGGGGTTTCCAGTGTTTTGGCAGCAGGAGGGCTCTGTAAATGTGACATGGCGTTCATCATCCATTCTAGCCAAATCCAACCTCCAAAATCCAAATGGCGCTCCTTCCCTTCGGAGGCTTGCCCTGCGCCCACATGGCGCTTTATGTCCACATGTGGGGTATTTACGGACTCGGGGGAAATTGCTCTACACATATTGTGTGTTTTTTTCTCTTTTAACCCCTTGTGAAAATGATAAATTCAAGGCTAAACCAACATTATAGTGTAAAAAATGTAATATTTCATTTTCACGCCACATTGTTCCACATTTGTGCCCGTCACCAGTGGGGTCAATATGCTCACTACACCCCTTGTTACATTCCCTGAGGGGTGTAGTTTCCATAATGGGGTCACTTGTGGGGGGTTTCAACTGTCTTGGCAACACAGAGGCCTTTTGAATGCAACATGGCCCCTCAAAATCCATTCCATCCAAATCCAGCCTTCAAAAACGAAATGGTGCTCGTTCCCTTCGGAGGCTTGCCCTGCACCCGCATGGCGCTTTATGTCCACATGTGGGGTATTTACGGACTCGGGGGAAATTGCGCTACACATTTAGTTTTTTTTCTCCTCTTTTAACCCCTTGTGAAAATGATATATTCAAGGCTAAACCAACATTATAGTGTAAAAAATGTAATACTTCATTTTCACGCCACATTGTTCCACATTTGTGTCCGTCACCCGTGGGGTCCATATGCTCACTACACCCCTTGTTACATTCCTTGAGGGGTGCAGTTTCCATAATGGGGTCACTTGTGGGGGGTTTCAACTGTCTTGGCAACACAGGGGCCTTTTGAATGCAACATGGCCCCTCGAAATCCATTCCATCCAAATCCAGCCTTCAAAAACCAAATGGCGCTTCTTCCCTTCGGAGGCTTACCCTGCACCCGCATGGCGCTTTATGTCCACATGTGGGGTATTTCCAAACTCAGGGGAAATTGCTCTACACATTAAATGTTTTTTTTATCTTTTAACCCCTTGTGAAAATGAAAAAACATGACAAGATTAATGATTTAGAGTAAAAATTTTACAAAAATTACACTAAATGTTGGTCTAGCCTTGATTTTTTTCCATTTCCACAAGGGGTTAAAAAAGAAAATGAACACAAAACGTGTAGGGTAATTTCCCCTGAGTACGAAAATACCCCACATGTGGACATAATGTGCCATATGGGCACAGGGCAAGTCACCAAAGGGACAGAGCGCCATTTAGAGGCTGGAATGGAGGATGGAGGCCATGTCGCAATTACAAAGCTCCTGTGCTGCCAGGACAGTAGAAACCCCCGACAAGTGACCCCATTCTGGAAACTACACCCCATAAGGAATCCAACAAGGGGTGCAGTGAGCATATGGACCCCACTGGTGACGGGCACTTACGTAGAACATGTGCCGAGAAAATAAAAAATACAATTTTTTTCATTTTCACGTCCCAAATGTGGCCGTCACCAGGGGGCCATATCCCCGCTGCCCCCCTTCTTAGATTCCTTATGGGGTGTAGTTTCCAGAATGGGGTCACTTGTGGGGGGTTTCTACTGTCCTGGCCGCACAGAGGCTTTGTAATTGCATCATGGCATCCTCTAATGGGAATGGCGGCCATACTTATTTAGCTGGGGAAAAGGGACAATTCTAATTTATTTTGGGGGTATTAGGCCAATTATTAGTTTATAAGGTTGAAAATGACAGGTGTCCATCAAATTCAACCTGTGTTGATCCAGAGGAAGGCAAAAAAAAACCCTCGTAAGGCAGACGACAGTAGCCTCATCACAGGGGAAAAATTCCTTCCCGACTCCATAATGGCGATCAGAATAATCCCTGGATCAACGTGACCCCTGAAATAGGAATAATGTAGAACCCCAATGACGTGTGGTGCACCTTGAAGCGATCCAGTATGCAGAGGCCGGGGGGATCAGGACAGGTGTCACACTGGAAAATGTTGTCCTTCCTGATCCCCCTGTTACACCACACTCTGCACTTCTTCTGGGGTCTCCCTTTCTCCAGTGTGGGGGACGTCACCTGGAAAATGTTGCCCTGGTGCGATACGGGGTCCTTCATATCCAGAAGCGCTGGGTCCGCTCCATGGCTGCTAAATATTAGGGCGCTATTACTACTTCTGATATGTTCGGATCGTGCCGCAAGCTACAGTAGCTCGGGCAGCGAGGGACCGGAAGAGGGGGGCGCTGGTATAAAAGTTATCCCCGTACAGGTGGTGACCTTTATCCAGCAGTGGGAAGATCAGTTCCCGGACGATCTCCCCACTAACTCCGAGGGGGGGGGGGGGCATCTGGGGGCTGGATTCGGGTGTCCCTTCCTTCATACACCCTAAGGGTACGTGCACACTGCGGAATCGCGACAGATAACCCTTCGTGCATTCCACAGCTGGCACCCACCGGCGGACTGATGCAGGCGCGCGTCTCCACACGTGTCATAGACTCCATTCTATGCACGGGCGGATTCCGCTCTCCGTCCAACGTGTTCATTCTTTGGATGGACGATGGAATCCGCCCGTGCATAGAATGGAGTCTATGACACGGGTGGAGACACATGCCTGCATCAGTCCGCCGGTGGGTGCCAGCTGCGGAATGCACGAAGGGTTATCCTTCGCCATCCCACAGTGTGCACGTACCCGAAATCTGTAAGTGTACCCTAAGGTACGCTCACAGAGTTTGTAGAATTTCACTCCATACCGTCATCTCTTATTGGGACGGTACTGGCGGAAAAGATGTGTCTGGGGGGCAGCGTACGCTACACTACCCCCAGACACGTCACTGGAGGATGAGGATGATGAGGATGAATGGAGGAACGAAGGACCCCCCATTCATCCTCACTGGCTGTTTCGGTGTCGGAGGTAATAATAACGTATCCCTCTGACGCCGAAAACACCCAGGGGGCCATCTTTATACGGGGATTAGTATATGGGGTATGTAGTGGTGTAGTGTCAAACTTTATTCAATGTAGTGTGGTGTAATGTAGTGTTTTTTACGTGTTTTTTTACAGTAAGTATAAAAAAAAAACCTACGCCAACAAAGGAGTTGCTGATAAATGCCGCACTTATGTCCGGCACTTATAAGCAGACCGTGGCAGTAGAATATAGAAAAAAAACACCCTACGCCAAAAAGGAGGAGTTGCTGATTAGCAGCGCACTTTCGTGCGATGCTGATCAACACTCAGCGGCGATAGGGTGCGGAAAATAGAAAAAAAAAAATTTGAAAAAAAAAAATAAAAAATTCTGAACATCCCTGTAGCTGCTGATAAGTGTATTACACATATCAGCCGCTAGAGGGCAGCAGAGCGCAAAATACGGAAAGAGCCGACGCTGGAGCCGAAAATAGCCGAGAGAAGCCGAACGTGACGTCACGGAAGAAGCCGAAGACCCGAACGAAGACGAGGATGCCGCGAACCCGGAAGACGCCGATCAGGAGCCCGGGACAGGTGAGTAATGTACAAATACCTGCTCTGGACCCCTCGGCTGCCTAGCTGAGGGGTCCAGGGCAGGTATTTACTATATTGTGGGACTCTGATCGCCGTGCCACCGGCCCGATCGCCGTGAATGGCCGGCCGGTACCGGCCGGCCGTTCACGGCGATCGGGCCGGTGGCACGGCGATCACCATTACTTTTTACAGTAATGGCGGTCGGTGCCGTCCTCGGACAGCACCGACCGCCATTTTTTTCCGGGTCATCGGGTCGCCGATGACCCGGAAAGGTTCCGATCGCCGCTATTGGCTGATCTGAATTGATCAGCCTATAGCGGCGATCGTAAGCACGGGGGGTGTTAACCACCCCCGTGCCGTGAAGCTAAGATGGCCTGCTATGATTTATAGCAGGCCATCTTCCCCGACCGCTGTGTGTGAACACGCAGCGATCGGGGAAACATCGGGCGTAAATTTACGCCCTGATGCGCCAAGTACCAGGGCGCGAGGGCGTAAGTTTACGCCCGATGTCGTTAAGGGGTTAAGGGAAAGGTGGGTTACAGGACAAAGACAGGTAATTAAGCTTGGGGTTATTTAGTTAAGAGAAAACGATGTCTTATAGACGATCTGATCACAATGTACAAATATATAAACAAACGGTACAGAGATCTTTCTAGTGATCTTTTTACACCTAGGCCTGTAACCAAGACAAGGGGGCATCCTCTATGCCTACCACCACTAGCACTGACACAGATTCTTTACTGTAAGAGCAGTAAGACTATGGAACTCTCTGCCTGGCTCATTCATTAAATACGTTCAAGGAAGGCCTGGATGCTTTCCTTGAACATTGTAATGGGCAATAGATTTCATATGATATGATCCAGGAATTTATACTGATTGCCATTGAAGTCGGAAAGGAATTTTTCTCCCTGTGATGAGGCAACTGGCATCTGCTTTAACATGGTAGGATTTCTGTAGGTTGAGCTTGATGGACTCTTGTCTTTTTTTAACCTTATTAACTATTTATCTATGGGAACATAACAGCAGGTTATAGTCTTCTAACCTGCTAATGGTTTGCCTTGCCTGGTTCATCTGAAGGAGTCCAATCAAGAAACTAGGGCCCTTTTGTTTACAGCAAAGGTTAAAAGAGTTGTCCAAGTTTAAAATGGGGCTGATCTCTAATACCTGACACAACCCATGTACATTAGAGGCGCCATTCCTAATCCTGAACAAATCCTTTGGGGGTCTAGGATACCAGAATTTATGTGTAACATGCACATGGCAAACATCCCATTAAATGTATTGACAAACAGATACAACACCAACAGAAAGTGAACAAGACACTTATTAAAGAAGGCTCTGTTAAATTCTGTGTGGGGCTTCCATTTAAAACCGCAGCTATGACCCTTTGCTGGCTGTCATACAATAGGTACCAATGATGCCCAACAGACCAAGCTGACTTACAATGTAGTTCATTGGACATTTTAACAGAAATAACTGCACTGCATCTGGAAAATGTGAACAGAGCCAAAGTAACATAGCTGGAGAACAAAATATAGAATAAAATTTAATTTCCACAGAATGTATCTCATAAATAGCAACATATTGCATTTCATATTTTATTCCTAAGGTGGGGTGGAACACAGCAAATAAATTTATTGTGTTTTCCAGCAGCAAAGTATTTCAAAATCTTTTTTTTTCCTGGTCAATGAAAAACATGCATTGGGTTTTAGTTGCACCATTAAAGATAATAATGTATAGCTATTGTTGTATATGACAAAGCTCATCACTTCACAAACATTTCCCATATTATTGCTTGCTGTTTTCTGTCCAGTGTCATTACTTCCCTCCTTTATCAAAGTGAGTGCTATTTCTGCACTGCCGTATGGATTATATGAATGTATAGCATAGTGTACAATGTTATCATCAGAGACAACAATATCATCATCTTTTTCAAATTATGTACTGTATATAAAAAAACACCCTACCCATATAACATTATAAGCCATATAACATTGTACAGTTCAGTGCTGCACACATTCGATCTTAAGGTAAGGTCACATCTACACTGGAGCTTGAGTCAAGGAGCTCAGTCTTTAAAAAAAAGAGTTTCAGAGTTTATTGGTTACTAAAGTTGAGCAAACTCAAACCTAAACGATCGGCATTGAATCCTGCTGCTTGGAGAAGGCAGAATGCTGCCTGGAGAAGAAGGAATGGCTAAAAATCAGGGGTATGACTGTATCCATTTTTACGAGGCAGTCCTCATGTCGACTGGTCACACATTACAAAAGCAGACTCATACATCTACAGTACTATAGGACCAACAGAGTTCTACTACTACTACTACTACTACTACTACTACTATAAACTGGACAATAAAGACAAATAAAGCAGAAACATATTATACCAGAAACTAGTTATAGGCCTCTGCCATGAAAACTGTATTAGTTGAAGTGTTATCCCTAAAGGGAATCTGTCAGCACTTGGGCTGGTCCCTTGGTGCTGACAGTATAGTGCAGATGTGTCCTCCCCATTGTGTGGCCTACCTTTTTTTTGCCCTTGGTGCTGTAGTTTGTCCACAATCCCCAGTCCATTACGTTGGTAGCAAGTATCAAAGAGGAGTAGCGGTGAGGCGTTTGTGCCACACTTCAGCACGCCTCAGCAATACTGACTCCTCCCTGTTTGGCGTGCATATTCATTGCGGCCCGGCCTTCTGCTTCCTGGTGACGTCATTGTCAGGCGTGCATGCTCTATTGGTCTGATCTGTTGCAGACCAGATCAATAGAATACCGAGCTGGGATCAGCGTAATTTCAACCCTGAGACCCGGACAGGTAAGCAAAAGGGATCCCCCCTCCGCGATAGCATTGCGTGGAGGGAGGGGGGTATCCACCAGGTCCTAGACCCCAGGGAAAGGACTATAGAGGACTTTTAAATGCAGCTGTCATGTTTGACAGCTGCATTTAACAGTATGAATTAGCGGAAGGGGCAATCGTCCACGTCCGCTGATAGCCGTGGTCCCAGGCTGCAGATAGTAGTTGGGATTGCGGCGGTTTAGAGCAGGGTCGCAGCATGCTCCCCTCTGAACTCCCCTAGCGGCGCGATGGCGTAATTATACGTCATCCGTTGCTAAGGGGTTAAGCAACTGCTAGGAGTTCTGATTTTATTCCCTACTGTATGCAAAAAAGCTGCCATAAGCAGAAAAGTGCCAGTGCTCTAGTGCTACCTATTGGATGTAGCATCCTAAAAATCAAGACATGATCATTTAAAGTAAATGTTTCAGCTGGATTTCTTTTTACAGATTAATGAAAGAAAAATGTTTGGTTTTTTTCTAATCCGTTTCAATTTTCTAGTTGTCACTTGTTTTTATTTTTTTGTACATTATGGGGGCAGCCAATCTTGCAGTAGTAACAATATTTACAGCAAGCCCTATTGAAGCAGAAAGAAGAGACTAGCCCAGATGTTATTCACTGCAATAAGAATTAGTGGGCACGCTTTGTGATCTGCGCAGAGGTTAGCCTACAGGGGTAAGGCTGAGGTATAAGCTTTAGCTATTGTATGTACTTTTATTATCTATACACTGGTGGTAGAGCAAAATCTCTAACCTACCTGTAGATAGCTGTTTTTACCCCACTCCTCTTCAGTATAAAACAGACTTCAGGTGAGAAGGATTTAGGGGTAGTGATTTCGGTCAGCCATAAAATCACCAGTCACGAGAGCAACCAGAAAGCAGGGAAAGCTAATCGTACGCTGGGCTGTATAGCTCGTGGTACAGTGTAACCAGTTGGAAAAAGGAACATTGTTTTCCCACTCTGGTGAGAGCACACCTGGAATACTGTGAACGACTGGTAAGGCTAATAGTTAACATACAGTACAATACATGGTGCCCTTAGTGTGCATCTAAAAGTACTTATTGTTGTATATCTTTGACTATAGGTAAGATCTTATTCACATTATTTTACTATACTAATCTAATAATTTTATTTTTGTTGCCAGCTCGCTTAAAAATCTCTATTAAAAATGCGCTTTTAATATTTTATTCCCCTGATTGTACCCTTTTAGATGTTAATATTTTACATCTGGATTATTCTTATTACATTACTATTCCATAAGTGCTTGCAAACATAATGCATGGTTACGGAAAACGTAGAACGCTTTCTCAATTCTCAAGGATATTGCACGCTTTATTTTCTTCATCCTAAAATAAATTACAAGCTGACTAGAACAAAAAACAATGAATATACAAAAAGAGGGGTCTTGTTAACACTCTGGATTATAGGTTCGGAGTCCAGCTGGTAAAGAGGGAGTAGCACCATGCCAGTGTTACAGTATCATATTATTCTACATGCACAGTTGTGCTGAACATTTAGTTGATTTCCCGCTGAGTCTTACTGTGTTCTCTGCATGATACCTGAACTCAGAATTGTTGCAAGCATAGAGGATATTGATCTAAGTGGTAAACACATTGTCACCATACACAGATTTTTGACACATTCAATATATTTAAAGAGGAACTGCAATTTTTATAAGTAAAGCTGTGTAATCATCAGGTAATGAGGAAAGAAAGTAAAATAAACTGACTAAATGTTGTCCATTATTTGCTTTAATGCAGCACCGCGATTTTTCGTCATCAAAAGCATGAATAACTCATAAAAGTATGAATGAACGTGGATCCCCCCCAATAAGTTATAAGGGACTGGCAGGCACAATTTGAGCCCTTATACATCAAAATTGCTTTAACCACTCGTCTGCACCGTAGCATAGAAGGCAGTACCCACATTACACGATATTATTATGTTGTTAGGATATGTTCACACTGTGTAAAACAGGCGTAAGGAAAACATGCCCACTTTCTTCCAGAAGGCTCATAAAGGGCTCTGACCTGAAATGTTACAACTGGAAACAAAGACCAATTATCTTGCAAACATACTTCTGTGGTATGGAATAATATTCGCTTCACTTGCATCACCATTCTACTACAGTGTGCTGTGTATGAGTATGGGAGTGGGTGCACTACCTAGGCTTGGCACCTGTATCATCGCATCATCAACACATTCTGTACTGCCAGTGATCGTGTCAGACACTGAAACACAGCCCTATTGCAAAGCATCTTCAATAAGCGGCTATATGTAGGCTTTAGTGGGGACCCACAAAGAACAGTCATTAATGACCTATATAATCAATGCCTACAACAACAAAAAAGAATAAAAACTCAACACACTGCAATACGGCAGTAGCAGAAAATGCAGCAATATAATATTTTACAGCTATCTTGGTTTTATAAGCCCCGCAACACTCCTATGTAGAGAACGTTAATAGCAAAGGAAAATGGTATTGTTTTCATTAATGTGAAGCCTAAAACAAATAATTAGAGACGGAGCGGCAGCGCTCGCTTATGGTCACTTAGAGATTTCCTGACACATTTGCCTTGGAGAATAATGCAGAGAGAGATCTCAGGCCACTTGGCACTGCTACTCTTACAGTCTGGGCTGAGAGGTGATAATTAAGTGGGCAGGGAGAAATGACTACTTTCAGCCACCAAGCGGGACTTGATTTATACCACTGAGCAATGCCGCTTCGCATAGCTGCCTAGAAGTAATTCTCACGAGAGAGCAGGGGAAAACATTACGTGTAATTTCATTAGCTTACTTTTATCTACGCAAATGGCTTCTCCAGTTTTTCTTTTTTTAACTATGTGGTTTGGGGAAAAAAAAAGGAAAGAGCCTTGGCATTGCGAAGGTTATCACAGAAGTGCTACAAGCTTATGACTTTCTATTCTGCCTGCTGTTTGCATTACTGGAAAGCAGAAGGGATTACAGAGTCTAAGCACTGGAACATTTCATTTGTAGTTCCCTCTTTAAATCAGCACTAGATGGAAAGCGCCTGACACAAGCAGAGTTATCTTTTATTAAATCAACAGTACATTTATTTACAGACAGGACGACATATAGAAGCTTCCAGATCATAGCCATATTTTATTTGGGTAAATCGCTGGAAGTGAAGAATTGATTTTTCCTGGTTCTGAATGGGTAGAAAGGCAAGGCCTGCTGGGTCAATAACCTTAAGCAAATTTCCTATATTGTACCGTATATCTACATGACTAGACGTGAGCTGTAGTACAATAGGTTTACAAGATAAAGGCAAGGCTTGGGAGATAAGCATGGGGGGGAGATTGCGATGTACAATACCTCTTTAAATTGAGAAAGTAGAGGTTCTAAGCAAGGGAATTTTCCATTTTAACCGTATACAGCATTTGCTGTCCTAATAATTTTTAACAAGATATTGTCATCCTACATATCCACCTGGGGAGCAATAAGAAATCACAGCACAATAACGGCAATGAACCACATATGAAAGTATTGCATAAAAGGGTCATTTTCCTTTTTGTCGCTATCAAACAGCCAGTTATACAGTACAATAAAGACAAAAGCTAAACAGTTTTCTATGAAAAAAAAATAACATGCAGATGAGTGTGGGCAGCTATGTATTTCCCTGCAGCATTGGAATATGGTTAACATATAAAATGGTGGCTATTCACGTGAATGGACCACACTCTGCAGAGTGGCTCTTTAGTCTGGGTAATAGGGTGGGGTCTCGATGATGTCCAAATGCCTCAAGTCCTGGGCTAAATGGAGACTTTCTAGAACTGATTAGTGACACTTGCAGTTCACAAGAATATGGGTAGCACAATGTATTCCTTTAGGCTTTGTTCACACATCTTTTTAGGCAAAAGAACGGCCAATGACGGCTGTCAATAATGAACCTGAACATTATTTACAGCCGTTATTATCAAACAACGGCTGTTATCTTGCCTAAAAAGACAATGTGTGAACAGCGTTACTCAAAATATTGCAGATAAACACCTCCAATCCACAAAAAAGCTAAAAAATAAACTTACTTATAGGACAGCCCTTTACTGTTAGATATACTTGTACTCCTGACTGTTAGAGGTTTCTGACTCATCGTGGCTATAAACTCTCTATCTCACACTGGTTACATTTGATGTGCCAGTTTTCCTATTTTGCCTACTTTCTTTTTCTTTGTTAGTGGATATATTATTTACTGTATACTGGCTCTGTGCTACAGGCCTTACATAGTGTGCAGCTGTGCATCTTTTTTACTGTAGGGTAGTGCTCAAAACACATCATGCAGGTAGGTAAACAAGGCGGCAAGAAGAATTATTGGACAAGATTGGTGGTGCTGGACACAGGATAAAACAGGTATACTGGTACAACACCAGTTGAGCCCTCACACACTGAGTAAAAGGCAGAATTTACAAGTGGCATCCGCTCATCATTCTGCCTGTTCTATTGCTTCAATGGGATTTCTCTTAATCATCTGCTCTCCGCTCAAAGAATGACATGTTCATTCTTTGAGCGGAGAGCAGAGGTGCAAGGGAAATTCAGATGAAGCGATAGGACAGGCAGAATGACAAGTGGAATCCGCGGCGTGGACTCCGCTTGTAAATTTCGCCTCCTCTACTCAATGTGCCCTTATAGTGTATTTTTTTCCCCAAACAAGCTTTTAAAATCATAATTAATTAATTAATAAATAATTACATACATTTTCCGATCTTTCCATTTAATATCTGTTATTATAAACATCATATTAACTTTTAACAGGTAGCAATTAAAAGGAAGGGAAAAAAAAACAACAACCAAACAAGCGCGTTAAGTCTTTTATGTGGGTAATTAGGTGAACATCAGCAATTCTATTAAAAACAAGTTAGTTCTCAAGGCAAAAAGATCCACGCTTTCCAGCTTCATAGGGAAATTAACAGAAGCCAATTAATTCTGGGGCCTGCATCCCTCAGGATGTCCTTTCCAACTGAGATAATACGACTACACCTTGAACCAAACAACAAGCCTATAACATATGAAGCTGAACTAATTCCAATTCTGTTAGGGATTTAGAAGCTACTCCTGCATTGTGCAGCCCTCTGTTTCCAGGGAAAGCTTCTCCCCATTTGTCATATCTTAGGTTATTCCACCTCAGTAGTATAAATAGCAGCCCCATGAGCATTACTGACATCAGACCTTTACTTATTGGCCTGCACTTGTCTGCCTATGAAAGAGATACTTAATCCAATCAATGTGCTAGCACCTTCATCAGATGTGCAATGCCATTTTCTGCTGGAACTGAACAATCTCATAAATCTATGACACATCTTCCCAATGCTTTCCTATTATCTTACACATCCATAGGTTCCAGCAAAGACTCGACTCTAATTGTGTTGCTGCACTTCAGACTCCATTCATTCATTTACTGGCTATATCAGATAGGAGATGAAACATAAAAAGCTGCATGCATTGACAGTGAAGTCAGATATAAATAGCTGCTCTAGTGCCTCTATTACTTAAGGATTACAAACCTGTTATGGACATTGTCTATGCCTTGCTATAGTATTTAATGGAATTGCTTTATCTGCCAAACAACTTTACAAAAGAAATTCAGCAACCCAGCTGTGTGTCAGGATAACAAATCGATAAAATCATGTGTAATTGGTGATGAATAATTGAGGCCAAATGTTAGAGGGTGCGTATGTTAACGTTATATCTCTACTCCATGTCATACTCATTTGCATTGAATATAGACCTCACAAGGTCCCATGGGCCCTATAATAAACCAATAACATTTGACCGGAGATGTTGGGGCAGAACAATGTCAATGGTGATCATGTTTAGATTGGAAGCCTATTAACTTGAACATAAATGTATAACCAGGAATGTCTGATCACCCGCTGCTCCCATTACATCATTCCCTGAGTTTCCTGGGGACATGTCTCTGTTGCAGCCAGCTGTAGCAAGTCACCACTTAGGCCAGTCAATGGCTGCTGCAGTCACATGCCCTGTATTAAGGGGGTCCAGGAAGTAGAGATGCATCAGAACAGGAGAGATGGGGGATCCGGAAAGTGACTTTTTATATATATTATTTTTTCTTTAATTCAACATGGTATATTATATCAATGAGCACAAAAGCAAAACACTTTTTATAGCTACATTCAGATGTTAGCTGTTCCTATCACATATAGCGCCAGCTCTGCCTCATCAGGCAGGAAAGTACTCAGGCAGGAAAGTATCTTTTTTACAAGTAGGCATATGCTGACATACTATAGTCAGCCATATAGATTAGTGTAGCAGACTGTGTTATTACAAACATGTCTACTAAAGTATGGATTAGTACAAATGACTTTGCACAGCAATATAACATTCTACATATTTGCATATAAATATGTATGAGCATTGGCATGCTCTTTTCCAAGATAAGCATGAATGTTCCTGGAATACAATGGTCTGTGCGCCCCACAACCCCCCGCCTCCCCCAATACAATTTGGAGCGATAAATTATTCTGAAAGTATCAGTTATTTTGAGAATTCAAAATCTTATTCTATAGTAATTGCTCTACTACCAGTATAGAAAGTGTATAATACAGGAAGGATCATGGGGAGAAACTGCATTATGTACATTGGTTCATTTTTACCAGTCACATTTGTTATCAGTCCATGTGATAATTGATATGGGCGACTGTCTTATAAACAGGTATCGCATATGGGATAATCCAAACTAGAGAACGGGAACTAGAGATGATCGAACCTCAAACATGCTCGAGGCGATCCGAACCCGAACTTTCAGCATTTGATTAGCGGTGGCTGCTGAACTTGGATAAAGCCCTAAGGCTATGTGGAAAACATGGATATAGTCACTGGCTGTATCCATGTTTTCCAGACAACCTTAGAGCTTTATCCAAGTTCTGCAGCCCCCGCTAATCAAATGCAAACGATCCGGTTCGGATCGACTCGAACCCGAACCCGGTTCGCTCATAATGAAGGCATATGCTGACATACTTTTGTAAGCCAGATTAGTGTGGCAACTATGTTTTTTTTGTTATAGGCATCCAGTATAAACTACAAAGGAATAATGTAGTATGTCTATACTATGGCATATCTTGGATATATGCACTGGGAAGTTATACCTACAAAATGTGCAACAAAAATCAGACATATTCTATGCTCTACCACATTATTAGCATAGGGTAGGGGTTGCACAGAGTACCATTAAGAAAGGGTTGCACAATTAATGCAATCCTTTAAAATCTTTTACACAACCAATTAGGCACTGTGTCAGACAATTGTGACAACTGTTCCGCTTAAATATTTTAATGCCCAAGCTAAATTGCAATGTAAAATAAAGCTTCTTACTCTGAATCCACAGATACCACTCTTATTGCAATTCTGTTCTCCAGCAGTGAGATATAGGCATAAAAATAAGAAAATTAGGGGATAAAGCCCACAGGGCGTTCCTCTTTGTTGAAAAAGTTAAGAAAAGTTGGTCCCCTTGCACTTCCAGGCCCACTAGTGTATGTTCATAGACTTAAGACTGACAACCAGATGCCTGTAACTGTAACTAGCCTGACCTAGCTCTGTGCAAGCACTTGGGACATCACTGGCGGTGCATGTGCACTGATCTGCTACTCTCCCAGTGGCCTTAAACTGTGGTTTGTGCTAGTGAGCTGTGCCCAGCACAGGCCATCACCACAGACCACTGGGAGGAGGAGGGCGAGCACATACATAGCAGGAGAAGAGCAGGTCAGATAGCATGCACCATCAGTGACATCACAAGTTCTTGCACTGGTCTGGGTCAGTCCAAAAATACAGCCTTCTGCCTGTCAGTGTAAAGTCTGTGGGTGTATACTGGTGGTCCTTGGGGTCTTAGTTCTGTGTTGAGGGGCCGAAATATGCTGGGCTTTTGCAGCCCAGGGTAAATCCCTGTTGCTTTATCCCTAACTTACCTATTATATTCAATGATTATATCATAGTGCAGAGGCTGTGAATTGCAATAATAAGCCCTATTATGCACTGCCTTTAGTTTAAGAAATCAAACGCTGTTGACAGGTCCACTTTACCTAGGACCAAGGGGTATAGTGTGCTCTAAAATATATGCAGATCTTAGCAGAAATTTGTTACCAATATTGATATAATGAAAAGTAGTCATACTCCACAACATTACACACCTTTAAGATATGCATTACATACAGTAGCTATGCCTGTTGCTCACCTAAAAGACTCATAGGAGTTACAGTGCCAAAGTGCCCTAATAAACATGTTTTACTATGTTTATATAGAAACTCCTCTTTAATGGGGGAAATGGTGTTGGCTGGTACAGATAAAAAAAACTAGGGCTGGCTAGAATATAGTACGATGAAACTAGGACTGGCTGGCATAGTATACACTGAAACTGGGAGTGGTTGGCATACATAATGATGGGTCTGGTTGGTGGACTAGGATGCTCATGACATCATAAAATAACATTCTTTAGAGAGAACATGAAACTTGCACCCGAGAGATTAAGGGCATATACACTGTATGACATCTTCACATTCACCACTGTTATAGTAACCTCCGAAAAGTATGAAGACACAGTTCTCTTTTTCTAAAATGATCTGGTGTTATGTGAACATATGGGTTAGCAGACAGATATTTGGTAAGAAAAAATAATTTTAATATTATTTACAGAAATATAGTTATTCTCCTAAAAATACATTTTATGCATTCCATGGATATTTAAAGGAAAAAATTACGCTATATGTCCACATAAGCAAACCCAATTTCTGTAAGCTTTTATTACAAACATGTCTACTAAAGTATAGATTAGTACAAATTACTTTGCACAGCAATATAACATTCTACATATTTGCATATAAATATGTATAAGCATTGGCATGCTCTTTTCCAAGATAAGCATGAATGTTCCTAGAATACAATGGTCTGTGCGCCCCACAACCCCCGCCTCCTCCAATACAATTTGGAGCGATAAAGAATTCTGAAAGTATCAGTTATTTTGAGGATCCAAATGTCTTATTCTATAGTAATTGCTCTACTACCAGTTTAGAAAGTGTATAATACAGGAAAGATAATGGAGAGACACTGCACTGTCATGTACATTGGTTCTTTTTTACCAGTCACATTTGTTATCACACCATGTGATAATTGATATGGACGACTGTCTTGTAAACTGGTATTGCATATGGGATAATCCAAAACGAGAACAAAGCAAGGTGTGGGGGCCTGAGGAGTATGTCCCTGGGGTACTAAGTGCACTAACAAGCTACTCTGCCTTGATAAGGGCAAGGAATGGAATTATTCATACAAGAATATAGCAAAACCATGGTTTATTATCACATATGAAATAATCCAGTACAAACCATGTCAGATATTGAACGCTGTTATTGAAATTGACCTACAGTAATTATCTATAGAGATTATAATATGATGGCAAGTATTTTATATAGAGGATATTTAGTTTTAGAAAGTCATAAAATACAAACCACTGGGGCCAATTAACATTTAACAAGGACAATAGAGTGAACAAAGGGTACAACCTCAGTGTGACTCTACTCTGTGAAATGCAGTGTGTCTCTGTAGACTTGTAGGCATCTGTCAACGTGTTTGAAGCCCTGGGGCAAAAGGTGTAACCTATCCCCTGTATACAGCATCTTTAGCTCTCAGTAATAAAAATCTAGATTTAATTATATGATACTAGGTCTGCATTTCCTATATATAAATTTATAAGCTGAAACCAATGTATAGGTGCAAGCATCGGGACAGCTGTAAAGCAAGAGGTGATATTTAAGAGAGATTTAAGTCAGCTACCAGCACTCCATGTTATTGCATTACTTCTAAAGGGGTACTCCAGCAGGGGGCTATTTTGGGATGTGACCGGGGAGGAGGTGGCTGAGAGAAAAAGGCGTCCACTCACCTCCCCGGATCCAGCGGCGGGTCCCATATCGTAGTGCTCCGGTCCCTGGCCGCTTCCTGGTGTCTGACGCGGGCTCGAGACGTGACGTCTCAAGTCGGCTCAGCCTGTCAGTAACAGACGCGGGATCCGTTTCAAGACGTCACGTCTCGAGCCCGCGTCAGACACCAGGAAGCGGCCGGGAACCAGGGACCGGAGCGCAGCGATACGGGACCCGCCGCTGGATCCGGGGAGGTGAGTGGACGTCTTTTCTCTTAGCCACCTCCTCCTCGGCCAGATCCCAAAATAACTCCCCCCGCTGGAGTACCTCTTTAATAGCAACATTTAATTTATCTAGTAAGGCTCAATTTACAGTATAGAATATAATAATGGGTATAGTGTTTCATGGTCACAAAACTTATTGCAACTGAAAATGCACTGAACATCATAGGAGCAAAACCAAAAATAACACTGATGAAACTGTGAACAAATATTAAAGGGCAGTGGATCTGTGAACAAAAATAACACCGGTGGATCTGTGAACAAAAATAACACCTTTTGATCCATGAACAAAATAATGGCAGTGGATCTTTTGACTATAATGAGGTCTGTCTGGTTTCTGCTATGGTGTCCATCATTTAACCTGATAGAATGGTGCTGTGTGTAGCTATTCTGTGCGGCATCTACAACAGCTGCTTCTAAATTGCATAAGCTCCTCTAGTCACCAAAACCAAAAATCACTGATAAATCCATTATTTATTATTATCCATGACCAAAGATCTATAAATTATGGGTGGCTAGGAACCCAGGCTGACATAGTCTGACGGTACTCTGGATCACACTGGACAGATTAAATCAATATCCTTAATGAAATACTGAATTGGATACTTATACCACATAACAGAAATCTTGGCACACATTTACACAGAAAAAACGTTCATTTCTATACCAGCCAAAGGCTTTATTTAACCTTTTCAGTGACAATAATAAATTACACAGCTCGCCCAGCTAAAGTACAGCCAGCAGTGCAGGCAGCAAGTTAAAGGAATTACTAAATCTGTAGTGCATTCTAATTCACATCTGAAATTATCTAAAATACAGACCCTATTACAGAGTTATTCCTAAAATCTCATAACAAGGGCTCATGACATAACAAGGGCTACATTAAATGGGTACCCTGGATGATCTTCATGGCCACAGAGTTCTGATGCTGGCTCATCCGTGCGCACCCGCATCAGAAGGCCCCACTGCACACTATGAAATAAATAGCAGCCGCAGAAAATTAAATTGTCAGTTTTCTACGGCGCCGCAAGGGATCCCGGCCGGCTGGCGCTCGTTTACTGGGACCTATTAAACAGCCTAATAATCGTTTAACAAGGGCTGCATGGACATTGTTACCGATGTCCTTGCAGCCCTTGCTTAAACTGCATACATTACTTGTCCATGGTCCAGGGCTCCCTTTGTGGTCCACTTCTCCTCGGTCCTGCGAGCTGCATCTTCAGTGTCTGTACCGGCCAGTGATTGGCTGAGCGGCCTGTCAGCTAAGACAGGACGCTCTTAAGCTGCAGCAAGCGGGCCCCTGAAGAAGCGGAGCGCAAGGGAAGCCCTGGACCATGGATGGGTAATGTATACACTTTGCAAATGGCCAGCTGCCAGCCATACATTGCTATTGCACGTAGCGATGCGCGGTCGGCGCCCGACATGTATAGGACCAAACCTAAATCAACGATCACCCGATAATCGTTGTGTTTATTACACGGAATGATAATCGGCCATATAGGGCCGAATATCATTCCGAGTAATAGGGCCCTAAGGCAGTGTTCACAAATCTGCAATATAGTCACAAGTCCTGGCCCAACATCAGGTCCAGATAGCCAAACTGAAAGAAACACAGTGTTCTGTGATGCTTTCTATTTAGGCTATTAGATAAGTGATCAGTGGAGATGAGGGAACCTTGAGCATGTTTGGTTTCGTCCGAATCTGAACTCTCTGCATTTGATTACCAGTGGCTGAAGTAGTTGGAGGTTTCCCAGCACTCCCTAGAGTTACTGAGCTTCTTCAGCCATCAGTCATCAAATGGCGAATGTTTGGAGTCGAGCATGCTCAAATTGTGTTCATCTATAAAAGTCACCTACATTCCCTATAAAGAATGTGCTGCAGCTGGCTCCCTAGGATCATACATGTTCCCCATTTTAATAATTCTTCAAATTATTGTAGGGAATTTTCCAAACAGCTTTGCTTATAACAACTGTTGGACTGAAAGCTTATAAAACAAAACAACTGTCTAACAAACGTAGAACTGAAAGCTTATAAAACTGTATATAACAAACATAGAACTGAAAGCTTATAAAAAAATATATATATCTGTGGTACTGTTATTTCAAATGGCCATCTTCTGGAGAAAAAAAACATCACCTCTTGCACACAGATACTATTACTTTTTTCTTTTTATTGTTCTATGGTACTTTATGTTCACACCCCTTAACAAGTTCCCAAGTGTCCATTAAGATCCTAAATTCATAGTACTTTCACCTATGCTATCCTGCAGAGTTGCATAATAAGCTTAGATTTACTGGTACACTTTTTTTTTTTTTTTTTGTTCCATCTAAAAATAAGAAAAAGCACCTGGAGAGGTTTATGCCTTTCTCAAAGTCATGCAAGTACAGAAAAACTACAAAGAAAAGGAAAATTCCTTTCAGGAGGCTTTATATTATGCTAGATATAGATTCAGTGATTTTATGTATGGTGTGATATAGTGTTTTTATGAGTCACAATAAGCTTTGCTGCAGCAGTCTAGTTGGGGCACTCATTCTCATCCCTGACAAGTAAGTAAAACACATACAGGAAACATTGATGTGTACATCACTAGTGATCTAATGTATGTCAGAAAGCTGCCAGGTTGAGCTAGCAATGTGATCTGCAGACAACATGATAAAGAAGGGGTAGGAATGATACATTACTTTTTTGGAAAGGTTTTAGTATTATTATATAGCAATGTAAATCCTTGCTCATTCTGGGTACGGCTTATGGGTCTACTGGGTGGTCCTACTCAATGAGTGAAATATATGTATCAATGCACACTGAGAACACTCACTAGACTCCTCCAATAAAAACACTGCACAAATATTAATAACAAAAGCAATGCTAAATCTTTTCTAAAAAAAAAAACAAAAAAATGCTTAGTCCCTCTTGTTGTAAATAGTAATGAGCAAACATCCCCATGTTCGGTTCAGATCCCAAACACAAACATGAAAAAAAAATGATTGTGATCGATTCGTGTTTGCCAAACATTCACAAACAAATAACGAACATACAGTAAAATCGTATGTTTTGGTCTATGCACATGCGTACAGATTATCAGGTGCAAAGCCTAAATTTGCAAGTTGAACGGTGTAACCATTACCATCATCGAACAATTACAACGACAATTAGCGTCATGTTCGTACGAACATGTTTGCTCATCACTAGTTGTAAAATATGCTATTCAAAGAAGAGACTGTGGGGGAGATTTATAAAACATGGTGTAAAGGGAAACTAGCTCAGTTGACCCTAGCAACCAATCAGATACCACCTTTCATTTCCCAAAGCATCTGTACGGAATGAAAGGTGGAATCTGATTGGTTGCTAGGGGTAACTGAGCCAGTTTCACTTTAGACCATGTTTGATAAATCTCCCCCTGTATGTTTATACTAAACTATTATATACATAGAATTATCTGAGCTGCTGTCATATACATGTTACATTTCCTAGAAGCAGCCAGAGGGTGGACTCTGCTTGGCTGGATGTGGCCTTTTTTTGTAAAATTAGCCCTTAGTATTGAGGGCTAAGTTACCCCACTAGCTTGGCCATTGATTGGCTTAGTGGGCTTGTTATGTCACAACCCCCGAATTTAGGCGCTCCTCACAGCAGGGGGCAGAGCAGAATAATACCAGCATCAGTATGAAAGCCAGGAAGGAAGGCTTCTCCTGGGGCATATACATAAAAAGTGTCCATGGGATTGGAAATAAAGCATCTTCTTTTTTTCGCCAACTGGGAGTGTCTGGATTACAGTTTTGTCCTATTCCCATGAGCTGCATCTTAAAGGGTGCCTGAGATGCTGAACTTCTCTTAGGGGGGCATTTATTAAGTCCGGGGTTTTTTACGGCGGACTTAAAAATGCCCCCGCAGCTCCGGTGCTACGGAGATTTATGCAGAGGCGGACTGCCTCTACATAAATCCCGTGCGCGCCGGTGCGCACCGCCGAAAACCTACGCCAGCTGAGGACTGGAGTAGGTTTTCGGCGTATATTTGGGCGGAACGGATGGTAAATCGCGCGGACTCTGAGTCTGCGCCCTCCGTTCCGCCCACTACACGCCCCCTTTCCGTCCCCCTGGCGTACTCGGCGGAAAGTGCCAATTTGCGAATATTTTATTCGCAGATCGGCCATTTGCGTATAAAAAAATACGCAAATCGGCACTTTCCGCCAAAAATCATCCGTTCGCAGGATGATACATGTGGCCCTTAGTGTTTACAGTGGTCATGAAGAGATGTAACTGAAGCAACCATATACGAAAGCCAGTGCAGGAGTCCCATGCACCAGTCTAATATGCAGGAACTGAAGATCGACCATGAGCTCATCTTTCCTGGTACCCTTAAACAGGTCCAGGGCATAGTCCTTAAATTTTTAGTTACAACTTTGTGCTAAAATAATTTTACCAGAAAATTTCTTGCTAAAGGTCTTCACTTTATTTCTGCTCCACATTTAGCACATAGGTTATCCTAAAGCTGTGCCTTGTGAAAGCAATATAAAGTGTTATATGTAATGTTAGCAAGTGCTACATAGGTTTCTGATTCCGGCAAGATCTGTCATGAGTTATAAATGAAGAAAAAACAAGCATTGCAAACTGGGAAACAAGAAAACATTGGACATCGTACTATGAAAACAAAGCTAGAACCAGCATAGTGTAGAATTAGGTTACTCTTGTATATGTTCATGAAGTGGGTGGGAGGTTTGGCCTTCAAACACGGCTCAAACTGCAATTGATTGCAGCTTAGATGAATGCTCTCTGGGCTTTAATATTGTACTCGGTACTGAAGTATGCTGAAATTCTAGTAATTGAAGAACACAGAAACTTCGCAAAGCGCTGAAACAAAAACAATGACTCGGGACCTGACGTGAACTGAGAGAGATAGAAGCACAGCAATAATACTATAACAATGGTGTGCTCAAGCGACTCTTCGGTTCTATTCATCTCTATGATTTTGGACAATTTTAAAATTAAGCAGAAAAACTTCATAAACCATTCTGGCAATTATCCACTACTGTAGAGTTCCTAAATGGGTGGCAAATCTTATTGGGGCATGCTGGGTAGTCTTACTCATGTGGTTCAAGCCTGGAGCTTTCAGGTCATTTGTCAGAATACAGGTTTATGGTGCGTTTACACCTACAGGATCCGCAGCAGATCTGCAGCAGATTTGATGGTGCAGATTTGATGCTGTGTTCAGTTATTTAAATGAAATCTGCTGCGGATCCGGTAAGCGTGAACGTACGCTTAGGGTAGCTTCACATGTATAGTATCGCAGTGAATTTCACACTGAGAGCTTTACAGCGAAATCTGCTGCAATACTCTGTACTGTTATGGCTATGGCTATGAGAGCACTGATAGGCTGAGCGGGCATCAGTGACTTAGGAGCCATAGAAGCAGGCAGGAGCGCGGACAGGTAATGTATTAGCTTGTTAGCCCAGCAGCTGTCAAGTAGGCAGTGGCATGAAAGTCTGCTGCGAGAATGCAAAGCCACAGGACATAGCAGTACAGAGTACTGCAGCGGATTTTGCTGCGCAATTCACAGCGTGAAATCTGCTGCAATACTGTACGTGTGAAGCTCCTCTTAAGGGTTAAACCCTCAATAGGCCTAGTGGTGATCATGTCTCCTTACTGGGCTCTCCATTGGCTATACTGTAGCTTATGGGAATTCTGCCTGTGAATGTTTAACTTCTGCGGCATCACCACAGATGAAATGAAGCAATACATAGTGCCCATTCATATCAATGGTATGTCTGTGTATTGCAGGGCAAGACAGGCCTTCTGGAATAAGAAGCGATCTTTGAATCTGTCCTTAACTCTGCCGAGAGATGAGGATTTTGAGCAGACTTCTTCTATTTATTTAGAATGCAAAAATGTTTTTTTTTTTTTTTATAACTAAATAGCTCCTTTATAGTGCAAGACAGTTTTATGCATCTGCTTCAAGCTTAATATCTAATATTTAGCACGCACAGTCTATATGTATTTCTATATGTCATGAGTGATAAGTAAAATACAGAAGTACTGGGTTAAAAGAAAAGTTACTGCTCAGGAAACCAGTGAATTCCATTAATTGCCAATAGAAATAAATCTGTCGGCTTTCTGCTATTTTCTCTGGATATAAAAACAAAGACGTAGGAATTGGATTACAAAGCCAGCAGACTTCCACGGAGTGCAGACAAAACGCAAAACCACACTGGATTACTGCCACAGACCAACACATGGATCGCATCTGTGCATGTAATTGGTGGCCCTGTACCTGTACATCTCTTATAGCACAGTTATTAAAGAGAAGTGTATTATACAGTGAAGAATACTGTACGACAGAGGGGACTAAGCACTGACAGTATTTCAGTATTACAAACAATAAACTTAGCTCCCCAAAATGCAATTGTTATTGTTTAGCCTGTTCTCATTCAGGAATGGCGTTAACGTACAGAAGGGACTTATAACACTGGTCATCCTAAGCTTTATTTTTTATGACTAGAATAGGTCAGACACACAACAGCAAGCATAACAAAATGATGGGATTTACAGGGTTTATAGAAAGCTTAATAAAAATGTACCGTCACCCATACACAGGCTGAACCTGCTTATTTTCGCTGACAGTATCATGTATGTAAGTATGCCAACTTTCCCCTGACAGCAAAAAGAAGGATCAGGCATGGTGGATATCAAACTTGTACAGGATTCACTACCTTTTTTTATCAGTAAAAGCAAAAAGCTTTATTCCTTATTCCAATAAAATTCTGAAATCACACATCACATCTCGGTGCATTCGCTCCCCACCACGCGCATCAATCACATGTTACAGGCACGTGCGCGCTCTTGATCACAGATATGATGGTGTAATGCTGCCAGACGAGACCCATCAGCAGCGGTGCTGACCTGTCTGCCCCTGCACTGAACTCCACGTTCGTCCTGCTGCTTGTATCTTCTGATTTCTTCCTTCTTTTCTTGCAGTGACACCTTTGATCACTAGGGTATGCATGCGGTCAACTGCTCTGGATTTATAGAGGCAGCTTGTCTCCACCTGCTACTGCCATCTGCCAATCCAGAGCCACCTGCACTCATTTAAACTGCGGTATCTCAATATGTCCTCTTTGTTGCATTCATGCACATGTGGCAAAGATGTTGGCTGGGTTTGCAGGATTTCCGTGTATGCTCACCTGTGCCTGGTCTCTGGATTATGGTTTCTAATAGAAGGAAACGGTTTACATGTCATGCATGTTTCTATTTGACATGTAAATCTATCTTAGATAAGTATTGATCCATCAATCTGTCAGGTACACAGATTTATCCTTCTGATCTTCACATTTGTATTTCTGATAATACCTCTTAAAGCCCTATTACACATTTGGCATATTATTGCTCCGACAATGATCAGCTGAAGAAACCATTGTCAGCTGATCGTTGTCTCTTAAGAAGTTTAAAAATCATTGGCTGCCGTTTGCACATTGTTATGTGTAATACAAAAAAGAAGATTGGAATGGCACACTAAGGTCAGAAAGATATACATATAGGATAGCAAGCCATTTCAGAGATAATCAACCATGAAACCAAAAAATAGAAAGCCTGAGGGAAATAAAAAGCTCCGCACATCCAAAATATATAAAAATGAAGCAACTGAGACTAAAACAAAAGAAAAAGAGACTTATATAGCAATTAAAATACAAACTCTTAGAGGAAAATAATGATAAATCAACCCTCAAACCGGAGACCTCCAGGTTAATATATATAATTAATTATAGGTAGACCCCTGATGAAGTCAGCGGACTGCTGACGGAACGCGTGGAGAAGGGTTTGGTGCCAAGGCCGCTCTCCTCTTATTTCAATCTGGTTACTTTGGTTAATATTTTTTGCAGGAAATAGGCAGTGAGTTGCACTCACAGTGATAGACTGTTTAATTTTTTACCCCCATGTCCTCCTTGCTTGTTCCTGTATTTTCAGCTCACCGCAGCCGCCTCCGGCACTTTCAAACCAGCCTCTGAAGTGACAGGCTGCTCAGCCAATGACTGGCCATGGCAATGTCCCGTCTAAGTCAGTGATTGGCTGAGCAGGGTGTCACTTCAGAGATGGCATCAGAGGCAGATGCAGTGAGCAGGGAAAGCAGGAACAAGTACATATGTTTATTATTTTACACCAAAGCAAGCTGCTGCACAGTTATCGAGCTGTCTATAGGCTCATTATGTGAGCGCCAATGTATAAGATACACGCTTGTGTACAGTGCGGGGTCAGGCCATGTAAGACAGCCCATACTAGATGATAGATCAGCTGAAAAAGTATATACAGTGAGTCCAAGAAGTATTTGATCCCTTGCTGATTTTCTTTGTTTGCTAACTAATAAAGACACTATCCTTCAGCACTTTTAATGGTAGATATATTCTAACATGGAGAGACAGAATATCAAGAAAAAATCCAGAATATAATTTTAAAGAATATATTTTAATTAATTTGTATTTCAATGAGGAAAATAAGTATTTGATCCCTCTTGCCAAACACACTCAATACTTAGTGGCAAAGCCTTTGTTTGCAAGCACAGCGGTGAGACGTTTGTTGTAGTTAACCACAAGTTTAGCACACAAACCAGGGGGAATTTTGGCCCACTCTTCTTTGCAGATTCTCTCTAAATCATGAAGGTTGGTGGGCTGTCGCTTGGCAACTCTGACCTTCAGCTCCCTCCATAGATTTTCGATCGGATTGAGGTCTGGCGACTGGCTGGGCCACTCCATGACCTTAATGTGATTTTTCTTGAGCCAATCCTTTGTTGCCTTTGCTGTATGTTTAGGGTCGTTATCATGTTGGAAGACCCAACCACGGCCCATTTTCAGAACCCTGGTAGAGGGGAGGAGGTTGTCCCTCAGGATTGTGCGGTACATGGCTCCATCCATCTTCCCAGTGATGCGGTGAAGTAGCCCTGTACCCTTGGCAGAGAAACACCCCCAAAACATTATGCTTCCACCTCCATGCTTGACGGTGGGCACAGTGTTCTTGGGGTCATAGGCAGCATTTTTCTTCCTCCACACATGACGGGTGGAGTTGAGGCCAAAAAGTTCAATTTTGGTCTCATCTGACCACAAAACCTTCTCCCAATAACTTGGTTCATCTTTCAAATGATCATTGGCATACTTGAGGCGCGCCTCCACATGTGCTCTCTTCAGCAGGGGTACCTTTCTGACTGTTCTCAGCATCATTGCCACCCCACGAAATCTTCTTTGGAGCACCGGGCCGAGGTCTGTTGATTGTCATGTTATACTCTTTAAACTTTCTGATAATTGCACCAATAGTTGTTACTTTCACATCCAACACCTTACTAATCTTTTTGTAGCCCATTCCAGCTTTGTAAAGGTCAACAATTCTGACTCTGAGGTCCTGTGACAGCTCTTTGGTTTTACCCATGTTGGAGACTTGAAATCTGTGTGATCTGTCTGATTCTGTGGACAGTTGTTTTTCACACAAGTGATTAGTGAGAACAGGTGGCTTCAGGTCAGGTAACAAGTTGATTGGGAGTGTCTAACTGGTCTGTAAAAGCCATAACTGCTAATGAATACTAAGGGATCAAATACTTATTTCACTCCATGAAATACAAATCAATTAATATATATTCCTTAGATTTATTTTCTGGATTTTCTTTTTAATATTCTGTCTCTCCATGTAAGAATACATCTACCATTAAAAGTATAGAATGATCATGTCTTTATTAGTGGGCAAACAAAGAAAATCAGCAAGGGATCAAATACTTCTTGGACTCACTGTATCTGCTGTACGTCTTTATCTTGTATGTATTTATATGTCTGTCTAAAGTGTAGGGGGGGGGGGTGTCTCTGCATAATCATTTTTTTTAGAAAAGAGACAGATCAAGCATTTAGAATGTGGCTCAATAACATTTCAGACAAATAAAGAAACCCTCCCCAGTAAAACATGCATCATTTACTTGTTGATATGGGAAAATTGTAGCATAATAAATTGAAGCAGGCTCCGTGTCTACAATGGCAGCTGATTTCAATCCTCAACCTATGGATAGGACTAACCAAAACAAATTTACTGCCGGCAGTCAATGGGCCATGCAAGAGAGAAACAGTTTAGTTGGACACTTAGTAATCAGCCGTTAAATGAAGTGACATTAAGAAAAAATACTATTGTATTCATTAGGTCATAATGAAATTAATTATCGCTCAATTTTTAAAGGACCCATCTGTCCTCTGCATCAGACCATTAATTTTTATATGGAGAATAGCAGCTCTCAGTCTTGCCCATAACCGAATGTTCGGTCAATTGAGCGCTCAATGCAGTTCTGCAGCAAGCAGTGGATAAAGAAGCCATGCATATTAATCTGATTAGATGTGTCAGGCTCTCGATCCTAGCTTGCCTTTATTTTAAAGTCATCTGACACTTCTGTCTTCTAAATCAACTAATAGGAAGTGTCAGCTTTTCCTTTCCGCAGGAATAATTACATTAATTCAGCCCGATTCGGGATGTGAGCAGTGTTCACGATAAGCTGGAATTACTGTCAAGGGGCAGTACTGCTGGATAAGAAATGTTGCCTGGAAACTGTTATACCCAGTAAGTGACCACATGTGTTACTCCTCTAGCCTTAACCCATTTGTAGGGTATTTACTAATTTACAAAAAAATTGCTATACCTAGTAAAAGACCACGTTTTCCCCCTAGCGTTAACTCATCTGTACGGAATTATCTATTTGTCATGGAAAGTATGTAAATTCATATATAACCATGTAAGCTCTGAATGAGTTCTAAAGCATTACGAAAAACTCCACAACACACTAAGGCCAGTTTCACACAGTTTCAGGCATACTTCTGCAACTGTACCATGGCTGCTAGTCCCTGCCCGACTGTGGTCTAATGATGTGAAATAATCACATCATACAGATCTATAATGCTCTCACTTAAGATCATTTGGCCCCCAGTCAGAACCCCTCACATAGTGTGGTATTGTAATTCTAAGACATTATTCCGTATCCAAAAATTACAAGGTAATCAATAGGGCCCTCGCTGATCCTGTGGGTGTTCAGTATTGTCCACCCCAAAGAGAATGGAAACAGCCCTAGCTGAACAGACACTGCTCCCCATTTACTCTGGGAACAATTCTGCCCTCTTTCTCAATAGTTGGACCTCTAACAATCATCTAGTCATCCTTATCCTATGGCAGTCACTTCAAACAAATTCTATGGGAGGCATAGAAACGTACAGCACTATATGAAGCTAAAGCCACAGGCAAATATGAGATTCCCTGTTCTATTCCTGCTCTCCTTAGATATCACCTACTCATAATGGGACTATTATAAATATTACATATTCTCATCTTCAAGATCTTTGGCAGAAAACAATTATGTGGAAGGCCCCATGAGCACAGACTCAGCGCCTCCGGACAGCTCCCGAATTGCCTGCCCTGTATTATCCTCCTATAATTCTATTTACATGCTGTTGGATAAGATAATCTTCTAGCAATTGTTTTTGTTGAAATGTTTCTTGAGTAAAAGATGTGATTTTTACCCCTTACATGGAAAAGCGGCATCAGGTAAATGAGCTGATCATACAATGTCCAATTTGGAAGACTATTCAGACATGACCTAGAAACTCTGCAGAACAAACTGTGACACATCACAGTGCAAAGTAACAATAAAAGAAGTGTCCTATCCTCTCACACAAAACATGGAGCAGCTGGAGAAATGCAGAGAATAAGTGGAACCAAACAATGCCTGAATCGCACCTTAGAAACAAGCCTTTCTGTAAGGCCTCATTACAAAGCTCCAAGCTGTAACGTGTAAAGAGGGAACCAATGCAATTTGTACTTCATTTTCAAATAACCTTCTTCTTATTTAGATTTAAAAAGGCACAAGGGGTAAATCGGGTCCATGAAGTCCTTGCCATGTGCCTGTATTTCCAGTGCTATTTTACAAAACCTACTTTTTTGGCTTTCAGGGCATTAAATAAAGAACAGTCTTCTTTTACTGCAAGATGAATAAAACTGAGAAATATATTCAGATTTTACAAAGACTTTTGAAATATAAGCTTTCTTCCTTGGGTCAAGTTATATAGAGAGACAAAAGGATTTTACAAATAGAGGTGCACAAAATAAGATAAAGAGTGGAAGAGGCAATAATAAAAGAAACAAAACAGTAAAATGGGTAAGAGATTGGCACTTGTGTAGCGGGTACAATTGTAGGCACTGAGGAGAAAGGTACAAATGGTTTTTATAAACCTGGTAAAGGCTTTATGTGATGTACAATGACGATACTCCGACCATGGACGGTTAAAAGGTCTTTAAATCTATCTAGTATAATATTAAGTTCTGCTATAAAACAGTCAAGACAAAACATAACATTACTAGCTACATTATTGTTGTTGTTGATAAATTGGGCGGGGGGGGGGGGGTTGGGGGACTGCTGAGAAAGCATTGCCCAATAGTGTTAAACACACGGACCCCTTCTATTTTTTCACACACATTTCTGAATTGTAAATAACTGCCTCCTGTCATTGCAAAATGTTACAATTCTGACTGCCTGCAGCCATGTCAACTCAGGAGGAAGATTCTCCGCTCCCTTAGGTGGCAGCAGCTTTTGTCCTGTCATTTTAGTCTGACATAGCTAAATGAGAGGGCCTGGCTGACTGAGTGTAATCTGTGCAGTGGCGCCCTCTCCCTTGCTGGTCTCACAGCTGAAGTTAATCTAGTTCAGGACCTTTGTGTGCGCTGAATGCCTCACACACCCTGTTCCAGAATCAGACTAAATTCTGCACTCTGCTGTGCTTGCTAGCCCCTCACTCCCACACAATACCTGTTCGACAAGCGGGCAGTGTCACAGGCAGGAGCCGCATGATGGGTCGGCCTCCCTTCTGTGACTGTGCACACCTGCTGACAGCTATTCCTGCCAGCACACACAAGCTGCCAGTATTAGGCAGTTTGAGATCTTTACTAGTAGGGGGTCTCTAAGACTGGGGCGCTCATGTCCCCATCAATAAGGCTGGGACTATTAGGGGGTCTCTCTATGAGCCCACCAGTCTAAGTTTAAGACTATGTCTAATATATGTGTAGTGTATGGACTTCCATTATATAGTTCTGTATGCATTATATGGACTGTTGGTATATAGTCATGTATGCAATATGTTCATTGCTGGTATACAGTTATGTTTGCAGGGGGAGGGTGCTGTTTCAATTTTCGCCTTAGCGAGCATAAAACCTAGAATTATCACTGCCTGTTGTGACCACTAGGGGGTGCTAACCACATTATGCTTCTCCCATTCAGTAAGGCTTTGAAAATGACTGAACAGGCTGCGGCACACAAACCATACTTTCCTTATTGATAGCGCTAGGTTGTGCAGCTGTGTCCTATTTGCTTGTATTTGCTTTGCAGGAGAAAACACTGTAAAACCCATTCTAACCAATGAAGCGGATGCAGTGCAGGTGATTGTCAGGGGCTGTGGGAGTCAGACCCCCATTGATTTGTTACCAATGACCTACATGGAGGATAGGCTATTGATTTTAAAAGCCTTTATAGGGGATGTGCCACAGTCAGCCTTTTTTTTAATATTTTGCTGTTGGTGCATATAAAACAATAAACATGTTATCCTTACCTGTCTGCACTCCCTCAGTGTTGCCAGTGTCCCCCACTGACTGCAGAGCCTCCTCTTTCAAGAAAAACTCTGGAACTGGCCCAATTTTATTAGGTAGCTTATACCAATTACAACATTTCCATAAAAGCTTGTGAAAAACTAGTGCCCCATTTGTGGGAACCAAGAGCTGACAAAACTAGGTTTTAAATGAGAATTCAATAGTTTAATAACACTGAAGCACGCTGGAGAGAAATGGGGACAAATGTAATAAAAGCAAATAAGTCAATCCAAGTACATAAGAAGCAATAACACCGTCCCACCTGGCTTATGACTGCATGGCAGTACATCTCTACCCAGATGTCTTCAACTGCAAGTACGGTAAATATTTCCACATTTGCTGTAATGAATTGCTCAGTGCAGTATCTGATTCCAAGCTGCTTGTCCTGGAGGGTCTACATCAAGATGAATACCTAATTAAATATTCTTCAACAGGCTATAAAAGACAATTCAAAGCCGGCAACAACACTGACAATCATTGCCACACTTTACGGATGGCAAATGTAAACTAGATTAAAGTGAAATCTGATAAATGACTTGGCCTTCAGCAAAAGAGGTTACAACATCTTCAAATGTGTATGACACGGAAGAATAAAAGAGATTAGCAATGAAAGTCAAGGAGATGGGAAATCAACTCGAAATTTGACTAAGCTGCTGCTTCACTGAACTGGACGGGCACATTACGTGTTTTGGGACTAAGCGGCATTTAGACCGATATTACAAAGTATTGGTCAAATTTTTCCTTCTATCCACTTACATTTTGATGTGTTAGGATTTTTCTCAGGACAATCCTCATGCAGAAGATTATAGGGTATCTTTAGTTATATGATTGTCTCTGAGGCAACTGTACCATGACAAGCAACTCTAGTTCAATGCTTCCATTATAGTTTATAATACAAACATGAAAGATTGTTGGCAGAAAGAGACCACCTGGGCCATCCAGTCTACTCTTTTATATTTTTCTCTTAGGACAGATATATGTTTATTGCAAGCATCCTAGTACAGGAGCTTTGCTGGAGAAGCTTTCCGCTTCATGCAGTCGTCTTGGAACAGGATTGTCTAATTATACTGCTTAATCTCATCCCAAGAGATTGGACTGTCGATTGGAAGCCAGCATTTATTATAGTGCATTGTATTGTGTCTAGGGCACAGATCCCATGGTTTGGATAAGAATTGACAGATTCTGCAGATGAAACCATCTTCTTTGTGCTATCATGCCATATCAGAAGAGGGAGGCTACTTTGTTTGTATGCGGACATGCCTTTGACTTCATATGTAGAAAGAGGCCATTGTGCTACCATTCAGCCACATGTATACAAATCTACCATATGGTTTTCTGGTACTACAAAAAATGTGAAAACTTACCGTTGTACCACAATGTTACTACTGTTACCTGTAACAGCAGGTTTACAAAAGAAATCCCACATATCTTACTCTGAATCCACAGTGTTTTTTTCCAATTCACAAGTGATTTTAAGAAACTCTGTAAAAGGTTTTATTAGGCAAAAAAACGTTTCCCTCCATTTCTTCTTATCTGTTGCAGGGAAGCAGGTTTGCTTTGTCCATTCTGGTCTATGGAGAGAGGAGGGGTCAAGGGGGGAATTGTGCAGGGAGAGGAGAGAAACAGCCCATGCATAGTAGCACAACATCCTGCAATCTTAGCTCACCAAGTTCCAAGACTAGCACTGAGCAGTCTGACCTGTGAATCCAGTGTTTTCTGTTTCCAGAGTCTCACAGGCTGCTTATCTGCCCTTTCTGCTCACTCATGCTGCTTCCTGCTACAGAAATAAACTCTTTTGCCTAATAAAACCTATTACAGTCTCATAAAATTGTTTTTACTATTGATTTTTGCAAAGTTGTTTGAAATGCCAGCTACATATATATATTTAATATTTTTGGGATTTGACTGTTGAGGGACAATTGAGTAAGGACTATACAACCATAAAGTTGCAGAAGAATAAAGGAGCACAAACCATGTGTTAATAAGACTGACAAAAATAAAATAAAATGTTTAGAGTATATAATGGTGGAAACTATATCATTTTTAAAGTTTTTGGTATTCTTGCTCATGCCAGGGAGGTGGAGAGAGGGCAGAACAATGGGCATGATCTCTTTGTGTGCTACGTCTATCACAATCTCAGAATACATGTAGTTAAAAATTGTAGCTGAAATTTACGCCAGCTCATATCTCATTTTTCGAATAAACACCCTAATTCTGAAACAACCTATATAAGAAACACTGCACTAAATTGGTGGTGCTGAAAAACTGGGAGCAGCAGCAGAATCCTCAGTAATACAATGTGCTGTTACATCAAGGCTGCGCAGCACGCAAGACAGGGTAAAAAGCCAAGGAAGCCGTCAAATCAAGCTAAACCTACATGCTGCTGACTGCATTATTACCATTGGAATGACCAGTTGTGCGTCATTTACATAAGCATCTGGGATGGAACTGGCACTCTCTAAATAATTCAGTGTTTTTTCTGAAGCAGCAGCCGAGATATACGCTTCCTGAACATTAAGCTGCACATTGCCAAGCCTGAGCTTTATATCAGCCTAGTGCTGTGCAGCCTTTATACACTACAGTCTTGTATTTTATGGTCCCAGTTTTTCAAGCAAGTCATCCTGAAATAAACAGTATTGGAAAAAGCAATACAATCTAAGTTTCATTCAAGTTTGTTTGTACCCAAGCCAATCAGTTCAGTTTGTAGGATTCATAAACTAAAGTAAAGGGGACACACCAACCACACTGAGTATTGACCATAGTGTGAATACATACATACATCCTAGTGGTTCAGATAGTTAGAGTATCCGTAGCGTAAATATAAAGATTGCAGGTATATACATACTGTATGTGTTAATGGTTCGGTATCTCTATCTTTACAATCTGTGTATTTACGCTATGAATACTCTATGTGAACCACTAGGAGATATGTATATATTCACACTATGGTCAATACTCAGTGTGGTTGGTATGGCCTCTTTATGGATAATGGTATATTGCTTCAAGGAGGATATTCAAGTTGGAATTATCAATGCATCTGTATCACTTTATCATTCTGAGCTATGTATTTATTGGTGATGCTGGTTCCTTTATTTATATCTGTGTGTAAGTGATTCCATTTATCGTGGGTCTATACTAGTAACTGATTCTGGGCTTGCATACTCAGTTGTCTTTACTCTTTGATACCTTGTAACCAATGCGTATGGGCATTGATGATTCCATGATCTCAGAGTCTCCTGTCAGCATTGCTGTCTGTAGTGATCATGCAGTTGGGCTTGTGCTAAAGCATCCATACTTTAAACTTACTGGTAATTTGTAGATGTCATGTTTTTGTAGCTTGTAGCAAATGTATTGCCTCTTTGTGAATCAATAAAGCTGAGCCATAGAGTGGAGGGGGTTTCCTTCCACTGGAAGTGCTTCAGCCGGGGCCGCTGCTCGGTAATAGACCGGCGCCGTGCGTGGGAACCAGGCAGCAGGTAAAAAAAAAGGACCACAGCACTGGCTTCCCCGCACCATTCTTTTCATATGCAACGCTTGGTACATTCGCTTTAACTTAGTAAAGTGTATATGCTTTTCTGTTTGGCATACTTTACATGCATACCTGCATGATTTAATAGCAGTAGCTGACATGTTTCGGCCACCAGGCCTTACTCATAGCTACTGCTGTTAAATCTGTTTTTATGTGAAGACTTCAATAAAATTTTCGTGGATGATATCCTGGATTGCTGGCTTTCTACAACTATTTCTGGGTGAAGCTTGCACTGCCGAGCACCGGACAGGTGAAAGGATTGCAGGTGTGGTGAGCTGGATCTCCTTTTCAGGAGGCCACTGCTTCAAAAATCGAAAATCTCTGTGGTGTTCAGCATGCTAAGTTATCAGAATGTAAAGAAATTCCAAATTGTCCTGTATCTAGGAACACTTCTGCATCTTTTATGCATTCACAGTTAAATCTGTATATATATGGATATGTTTCTTTCAGTTATATATGGCTATAGCGCTGGTCTACAAACCTTGGAAGTCAACCAAGCAGACCCCGGCAGTTTTCTGCACTTTATTGTCTAATTATTTCATTGAACGTCTGGCAGCTTTAGCACATTGTATTTAACTGACTGATACCCTGTTACCAGTGTGTTATGGAGTACTGCTAGTTTATGTTTGCTCGTATTTTTGGTCTGTGCACCACAGAAGCTTACCAACCAGACCTTAGCAGCCATTAGCACAAATCTCTGCTTTATGTATATAAGGCAGAGTCTTTTTGTGTCTATCATCTTTACTGCTGCAGGGTTTTATGAACTATTGAATGGCTTTTTATTTGTGAAATTCTTTTGCAGTGAAACCATACAAGCATATTATAGAGAGTCCTAAAGTACATCATGCTTTTACATTGTGAAAATATTTTATACCTGTTATTTCAGGAGAAAGTGACACAAAACTAGGAGCAAGCTCATCAGAGAATACTCCTCAACCTATCTCATCAGTTTGGGTGTTTTCTTGATAGTTAAAGTGTCACTGTCATTTAAAAAAAAAAACTTTTTGATTGGCCAGGATATGGGTGTTCAGACCCCACTGACTGTTACGGTGCATTTACACAGACAGATTTATCTGACAGATTTTTGCAGCCAAAGCCAGTAATGGTTCTGAAAAGAGGAGAAATCTTAATCTTTCCTTTATGACCTGTTCTCTAATAATAGTCTGTTAGAATAAGCCGAGAGATTGGCTCAGCTGAGGCATTCTCTATCTGACTCGCTGCAGGACACTTAGGCTTTGTCCACAAGGCCTGAGTCTCAATCATGGACTGGGTACTTCTGAGGAGTGCTGGACCTATTTTTTTTGTAGTATGAGGTAGCGGGTGCCAATCGGAGAGGTGAACATGCAAACATGCACATATCCAAGTGTGACTGTGTGTGTGTATATATAACAGAAAAAAAGGGAAATTTTGGCAGCACATCTATGACTCTGTTCACACTGCAGTTTGCACGCTGCTTGTGGCTTAAGTACAGTCAGTTTTTTAGAAAAGTGAGGATCTTGCTCCTATCTGCCCAGTTGTAGGCTTATTCAGCCCAGAAGAGGCCATTGCTAGTGTGAAAATGCTAGAGTAGGGTCCATGTCTCGAGGACGCCTTAACGTTGGTGACATGGTACACTCTGTTTGATCAAATAGTTTGCTAAGATCCTCACTTTTCTAAAAAGAATTTTTTTTTTTTTTAATTTTTAATATCTACAGAGTAGGTGTTTACCGTGTGTACACTGGGAGGAGTATATACGGTAAGCCCTTACACCTGTTGGTTGCTGTTGCACCTTTTGTTTTTTTACTATATATATACATTTTGAAATACAAATAATTATTTTCCACTTTTTCTACCAGAAAGTATATCAGAATTATGAAGACTACTTGACTTCAAGGCCCCTGCATCACGACCGTCCTACAATCCAGCAACGATAACCATTCTTAATAGAAAAGACAGAGTTCATTTTTCTTCTTTGTAACCTTAAAACTATTTCTTCATTTAAAAACCTGAAGCGTATAATGAGTGAGATCAAGTGGTAAGAGACGTTCTAAAAGAAAAGGCTTTTAGGTCATTTCACAAGTTATTAGCAATTAAATGAGAGTCTGAACGCTGTATAGGTCATATTCATAAAATGGGTGTTGAGTTATGTCCTCTAGGAGATCATCCCTGAGAAGGTCAACTCTTTAGTCATTTTGTGAATGAGCAATATACATTTAGCTGAAGGAGATCTCCAGGTTCCCCCATATTGCAGCTCATTTGCCTCAATATATGTATGGCTATTACCATATAATAATCATTTATTCATTGGTGGTTTAGTTGCTAGAAGTTCATAATGATTCTATGTCTGTAATAGATATCACTACTCTGAGCATGAAATGTCTTGTTAGATTGTGTTTATACAGAGCAGACAAGGAGAACTGCAGTAGCCAGTATGAAGGAGCAGATGTTTGGGCCAAATGCTTAGACAGAAAGTAGACTTCAGACTATAAAGCAGCTAAGATGCAGACATTGATTATTGCTCAACCCTAAGGGCCCTATTCCACAATAACGATAATCGGCCGAATTGGCTCCATTTGGCCGATTATCGTTCGGTGAAATAGAGAGAACGATCAGCCGATGATCGTGTCATCGGCTGATCGTTCATTTAGGGCCAGACCTAAAATCATCGTTCATCCACCGCGCATGGCTACGGTTGAATAGCGGTGCGCAGCGGGCGACCGACGATTTCAGAAGCGCAGCATCATACATTACCTGCAGGTCTTCTTCTCCGCGCTGTCTTCATCCCCGGGTCCCGCACGCTCTATCTTCCGAATGACCGGTCAGCTGACGGAGCGCTCAGCCAATGGCAGGCCGGGACCGACGCGGCCTGTGATTGGCTGAGTGTGGCCTGTCAGCTGACCGACCATTCGGAAGCTAGAGCGCGCGGGACTCGGGGATTAAGAAAGCGCAGAGAAGAAGCCCTGACAGGTAATGTATGATGCTGCAACAGCTGCAAGGACATCGGTAACGATGTCCCTGCAGCCCTCGCTCAACGATCATCGGGCCGTGGAATAGGCCCAGTAAACGCCGCTCGTTTACATCGTTGATCGGGCCCTCCTCGGCCCGTGGAATAGGACCCTAAGGTTTGGGTCATTTGTATCATTTGGCACCACAACTTTTATATTTTATTCAATGACAGCTTTGCTAGTAAGTAGTTGACCTCATACACATGTCTCGAAGGCTGTACAGTGACACATGGACTTCAATTAGACCTATCCCCTCTTTATCCAAACATCCAAGCCAGGTTTACAGTGTACAGTAACTGTAATTTTTTTTTTTTGCAGAAATCAATAGTACAAGCGATTTTAAGAAACTCTATAATAGGTTGTATGGAGCAAAAGAGTTTCCTTCTGTTCTTAACCCTTTAAGGACCAGGCCCAAAATGACCCAGTGGACCGCGCAAATTTTGATCTTAGTGTTTCCGTTTTTCCCTCCTCCCCTTCTAAGAGCTCCAGCAATTTCAGTTTTCTATCTATAGGGCCAAGTAAGTGCTTGTTTTTTACAGGAATAGTTGTACTTTGTAATGGTGTCTTTCATTTTACCATAACATGTATGATGAAATTCCAAAATTATTATTTATGAAGATATAAATAGGTGAAATCGTAAAAAAGAATGCAATATGGTAACGTTTGGGGGGTTCCTGTGTCTACGTAATGCACTATATGGTAAAAGCGACATGATACCATTATTCTATAGGTCAGTCCGAACGCAACCATATGCAGGTTTACACAGATGCTCTAATATTATATATATATTTTTTAATGAAATGCTTTTTTTTTGCAATTAATTATTAATAAAATGGGCCTACTGTGACGCTTAGAACGGTTTTATTTTTTCACCTACGGGGCTGTATGGGGTGTAATTTTCTTCCGCCATGATCTCTAGTTTTTATTAATACCATAATTGTGAAGATCGGACTTTTTGATCACTTTTTATTGATTTTTTTAAATATATAATGTAACATAAAATCGGTAATCCGCGCACTTTTTTCCCTCTTTTCGTGTACGCCGCTCACCGATCACAATGACGCTTGTTATATTTTAATAGATCGGACAATTACGCACGCTACGGTATATTATATGTTTATCTATTTATTTATTTTTATATGTTTTATTTATATAATGGGATGGGGGGTGATTTAAGCTTTTATTGGGGGAGGGGCTTTGGGGTAGTTTAATAGTGTTTTGAACTTTTTTTTTTTTTTTACACATTTGAAGTCCCTTTAGGGGACTTATACATACAGTACTTTGATTGCTCACACTGTACAATGCTATGCCATAGGCATAGCATTGATCAGTGTGATCGTCAATCTGCTCATTGAGCCTGCCTGTGCAGGCAATCGCTGCAGCGTGTCATTACCGGTGAGGTCCCGGCTGCTCACTGCAGCCGGCCCCCACCTCCTATGAAGCGCGCTCTGGAGCGCGCTTCATAGCAGGAGAACCACCCAGGACGCATAGTTACGTCCAGGGTCGTCTGGTGACAGACTTCCATCACGTAACTGTACGTCCAGGGTCGTCTAGGGGTTAAAAGGCTGTTTTGCAGTCCCCCCCCCCCCCCCCACACACACACACACATACATACTTCTTTCTGCTCATTATCAGGCAAAGTCGTCTTCATTACAGAGCAGCAAAATGAAGATGGGTTCTGCTGTCTCCATTATAACCTATGGAGGGGGGAAGGTCCAAGAGAGATGAGTGAGCAGAAAGAGGAGAGACCCAGTCGTGCAGTTTGGAGACTGTGTGCCTGGGCACAAAAAACACTGGAATGACAGGTCAGAATGCTCACTGCTTATCTGGGAACTTGGTGAGATAAGATTGCAGGATGATGTGTTGTGCTCTCTGCTATACACTAGTTGTTTGTCTCCTTTCCCTGCTGACCCCTCCCCTCTCCATAGACCATAATGGACACCAATAAGTGATGGGGGGGGCTACTAAAGAGCTTTTTGACTACAGAAGGAAACCCTTTTGCTTAATAAAACTTAATACAGAGTTTATTAAATTGTCTTGAACTATTGATTTCTGCAAAAAAACAAACAAACAGATAAATGACAGTTACCCTTTGAGGTGTGTTTATCAGTAATACTTTTGTATAGTATATCTCTTTTAGTACATCTATGCACCAACTGTGGCAAAAAAATTGTACTATTAAGTATCCCCCTCCTGCAATCTCCTGCCTGTGCCAGTCTAGTATCCTATTCAATCAAATGTAATCTGACTGTACCCACACTGTCTAGTCATGCAAAACAAAAGGTATGTGCTGTTTGTATCAAGGTCTTAGTGGTAAAATGGTATTCTGATGTTATGTGAATAAAATTTTATATATATATAAAATAATATAATGCTCCCAAAACATATGTTACATACACTGCTTACCTGTATGCCCCATTTCGAAACCACCAAAAATCCAATTTTTTTATGCATCAGTAATCCTCTTCCTGGCTGAGCAGTTGCTCAGTACTACAATTCCTACAATGTATTGTTTTCTCTCAGCTCTCCATAACAGCCCTCCCAACCTGCCTACTCCCCTTCCCCAGCACTCCTCAACCAGAGCTACTGCAGAACACAGCTCTACATAGCAAGATGGCAAAAGCTGCTATATCATTCAATAAAGTTATACAGGTATATGACAAGGAGATGCTGATGTAGCCTGTAGGGGATGGCAAATGGAGATTACACCTACAGTATGCGTGTTGGGGCTAGAGCTTGGAGGCAAAATCCAGCCAAGCCTTCAAATGATGATGTGTTGTCTCGAGACAAATGGAGGAGCCACGGAGCTTTAGACAATAGCACATTGTGTAGTTATTTTATTTTCAACTTCCTGCCAAAGGTAAATCAAGTCTAATCTGCTAAAGCCAGTACTATTGATGATAACACTGTATTAATAAGTATATATCTCGGAATGCTGGTGTTACAGGTCCATGTGTGCTGTGATACAATATTAGATTGGTTATCATATGCATGGAGCTGTTTAAATAGCTATTCAAATTGCATACACAAGGCCCCATGCACCTCCGTGGAAGTCCTCTTATTGCTTAGTTCAAAATAGAGACATGTTAAAGCTGTGTGCAGGTGGCTTGTCTCTGGATGGAAGCTATAATCTAAATGTTACATTTATTAAAAGGGTATTTTGAGTTAAAATTACACTTTATACACAGATTAGGGAGTAAGTCTCAAATCACAGGGGGACCCCCCCCCAGCCATGTTGAGAATGGGGACCAGGTTGTAAATATAAATAAAGTGCAGAGTCGCACACATGTTTCGACGCTCTAATCCTAGGGGCACAAAAAGGTAACTAATTTTTAGCAGATCCATAGATAATGAATGAATGAAGCAGCAGCGTACATGCCTCACTCACTGCTCCATTCATATTAAAAACTTAGCGCCCTGTTCTGAAGATCCCAGTGATCTGACACATATGTTCTATCCTCAGATAGAGGCAGAATAGACCTTTACGCTATGTTCCCATAACATTGGCGGAATAACATTGGCAGCTATCTATCTTACAAGACAGCCGCTTTCCTTGATATTGTTATGAAGTGGGAACATAGCCTTAGGGTATGTTCACAATGAGTAAAACAGGCGGAATTCCATGGCAGAGTCCCCACTGCAAAATCTTACCCGCCTCAGTGTATCAGTCGGATGCCTCGCTCTCCGCTCAAAGAATTGATATGTCAATTCTTTGAGTAGAGAGAGGCGGCGCACAAGGCATCCGACTGACACACTGAGGAAGGTGGGATTCTGTGGTGGAGTCTACACCGTGGAATTCCGAATGTTGTACCCTTAGGGTAGGTGCACACTGAGCAATTCTCGAGGAATTGAAGCAGAAAGTTTTCAGGCAGAATTCATGCAGAATTTAAGCCCTCCATTGACTTCTATAGGATTCCTCTAGCAGATCTGCGGCAGAAAATTCTGCTCTGAAATTCTGCAGTGTGAACAACAGAACAGAAAACCCATTGAACACAATGGGACTTTGCTCTGTACATATTTTACGGGAGGAATTTCAAGCTGAAATTCTCCTTCAATTCTTCACCGAATTCCTCGCCTTTTCCTCAGTGTGCACATAGCCTTAGGCTGTAAAGAAGTCTCAATGTTGTCCAAGCTTAAAGGCCATATTCCACCAACAGATGTGACGACAGATTATCTGCCAAAGATTTGAAGCCAAACCCAGGAGTGGATTCTAAAAGAGGAGAAATCCAGTCTTTCCTTTATGACCTGTTCTCTGATTATAGTCTGTTCCTGGGTTTGGCTTCAAATCTTTGGCAGATAATCTGTCGTCAGATCTGTTGGTGGAATAGGGCTTTAATGGAGGTGAGAAAAAAAAACAAAAACAAACTAAATACATAGAACAAAACAGCCACTACTGATGATAGTCAATAGCAGATGAGCACTGGCCATAGTTATGACTTATTTTATCTGAGATACTTGTATGTACATACTTATCATCAGCATTACTGCCGAGATCAATACAGAAAAAGATGACTGACAATCTGACACATACTTTATTCTATTTTCATGGAAATCTGCCCAGTAGGGGATAATGCAAGAATCGGCTCTCTGTTCAGCCTGTACATACCTCGCACTGATATAGCCAGAAATACATGAAAATAGGCCAATAAATCTGATGCATTTACCTTCAAAGCGATCACATCATCAGAAATAAAAGGATTCAAGCACACTTGAAAAGCTTTGCTGTCGCTGTCTGTCATTTAAAACCCAGCTTATAAACTCAAACCATATTCTAAAGCCCAAGGCTGTGACCTCCATCTGCATATTACATAGCGCAAAACCAATCAGGACCCAACTGGGAAGCTAGTGAAGAGTACACAAGATGAATTGCCGTGATTGATGAATACTTAGGAGATCTAGAGATCATGTTCTAATATTCATATTCTCAAGCACCACCAGTCTAAGAAATATTAATATTTACTTCTGGGGTTCTTGGAGATTTCTGACATATCAGTTAGAAGAATTGTAAAAATATGGATTCATCTATATGCACAACATTTGCTAACCATTCATGTGCAAACGCTGTCATTGAACTAACTAGCATGGCTGATTAATAGCTAGCCGCGCGCATGGAAAGGATTAACGCCAATAACTTATCAGTGTGAGCTTCATGTGCACTTCATTTATTATTCCGAAGTAAAAAATAACACATCAAAAGGAGGAAAAGAAGCTGAAGTGGCTTAAGCATTGTGACGGGAGAGAAAAAGAGAAAGGTTTATGCAAAACATCAGCTGGAAAAAAACGGAACGAAATACTCCGCTTCTAAAATAAATCCTGTTCCAAAGAAAATTGGAATTGTAAATTTGTAGGTGAAAATCCATTGTGTGAGGAGAGAGAAAAAATGTGGAAATCAGCTAGTGCAATCTCAATGGCCATGAGCTGAAGGATATGTTGCAGGGCTCCAGATGGCGACCAAAATGGTCGCCAATGCGACTGACCTTTTGCAAATGGCGCCCAGATTTATTAATCTGGGCGCCATTTGCGACTGGCCCCGGCGGCGGCGCGCTGTCTCTTTAAGATGCGCGGCTGATGCGCGGCTGCCGGGGGTGTCCCGTCCTATCCCCGGCAGCGCGGCGCATCAGTGAGCTGCCTGGGGCCCTGACTTCCGGCACAGGAAGCGCACGTCAGAGACGCTTCCTGTGTCAGAAGTCACAGCCCCGGCGTACAGGGAGCTCACTGACGCGCCGCGCTGCCGGGGATAGGACGGGACACCCCCGGCAGCCGCACATCAGCCGGGGACAGAAGAAGAAGAGGATCGCCGGGGGAGCGGGTTGTCAGGTGAGTTTGTGTGTTTGTTTTTTTTAAATATTGCTTAGCATTGAGGAGAGGGGGGGGGGGGGCATTTATAATGGGGGGAAGAGAAGGGGGGCATCTATAATGGGGGGAGAAGAGGGGGCATCTGTAATGGGGGGAGAAGAGGGGGCATCTATAATGGGGGGGAGAAGAGGGGGCATCTATAATGGGGGGGAGAAGAGGGGGCATCTATAATGGGGGGAGAAGAGAGTGCCATCTATAATGGGGGGGAGAGGGGGCATCTATAATGGGGGGGAGAAGAGGGGGCATCTATAATGGGGGGGAGAGGGGGCATCTATAATGGGGGGGAGAGGGGGCATCTATAAGGGGAGGGGGTATCTATAAGGGGGGAGAGGGGGCATCTATAATGGGGGGGAGAGGGGGCATCTATAATGGGGGGGAGAAGAGGGGGCATCTATAATGGGGGGGAGAGGGGGCATCTATAATGGGGGGGAGAGGGGGCATCTATAAGGGGAGGGGGTATCTATAAGGGGGGGAGAGGGGGCATCTATAATGGGGGGGAGAGGGGGCATCTATAATGGGGGGGAGAGGGGGCATCTATAATGGGGGGGAGGAGGGGGCATCTATAATGGGGGGGGGGGAGAGGGGGCATCTATAATGGGGGGGAGGAGGGGGCATCTATAATGGGGGTAGAGGGGGTCATCCATAAGGGGAGGGGGTATCTATAAGGGGGGGAGAAGAGGGGGCATCTATAATGGGGGGGGAGAGGGGGCATCTATAATGGGGGGGAGGAGGGGGCATCTATAATGGGGGTAGAGGGGGTCATCTATAAGGGGAGGGGGTCATCTATAAGGGGAGGGGGCATCTATAATGGGGGTAGAGGGGGTCATCTATAAGGGGAGGGGGCCATCTATAGGTGTAGGGCAAACTGGCTGCAGACACTGTGAGATAGATATATGCACAATTATTATTATCAGGGCCCCTCAGGTGTCTGTATTGTAGGGGGTCACTTGCATTAGTCACTAGGTGAGAGATATATCTATCTATATACACATCTTGTGGGGGGGGGGGGTCACTATGGCTGCAGTCATAAGTCTAGCTCAGTATGTATAGACTGTTGCAAGCTTTTAAAGGGAACCTGTCTCCCCCGGTGACGGGGTGACAGGCTCCCAATCCCCGTTAGAACCCCCTATACTCACCTCATCGCGCCGGGTCCCGCTTCTGAAGATGGTCGGGTCACGGAGATCTCAGCCGCTGCAGCCCGGCGCCCACACAGAGATGAGTCCAACGCTCATAGAGAATGACAGAGCGCTGGACTCTCCCGTCATTCTCTATGAGTGTTGGACTCATCTCTCAGCGCACGCCGGGCTGCAGCGGCTGAGATCTCCGTGACCCGACCATCTTCAGAAGCGGGACCCGGCGCGATGAGGTGAGTATAGGGGGCTCTAACGGGGGGTTGGGAGCCTGTCACCCCGGTACGGGGGTCGAGAGGTTCCCTTTAAGTTCAAGTTCAGAAGAGTAAGCCTCATTAATAGGCTAGCCAAGTGAGGCTGAAGTACTGAGTCAGACTGGATATGGTTGTCAGACTGGATATGGTTGTCAAGTTGCAAGTTTCCATGTTGAACGTTTTCAAACTAAGAAAAGAGAGGATCTAAAGGAGGAGGAGGAGGCTGCCGCGGCCTCTGCACACAGTAAGTCCCAAGTAACATAACATTAATTTTACATGGTTTAAAATGTTGGCGACCAAATATTCTATTTGGCGCCTAAATTTTTCAGGTTAGGAGCCAATGGCTCCCAGGTAAATTTTTTAGTCTGGAGCCCTGTGTTGGAAGATATGTGATTAGCAAGGATGTCGGAGAAATGGAGATGCCTCCTTTCCTGCAAATACACAGTGTGGACAGGCAGGCAAAAGCCTAATATCAGCCAGCGGAGCTAATTTGTGAGCTTTATCAAACTTCTGCCTAGCAGTTCAGAAGGTAATAGTGACATTACAGATCTGGCTGCTGTATTTTATGGCAAAGTAATGAAACTGCTCTTCCTATTTTATTTTTCTGCTCCATTAACAGCATTAGCACATGGTCATTTGTACCAGTCAGGCTTGTAAAATATTAGCTAGGTAACAAGCCTAGGCATGAAGCAATCATTTACTGCAGTAATACAGAAACGGGATAACCTATAATAAAAAGATCAGTGATTACTAAATATATTTTGTCACTTTGCAATCAGGTTAAATAAACTTCACTAAGGAAATGAAAAATGCAGATATAGTTTGTCTTGACTCTTCTCTAGAGACTATTTTGCTTTGTCTATAAGATAAGGAGCTGCAATCCTACATATGGAGGGGCTAGGGCAAGGTTCAGTCTACATTTTTCTTGCCCACATTCTAAAGATATTTTGGAGGAAACCTTTTGCATTTAAAAGTGCCCAGTGTGCCATTCTGACAATGCCAGCTCCTGATGTCAGCACTCCACCCGACATACACTGCTCAAAAAAATAAAAGGGACACTCAAATAACACATCCTAGATCTGAGTGAATGAAATATTCTCACTGAATACTTTGTTCTGTACAAAGTTTAATGTGCTGACAACTAAATCACACAAAAATCATCAATGGAAATCAAATTTATTAACCAATGGAGGGATGAATTTGGAGTCGCACTCAAAAATAAAAGTGGAAAAACCCACTCCAGGATGATCCAACTTTGTAACATCCTTAAAACAAGTCAAAATGCCTCTCAGTATTGAGTGTGGCCTCCCTGTGCCTGTATTACCTTCGTACAATGCCTGGGCAAGCTCCGGATGAGGTTGCAGATAGTTTCCTGAGGTATCTCCTCCCAGATCAGGACTAACGCATCCACCAACTCCTGGATATTCTGTGCTGCAACGTGACATTGGTGGATGAAGCAAGACACAATGTCCCAGATGTGCTCAATCGGGGAACAGGCAGACAGTCCATAGCTTTAATGCCTTCATCTTGCAGGAACTTCTGACACACTCCAGCCATATGAGGTCTAGCATTGTCTGGCATTAGGAGGAACCCAGGACCAACTACACCAGATATGGTCTTACAAGGGGTCTGAGGATCTCATCTCTCTACCTAATGTCAGTCAGGCTACCAGTCAGGCTGTGCAGCCCTCCAAAGAAATGCCACCCCACACCATTACTGACCCACTGCCAAATCTGTTATGCTGAAGGATGCTCCAGGCAGCAGATCGCTCTCCATGGTGTCTCTAGACTCAGTCATGTCTGTCACATGTGTTCAGTGTGAACCTGCTTTTATATGTGAAGAGCACAGGGCGCCAGTGGGTAATTTGCCAATCCTGGTGTTCTCTGGCAAATGCCAAGCGTCCTGCACAGTGTTGGGCTGTGAGCACAACTCCCATTTGTGGACGTCAGGCCCTCATACCATCCTCATGGAGTCAGTTTTTAACCGTTTGTGCAGAGACATGCACATTTGTGGCCTGCTGGAGGTCATGTTGCAGGGCTCTGGCAGTGCTCCTCCTGTTCCACCTTGCACAAAGGCGGAGGCATCGGTCCTGCTACTGGTTTGTTGCCCTCCTATGGCCTCCTTCATGTCTCCTGGTGTACTGGTCTGTTTCTTGGTATCTTCTCCAGCCTCTAGACACTACGCTGACAGACACAGCAAACCTTCTTGCCACAGCTCTCATTGATGTGCCATCCTGGATGAGCTGCACTACCTGAGCCACTTCTGTTGGTTGTGGAGTCCTTCTCATGCTATCACAAGTGTGAAAGCACCCCCAACATTCAAAAGTGATCAAAACATCATCCAGAAAGCATAGGTACTAAGAAGTGGTCTCCCTACCTGCAGATCCACTTCTTTATTGAGTGTGTCTTGCTAATTGCCAATAATTTCCACCTGTTATTGATTCCATTTGAACAACAACATGTAAAATTGATTGTCAATCAGTGTTGCTTTCTAAGTGGACAGTTTGATTTCACAGAAGTTTGACTTATGCTGCGTTTACACAAAGTGATAATTTGCCCAATCGATTGTTTAATCGTTAGAAAAATCGTCAGAATTTGTAAGAAAAACCGTTATCGCGATCATTTTTAAAGGAGACCTGTCACCCTCCGTGCCGGGGTGACAGGGTCCCGACCCCCCGTTAGAGCCCCCTATACTCACGTGATCCCGCTTCCTAAGCCGGTCGGGTCACGGAGATATCAGCGCCCGAAGCCCGGCGCGCGCTGACAGCAGAGTCAGCCGCCTATAGAGAATGAATGGGGAGTCCGATGCTCCGTCATTCTTTATGGGCATCGGACTCTCCTGTCAGTGCGCGCGCCGGGCTTCGGGCGCTGATATCTCCATGACCCGACCGGCTCAGGAAGCGGGACCCGGCGGGATCACGTGAGTATAGGGGGCTCTAACGGGGGTCGGGAGCCTGTCACCTTGGCACGGGGGGTGACAGGTCCTCTTTAAGATCGATTAAGCCCATCTTTCTCATAGGGTGAATCTTTGAAAGACTGTTTACACAAAGCAATCTGCAAATTGTTAGCAAACGAAGAACGATGATTTGAGAACATGTTAAAAGATCAAAATGAACGATTTCTCGCTCATCGCTGTGTGTTTACACGGAACGATTATCGCTCAAATGCAATCATTATTGCGAAAATTCGAACGATAATCGTTCCATGTAAACGCAGCATAACTTGGAGTTATATTGTGTTGTTTAAGTGTTTATGTTTAAGTGTAGTAAACACCATCTCAGCTCAATCACTGGCTCAGTGACTCTTCTGGCAGCATCTCCTACTCTGACTACCTGGTCAAAGTCTGGTGACCTCTACACACTAGTTTGTTGCCCAATCTTGATATCATTTATCAAATAAGTAGGGGCACCCTAAATCTGTAAGTGCAGAGGAAATGCTTCAGGCTCCTTTCTTCTAACTACTGGCTTGGGTACCCATAAATGCTATCTCATTTTTATGGCCCTGGATACTATTTGGGTGTAACTTTTTGATCAATAACAAACTTTTCATTCTTTTCAAGGCCCTGGAAACTACTAATATACTTTTCCCTCTAATCCATCTGCTGGTTGATAGTTGTTCATACTCCATTCCATAAAAGATGTGATGAAATACTTTTAAAAATACACTCAGCTGTAAGCAACCTGAAGCCAGACAGCACTGTATCACACTGTAGACCTTGTCAGAATAATATAACTCACTGTATGGTACATGAGAAACTCCCCGGAGAGACATTTCTTCAGCCTATTATTGAATGATGACATTTAGCTTCCAATACTCACTTTGTACTTTGTTCTCAAAAGATGCAATAATTAACAGCTCTGATACTGTCCAATTTCTTCCATCCTCCAAGAAAACTCAATAAAATCGTACAACAGCAAACAGCCCTGTATATTTATAGCTGTAGCAGGCATATTTTATTGGGATTTTTGTCAAGAAAAGTTACCATGTGCTGTATATAACGTCGGGAGAACAGAGATAGCACAAAGACAAGCATTACAGAATTGTAATACAAAAGTGCTGATTACATTAATGGGAATTATGAATCAAGAAAAATGCCCAAACATTAACCACGATAACTAATCACGACTAGCTAATGAACACTTTTATATTTAATCTGGAAAGCAAGCCTGGAAAAGCTATGTAAATGGTATGAACTTGATTTATCCAAGGATTCTGACGGATGTGGGATTACAACTATAATTTTCTCTCGGCCACATGTTTGTAACTCCACATAAATCAACATGGAAAAGGCAAATACTTTAAGCCATAGTCATTATTTTATCTGCTTGCAGTAGAAAAACATTCATTTTATTAGAAACTATGTTGCTGAAGCAGCTTACATATATACCGATAGGCGATAACAATGACTCCTTAACACTCGCTTGGATGAGTTTTTACAGCAGCCATTAATAGAATTGTGAAGAATTGTGGGTGCATGGAGAATTGTGCAACCAATGGTTGGGGACCCGTCTGTCTCTAAACACAGAGTTCAATCAGTACTGTGTATACAACAGAAGATGTGGTGCCAATGTCCCTACTGATCCTAGTGATCATGTGCCATGAGAGCCCTGGTGACAGAGGAAATATGTAATGTAAAAATACATAAATAATGCAACTTGGCCGACCTTCTGGGGGACAAGTTACATCACAAAAAAAAGGAAACATAAAACAAAAAGTATTATATTAAAATATACTAAAAAAACTGAAATCCTTTATGCCTCAAAGCCCTAGTCCTGATTTGATACTAACTAGGGTAAATCAAAATATGAGTTATATGCTAGCACACACAAACATCATTTCTGTTTTAGTTTCACTATAAAGGTTCCTCTATGTAAATAAAAAAGTATAAATCGGCTTTCATGTTCGGCCGGAGTGTACAGCACTTGGCTCTTGGCTTCATAGAGAATGAATAGAGCTGCGGGTCAAATGCCCACCTACAGCTCTATTCTGTGGATAGTAGACAAGTGGGTTTTAATTGGAAAATCCTTATAATGGGCCACACAATCAATCCAGTGATCACTGGTCTGGCCAAGCTGTATATTGGTAAACTATGAGGCATATTTATCAACTGTGTCCCTGGGATATACCATGAAAAAAGGCACAGGTTTTGTCTGTATCTTTTACGTGGTGTATGCCCTGCTCACCTGATGGGCGGGCAAGAGGCATGGCAAGGCAAGGAAGAGGAGTGGCCTCCTCCTGCACCTGATTTATCATAGTTTACACAGACAGGCGTACATCATGGCAGAAATCTGAAAGGGATGGGGCTTTATGTGCCCCTATAAACCTAAACATTATTGCAGATAAAGTCCACCATTCATGGCAAAATTATTTCCTAATGGCAGTGGAAACTTTCAGAAGGATAATACACTCTGCTACACTGCAAAAACCGTTCAGGGACAATTTAAAAAGCAGCAGAGTTCAGGGTGCTCCCTCGCTCTCTAAATTCCTCAGATCTTATTCTAACTCCACATTTGTAAGATGTACTGGAAAAAATATGAAAAATTAAAATCATTAGGTGACCATGTCACAACTTAGAGTGCTTAAAGCATGGGTCTCCAAACTGCGGCCCTCCAGCTGTTGCAAAACCACAATCCCCATCATGCTCGGACAGCTTGTGGTCCCAGCTAACAGCACATGAATAGCGCAGAGGATGAAGTTAAGAAACATATCTTCATACTCAGTGCCCTTGTGCCCTCTAACAGTAGGTTAGATTCGTCTTTCCTGTTGATAGTTCCCTTTTAGAGCTGTTTTGAAGGCACAAAGGGGACCGTATATGTACTTATAATTTTAAATTTATGTTGAATTGCTTTAAATACTGTACATCCAGTATGTGGGGGGGTCTAACTGATGTGACCCCCTGCTGATCACTTCAAGGGTGTGGCAGTGAAAAGTGGAGGCTCTGAAAAAACTGTGTGAAATACATGGCACTGCTGTCACATGATTCTAGTGAACAAACACCTATCAATACAAGGTAGTGGGATATCCCAGAAATATGCCATTATTGTCTTTAGGAAGAATATCCCTTTTAATCCATGGTAAAATTCCCCTTAAATAGGTAGGACTCTTTTTCACAAACAACCAATATATCTATTGTGTCTGTATTTTATGACACAATTCATTATTTTTTGCATTTTCACAATTATTCCTCCATGCCTGGATGACTGAAACACATTAGTCATTCTCACTCTGCATTCAGGAGGTATTATCTTACTCTTATTTCCCATTACAAGATCAATTTCCATGTCATGCTGACTATATGCAATGCAATAAAAATCAATAGTCATACAAAAAGCGTGCTGTCCTTCTAATTTGATAGCAAGTTAAAATATTGAGGATGAGCAAATACATTTTCAAAGATGTATAGTTTAATTCTGGATCCTATTTTGCAAAAAAAGATTTTTCTATTACAGATGTGAATTGGGAAAATTACCCAAATGAATTGGACTCCAGATTCCTATTACCTTACCATTTTCATGTGTCGCGAGAGAAGAGTTGAACACATCTCTGTCAGAATGATGTTTCAGTAGAATCATTTCTCATTAAAAGACCAAGTACCTACTTATCATGTCTCTAACATACAAAACAGTGATGTCATCATTCATGTCATAAATAAATGATGTCACCATGATAATTTAACATGCAAAAATGTAAATGTGGGAATCTAAATCAAATCAAATAGTACATCTATACATTATAAAAAGCACAGGGGGCATCTAGTAAAGGACTAATGTACATCATCTACTGCTGAATTGCACATTGTGAACCAGTTTCATCCCTATGACACAAATATAAAAAAAATTTAAAGGGGTGGTCCAGTTTCAACAAATGTAAGGAGGAATGTATAATTTGCCTCTTTTCTTTTGCCTGTAAATATTGTACTTGTGTGCAACCTACAGTACTCATCAAAGTCAAATCTCACGCTGTGTAGTGAATTGGTTGTATGTAAGTATATGCTTAAAGGGAACTATTCACAACAAAACTGTGACTGCAGTTTCCAGCTGTATAAGTAATCTCTATCAGGTTACTCATATGGCCTGTACTTTGTAAATGTTCTGTGCTGTCTGTAAATCATACCTATACAGACATGGGGGCAGTCCTCAGATGCTAGGTAGACATGGCAGTTGGGAAACATCTTCGGTAATCGCGACTCCCTGTGAATGCTGGCGCATAGCTAGCGGTGCTCCCAGGGAGGTGTGATTACCGAAGACCTTTCCCGCCAGCCATGACTATTTAACAGCTGAGGACTGCCCCGATGCCTACATTGGTATGATTTACATATGGCACGGAACATTTACAAAGTTCATTTTTGGGCCACATGAGTGCTGGAGCAGGCTATATAACACCATATTTATAGCTGCAGGCACAATTCTATAAAGAAAACGAAAAGGGAAGGCCTGTCATATGTACTCACTGGCACACCAAAGAAATAAAGAAGAAAATATGTATCTTTATTTCACATAAATCAAAATAACAAACATCACCCTGGGACATAAACAGTTAAAAACATCGAAAAACACACACAAAATACATCAAGGGGGGCCACTACATATAGGGAAAAGCCCCCAGGACACTTCGACAAGCAAAAATGGCAAGGACCATATCTAACCAATTAATCTGATGACTATGCCCCACTACTGTAAACAATGATGATCAGGTAGAAAAACTACCAAAAGATGTGCAAAACAAGCAAGGGCAGGTCCAATTAAAAATTACCAAAATATCACCAAATTATAAGAAGGTCCATGTAGGGGTCCACTGCTCCTCATGTGTTCCGTTCCTCATTGGGAACTTCCTAAGGGGTTAAAGGTTTTCTCAGGGGTTAATGGTTTAACCCCTGAGGAATGGAACGCGTGGGGAGCAGTGGACCCCGACATGGACCTTCTGACAGTTTGGTGATATTTTGGTTAGACCTGCCCTTGCTTGTTGAGCACATCTTTTGGTAGTTTTTCCACCTCATCATCATTGTTTACAGTGGGGGGGAGTGGGGGCATAGTCATCACATTCATCACATAGTCATCAGATTCATTGGTTAGATATGGTCATTGCCATTTTTGCTTGTCGGAGTGTCCTGGGGGCTTTTCCCTATATGTAGTGATGTATTTTGTGTGTGTGTTTTTTTAGATGTTTTTAATTGTTTATGTCCCAGTGTGATGTTTGTTATTTTGATTGATGTGAAATGAAGATACATATTTTCTTCTTTATTTGTTTGGTGTGTCAGTGAGTACATATGACAGGCCTTCCCTTTTCGTTGTGTTGGTACTATTTATATTCCTGTCATCTTCTGAGCAGCCTGTAATTTTGGTGGTGCATAGTCCACATTTTTTGTCATAGTGCAGGCACAATTCTGTCATGACCTTTTAAGTAGGCTTGCAGTGCCTACAAGTGCATGGCATTCCCTGTTGCCTACAAGTCTACTCCAAGGTGGTCACACTACGCAAAAATGTGGGACTTTTTGAAACATTGTAGTATGTAAATGATCCTTACTGGTCAAAGAATACTTACATGTGGGGCTATCGCTTCAGCATTGGTTGGGATCTGTAAAGAAAGAAAAAGTTGCTAATTTAGCAAGATTTACAACAATTTGACAAACAAACCCATTCTATGTGTTTAGCAAATCCCCCCGCATTTCCCTTTGTACAGTAATATGATAAATTATACAATTTTTCATGTTATTGTCCTCATCAGTTCATGGTTTTCAGCACCTTCTAGCTGACAATAGCCTTCATTTTGTACTTCTAATGCACATGAATTAGCCCTAGTCGTGTCATTCTATATGGACCAATGCTGATGAACCAAGGCTGACTGCAGACAATCTCAGTGTAAAGACTAGATGGATATCCTTTGAAGGGACAGTAAAACAACCCAAAGTACAGTCCAATTACAATTTGCACCGTTTAGGGGTACTCCAGCAAAACAAAAAAAAATCTTTCAAATCAACTGGTGCCAGAAACTATTAATTCTATTAATTTAAAAAATTTCAAGTCTTCCAGTACTTATCAGCTGATGAATGTCCTACAGGAAGTGGTGTATTCTTTTCAGTCTGGAGAACAGGAGAGGTTTTCTATTGAGATTTGTTACTGCTCTGGACAGTTCATGATATGGGCAGAGGTGACAGAAGAGAGCACTGTGTCAGACTGGAAAGAATACCCCACTTCCTGCAGGACATACAGCAGCTCATAAGATTATATAAGGTCTCTCCCTATGTCCCAGTTTTTCCCATTTATGTTATGTTCTGCATGTTAATCCATTATGTACAGCACTCAAATCAAGGGCACTTTAAAAATAAATATTTCTTTATGTTTTATTATTAAAGAAATTTGTCTCCATTTTGTTCACATTTAAAGGCTGCTTTCTGTTAAAAAGTGGATACAATTGTATACAGTCCAGAAAATGTATATAAGCTAACCAGGCTGGAGCTCAGACTAATACACTGCATCAAACTACCAGTGCAGCAGTTACTGTACAGGTACACAGCTCACAGATCATTGCTTAGACTGGATAGGCTTGTTTCCACTTCTAATCTCAGAGCAGGACTAGGTATCTAGGCGTTTGCAGTTTCTGGCTGGGTTCACACTACGTATATTTCAGTCAGTATTGTGGTCCTCCTATTGCAACCAAAACCAGGAGTGGATTAAAAACACAGAAAGGCTATGTTCACACAATGTTGAAATTGAGTGAATGGCCGCCATATAACAGTAAATAACGGCCATTATTTTAATATAACAGCCGTTGTTTTAAATTAACAGCAAATATTTGCCATTAAATGACGGCCATCCACTCAATTTCAACATTGTGTGAATACAGCATTTCTGTGTTTTCAATCCACTCCTGGTTTTGGTTGTAATATGAGGACCACAATACTGACTGAAATATACGTAGTGTGAACCCAGCCCCAAAATGTAAACTTGAGTGTTCCCCTTTATCAACAAATATCTTGAAAATGAGGAAGAACTGACAAACATTTACATCCCTTCTACCAACTGTATGGATATCCTTAAAGAGGTACTCTAAAAAAAAAATAGGTTTCACTTGGTCCCAGAAAGTTATACAGATTTGTAAATGACTTCTATTTAAAACACTGCAGGCTTCCAGTATCAGTAGTGCAAAGCAAAGATGCCAAACTGGGTTTAGCAACATTCTCCGAACCTGAACACTCAGTATTTGATCAGAAATTGGATACAGCCCTAGGGAGTCCTGGAAAACATGGACACAGCCTATGGCTGAACCCAAACAGTTCAGCATCCAGGAGATCAAGGAGGGGGCCATGTGTGGTAGGGATGCAGGGGCACAGGGATGGGTAAATAAGTATGACTGGACTGGATCTTTACATTCTGGCCGGAGTTCTCCTTTAATTTACCAGCCATGGTCTTATTATTGACATAAAACTGTTTACACTTCATATTCCTGTGGATATGTTGAGTGTTTAGATCTCTACTACTAAGCCTTTTGCTTGGATAAAAGTTACACCCTTATCGTGCCAGTAGCAACACTAGGAAAAAGGCTTAATGCCAAGACTGCTTAAGAAAGACAAAACAAAGCCATTATTATTTTTCCACTGCCGTGCAGCTTCTTTCCCGTGGCAGAGAAGTTATAGTAAAGCACATTAATGAGGATATCACAGCCTTCCTGTTTTCATGCATATTTAAAAACTTTGGAAAACCTCTATAAAAGAAGTGTTACAATAAAAAAAACAGCACTCAATATAGCAGAAAGAAGCGGGATGAGTAAGGTGGAGTCCACCTTTTACTGTATTCCTGCATATTATACATGTATATTGACATGCTAAGGCTAGCTGGATATCAAGCCAAACTGCTATATTACCCCTAATGCATGAGACGCAGCACATGGAGGATGGTTCCTTGGCCTGTAGGCACTTTGCGTGCGTGTCTGATGATACAGCATGCACTGTGTACTGTGTTATACACATCCTCTCTACTAGAAGCTACACTTGTAGGCTGGGTTCACACTACGTATATTTCAGTCAGTATTGTGGTCCTCATATTGCAACCAAAACCAGGAGTGGATTGAAAACACAGAAAGGCTCTGTTCACACAATGTTGAAATTGAGTGGATAGCCGTCATTTAATGGCAAATATTTGCTGTTATTTTAAAACAACGGCTGTTGTATTGAAATAATGGCAGTTATTTACTGTTATATGGAGGCCATCCACTCAATTTCACCATTGTGTGGACAGAGCCTTTGCGTGTTTTCAATCCACTCCTGGTTTTGGTTGCAATATGAGGACCACAATACTGACTGAAATATACGTAGTGTGAACCCAGCCGTAAGGTGGGAATACTGCCAACCTTAGTAACAGCATTCATATAAAGCATATCTTTATATGATACTGAAGTCATAGATGGTCCAGACCACTGCTTTTTAGAGCTGAGTGGCGGTCGGTAACCTAGACAACGAGCTGTCAAAAATGGGAGAAACACATCGGCAGAAAGAAAAGAATTTCAATAAATCATGATATTTACAAAAATATTTAACCAGGCGAGTCCTACAAGTGTCTTACTAGCTTCTAACACTTTATTTTAAGATGATTATTTTATGTGCTAAATCTTAGTTTTCTTGAAAAGCAAGAAAGTGCAAAAAAGGTGCTAATAATATTCAAAAGTATGTATGTTATACAATAAGAGGCAACATGCTGACATAGCCGGCATATGTCACATCCTTTTTACACTTCTGTTATGTCACAAGTTGATAGTTTGCCCTCCTGGAAAATCACAACACATGTCTGGAAATATTTTGTGTTATGAACATTGCAATGATCTGATGGGCCTGGTTTTATACAGTAGCTTACACGTTTAGATATGTAACACATACAGCGCTTCAGCTCCTGCATCCATCCTGCCAGGCTGAAGAAATCAAATCAAGACGTTGCTGTCGGCTGCTCCTGATCACATTGCTGTATGTTATGATTGAATGAATAGACAATGTAATGCAGTGCACAGGTATTTCCAGGACGCCTTAGAAGATGGGATGTAATAAGTGGCACATTGGTTTTGTCTAGCAGTTCCTTAATGCACTTAGGGGTTTGATGTCTGTAACCTGAAGATTATGGGATGTGACAATGACTGGAAAGCTCCAGCACCTCTGTAATAAGACACCAGGCTTCATACTAGATAGACACACACATCATTCTTTATTCACTTACTGGACACCTGATTACAAATACCTGATACTGAATATAATGTATTTGACCCTGAGGGTATGTTCCTACTATGGAATATGCAGCGGAAAATCAAGTTGGGTTGGCCGTGGAGCCTCCACTTGAAGTTCCGCCTGTCCCATAGACTCAATGATATTCTCAAATGAAATCCACCGTCTACCCAAAGAATTGACATAAAAACCCTAATACAATTCCAGCAAGGGTATTGTAATTACAACCAAGATGGATGCCCAAGGGTTTTATTTTTATTGGATCAGTTGTAGAAGATGATATGGCATTTGGGCTGGAAACCACCACTACGGGGAGCTGTCTATATATGCATTTATTTAACCTTCATAGTAAGTGTATAAATGATCTGCTGTATACGCTCCCCTACAGCAGAAGACTTCCACTGTCACTGGCGGGGATTAGAGATAACTTCAATCCTGGCTGTTTAACCCCCTACATGCTGCTGTCAATGGCTTCATCTAAATGATAAAAAGCAAGATGCTGGTTTGGTCAGGCCTCTGATGGATGCAATGCAATCACAGCAGTAGCGTAATTGGGTGGGGGCAGAGGGGACGGCCACCCCCTGGCCCACACAGGCAGGGGGCCCACTGAAGATTTCGCCAGTTAATGTCTATTGGCTGTAGGTGGCTCCTGGCCAGCAACCAGTGCTCCTGGGGGGCCCATGCGGCTACCGAATCTTGTGTTTGACCATTTAGCTGTATGCAAGGAGAACATGCAGTTGAATTCAGCAGGATGATTGACAAGGTGAGAAGAGCATTGGCTCTCCATCCTGCCAATCACTGTTGTGGCCACAAGAGGCTGTTCCCTCCCTTAGATCTGTGGGACATGAGTGATGTCACTCATGCACTCACAGAGCAGGAAGAGTTGACATGAGAAGAATACAGTACTGCAACCGCACAGCAGGTAAGTATGGCTTTTTTCCCCCTTAGTTATAGAGGAGGAGACCTATGTGGGTGGGTGGGGAAGGATGTCATCTATGGGGGTTGGGGTATGGTATGTGCTGGCTAACTGAAAAGGGGGTACCTAATTTGGAGGTACAGTCTACTCACAGTGGTGTTGCAGTAGTCTGGCTTTTTTGTATATAGGTTATTTAGTATAGTTGCCTTGAACTGCATGGGACTATTTATTGTTATTACCCAGCATTTGTACTATACATTTGCTCTATTGGTACTGTGGGTATACCCTTCAGGTGTTGCTAATTTGGTCATTGACCATCAGCTATGGTGTAGTCCTCATGCTGCCCAATAGATATTAAACAGATAGATATGAGATAAAGAGATAGAAGAATGAATGGATGACTAATTAGAAAACAAACACTGTGCCATAGCTTCCTCTATGCTGTGTGTGGGATTACAACTTGAGTCCATTCTCTTTTAGAGGGACTTAGCTGCACTACCACATCCAAGCTTTGGAGGAGAGTGGCGCTGTTTCTGGAAAAAGGCAGCTATGTTTTTGCAATGCTGGATAACCCCTTTAATTTTTACATGGTTATATATGTGAAATGTGGAAAGTCTTTTTCACTGTTCTCAGTCCCTATAATTAATGTAGTGGAAAATACCATTTAGGGTATATTCACACGGGCGGGCTCGCAGCGAGATTCTCGCTGCGAGCCCGGCAGGTCCTGTCAGTTCCCATAAACTACATACTTGCTGCGGTCTAAACGACCGCAGCGAGTATGTAATTATACCGCCCTTAACCCCTTCTGCCCCCGCCGGCTCCCCCGCTGTAAGCAGCATACATTACCTGTCCTCGCTGCACGGGTCCGGCATCCTGCTCTCCCGTCCGGCCAATAAGTGTGTTGCCCAGCCGCAGCCACTGATTGGCCGGGCGGGAGAGCAGGACGCCGGACCCGTGCAGCAAGGACAGGTAATGTATGCTGCTTACAGCGGGGGAGCCGGCGGGAGTAGAAGGGGTTAAGCGCGGTATAATTACATACTCGCTGCGGTCGTTTAGACCGCAGCAAGTATGTAGTTTATGGGAACTGACAGGACCTGCCGGGCTCGCAGCGAGATTCTCGCTGCGAGCCCGCCCGTGTGAATATACCCTTAATATTCGGAAAGCATTGTCATCTACTGAGGTTCCCTATGGGTAACATAATCGGTTGGGGGCCCACTGAGACTCACTCGCACCCCTCTCTTCCCCCCCCCCCGGGCTAAACCCCTAGCTACACCCCTGTCAAGCAGTAATACAGCTCTGTCAATAGAAAAATTACTCATTGACACAAGATGAGGAGCCGAAAAAGATGAAAGTTAAAATTCCTTCTGGAGTTTATGTCGACAGGGACCTACAAAACATGTGTTTTTAATCTTATGGATGATCAGTGTAATGTACACAGTGTAATAACACAACTCATTTGTACAGTATGGTAGTGTTATGTATGATGCCATTATATTGGTTACATTATCCATGTGTTCCAGATCAGGGTTATCAAACATGCAGCCCAAGGCGGTCATCTATGGCGTACAGGACACCAAAGTAAATGCCTCAGATTTTTAGATCTCTGGGTAAAATAGGTGGATTAACTTTACCATAGGCCCACCGAGCTGTTCACCAAGCCCCCACCCCACTGTACTATGGCAGCACTAGCATGGTGCTCATAGATACAGGATAGATTATTTAGCAAATCATGGAGACAATAGACCACTAAAAGTCTAAGTCTGTTTAAGTGGACATGGCCCCCCCAGGAGCTAAGGGCCCCGGACCAGAGTGGACCTGTTACAATCGTCTTCTGACGCCTCCCATCATTGCATCTGTGTCCTCTGGATGTCGGTGCAGTGAAGTAGTATGACGGAGCCAGAGCTATGAGCTCTCAAGCTGCATGCATTTCACACCTGAAGTCTGCAAGACGCAGAGGCATGTTCCTCGCCCTGGTTTCCGTGATGATATGATGTTATCATAACTGCCCAGGGGACCTGTTACCATATATGAAAACTGAACATTATTACAGTATAGGGACACAGAGGGCATTTTTACAAAACACGGGGGAATTTACTACTGTATGGGGCACAGGGGGCATTATTACTGTGGCTAATTCATTAACAATATTTTTGCACTATATCAAATTTGAAAGGAATTCAGAATGTTGACTTGTGACCAATTTACCCAGCCAAGTGGGAGACCCCTTCTCTAGATGATAACATTATTCGCTTTCTAATTAATACATAAGGATCCGTTCTATTTGTGTATGTGTGCGCAATACATATGCTTTACCATACCCCCTGCCTCTTGACAAAATCCTTAAGGCAACACTAGGTATATCAGCTCAGACAGCATATTTATCTTCACTGCATCCAACGTATGTAGCTTATTGTGTTTGCTAGTGTAGAAGCCAGTCATTGTGTAAAATTACTTCATCAGAATTTGAACAGAACAACATTGATTCGTATGAAGAAGAGAACATTCTTTTCCAAAGTTACCTGATGGATATGTGTCTTCTTTAACCATACTATAACTGTAGAATTTTATATAAAGTGAACATCATGCATATATTTACTATATCATTGGACAGTAAGCAACCATTATAATTGCACTGTGGCTCTAAAAATATTCACTGTACCCCGCTAAACAGTTAAAAAGAACTTTTAACAATTTGTCGGTTAAAAAAAACAACCAAAAAAACCTTTTGTGTTGGCCTGTGAAGCAATCGTTCCAGCTCATTACAATCCTCCTCAACATAAAAAGGGTTGGCATAAATTGACAATGTAATTCTAAAATTAGAGATCTCGGTGTTTGCAACCTTGTGAAGGAATGTGCATATTAAGTGCTGGCGGGGTGCTGCTTGCATACAAAATGTACAAATCATTTTCCAATACCGTTCCTGTTATACATGAAAGTCTGAGGATCAGCTACTTTATCACTTTAGCTTCTTTTAGGGGTGTAACTAGCAAGCATGGGGCTCCACAGCAAAATGAGATAGGCCCCCATGGTATAATGACAGGAGACTGGAAAAGGCAGCATACAAAGCATTAACTAAAGATATGGATAATAATGTCATATATCAAGAAACCCACGCAGTAATGGGAAATTGCAGAAAACCTCAAACTTAGAATTCCCTACAAAAATGTGCAATGTTCTTACAACTAAATCCCCTTAACCTCCAGGTCTCAAAGCAGCTGCTAAGGTTATATTTATGCCCATGAGGATCCATTTACACAGAAAGATTATCTGACAGATTATCTGCCAAAGATTTGAAGCCAAAGCCAGAAACAGACTATAAACAGAGATCAGGACATAAAGGAAAGCCTGAGATTTCTAATATTTTCACATCCATTCCTGGCTTTGGCTTCAAATCTTTGGCAGATAATCTGTCAGATGATCTTTCTGTGTACGTGGACCCTGAGTGAGGTTAATTCAGACAATTTCCGTATACACCAGTACGTGCTGAGATGCTCTCTTACACACACTTACACGCCTTGGCATGCTATCAGTGGGGTAACTAATGGATGCCAGAGCAATGTTCTGCCACTGCTGACAGCTCCTTTGCAACTGCCAACCAATGATTTCCCAGATGTGCTTGATGAAAGTCAAGATACACTGCAGGCCATGGTAGCATAGTTAGGCCATGCAGGCTGCTAACAGTAGCATGAGCAACACAGTGCTGTTTTATTGAAAACGGCTTCTGAGACACTTCAGAAAAATGCCCACTGGTTCCACAACCATCAATTTAACACCAAGCTGATACAGTACTTGTAAGCCCTCCAGCTAGTGCAAAACTACAATTCCCATCATGCCTGGACAGCCAAAGCCAAGCATGATGGGAATGGTAGATTTTCAACAGCTGGAGGGTTACAGGTTCCTCATTACTGGTATACCTGGAATGTACAGTAGACAAGGAGAGTTTGGCTATCATACGTTATGCCACAGTACACCATTCCTCCCAAGAGTGGACTCATGTGATGCTCTCTAATGAAGGCCGTGGCATGAGGTCAATGCAACACCTGCTTATGATATCTTCTGTTGGTTTGTGTAGACAATGCTCAATGCACTAGGGGCTGTACTTCACGGCCTGGCCAGTGTAAGCAAGTGGCCGTGCAGCACTACACGTAGTAATGTGTAGCTGGCGGCCGATAATTTTTAACCAAGTTTAAACTACAACAAAAAACCAATGATCGCTCTGTGTAATAGTACTCTAGGCTTGGTGTCTTACGTCCAATTACACGCACAGCACAGGATAAATCACTAATACATCTGTGCAGGGGACCACCTTCATGCACCTCTTGCTGTGATTGCAGTTCGTCATCGGTCTCCCAACATTGAATAGTACTGACAAACCAAGGTCTCTCAAGGATTCTGTCCCTCTAGATTTGTCAAAAGTAGTGATAACTGACATGCTGATAAAAAGAAGGCATCGTACAATCATACTCTACTTACTCGATCAAATTTCTGAGGTCCTGTGTAGCTGAAAAATTTTTGCTTTTAATCTGGCTTTGCAATGCAATTTAAGTAACTCCCACATGTCACATATTGGAACTAGGTGCTTGAAAATTTGATCATTCACAGATCTTAGCGACACCTCCTACTTACTTGATTTACATTAAATTATAGCTTCTCCCTCTTGGTTTTGCAATTTCAATGGAAAGGAGTGTATACAAATGGTGTTAACACTGTCCAAATCAAGCACCCTATTTCCAAATAGATTGTAAGCTCTTGTGGGAAGAGCCCTGACTCCTTTTGTTTAATTTTACCTGAATATGTATCACTGGACTTGTAAAAAGCTGCAGAATATGTTGACGCTATATATTACTTTGATTGGCATATGAGAAGATGTGATAGAAGTAGGGATTTCCCATAATAACCCGATGGCTTAGGATGATAACAAATGCCTAAATAGATTAAATAATTCTTATTCAGCATCTGAAAATGAAACTTTTCCATCGATTTTTTTAATGCATTAATCTCCATTTTAAGTGCCCTCCCACAAATCCATTCCCTAAAGCACAATCTACCAGCAAAAGAGGCAAATCTCAGCTCTCTGAATGAACATAGTATTGGTGTGTTACTGTGCATAGGCAGCTTTAGCAGGGCGAAAATGTAAGTGTATAAAAATAATGATCTGTACAGAATTTTGGGCCTTTAAAAAGCTGAATTACTATACCTATAAGCTTTATAATGCCCACCATCAGTGCTGGTCAGAAAGAAAATTTTAAAATGGCTATACAGAATACATAAGAAGAAATTTCAGACCTGCAGTTATTTCTCTACAATTGGGGGTAATGTTCTTTAAGGGTATAAACCCACACACCGTATAAGCAGCGTATTTACTGCTGCGATACGCAGCAAACACGCAGCAAATACGCAGCAAAAACGCAGCAGATTATATCTAAATAACTGAACACAGCATCAAATCTGTACCAACAAATCTGCTGCGTATTTGTTGCGTATCTGCTGTGTATACGGTGTGTGGGTTTGTACCCTAAGAATGATTCCTACTCTGTACAAGTAGTGCAGTGAAAGAAGCGGACTTAAGCATCAGCTTGCCAGAGGGTAAACCTATAAAATATGTCTTGTTCCTGGTTATTAATGACTCGGTTAGGAAATCGGTCTCTCATTTGTACAGAATACTGGAGTAGCTGCAGCACTGCCAGCTCAATGCCGTAATCCAGTTCCTGATGCTGAATAGTCCATCCAGTATTACCATTCATTCATGTAGTGACATCTCCCACTATTACAGCACCTTATACAACCCCCTGTTCCCCACACCCACCCAGCCGGCCTGTCTGTGAGAAAACCATATTGACAAGGAAAAGTAAAAGGAGGCAAATGCCACTTTCTACAAAACCCCTCTGTTCTTCAGTTCAGTTAAGGTTAAGCAATGGCTTTTTCATTCCCAAACACTCACGTGAAGTGCATACTCAATTATTTATAAAACTTAAGCCAGCTCGACAAGTTGAACACTTCTTCCCATCTGCTCCTTCGCAGTTAGGCTTTTCTTTAAAGTGATATATCTATTAAATGTGGTTGAGCACATATCACAGCCCAGGGAATATTAATATACAATAAATGTCAGGCTGTAATTTCACCAAAATCAATTGGAAGGTTAAAATGTGTGTGGTTTCCTAGCTCATAATCACTGGGTTATGGCTCTTTACACATACTAATGGAGCACTATCGTGGGGCGCTAGATGCGTATTAGATATATGATATTGATGATAGAGAGCACTGTCTCACTTCAATAAGCCAGGACTGTGTATTAACTTTCATACAAATGAGAGAATGGTCGTCTGCACACATCTGCTGTTCCTCTTTCATGTGCAAAATAACATAAAGCCGGTTTAATGAAAGTGAATGCAATGGAATACTTCACTCCCTTTAGTCCATTAGTTGTCAGATACAGGACCTTGACAAATGCCGGACCAGAACTTATTTCACTGGGGTGTGTTCTCTTACACCAGAAGAAAACAGGTTAGCTGAACTGATGAGTGGTGCTCGTGTGGATCTTTGTGTACTGATATGTATCTCCATGGTTACAGACAAACCAGGCGTAGTCCGATCTTGAAGTTATACTAGCTACACTACGTCTTCATAACACAAATTCAGGAGGTTAGAAAGTAGTAGAGGACAGAGAGGTAGGTATATGTCTAGAGCATCAGACTACAAACGTTTCTTAAACCCTGTTACCATGGAGACACATAGCTCTCCACAGGAGCTGTAAACACAATACAACATTTTAATTAAAGTGGTTGTCTCACAAAGACAACTTATTCTAAACTTTGTTATGAGCGACCCATTTTGAGGGCTTGTTCTTTGCAGGAGTTGTATTGCTCAATGGCACCAGTTTGGAATACATCTAGCTTACTGATCAAATTTTAACTTTATTTTGGGGTTAAGGTTGAAAACATAATAATAAATAATAATAATAATAATAATAATAAACACAGCAATTCAGTGCTGTATAGATGTTTTCTTTTAAGAGAACCGTTCACTAGTTTTATGGTGTATGAACCACATACAGTATGAAACACTGACAGACTTCCCTATCACAATAATCAGTTTCACATCTAAACCATATATTATCTGTGTAGCCATTCTAAAATTGTCTTACAAGGCATATCATGTTGATATTGTGTTGCTTGGCAGCCGCCTTCTCCGCTGGCGGCACCTGCAGGGTGTGGGGGGGCCCATGGGGTTTGGTCCTGTGACAGTGGGGTTGCAGAGCCATTCTGTGCCCCCCCTCTTGCTTTGCGGGGTTGGTGGTTGCTGACCGGCATGGTGTTGTTTTAGAGTAGGGACTCATGTGTGCCAGAAGACCTGCACGCGGTACATGAGGCAATATGGCTTGATCAAATTATATACCAACATTCTGGCGTTGGTTTTTAAATATAGCCAAGAGGTATTAGTGTAAACCATGGGTGTGAGGTGCAGCTGCTCCTCCTTTTATAAGGCTGCAAACACACAGGGCGGATCCGCAGCGGATTTGTCACTGCAGATCCCTGTCCTGTAATGTCTATGGGAAGCTATACTCGCAGCGGGATGGACATGGATGGATGTCAGGAGACCACCCCGTTAACCCCTGCTGGCTGGAGCATATACATTACCTGCTCCGCAATCCGGCTTGCTTCGGGGGTTCCTGGGTGCATGTCCCGCTCAGCCAATCAGTGTGCCGTTGGTGCCATCTCACCAAGCTGTTTGCCCTGTAATCCATCCTTCTACAACTTTGTCCCTGGTATCCTTAGTCAGCTCTTTGGTCTTGGCCATGTGGGAGAGGTTGGAGTGTGATTGATTTGAGTGTGTGGACAGAAATTTTATAAAAAGGTACAGGAGTTCAAACAGGTGAAATTAATACAGGTAATGAAGGCAGAGTAGGAGGAGCTTCTTAAACAAAAACTAACAGGTCTATGAGAGCCAGAATTCTTGCTGGTTGGTAGGCGATCAAATACTTATTTTATTAAATAAAATTCAAATTATTTAAAAATTATATCATGTGATTTTCTGTGATATATATATATATATATATATAAAATTTACAGATCTCTGCATTCTTTGTACATGAGAGAACTTGCAAAATCGTCAATACAGTATATCAAATACTTAATTTTCCCCAATGTATCTTTGGATGATAATTTAAATATAATTTTCTCATACCAGAATACCCCTTAAGGCTATGTTCACACTACGTATATGTGCGGCAAATATGCGGCCGGACATATACATGTAAAACTCCGTCCGGGATTTACGCAAGTTGCGGCCGGCTACGTACGGTCCCCGAACTTACGCCCGTAAGCTACGTACGCTTCCCGAGCGGCGTACGTAGCGATTTGACAGCGGTATTTTACTGGGATATCTTCGGCTAGCCCCGGACACCCCACAGAACCTTTTGGATCGGCAAATCAAAGTGGAAAAAAGAAGAAATCACCACTCCGTACGGGACCGCATGTTACGCTACGGGCGTAAGTTACAGCGTTTCCGTCCCGAAACAATGGTCTGGTTCATTTTTTACGGCGCCGCATACGATCCGGGCGTAAGTTCGTACGTAGTGTGAACTGTGCAGCCGTAGATCGTATACTTTCCATTGTACGCAAACTACGTAAATCTCCGGCCGCTTATTCACGGAGCGCGCTACAGCCGGAAACTTACGTAGTGTTAATTTTATTTACACAAAACCAGAAAATCCTTGTATATCCCTGCATATTGTATAAATGCATTAGGTTTACAAACAGAAGCCCCACTCTTTATCATATTAAACTGTGTTTTGTCAGCATATGCTATTGCTATTACTGTCCTGTTGATATCCTGCAAATCTGACACCTGAGTGAGTAATTATGTAGAATAATTTCATAACCGGCACCATTGTCATAAGCAGACTCAACAATAATGCGATAAAGAAAATGTTTTGAAATGCTAATGTTATAACATTCGTTCAACGGATAGAAAAAATGACATTCGTGTGTTAATGAAAAGTGACAATTCAAGTAATTAATGGTCCGACAGCAAAAAGCGATGAAATTACATCATTGTTCTTAGAACACAACAAGACAGACAGTAATCCCAGGCTACAATTCTGCACCGCTCCATACTTCACTAAATAACACTAAACCAGACTCATTTGAATAATTTATAGTGCTACTTGGAGGCACGTCAGCCTGGCCGCGGTTTACAGGTAACTATTCTCTGTGACGGAGAAAATAGCCAGCTTCAAGCTGAAGATTCCAGAAAATTAATGTCTACAATCTGCACAGGAGCAACAGGTGGCTGCCATATTGAAATGGGTAGTAACAAGAAGACATGATGTAGAATTATAATCACGTGTCAATAAGCATCATCATGCTTCATTTCATGTCATTATTATACTACATAAACTCACAAAATATTCATGTAATGCAATCATTGCTACACTCCAAGATGCATGCAGCAGGGCTAAATCTGGTAATGTTATAAAGCTGAACTTGTAATTTGCAACAAATTGCTGTGATGTCATGAATGTGAAATTTCATTGTCTTACATAGGACTGCAGGTAAAACCTACAATATGTAATATCTTGGTGAAGAATTATCCTGGCCATAACTGATGATATCACTATTCTTCAAACTGTGGTTCTCCAACTATTGCCAACCTTTGGCTCCTAAGCTGTTACAAAACTATAATGGTATGTTCACACTGAGCAAATGTGGCGGAATTCCACAGTGGAACTCTCTACCGCGGAATCCCATCTACCTCAGTGTGACACTGTTTCTCTATTGAGGGCTTGTGCACCTCTGCTTCCGCAGCTCTTCATGCAAAGAATTGACATGTCGATTCTTTGAGGGGGGAGTTACACACGCGGAGGTACGTAAGCCCTCTGACACACTTAGGCAGGCATGATTCTGTCACGGAATTCCGTCACATTTGCTCAGTGTGAACATACCCTAACTCCTACTACAACAGCCTTCAGGTGCTAACACCTCCATCAATGGCTAAAATAAAGGGGTCAAATTTCCTAATTAGACTTGAGCAGTGTTCCCAAACCTGTGGTTTATAAATTGTTGCAAAACCATCAACCCCATCATGTCCTGACAGCCTTTGGCTGTTACACAGACGCTCCCAGTTTGAAAGGCTACAGCCAGGTACACAGTAAGTCAGGTTTTATTATCATTCAGTATCAACTGCCACAGGTAAAGCACACATCTGCACTTGCCACTAATTAATTGTACATAAAGTTTGTCTTATGGTCCACAATTTGCGAGGCTTAAAGGGTCACTGTAAAATAAATACATTTTTGATGTGTCATACATACGAAAAGAGAATAAATGCTGCAGCAACCTGCAAGTGTCAGGACTTACTGCATATACTCCCCTCTGTTGTACACATGATAAAAACATGTTGTAATAAATGAGGTTCTCAGCAAAAAATGTAATCAGATATGATGTGTAATGAGAGATGGTCCCTATACCAGCAATGGCCTCTCTTGGACTATAAGTCTAGTCTATATCTCTCCTGGGTCACCCTTAACATGGTGAGATGGTACATTCTATTTGATCAAATGGTTTGCTAAGAACCTCATTTTTACAGTAAAAAATAAAAAAAAATCATTAGAACAGGCTCTTATTATGTGTCTGATGGAGGGAGTGTATGCAGAGTGTATGTAACGTGTATTTATATGTACACTAAAAGTCAAGAAGGTCTCTTATAAATATAAAAATGTAAGCAGAAATGGTAAAAACTATACAAATATGCAAACTCAGAACGTCATGGGGGCAATGAGCATTGGCAGCATTGCTAGAAAAGCAGAAGACAGGTGAGCATAGTGTATTTGTTAATTTTAGACCCTACCTGCCTATACTTTATTTATTTAGCTCAGAAAATGAAAGAGATGGACAAATGACTTTACTCCTTCATAGTAGGGGCACACATGCTTGATAGAGGCAGACTAGGAGGAGGCTATTCCTAAGTCCAGTGATGGCTAACCTTGACACTCCAGCTGTTGCAAAACTACAATTCCCATCATACCTAGGTAGCCAAAACCATATCTTTGGTTGTTCAGGCATGATGGGAATTGTAGTTTTGCAACAGCTGGAGTGTCAAGGTTAGCCATCACTGCCTTAGACATTACTTGTGTGGTCACATCAGCCATTTACTCAGTGATTTCATTTAAGGCTACACAAAGCTATGAGCATACAAGTCTGCACATCATCCAAAACTCTGGGAGAGAACAGTCCCAAAGACTATGTTGTAGTATTTATCCTTCATTAATGTACCCCTTCCAGCGGACGGCCCCTCTTCGATCCCTGAAGCACTGGAGGCGGCCTGGCACGCCCCCAGTAGGAGGATACCCCTGCCCCTCTATGACGTGGCTCCATTGATGTGCAAAATCTTAAAGCGAATGTACTGCTGGTACATTCGCTTTAATGTTATCATCAAACAGACAGCAGCCATTGTATGTTCTCACCATGTTTTATATATTGTTTTTAGTAGGAACATGTAGTGAACTGTAGTTTTTTTTTTGTCTATATTTCGAGTAGACAGTAAGTTGCGGGGTGTAAATCCAGGACGCATATTATCCCCAATAAATGAGTATAACACATGCTGAAAAATGCAACCTAACACCAACAGACACAAATGAACTTCAAATCCCTACATACAGCGTACCAGTGAACTTCACAGTGGCCCACTAGCTGACCAGGTTAATACATAAACAATGGTATATCATCATACAGGGCATAATATGAGGAATGGTATATCACAGTACAGTACATACATATAGGGGAATATATGGTTTACTGCCCTTACACATAAATAGAATGTATAGGTCCCTCAAAAATAAGTTAGAAATAGGTTGTCTAAACTGAAGTATTGCAAAAAATCAGCAGTGGTAGACAGCAGAATGACTCACATAATACAGCTTGATAGCCGGAAGCCATAAAGAGAAAACAATTGGGAAGATTTATGAAGTGGTTATCGAGGGATTTATAATTCTATCCCTATACATACTTTAATAAGTGAAAATATCCATCACAAGCTCAGACTACATACACAGCAATCCATAAGTACTTCACTGTGAGTCACCACTGAAATTTCTTTACCACGGAAAACCATAAAAAAAGAAGGGGAAAAGAAGGGAAAAAAAAGGCGTAAGCACATTATCTAGCAATGATTTCTATGAAATGGCAGCCATCTTCCTGTGTAAAGTGCGAGTGACTGGAGACCATTTAGAAGCTCAATCTAATAGGCCTAATTATCTTTCATAAACATGTGCTCATCTCTACATTAGGATTGCTAGTACTCTTCAAGTGGCAAATAAACATACAATTCTTTCAAGCCTACCATACAACAAATAATACATTATATGTAATTATTTAATGCACTTGGTTTCCTGCTGCATAAGTAATGGTAGAAAAGAAAAAGAAAACGGTGATCAGTAATGCAAAAACTCCATTGTCACCATTGTTCTCCTGGGTATTCGGGGAAGATTAGCTTCCCATTCTTTGTTTATGTCTCAGTATTAAAATTGGCACCAAGAACCTTTTTCACCAGCCAAGTTGAAAAACTACTGGACAGATGGCAACAGTAAATGCAATTAGATATGGATGTGAACTGGGTGCATGACGAAGACAAGGCAGAACAGGTCCAAGGATGGTGGGTCCTGGGTCTATGAACTGCTGGGGCATTATATCATCAAAATACAGAGTTACTGATTCCAGATGAATAATCCTAAACTGGTATGACTTCCATGCCCTGCCAACTTATTCATGGTGCCCCCACCATTGAATAACACTTACCATGTGCTGCACCTAAGAGTTTGCTAAGCACCTATCTCCCTGAAGCTGTTACACTGCTAGTCCAGATGGGGTACCATCCAGTTGGTGTTGATGTATTCTAGGAAGCATATGGCTAGCCTTGGGACAGACAGGAATGAATGGCTTTCTTTTAATCCATACTGTATATAAGCTTTCAGAATAACAGGGCTATTAGAGACCATTATTATTACTATTATCATCATAATCATTACTATAATAATTATTATTATTATGTTTTAACAGATAATATGGGAGCTATTTTTATTTCAGGATGTAAAACACTGGACCATCATGATTAGAGATGAGCAAACTTGTTGAAAGTTCAGGTTTGCATGAATCTGAATGATTGGTATTTGAATCCTGCTGTCTGGAGAAAGTGGACGCAGCTGAGGACTGCCTGGAAAACATGGATACTGCTATAGGCCATAGGCTGTATCCATCTTTTTCAGGCAGTGGCATTTAAATTCAGATTGGGTTCATGTGAACCCAACTTTCGGCAAGTTTTCTCATCTCTAATCAAGATGATACCCTAAATTTAATTGATTGGTACCTCCTATACCCTGCAGTATAAGAGAAACAGATCACTGATCTCAGGGAGACCAGCCAAACGACAACACTGCCGGCTGCTAGTGGAAGCACTCAAAGCAGTGAAGTCCTAGGTGCATTGCCCCCTGGGAAACATGAATATGCAAAAGAAGAGCCTGTGGAGCCTCATCAAAGAGTCTCGAAACACAGGACTAGCCAGATATCCCTCTGGGAAGGACCCAGCCAAGGGGTGGCTCCTGTAAGGAAACCACCAAAACCACCATATTAAGTGGCCATTTAAGTCAATGTAATGACAAGGGAAAAACCGAGGCTAGGTAACCATCCACATACAGCTGTTTCGGGGTGTAGCCCCTCATTAGTGTGGAGCAGGATTCTGGCTAGGTGGAAGCAAAGAAACAGAGAGAAACAGAGAAACAGATCGTTGATCTCAGGAAGACCAGCCAAACGTCAAGACTGCCGGCTGCTAGTGAAAGCGCTCAAGGCAGTGAAGTCCTAAGTGCGCTTTCACTAGCAGCCGACAGTGTTATCTTTGGCTGGTCTCCCTGAGATCAGTGATCTGTTTCTCTTAAGGCTCTACTAGGCATTGCTCCCACCTAGCCAGAAACCTGCTCCACACTGATGAGGGGCAACACCCCGAAACAGCTGTATGTGGATGGTTACCTGGCCTCAGTTTTTCCCTTGTCATTACATTGACTTAAAGGACCACTTACATGTATTAACATACATGCAGTCCAATATAAACTACCTCTAGGAACACTTCCTACAAAGATATGTTTGCATATCTTTCTTTTTTTATTTGATTTTTTATTGTCACTATTAAGGGATTTATAAAAAAAAAAAAAAATCAATAATCGGAATAAACTCTTCCCGCTTATAAGGCATGTGACTGCATTGACTGGCTGCAGCATTACATGCACAATGCGCACACACACAATGTACATTATAGCCCTACCTGTGGGCTTTTTTTTATTACGCTTCAAGTCTATAAGACAATTTTTAAATCTATGGGAACCGCACAGAGAATCAGAGTATGATTCAGCAGAATGACATAGAGGGGAAATTTACTAACATATTTTATATGCCGGCCTTAAAGAGTTACATTTTTAACTACTTTACCTCATTAACCCCTTCATGACCAAAGGTCATTGATGCATGGATGTCCGGGTTAGATTGAAGCAACTTCCTCTTGTCTTTTAAGAGCCATAATGCTTTTTATTTTCCCACCTACAGGGCTGGTTGGGGTGTAATTTCTTGTGCCATGATCTCTTGTTTGTATTGGTATCATATTGGTGTAAAAGAAAAATTTTGATTGCTTTTTATGAATTTTTTTCTGTTGTATAATTAAAAAAAAAGAAAAATCAGCAATCCTGTTATTTTTTTAAATCTCTTTTCATTCACGCCATTCACCATGTGGCAACAATTGTTATATTTTAATAGATTGTACAATTCCGCACGATGCGATATACAATATTTTTATTTTTAATTTTTTTTTATGTTTATTGGGGCTTTATTTTATAAGCATTTTTTTTTTAAATATGTTTTAAAACTTTTTTTTTTTTTTTATCTAGGAGACTTATATATGCAATGCTCAGACTGCATATACTGATCAATGCTATGCCATATCATAGCATTAATCAATTCAATCGGCAATCTGTGCCTGAGAGCAGACTCTATGCACAGATCGCTGAGCAAACAGGATGGAGGTAAGTGTTTTAACCCCACCTGCCAGTGTAAGTGATCATGGCTGCAGGCATCCTGATCAGTCATTGACAGGTGTTCATCCTTTCACTGACCTCTTTAAACACTGCCATCGCTATGCATTGCAGCGTTTAGGGGTTGACAGGCAGCTGCGTGACCTCTGCAGCCAGTCATAACCTACGGTTCTGAGGACACTAATGTGTGCCGATTGCTTTGAAATGGCCCTGCACATATTACAACCCCTTCACAGTCATGAAATGGAGGGGCGTGTGACCATGGTCGAAGTGAGTACACTGACTAATACTATACACTGAACAATTTTACAATAAAGTGGCCAACCCCTTTAAGTTAGCCAAAACATATCTAGTGTTAACACACTGTGAATCAAAATTACAGTAGGATTTGTCAAAATAGTACAAGGTGGGTGCCACAAAATTTCTATTTCTTATATTAGTGGATAACCATGTGCGGCAAGTTTAAATAGCCGCCCGCTCCTCCCTCTCAGTGTTCCTGTGAACATGGAGCGTTCTTACGCTCTGTGGGCCGGGTGACCCACGGAGTGTAAGAACCAATTAATCAGTTTAACATTGTTTCCTATGGGAATTTACAGCTCGGTTCTCAAACTGCTCGGTTTTGGAACAGCCTTCCAGAACCAATTATGTTCGAGAACCGAGGTACCACTGTATTTTTTTAAGTGGCATGTGAGAAACAAAACTTAGAGAATAATTGAAAATGTTTGTACAAAATAGGGCTTGCACAAGGATTTCTGACTTTCATACACAGAAAAAATGGTGAACATTAGGGTATGTTCATACTGAGTAAAATAGGCGGAATAGAATTCCGCCTATCTTACTTAGTGTGAACATACCCTTATTTCATAGATTTACCTAATTGTTGGGTGAATTTATGGATTTTTGCTGCATTAGGGTGGGTTCACATTGAGGAATTCTCGTGGATAAACTCCGCGGAATTCTGCCGGCTGTACGCGCTCATGGACGTGCACCTTTCCTCCAGCTCCATAGACACCATTCTATTGAGAAGGTATTTCAAAGCAGATACACTGAGAAAGAGCTGATACGTCATATGTATAGAACAAGAACATTTGTGCACATGTAGCAAGAACAAAGAGGGTCGACAGGATAAAACCAGTCCTAGATGGAATTTTATCAAAATGCATCTTAACCAACAATATTTATGTGATCAATATGATTAGAAATGTTGTTTACAAAGTGTTGATGTGGCCTCCCAACAGAACTAGTGGCTATAAATGGACCTACAGTCATAAAAGGCTAGTCAAAAATTGGTCATTGGAAAATAAGCTTGGATAGCAGCCATATTATCAGAAAAGCTGCAGGCAACCCATTCGTTACAAAGCTATGAAATACTTCATGAACCAAGGAACTAGAATTCTAAATAGGAGATGATTATATTCTGAGGAAAGACAGAAGAAGTCAATGGATTTGGTATATCTCTTCAGCGGGTTGGAAAAAAATCATAAAACCTTTAAGCTAGCCTCATAAAGTTAGTTACAAAAAGAGCAAAGAAACAAGCAAAGATACATTCTCTTCAGAAACAGGCATCAATGTTGATTTAAAGGGTTTGTCTGACATTTAAAATTTTGATAAATCACTCACTGTTTAAAAAAAAGAAAAAAAGAACCTTTGTAATCCTCATTACGGCAAGCGGGAGAGCTTCGGTCTTCTCTGCTGGTTATGGTTATACTACTGTAGATGCAGAGATGATATGCTTTCATAATGAAATCAGTAGATCTTGTCAGAGTTTTTCGTTCACTGTGGCATGGCTACTGTTGGCTCTGTATATATGCACTGAGAAAGTCAAATTAACGCTTTACAAACAGCTAGGTTCTCTTCTACCACATTAATCCTTTCGAAGCACCTGTTTGCAGTGTCTCACTCTCATGCAACCGCTCCATTCTCATCTTGGAAGGTATGCGGCAGTGGGAGGAAGCGGAGCAACAGGGAGAACAAAAGTCACTAATTGAAAATTCTCGAAATGTCCTAGGGTCACGTCAAACGTTTTCATTGGCTGGGGTCTGTTTAGACCCTGATCGATCAGTAGAACGAGGAGGGAGGTGAGCAGGCTGTTTTTTTTAAATAAAAAGTACGCTTAAAGGGGTTGGTCACTTTATAGTTAAAGGGGGTTATCCAGCGCTACAAAAACATGGCCATTTCCCCCCTACTGTTGTCTCCAGTTTGGGTGGGGTTTTGAAACTTTGCATTGAAGTAAATGGAGCTAAACTGCAAACTGCACCTGAACTGGAGACAACAGAAGGGGGAAAAGTGGCCATGTTTTTGTAGCGCTGGATAACCCCTTTAAGTTGTTCAGTGAACAGTATTAATAAGCATACTCACAGCACTTACTGACAGCAGCTCCCTGTGTACCTCAGAGCTAAAATCAAACTCCTCCAGGCTGTGTGTCTTTGCTCTATGGTGAGTCTGTCCATAAGATGGCGGTCATGGTGGAGCATGTGACCATGCCCCTTCCCAGGTGTCCTTAATAGGCATATACAGGCGCAGCAATGGACACTGGGGGTGGGGCATGGTCACATGCGTCTACATGTTTTATGGACAGACTCACCACAGAGCAGAACAGCCCAGCCTGGAGGGGGAGAGTCTAATTATAGCTCTATGAGGTTCACAGGAAGCTGCTGTCAGTATATACAGTGAGTACACTTACTAATACTGTACACTGAGCCATTTTACTATAGTGGCCAATCCCTTTAACCTGAAGTGTGTTCTGAGGATGGTCTCTGCGGAGTTTAACTTCTTTCAGAGTGTGAACTAATTCCTGCAAAACAATGACCAACCCCCATTTCCTATACAGCTGGAACTTTCTAGTTAGTCCTTGCTTGACCAGGAGGGTGAGAATATCTACTGCTGTTTCCTCCTGTTTGCTAGGCCTAAGGGTATGTTCCCTATATGGAATATGCAGACTTCGCTTGAAGTCCCACCTGTTCCATTGACTCAATGCACCTCTCAAGCTCAATCCGCCGCCCGCTCAAAGAATTGATGTCAATTAGACAGGTGGAACTTTAAGAGGAGCCTGCCGCATGGCCACTTCACGTAGCAACTTTACATGCTGTGTTGTCATTGTGAAGTCAATGCCTAGAATCCTAGTGTCCTTAAATGGGTTATCAAGTGTTAGAAAAAGATGGCAACTTTCTTCCAGCGACAGCCTAGTCTTGTCTCAAGTTTGGGAGGGGTTTTGCAACTCTGTCCCATTGAAGTGAATGGAGCCTTTTTGCAAAAGTGGTGCTGTCTCTGGAAGAAAGTGGCCATAATGCTGGATAACCCCTTTAAGTCTCATTCCTGCACTTTGCATCACTGAAGTAAATATCTTTACAAATGGTGTAGTTGGGCTCACAGGACCACCGTGACATAACATTATTTCTCCAGCCAACCTGCAGCAACATCCTTGTCGGTAACCCAGGAGTCCTCCTTCTCTAGCTAGGTTGCATAATGCACAAAGACATTCAGTATTATAACATTTTGGGATTCCCGTTTGGTAAATGTATTAGAAAAAAAGTGAACTAATCTTCCCATTGTATTCCACAGACCAGTGGCTTGACTAAACAGTAAAACAGGTGAAACTGATTTGCTCACTCCGAATTTTGATCAAATGCGAGCACAAGGCTCTACTTTACTATCCAAATACCATACAGAATTAGCCCCTCCTCCCCCACAGTTTGTATCTTCCAGAGAGGAGGAGAATCTGACCCAATTTAAGGAAATCATTGGATCTAGTACTGATATGTATTTAAAAATGTGCTATATTTTTAGTAACAACAAATAGGAAAAAAGCAGATGGCACAACTCCAGTTCCCACAAATGGTAAATGTTCCAGCAGACCATCAGCCGTGCAAGCACCGGTGGTGCTTAATCTTGAACAATGTCAAAACAATGCAAATGTTGAAAGAGAAGAGTTGGCACTCACCAACTGGGTGTTAAAAGGACTGTACCATGAGGCTTAGGCAGAAGCACTGGGGGCGGGCCGACCAACTCTTAGTGGGAGGAAACCATAGCCCCTCTATGATAGGGTTCCATTGATTGTAATAGAGTCACGTCATGGAGGGGCTGGGGTTTCTTCCCACTAAGGGTGGGTCGGCCCGCCTCCAGTGCTTCAGCCTGAGCCTGGTGGTACAGTCACTTTAAATCCTCTGGCTTTATTGAGCATGTGAGGTTCGGGGGAGGAAGAAGTCGGGTGACTTAAGTTTCGTGGCAGAATGCAGCTTTGTCAGGGTTAGACAAAGAGGCGTTCTGTCACGAAACTGCGGTCACCTGACTCCTTCCTCCCCTGATCCTCAGATGCTCAATAAAGCCGAAGGATTTAACACCCAGTTGGTGAGTGCCATCTCTTCTTTCTACATTTGCTTTATTTTTACTTTTTGTCACTTCTTGTGTCCCCTTTAAGGATTGGTAACATCTCTCATGGCCACATTGGCAACCTTGAGACCGGTGTGGCTACTATTGATCACAGGGGACAAAACCTTTGGATCTTACCAGCAGTATAGCATCTATAGAATTTACATATATATACATAGATGTTAGCTTGATCACAATGATGCACTTAACTAAACTTTCTAATTGACTTAACATAGCTCATCATGTTAACCCTGGGTGTGGGTGGGTGTGTGTGTGTGTGTGTGTGTGTGTGTGTGTGTGTGTGTGTGTGTGTGTGCGTGAATAAAATAGGTTTCTTTGTTTAGAATTTATTTGGGGTTAATTTTGAGGTTGGGGTTAATTTTGAGCTCATCAATCATATCAGAAGACAAAATAACATTTGCTTCCCATTCACATAATTATGAGTATCATACCATAAAAGCATGGTGGTGGTGGCGGCGGCGGCACATATTCCTCTAAAAAACAACACAATTACCTTATGCGCGTGTTTGCCCACCTGGCAGACATCTCAGATCCACTTCACAAGACGCAGTCAAGTCTGGACAATATGTTTTACATGTTGTAGATCTGTTTACAATAACCCTTTTGGCTTTGCACATAGAAACAACGCCCCGGGGAGCTGATTTACTTTAATTACCTCTCACCTAAAAGTCTTGGAAATGAGATACCAGGGGACGATTTGAGCAGTGCGCAGATCCTCAGCTCAGCTGGGTGCGACTTGTAAACGTAAAATGGAAATGTGTTGTGCTACATTATCTTTTTCTCTGTCAGATCACCAACACAAGATTCATTTCCATATTGTTCCTTTCAAGTTTATTTTTAAAAAAGTTCTCATTACTGAAGAACTTCAGAGTATAATAGACAGGGTCTTGGTCTTTCGAGTTCTTCAACAGCTGAAAATGACTGACAGGTTTTGGAAACATATCCTAAAGTAAGACCGCATCTGTTTTTTCTTTGTTCTCTACCAGTGTTACATTAAATCATCAGTTCCAAGAAGAGCGCTGCAGTTAAGGCAACAGCCTTCGTACTCCCTCCCAACAATCAGCACGGTTATCATGCATAATTCTGCGGTTGGCATGGCAACTGGGATTCCAGCTCCATTCAGAATCTTCAGTGTGTACCACCTCAACATTGAACCCAATTATGGGGCAGCATAATAAATTGAGCATGCATCTTGCTACTTCCCAGGATGATTAGAGGCGAGCCCCATAAACATTTATCACAATAAATCTATCCAATCCTTGTGTTATTGGAATTCTGCATGTTTCTTTTCAAATGATATTTCAGGTTGAGTACATTTTGAAATTAACCTATTAAAATTCAATTCAACTGCCTACAGTATATGCCAACTTGTTACAGATCTGCTCCCTCTGCCTCGAGGTCTATACCTTCCATTGCTTGTTACAATGTCAGATAAAGCAGCATGTTCTACATGGACACTACAGCAATCCTCATCGAAACGAGTCAACACTGCAGTGATGAGCAGTTTACAAGCATGGAACTGCCCTCTATTGTATCACTGTACGTGCTGCCTCTTTGCTTGGATGATTTATTCTGCTGTTTTATGTATTGCATTGTTAGAACTACATAAAGGAGTGATTTTGTATGACTGCTAGTGGTTCTCTCCCCCCCCCCCCCCCCCCCCCCCCCACAGTACAGTAGAAAATTTAAGAAAAAATCTCCAGTTTAAACAGTTTTACAATGATGAAATCTTGAAAAATTAAAAATATCTAAATCTATCAGCTTTCTAGGTAGATAAAAAAAGCAGCTTTATTTTTTGATTATTATTTTTGACTATCTGAATCTTTTTAGGCTGGGTATAACTAAAGGCCCTATTACATCAACAGATCTGATGACAGATTATCTGCCAAAGATTTGAAGTCGAAGCCAAACCCAGGAACAGACTACAAACCGAGAACAGGTCATAAAGGAAAGACTGGATTTCTCCTCTTTTCATATCCACTCCTGGGTTTGGCTTCAAATCTTTGGCAGATAATCTGTCGTCAGATCTGTTGGTATATTAAGGCCTTTAGGCTATGTTCTCATTTGCATTTCCTTTTCTCTCTTCCGTCTGTCCCTCTCCACTGCCCAGGTTGTAAACTGTGTAGTGTAGCTTTATTGATTTACTCAGCTCAAAGTCTGTTTAATAAGAATGAATAGGGAAATTGTCATTCAGTCCACACAGCAGTCGCTGTGAGATTTGGCAAGTCTGATCGGTGGTCATGTGGCCTACCAAGAATAAGGGCCCTATTACATGGAGCTATAATCGAATTGGGCTGATTATCACTCTGTGTAATAGAGACAACAATCAGCCAATGAAACGATCATCGGCTGACCCTGACCTAAAATCATAGGGCGTTGGTAGCACATCACTACATGTAATAGTGATGCACTGCTGATGTCTGATGATTGAACAGACAGTTAATACATTATCTATCCACGCTTCCGGTCTTCTCCCGAACTCTGCATGAATCCCAGCGCCACAGATGCAGCTTCAGAGCTCGTCTCTGAGCCGACAGGCCGCTCAGCCAATCACTGACCACTCAAAAGCTTCAGCCACGGGACCAGGAAGCATGCAGAACACAGGAGAAGACCGGGAGCGTGGATAGGTAATGTATTAAAGGGGTACTCCAGTCACTGTAAGATTTGGCAAGTCTGATCGGTGGTCATGTGGCATACCAAGAATAAGGGCATTACATGGAGCAATAATTGGCTGAGTTGGGCTGATTATCTCTCGATCAGCCATTGAAACAATCATCGGCTGACCCTGACCTAAAATCACTGGACGCACATCACTATGTGTAAAAGTGATGTGCGGCTGATGTCCGACGATTGAACAAACAGTTAATACATTACCTCTCCGCGCTCCCGGTCTTCTCCTGCAATCTGCATGCATCAGTTGCAGCTTCAGAGCTGGTCTCTGAGCTAACAGGCCGCTCAGCCAATCCCTGGCTGCGGTGGTCCTGGCCAGTGATTGGCTGAGCAGCCTGTCAGCTTAGAGACTGCTCAGAAGCTGCAGCCGAGGGACCAGGAAGCATGCAGAGTGCAGGAGAAGTCCGAGAGCATGGACAGGTAATGTATTAAAGGGGTAGTTCAGCGGAAAAATTTTTCTTTCAAATCAACTGGTTTCAGAAAGTTATATAGATTGGTAATTTACTTCTATTTAAAAATCTCAGTTCTTTCGGTACTTATCAGCTGCATGTTCTGCAGGAAGTGGTATACTATTTCCAGTCTGACAGCGCTCTTTGCTGACATCTCTGTCCGAACCAGGAACTGTCCAAAGCAGTAGAAAAATGACGGCAAATGACGATATGCATTAACTCTTCAGGCTGCAGGGCCCCTCTTGCGGTCTTCTCTGTGGGCCGCGCGCTCAGGCTTCAGAGCGGCCTGTCTGAACTGACAGGCTGCTCAGCCAATCACTGGCCGGGACCACCGCGGCCAGTGATTGGCTGAGTGGCCTGTCAGCTCAGACAGGCTGCTCTAAAGCTAGAGCGCACGGGACCCTGGGAGAAGAGGACCGCAAGATGAGCCCTGCAGCCTGGACAGGTAATGTATGAAGTTAAGCAAGGGCTGCAAGGACATTGGTAACAATGTTCATGCAGCCCTTGGTAAATGATAATCGGGGCGAGTAAAAGGCCCAGTCAACGGGCGCCGATCTAGCAGATCGGCGTTCATTTACGGTTATAATCGGGTCCCCATCGGCCCATGTAATAACACCCTTACTGTCTAAGTCGGGGGTTGAAGCAGAGAGCATTGTGATAAGCACAGCTGAAAAACATGGGAAGACTTGAGATTTTTAAATAGAAGTAAATTACAAATTTATATAACTAGTTTATTTGAAAGAAAAAGATTTTCACCTGAGTACCCCTTTAACTGTTTGGGCAGTGGCTGCGCGGACATCACTAACGATGTACGTGCAGCCTTTGCTGAACGATTATTGGCCCATGTTAACAATATTGATCAGGCCTTCATCAGCCTGTATAATAATATGGATACACCCTTTACAACCTGGAAGGGGGGGCAAAACTAATTGTCGGAGATGCGCATCTGCCTCTTTAAAGCATATTTGGATAAAACCTGGACTGTCACACAACTGTGTAGTTGTCATCTGACACTTGTGTCCAGAATTACATTTGGCTAACGCATTTTCTAGCGTAGGGAAATCATGCATAAAGGGAATGACAAACAAGAGCTGCTGCAATGTAGCAACCACACTACAACAGGAAAATTAACGCACCATTGCACAAATTTAGTATGGCTGTTGCATATTTAGTGAATGCTGACATATTTATTATGCTGTTACTGTGCCAAAAAGAACAGAAAAATGCACTTAGTCCAACAAGGGATGTAGCTTGTCACGAAAGTGGTGTGATATGGCATAAAATTCTATGCCTTCTGCCAAATTTTTGATGCATTATATATATTTTTTTAAGTAAGTTGACCAATAGTGGGTGCAACCTTAGACTAGGTCAGGGATGGAGAGCTTTGGCTCTAGCCCTGAGTGATGTTAGCGCCTCCACATTTGAGGAGAAAGATGAATGTTTACAGCATGCTGCCATGTGCTAAATGATGCTAACAGAAAGGGGAGACAAATGCTGCAACCTGAGTGTGCGATAGTGTGCCATGAAATGAGATGTTCTGCAATATTTCTTGGTGCAGAACTGACATGTGGCCTATAGCGTTAAATTTTAAAGCCTGCACAAAAGATGCAATCATTCGAGGATTGGACATTTCCCCGCTCCTCAGCTGATTGCTGACACTTTTACACAGACAATACTGGCCGAAAGAGCGTTTCTAGCAAACAAATATTGCCAAAAATCATCCAGTAAAAGAAGCCTTAAGCTCGTGGTTGATAGTTTCAGAACTAGGGGAAAGAGGCAAACAATGCTATCTTCTTTCCCAGCATGTTTATTTTTTAACTGATGTCAGAGTACCCCTTTAACCCCTTAACAAACAGGGGCGTACATTCACGACCTCGCAGCCTGGGCCTTGGTGCAAGAGGGCGTAAATGAGCTGAGCACGCTTCATAGCAGATGAGGACCGGCTGCTATCAGCAGCAAGGCCCTCACCCTTAATGGCGTGCGGCCGCCCGCCATTAACCCCTTAAACGCAGCGACCGTGGTGTTTAAGTGTAAGTAACAGGAGCAGCTCCTGTTATGCTATGGCATAGCAGTGATCAGTGAATGCAATCTATTGCATGTAAGTAAAAGTCCCATATGGGGACTAAAAATGTGTGAAAAAAATAAATAAAAGTTTTTAAAAATGCCCCAGAGCTCGTCCCCCAATAAAAGTCTAAATCACCCACTTCCCATTTAATAAATAAAACACATAAATAATAAAATTAATTAACATATTATATACCGCAGCGTGCGTAACTGTCCGTCAGCACGGAGATGCCGGTGGCGTGGCCCTTTTTTTTGAACCGCTGTCTGGTTACCACACACAGCCTCTGTCTACTACCGAGCACCAGCCGGGCATGAAGCACTGGGGGTTGGCCCAAAGTGTGTTGATCTCCCCTCTGTTACGCACCTCCATTGATTCTAATGGAGCCGCATCACGGAGGGGTTGAGGTTTCATCATACTGGGCCCTAGTGCTTCAGGCCCAGCCGATGCTTGGGCATAGACTGGCACAGTGCGCGTGTTAATGTAAAAAGCCCATAGCAATGTAACTAGTGGTACCTGGTATCTTTAAGATATGAAATATGAGCTGTGTCTAGTAGCCTTGGACACAATACACACCCTTTTTGTTTTACACAGATAGACAAATTGGGGCCTTAGCAGGCTGTGTGCAGTATTACAGCTCAGCTCAATTTACCTAAATGGAATTCAGCTGCAAAACCAGATGCTGTTTCTAGAAGAAAGCAGCAATGTCTTCCTATTCCCTACAAACCCTTTGGATGAATTCACAGGTGGAGACTTTCCCTGGTTTATAGCATGCACCTGCTTATAAAGGAGGCAATATGGTAATTGCTGCTCACGCATTTCAGTAATCGATAAGTGGAAGAAAACATAAATATTTGGTCTCCAGAGTTGCACATCCATACAGAGTATACCTATATCTGTGATACATAGTAACAGGCTGAATTACATTACCATACCTTGTGCCAAAAATAAATCTGCTAAGTAAAATCACACTCTTGTACTTTGGAATAATTTATATTTTTTTTGTACAGGTGGGATTTTTTTATGGAATATGCCACTGTCTATTTTATACAGCTTTACATTTAAAAGTCTAATTGAGTTTTAATGCCAGATAAAGGCAAACCATGGGCACAGACGTATTTAGCCTGTGGATTGTGAGCCCCATGCAGCTCTTCAAAGCCCTCAGTGTGGCTCTTTTAATCCAGTCAATGTTAAAACACCACACTACACAATAGGAACGCTAAGCTGACTACAATTGAAAGGGTTTCTGTGAGCCGTTGACATTGTGAACGTTCCATGCTGAACAGTATACAGCACTGCTGTTACGCTATGTGTGTTCCTTTTATGGTGGGGTCTGGGATTAGGAAATACAGTATATGAAAATTAAATATTTAGGTGCAATGAATGGCAAACAATGCTCATCATTCATGAACCAGGGTCAATGTGCATTTGTTTCCATTCATAGAGTATATTTAGAAATAGGCAATGGTAAAATATAATAGGAAGCTACACTATAAGATTCCCCTATACATTACCCAGAATGCTATGTTTTTTGTGTACGTTGTGCCCTCAGCGAGCACAGAAAAATTTGGATCCTTTGTAGAAATAAACTTCAGTTATTTTTGATGTAATGTTTCATGTGTCTGCATCATTACAATAACGGCAGAGGATTGTCTGCAACCTGCTGTTACTGCACATTATTATTCCTTTGTTGTGACAGATTCTGCTGAAATGCCTTTGTTGTGTATATTTTTTTTCTGAGCAGTTAAGATATAGAAACTAGAATATGATCAAACAATGATCAGATCATTTTATCACAGAGTTTAACCATATACTGCCCAGATTCCCATGCTGTGGTTTATTTTCCTCAGACATAATACTAGAGATAACTAGTTCATATGGGTAAAGCATACCAGTCACACACACACACACACAAAAAAAAATCAATTGGTCGACCGATCAGAAGAACCAGTGGGAGAGCACTGCGGTGACGTACGCGCCTCTCCGCGCTGTGTCTATAAGACCTGTATGGCCTATAGACTTACATTATGAGTTCATCCAGGTCACCTGACACACAGCAGGGACAAAACATGCCAAGTGCAGAATTCTTCCAGCCATGTCTCCTGAATGGTTGGGGTCTGAACACGAAGATCCAACTGATGCATGTCTATGATATATCAAAAGATTTCTTTTATGACCATTTATGCTCTGTTACGCTTTATGACATGAACTGTGAAGGTCTTATAGACATACAAGCACAAAAAGCTGGCATTACCTGCCTGAAAGTAGACATATGCTTTAAGGGTACGTTCACACGTACAGTATCTGCTGCTGATTTGATGGTGTAAATTTGCTTTGAATCTGCAACTTCAAATCTGCTACGGATCCTGTACATGTGAACGTACCCTAAGGGTAGCTTCACACACACCGTATCGCAGTTGATTTTCCGCTGCGGATGCTGTACGTGTACATGCACCCTAAAGATGATTTCCAGGACTCTTTGATTAATGATTTATCCTCAGGTTAAGAAATTAATAACTGATCAGTATGATGCTGACACTTGGCAGCCCTGCACACAACCTGTTCAGAAGAACCAATGAATCCAGACACTATACACTGTGTACTATAAGGGTAGGTTCACACTACGGAATCCGCGCTGATAAGTTCTGGTGGATTCCGTTGCTCGTACTCGCTCGCATCCGCGTGCCTATCCACCGGTTCTATAGACACCATTCTATGGGTGGGCCGATTCCGCTATCCACGGAAAGAATTGACACATCAGTTCTTTCGGCAGAACGTGGAATCGGCCCTGCCATAGAATGGTGTCTATGGCACGGGCGGATATGTGCGCCGCCGTGAACGAGTATGAGCCACAGAATCCACTGGAACTTCCATAGTGTGAACCTAACCTAAATGTCTCTATACAACAAAGCACACTTGTGTAAGTGTCTAGCTTTATAGAGGTATCTAAAGTATCAAGCATAACATGCGGACCCTTGGCACAATCCTGCTTACAGTGTAAAATAAAGAATTTCTTTATATTTATTATTGACTACTATAAATTTACTCAAAGCGAAATCACATCTGAAGGGGACTACAAAAGTAATTGCACCTTCTGAATTGTTGGACCAGCAATCTGACTCTTTCACAAAGTAGTGTTGTTAAATCAATCAAGAGTGTCATCATATCCAGATAACATCCGTCATGCTTGTGGCACTTTCATCGCACTCTGTCACTACATATAAGGCCTACATAAGGCAGACAGCAAAACGCTTGCAAAAGTTTTGACATTTTATTGAAGTTTAAAGAGAGTTTAGCTTAAAGACAGATCTGTCAATGAATGACCAAAAAAACATTGTTACAGTGGCTCGCTGTAATACACTTGGGTGTATCCTAGTGTTTATACATGGACACGGCAGCTGTTTTTTTGCTATGTTTTTATCATTCGTTATGGCCATGCTTTTGTAGGAAACCAAGTTCTTCAGCGGTCCAATATTAAAAAAGGCCAGGAAAACATTTTACTCCTTGGTTTTGTCTTCATGCTGGAAAAAGCTCTCAACATATACATAAATAGGGTTAACCAGCGCTACAAAAACATGGCCACTTTCTTCCAGAGACAGTCCCACTTTTGTCTCCGGCTTTGGTGGGATTTTGCTGCACAGTTCCATTGAAGTGAATGGAGCTTAATTGCAAACCGCACCTGAACTGGAGACAAGAGTTTTGTTGTCTCTGAAAGAAAGTGGCCATGTTTTTGTAGCACTGGATAACCCCTTTAAATAAAATCCCGACTCACACCCTAAAGCTGCTGAAAATACTCACTTCCTGCTCCATGCTGTCTCAGCTCCTCTGTCCTTCCCCTCCCTTCTGAAACAGAGGTCACTTGATCACCATCTCTTCTACTGCCAGGCTTGTACCACCTCATCTGTAACCTCGCCCACCACTGACAGCACACAGTGATCACCTCCTAAGTAGTAGAGGGGAAAGGAGACACTGTTGTTTCATCTCTCTGTTTCTCTAATCTATAGATAGATAGATACTATTTTATGATCAAGTCAGTTGTGGGCAGACACTATAAGACAGGGGCAGGTACCCGGCAGTTGGTTCTAAAGTTTAATACATGCTGGGAGATGTACTGTAGTTCTCAAGGAGAGTACCAAGATGTAATACTGAAATCATGTGTAAAAGTTAATATCCGGGCTAGGAGCAGTATAGACAGGTGGGAAAGGTGTAGGATCAGTGAGTGCACCTATATGCTTTTTGTGCATTTTATTTTTATGGGATCAGTGGAGTTTAAACAGATGCTATAATTGCCTATGGGTAAAGGATCAAATGGAGCATTTCCTTTTTCAAGAATATGTTTGAAAACAAGGACAAACCATCAAAACATCCCATTGTGCCTTAATGTGTGAATATCCTTTACTGGTGCCAGAAAGTGCCAAAGATTTGTAATTTACTTCAATTAAAAAATCTCTAATCTTCCAGAACTTATCAGCTGCTCAACTTATCAACTGTCCAGATCAGGAGCAAATGCCTACAGAAAACCTTTCCTGCTCTCCAGACTGGGAAGAATACCACTTCCTGTGGGACATACAGCAGCTGATAAGTTTTTTTTTTTTTTTTTTTTATAGAAGTCAATTACAAACTTTTAGCACTTTCTGTCACCAGTTGATTTGAAAGAAAAGAAGCAGTGAAGCTGAAGGTTTATTTTTTTGTTGTGTATTAAACTTAAAACACATTCCCTATCCACAGGATGGAGGATAAGTGTCAAATTGTGGAGGGTCTGAAACAAGGGACCATCCACAATCTCAAGAACAGCACCCGAGACTCCCATAGGTAAGTAGAACACAATCTCCACCTTGCTATATAAACATAAATTCTGAACATTTGAACTTGTGTTCAGCTTACACTACTGTCCTGTCTATACTTTCTCATGACATCATGAATACATGACCACCTGAATATTCTTGTTACAGCCTGTATGATCCAAGCTATTTGCTTTTATCGGTTGTTGTATATTTAAAAGTAATAATAAAAAAAAAGGCTTCCTATAGGTGTGCTATGACGAAGAGCATGTGCAGTAACACATAAGCTGCTGTATTGTTTTCTCAAAACTTATTTCCAGATAACCACATTACTGGAACTGGAATTAAATAGTTTTTTACCTCTCATTCTTATAAATAAGAATCCACTTTAAAAGATTTTTGTAACGTCTTAACCATTTATACATTCCCTTTAACAAAGAGGGAAATTTTTAATTACAAGCCTTAAAAAATCTTACAGTAAATATAAAGAAAACCATTTTATTTCAGAACAATTCAGCCGAAAAGGCTTGTGAATTTTCACGCTTGAGTTGCCATGATTTGGTGGTACAGCCTTTGTTATTCTCCTGCTTACATCTATTAATTAGCAGGTAGTGCCATGTTCTATGCCAGTAATAACTTAATTGCCATAATTATAAAGTGACCGAAAATACAAAGACAACAGACATGTTCCAGAAAATGCTAAATAAAAGCTTTCTTCATGACCATAATGGACAAATAGATGGAATAGAAAGCCATGTATGCCACTGACTGTAAGGCCCTTACTTACCAGCTGCCTAATGCCCTTAATATGTCTGTGCAAGGCATAAGAAAATAGGCACTCAGGCAATGAATGACCAGTCGACCCCCTGCAGGCCCAAGGCCCAGAAAGCAAATAAACAAGTAGTTATCCAGAGGGCTATAAGAGGCAGTCGGCAGCCAAGCAAGGAAGGTTGATGGAAAGTTCTCTTAAGTGTTTTTCCTTATGTTTACAGGCTGCAAACCACATGATCTGGCAAGAATAACCTATATTATTGTGACAATTATTATAAACTAGAACATATGTCTAGGGCTGGAGTAGGAGGAGGGTTAAATACGCACAATTACTGGATTTCAATGGGCCTGTAATGAGATGCTGGGGATGGCAATTAATGATCTGTTGCTTGGAGCAACCGGGAGATTTGGTACAGAATAATATATTTTAAGGGTAGTAATGATAATTTATACCAGCGAATTGAGAATAATGGATTCTCTCTGCAGCAGCAACCTTGAGTCATGCAATGGCCATGTTAATCAATAGACATAAAATATATTTAGCCGAGTGCAGATTTCTGTACATTTATCACCAGCATTTCCCAGCATCCTTAAATACAGCACCATTTACTCTTGTAAAGCAAACCAAAATGCAAAATGTAGTTAGAGCATTCCCTGTGGAACTAACAATACATTTGCAATACTGGGCTTTAACTCCTGGCACAGTAATTGCAAAATGTCGCTGTGTATCTTCTCAATATGTTTCCTGAGAACTATATTTTTAGTCCTAAATAGAGATGAGCGAACCTCGAGCATATTCAAGTCCATCCGAACCAGAGCGTTCGTCATTTGATTAGTGGTGGCTGCTGAAGTTGGATAAAGCTCTAAGGTTGTCTGGAAAACATGGATACAGCCAATGACTATATCCATGTTTTCCACATAGCCTTAGGGCTTTATCCAACTTCAGCAGCCACCGCTAATCAAATGCAGAACGATCGGGTTCGGATGGACTCGAGCATGCTCCAGGTTCACTCATCTCTAGTCCTAAACTATGCATGTGTGTGTGTGTAATAGAGGTGGGTTGCCATTCAGGAGCCGCACTACTATTACAATGAGAGGTTTCACCTCTGGTGGATCAAGGAAAGTCATGTATCAAATAGGCTGTATATGGTTTAATGTGTGTAATCTGCACATTGTTGGGATCCATCCTAATGAAGGAGAAGGAGATACCCAACAGAGTACATAAGCTATTTATGGCAGCCGTTGCAGCCTGGTAGTCATAGGCTGTATCTCTGTTTTCCAGATGGGACTTGGGCTGTCTCCACCTTCCCCACAGATCAGAAAGACAGCGGTATTCAAAGGCTGACGGTTCAGATGGCTCGCTCAACTCTAATCCTAAGCTCAAATACAACCAATGAAAGCTGTGAGCAAGGAAGCTGTATGCTACCCAGGCTTAAACTGCCCCAAGAAACCCCCTAGTGGGCCCTTAGCTAAAGTGGCACTATAACATGACGCTTTTGTTGACAGAGCGGAGAGACATTGGTTCTCCATCCTGCCAATCCCTCTTGGCTGCAGAATGTAATATGCCTGCTGACACATGAGGCCTCTCTCTTCCCCAGGAGAGGTGTGACAGACGTTTCCTGTGCGTTCTAAGGGCGGGCAGGAAGGGAAATGCTGGGTGTAGTTTTTCCCTGTACATTACAGAGGTGGGTGTCTAAAGTGGGGCACTACCTACTGGCTAACTGCCAGGGGATGCCTAAGATAGGGAACACCATTTCTTTGGGCAAGGCCTATATGGGGCATACTACCTGACTGTGTGATTGTAAAGCCATTTAAGAAGTTCTGTAATTTTGGTCTTTATTAATATTCATATGTCAAAATAATTACAAAAAAATAATCTAGGTGATACCTTCTCTTTAACCCCTAGACAACCTAGGATGTACCTGTACGCCCTGGCTTATGAAGCGTGTTCCACTTCATAGCAGGTGGGGGCCAGCTGCAGTCAGTAGCTGGGCCCTCACCGTTAATGACAGGCTGCAGCCTGTCATTAACCCCTTAAATGCTGCAATTAGGCGTTTAAGGGGCATTTAAGTGTGACAGGAGCAGCTCCTGTCACTTACTGATTAGGACCCATGCAGTGTAACTGCGGGGGTCCCGATCGCTGTGTCGAACTGCCGGAGGTCTCTTACCTTCCTCATAAAAAAAAATAATTGAAAATCTGTGTAAACCTGCATATGGTTGTGTGCGGACTGACCTACAGAATAATGGTATCATGTCACTTTTACCATATAGTGCATAATGTAGACCCAGGAACCCCCCAAAAATAATAATTTGCATTCTTTTTGCCAATTTCACCAATTTATATTTTCATAAATAATATATTGGGGGATAGGTCATACATGTTATGGTAGAATGAAATGCGCCATTACAAAGTACACCTATTCCTGAAAAATACAAGCCCCCACATGGCCCTGTAGATAGAAAAATGAAACTGCTAGAGCTCTTAGAAGGGGAACAGGAAAAAACGAAAGCGCAAAAATGATAATTGGCGCAGTCCCCTGGGTCATTTCGGGCCTGGTCCTCAAAGGGTTAAGTATCTGCAGTAAGAATTATGCAGGGTCTGTAAATAAGCTTCAAATATCTTCATCACATCTTTAGGAAAAAATGCTCAGTGGTCTTCTAGCGATCAGTATGGGGCAGGTTAAGCTTTGTGAACTGGGTTGCTGGACTCACTATTGACTTACCTGGGCAGCATGTGGTCCATTTCTCTTTCTATATGATTAGTTATCCTTTCTATTATGTTATCATCTTGCTCTATTATTGGAGATGCTCATCACTGCACAATCATTATTAATGTTGTTATAGAGAGGTGCTTAACACCAGTCTAGCTTGGCGTAATGTCATGCTTCCTTACCTCATTGTTCTTTTCTCTGTATACAGCTTTTTAACTGTAATCAATAAAGGATTGTTTTGATTTACACATATTGGTTGATGTACGTTTCTAGTTTATTGAGCTTTTTTTTTATTTTTTTTTTAGGACTGCAACTCATTCTGCTAAAGCTAACACAAAGCAGTATTTTCTGCCGTCATACCTGGTACTAAAAAGACTTTAATGAACCATTCAGTGAGAAAAGTGATATGTTAGTCAGCAGAAACGCTTTAGAAATGACTCGTTATTTACGTATATATATTTAGTTACAGTGAGTTTACTTTTCCTAGCGAATACTCTTTACAGCAAGCTTTATATAGTCACCCCAGCAAAAAATGTGTTAAACACCTGTCCATTCGAAATGCCTTATCCTTGTCACCGGCCTCTTACTAAAAGCCTCTGTGTGCTCACACAGAATCAGCCTTTCCAGCTTTCCGTGACATGTTCAACCTTCACTTTGTGTAATTTGTGCAGGCGCAGCATGCAGGTCATCACAAAGCACTCCATCACTATCTCATTCTTCCATGCTCTTGTGGCAGCCTATATTCTTCTGATAGCTGAGACAAATAAACAGACTCCACTTTGCTCTGCCTGACTGAGCTACATAGACCTGTCCTTTAAACTGATGCGCACATAATTTACATCAGTTTTACTTCGTCACGGGCGGCAAGACCGATCTCTATAGTGTGAAGTGAGAATTACTCTCAGTCTATCAAAGCTGAAAACCATCTTAGGTTCTAAGTAACCGCAGCTCAGAAATCTGCAGTTTTCTTACAAAAATCAAAAAGCGTGTAATTTTTAGTTTACGGAGGCGCCTTGCAATGGGATAAAAGACAACAGACTTCTACAGGCCTCGCAGGTTATTCATTATTAGTGAGATGACTCCTAGGATTTCATGTAAAAGTTTTATGGAATATCAATTGTGAAGGTTGCCGTGTGTGGCAGGAACATGCAGACGGGCAGTTCCCAATGCCATCAGATCTCAATATATGAACACATTTTGGCAAGGAATGACTTCAAGACAAACCACCATGTGTACAATGGGAAAAATTTTACTAAAACTTTAATGTCCTCCGTAGTTCCAACATGGAAGAGCCCAGCTTATCACGTTTTCAGTGGCTGCTACTGCAGAACTTCCCTTTTGAAGAGAGAATGCCGTCTACAACAGACATGTCAAACTTTGGCCCACGGCCTAGGAAATCCGATGATTCCTTAGAGCTGGCCCGCGGTGCCATTATTTTTGGGCCTCCTAGGAAATCCGATGATTCCCTAGAGCTGGCCCGCGGTGCTTTTATTTTTGGCCCTTTTAGTGCCGGGACACTGCTATCACTCACCTATCCCCGCGGCGGCTCTGATCTCCCTCCCTCCAGCAGCAGCAGCTCACCCGCGATGCATACTGTGTGGGTGATGCTGGGGGAGGGAGAGAAGTCAGAGCCGTTCCTAACAGCCGGCGACCACGGGAGGCGCCGGCACTGACATCCCCCGTACCCGGCTCAGCTTGCCATAGTACCCGACTCCCCTTCCCTCCCGGAGCGCACTGTGAGGATAGCTGCAGCCCGCCCTCCCCCGGGCTCAGCATCGGGGGATGGGTCCCGGGAAGGAGAGTGCGGGTGCTATGCGCCCTTGGTGTCAGGGGCGCAATCGCCGCATAGCACCCGCACTCTCCTTCCCGGGACCCATCGCCCGGGGGAGGGCGGGCTGCCGCTATCCTCACAGTGCGCTCCGGGAGGGAAGGGGAGTCGGGTACTATGGCAAGCTGAGCCGGGTCCGGGGGATGTCAGTGCCGGCGCCTCCCGTGGTCGCCGGCTGTTGGGAACGGCTCTGACTTCGCCCCACCCCCATCATCTCCTCTCTACCCCCATCATCTCCTCTCACCCCTCTCAATCTCCTCTCTGCCCCCTCCATCTCCTCTCTGCCCCCTCCATCTCCTCTCTACCCTCATCTTCTCCTCTCACCCCCATCACCTCCTCTCTACACCATCATCTCCTCTCTACCCCATCATCCCTTCCTCTCACCCCCATCATCTCCTCTATACCACATCATCTCCTCTCACCCCCATCATCTCCTCTCACCCCCATCACCTCCTTTCACCGCCATCACCTCCTCTCTACCCCATCATCTCCTCTCACCCCCATAATCTCCTCTCACCCCCATAATCTCCTCTCACCCCCTCCATCAACTCTCACCCCCCTCCATCTCCTCTCACCCCCATCACCTCCTCTCTACCCTCATCATCCCTTCCTCTCACCCCAGCATCTCCACTATACCCCATCATCTCCTCTCTACCCCCATCATCCCTTCCTCTCACCCCATCATCTCCTCTATACCCCATCATCTCCTCTCTACTGCTATCATCTCCTCTCACCCCCCTCCATCTCCTCTCTGCCCCTCCATCTCCTCTCTCCCCTTTCCATCTCCTCTCACCCCTCTCCATCTCCTCTCTGCCCCCTCCATCTCCTCTCACCCCTCTCCATCTCCTCTCTGCCCCCTCCATCTCCTCTCTACCCTCATCATCTTCTCCTCTCACCCCCATCACCTCCTCTCTACACCATCATCTCCTCTCTACCCCATCATCCCTTCCTCTCACCCCCATCATCTCCTTTATACCCCATCATCTCCTCTCTACCCCTATCATCTCCTCTCTACCCCTATCATCTCCTCTCTGCCCCCTCCATCTCCTCTCTGCCCCCTCCATCTCCTCTCTGCCCCCTCCATCTCCTCTCTGCCCCCTCCATCTCCTCTCTGCCCCCTCCATCTCCTCTCTGCCCCCTCCATCTCCTCTCTGCCCCCTCCATCTCCTCTCTGCCCCCTCCATCTCCTCTCTGCCCCCTCCATCTCCTCTCACCCCTCTCCATCTCCTCTCTGCCCCCTCCATCTCCTCTCACCCCTCTCCATCTCCTCTCACCCCCCTCCATCTCCTCTCTGCCCCCTCCATCTCCTCTCTACCCTCATCATCTTCTCCTCTCACCCCTCTCCATCTCCTCTCACCCCCCTCCATCTCCTCTCTGCCCCCTCCATCTCCTCTCTACCCTCATCATCTTCTCCTCTCACCCCCATCACCTCCTCTCTACCCCATCATCCCTTCCTCTCACCCCCATCATCTCCTTTATACCCCCATCACCTCCTTTTACCCCCATCATCTCCTCTCACCCCCATCATCTCCTCTCACCCCCTCCATCAACTCTCCATCTCCTCCTCTCACCCCCATCATCTCCTCTCACCCCCATCACCTCCTCTCACCCCCATCACCTCCTCTCACCCCCATCACCTCCTCTCTACCCTCATCATCCCTTCCTCTCACCCCATCATCTCCACTATACCCCATCATCTCCTCTCTACCCCATCATCTCCTCTCTGCCCTCATCATCTCCTCTCTGCCCTCATCATCTCCTCTCACCCCCATCATCTCCTCTCACCCTCATCACCTCCTCTCACCCCCATCACCTCCTCTCACCCCCATCACCTCCTCTCACCCCCAATCATCTCCTCTCTGCCCCCACTACCTCCTATCACCCCAATCATCTCCTCTCACCCCCCATCACCTCCTCTCACCCCATCATCTCCTCTTACCCCATCATCTCCTCTCTACCCCATCATCTCCTCTCTACCCCATCATCTCCTCTCTACCCCCATCATCGCCTCTCACCCCCCATCACCTCCTCTCTGCCCTCATCATCTCCTCTCACCCCCATCACCTCCTCTCACCCCCATCACCTCCTCTCACCCCCATCACCTCCTCTTACCCCATCATCTCCTCTCTACCCCATCATCTCCTCTCTACCCCCATCATCTCCTCTCTACCCCCATCATCTCCTCTCAGCCCCCATCACCTCCTCTCTGCCCTCATCATCTCCTCTCACCCCCATCATCTCCTCTCACCCCCATCATCTCCTCTCACCCCCATCACCTCCTCTCACCCCCATCACCTCCTCTCACCCCCAATCATCTCCTCTCTGCCCCCACTACCTCCTATCACCCCAATCATCTCCTCTCACCCCATCACCTCCTCTCACCCCATCATCTCCTCTTACCCCATCATCTCTTACCCCATCACCTCCTCTCACCCCATCATCTCCTTTCACCCCCATCACCTTCTCTCTGCCCCTCCACCTCCTCTCATCCCCATCATCTTCTCTCATCCCCATTACCCTTCACCTCCTCTTTTTTTTCTCTGCCCCTTCACCTCCTCTATCCCCCTCTCTCCCCTGTCCTCATCACCCCCTTCACTTTGTCTCCCTTCCTCTCCCCCTTTCACCTCCTCTCCCTTCCTCTGCCTCTTCACCTCCTCTATCCCCCTCTTTCCTTCTTTTCCCCCTCAGAACTTACTCTCCCCTTGATCTTTTTGTGGCTCAGAGGCTGGAGAAGAGAGGAAGACCCGCTCCATACCCGGATTAGGTGAGTATGATTTTTGTGTGTGTGTGGTGTGTTGGGGCAGGAGGGGAGGGAGTAGAATGGTGGGTATTACTATGGGGGCAGGGCAGGGGGCATTATTACTATATGGGGGGTCATAGAAAGGGATATTATTTTTAAATGAGGGATCCTAAATACGGGGACAACCCACACACCTACTCACTTTACAGCGCATGACACCAAACAGTGGAATTATTACTGTATGGGAGCCTATCGTAGTGCAAAGTGCTTGGTGATGCACTCTGACAGTGCCAGGAACGCTGCAGGCCACTCTGAAAGTTCCACATATGCTGCTTGTGCCTTTCAATGAATATCAAGGTTGGCACACGAGTTTGTCCAAGTTTAGAATTTTGGCCCACTGTCTATTTGAGTTTGACACCCCTGGTCTACAATGTCATCCAAGTCACTGCTCAGATAGATATGTCTGCATACAGAGGCACACAAATACTGGAAGACACAAGCAGCATCTCACCTGGGCTACAGTTGGTGGTATTGTAAGTAGCCGCAACACGGCCATACAGACATCGGCCAGAGCAGATGGCACATATCCCACTATATGACAATATGCACTTTTTCTACCTACCCCATCTAAACTTTGTATTGGGGTTAGAGGTCATACCGAGCACTTTATACTCCTCTGATGACGTCACAGGATAATGACAGAAACGGGTAGGGAGATCTACAGCCCTATATGTATAACAACTACTGTATTTATGTGACTCAAAATTCAACATCCATATCGCGCCTTTAAGAGCTGTTGAGAGCTTCTTGGGTTTATACCCTATGATGAGCTTTGACTCTATGTGCATACCTTCATAGTAGTGCAGTCTCTGCAACAATTCACACTTGTGATGACAAATATCCTAGCATGTTTAAAGCTTATATTTTGTATAGTTGGGTGTAGGAATCACTATTTGGTGTATTTTAATATCATAACAAAAGTTATGTTTTGGGCATATCCCACCTTTCAATTAGTAGATGTATATGACTAAATAGCCAGCTGGGGGTTTGTACTTGTCCTGTTTGTCACTGTTGGTTGGATAATACCAGAGAGCGTCCCCAACTGGTAACACCCAGTTGGCTATTTAGGTATATATAACTCGCATAAGAATAAAAGAGGAATAGCACCACACAGAGCTATAGCCAAAGTTTTTTAAGGATTATTTCATGGAGAAGTATTGACTAAAACAGACAGGTCAGAAGAGGTCATGAGTCTTCCTCAAAGTGAGCAACAGCTGAAAGGGGAGAGGACAGCACTGAGTAACAGGGTGGATGGGGATCAACATTCAGTACATGAAGGGAACATTATAAACACTATAATGTTACATGATATCTCCATTACAACCATTACCTTCCTTTTCAAACCTTCATAACTGACAATAAAAGCAGGAAAACGCTTCAAGCCAGGCACAGAAAAGCTTAGATCTAAGAAAACCTGAATGAGAAGCAAACCTACATATATACTGTACATTCCAATTATGAGAGCCCAGAAACACAACTAATCCACCGAGAGAACTCGGCAACAATCAGTCAAATGAAAGCACTGCAGTCCTGTACACAGGCATTCATAGTACCAGGGGCTAAGTAACTACCACACAGGCGCTGCACAAAAATAGCAGAACGTTAGCATCAAAAAGGTTTATCATGCCTGGGAGCATACTAAATGACATACTCTTATTGACATCAACTTCTCCCTTACATTACCAATACTGAAGCAATTTTATTGTTTTCAAGAAAAAAAACTCATTTTATTATTAGGTAAAGAAAAGACAACATTTCAGAGCTACATCCAAGGTATGTATACCTGGTCATGCTGGCAAAGCAGTATGGTGGTGTATACTGCAGTGGGCCTATTGACCTTAAACCAAACACAGTCTACTAGTGGCTATGTTTGGTCTATTTCCCAAACATATATTTTAATTTTTTGTGACTTGAACGTGTGGTCTGCTTTGGTTTTAGATTTTATGATTTCTTTTTTAAAGTTTGGTAGTAGAAAATATTGTGCTTTTATAGGGTTAGTGTCATAATACCATGCAGTGTGCTTTCCAAAGATCAGGGTGGACAGACGCAGCTCACACTGGGGGAACTGCCTGCAGTGTTCCATGCACAAGCCCTATTCCATTAATATGGATCCTGCTTGGAACTTGCCGGATGCCTCAGCAACCCAATCCCTTGGTGTGAGCTGCACCATCTTAATCTGTGGAGAGTGCACACAATGGTATTATAACGGCGACACCAACTAAAAGAATATGTTTGGGAAGTACACAAGGTCTACAACACTTAATTCTTGAATATACCTTAATTCTTTCAAGATAAAGGTATATGCCTGTAATACTCCTATCATACAGTTGTTATCACTGGGGAGAGTTATGGTTAGCCAAATATTTCTACTGCATGGTAAATATATAATTCCATGAATGAAATACATGGACAGGCTGGATTCCTTGAGCCCCTATTGCACTCACTTGCTCCTCGTTCTCTGCTCACTGCTGGTGCTATTACACACCGACAGTGAGCGGGTCAGTGTGTGTGTGTGTGTGGGGGGGGGGGATGGGGCTCCCCAGACGATCTAGAGGAGATAGCCCCAGTCTGCTGCCGTTGCTCCTATTACACGGACCGCCGGCAGCAGATAGTTGCTACCCTAGTCGTAGTCTTTCAACATGTTGAAAGACAACGATCAGCCAACATTTGTGCATGTTGGCGGATCATTGCCTTTTATTGCACAAAGTGATTATCGGCTCATAGTGGGGATCTTTCTTTTTTATTTTTATTGGTTTTTCAAAAGTAAAATGATACGTACAAGCAGGAACCCTAGCAGCATCCAATAGACAGAAAACAATAATTCCATACCATTGAACAGAAAAGAAAACTATGTGCTTTTTGTCCATAGCTTCCCTGCAGGAAATATAGCCTTTAAGTCCAATTAGTAGTCATGAGTAGGTCATATGACAACAAGGAAATAGTGGGGTACATCTTACATTCCCCCAACCCCTCCATGCTGAGGGCAAGTCCACATCTACCAAGAATCATAACCATCAACCATCTCCCACAATAAATGGCGTGGATCTTTATGACATTCATATATCCTAATGGGGCATTTAATAAAAACCTTACATCTAACTCCATCCCCAAAAGGTACATAAATACATAGTAGATCATTTTTGAATAAAGAAAAGGAAGAAATATTGGTTAAATAGTTATTACTTTTAGAACTTTCCTAATTTATAACTGGAGCATGCATTCAGAGATAGACAGCGGATGATGTATGGGTGGATTCTATTATACACAGAATGCATGTTATGGATTACACTACAAGCAGCATTAGATTTTAATCGTGATATCTTCTATTTACTGGCACGCCATTTCTTATTTTACCTGTCTTTGTATTTGTTTCTATGCATTGTTCCGAACTTTCCTACTCACAGCATCTATTAAGACCACTGATTCTTCAGTAATAACTTTCCCCCCGTCATGCTCCCTGAATGCTTAGCTATTCCGCATTTATAAATGACTTCACTACTTCTTATAGAAAGCATACTTCCAATTGTTATATCATGAAGACTATTTCTGTCTTTGCCAAGTTTAGGTTAGCATTTTCAATTTGAAGAAACACAATGAGATATGCGGTGGCTGCAGATGGATTAAACATTGAGCAGAGTCCAACAATATTCCACTTTCTCCCAGTTTGGTCATAACAATCATTCTTTCTCCCTCTAAAAATAAATGACAACAATCTATTTGCATAACACATGTGTTTATCTCTATACAAGGTAAAAATCCAACTTCACGCTGGCAAAATCCTTCTTCTCTGCAAATACTGATGAGGATGATGTTAATGCTCGACTAATCACAATACCGCACGCCCACCGGAGTCCTGGCTCTGGAGAGAGCTGGACCGGGTCCTCTGCTCTGTTCTGATTACATTTTCAACAACATAAAAACACCTCCATCAGGCAATCAGAATCACACCGGCTTGTTTTTCATTCTTTATGCTGCTTTATTTTATGCCAGGCTGAAATACAAAAGAAACTTTTACAACAGAGAATCTGGTGCTGTCTAGCAGCTAAAGAAAACCATGCTGTTTCTCAACTGTCCCCCCCGAAGGATCTCCACCTGTCCACTGAAGCAGCTGCAACTGCACATTTGTTGTTAGCATGTGTTTGCAGTAATATAGATGGAAAAAGTACAAGAATTGAGCCAAACTACTTGCCTGTCCATTAGTTACTAATTTGCTTTCATGCATTTGATGATTTTGTTTGTATGATGTTTACTACAGATGAGCATGACTCGAGCATGCTCAAGTGCGATTGCTTGACATCTGAATATCGATGGCTAATCAAGTTAGATGCAGACCTAGGGAGTCTTGGAAAACATGGATACAGCCTATGATTTCCAGGACTCTCTAGGGCTGCATCCAACTTTGTCAGCCACTGTCACTCAAATGCTGAGCGATCACACACAAGCATGCTTGAGTCTCTAATGTTTACTCTTTAAAGCGACTCTGTACCCACAATCTGACCCCCACAAACCACTTGTACCTTCAGATAGCTTTAATCCAAGATCTGTCCTGTGGTCCGTTCGGCAGGTGATGCAGATATTGTCCTAAAAAAATACTTTTACATTTGAAGCCCCGTGCCCAACGGTAGTATCTGTGCCCTAACTTTGCACCACCCCTCCATCCCCCCCTCTTCATCATTAGGAATGCCACTGGAACATTTTCTCCATGCTGAACATTGCACAGGTCCTTTACGATCCAGCCCATGTGCCGGGCTGCCACATGTGGGGAATAGAAGGCAATCTGCCTGGAGCATTCCTAATAATGAAGAGGGTAGGGAGGAGGGACAGAGAGGTTGTGCAAAGTTAGGGCACATATACTCCCGTTTGCCATGGGGCTTCAAGTATAAAAGTATTTTTTTAGGACAATAACTGCATCACCTGCCGAACGAACCGCAGGACAGATCTTGGATTAAAAGCAGCTATCTGAAAATAGAAGTGGTTTGGGGGGTCAGATTGTGGGTACAGAGTCGCTTTAAGGACATTATTTGTCATAAAGCAATGATGGGTAAGTGCATGTTTTTCTATATATGGAACATAAGAAAAGAAAATGTCAAGGGGGACAGCTAACTGGTGTGAATCCATAGGCTAACGCCAGCACTTTTATAAAAAAAAAATGTCCTTTAAGAACCATTATTGGTGTCGTATTGAATTTGAAGTGTTTGGTTGCTTAGGTAATATTAGCTTGTGACTGTAGAAAGTTGCTGATTGGATAGTGTTTGGTTAATTATTTATGGACCTGGTGTCATCAGGGTTGGTGATCCTAGCGGCATGTCAGAAATGTGTATCAGTGGGGGTCCGGGTGCTAAGACCCCCTGTGATTTCTAGAATATAGGCTCAAGCGTGCTCAGCAGTGCACTCTGCCCCTTCATCTCCGTTCTAAACTGCTATAAGTAGCAGTCTACTGAATTACAATGGAAGCCTATGGAACATCCGGCAATCCCGGATACTGAAAGCTCCATAGGCTTCTATTATAACCATGGACCGCTTGCATTAGCATGTTAGAGTAGAGATGAAGAGGCAGAGAGCATGCTGTTGAGCATGTCTTGCCTTTCTTTTTAGTGATCAGTGGGGGTCTCGGCCACCGGACCCCCACCGATAAACACTTCTGACATGTAGCTATGAAATGTCAGAAGTTGGTTTAAATTAAGGTTACTAAAGATGAGTGAGCCTTAAGCATGCTCAGGCTTGTCTAAACTCGAACACTCTGCATTTGACTACTGGTTGCTAAGACTGCTTGGAAAAAATGGATACAGTCATAGGCGGTATCCATATTTTCCAGGACTCACCTAGGGCTGCATCCAATTTCTTTAAAGAGGATGTACCATCAGGTACATCCTCTTTAATCTGACCCTGGGATAGAACGGCACCGCCACAGGGAACCTAGTGCCGGGGTCAGTTTTTTGAATGGTGGCTCGGTTGCCGTGTACGGTGCCGATGTATCCACGGGTCCCGGGCCGGAGCTGAAGCACAGGGGGCGGGCTGGCCTGCCCCCAGTGGTAGGAATCCCCCGCCCCTGTATGACGCGGCTCCATTGATTCTAATGGAGCTGCATCATATAGGGGAAAGAATTCCCTTCCACTGGGGGCGGGCCAGCCCGCCTCCTGTGCTTCAGCCCCGACCCAGGACCCGTGGATAGAACGGCGCCATACACGGGAACCAGGCCACAATTCAAAACTCTCCCTGGGTACATCCTCTTTAGGTATACTTTAAAGTGTCACTGTCTTTAAAACTTTCAAAATCTAAATCAACAGGGGATGCGCTATAAAGCAAGTTTGCAATTTACATTTATCTTTAAATTATCATGCCTTAAAAGGAATGTGTCCTAAGAAAATGACTTATTGTTTAAATAATGTTTAACTCGGAGAGTCATGGCTCAATGGATCCGTCAATCAAATGACTTCCTTCTCTGTGAGCATTGAGATGACTGGAACTTCCTGTGTTTAGTCTCATTTTTTTTTTTCAACCAGCACAAGACTAAGGGTACTATTACACGGAACGATAATCGGCCGAATCGGCCCTATCCTGTCGATTATTGTTCTGTGTAATAAACACAACAATCAGTCGATGATCGTTGTCATCGGCTGATCGTTGATATAGGTTTGAACCGCGGCCAGTGATTGGCTGAGCACCCTGTCAGTTAAGACAGGACGTCCTGAAGCTGCAGCGCGTGGGACCCGGGGAGAAGCGGACCACAAGAGGAGCCCTGGACCATGGATAGGTAATGTATGCCAGTTTAGCAAGGGCTGCAAGGGCATCAGCGCTAGCAGATCGGCATTTTTTTACAGTTAATATCGGGTCCCCACCGGCCCATGTAATACTACCTAAAAAGCTGCCTTCAGGAGACTTTCTTTTAAAGCATGAAGTTGATTTAGGTTTTGAAAGTTATGTGATATTTAATGCATCTAGACATATCTCTACTCAAAGATTAGAATAATATAGAAGATGATAAGATTTGATATTTGTTTTTTCCTGTAATTTGTTATAAAAAGAATTATAAAAGATAAAAAAAAACTAGCTTTAGTACTGTCAGTAAAACCATTCAGATATGATACCTATATAAGCTAACAAAAATAAAACAAATGATGTTAAATGCCAAACCTTGTTGTTAAATGCCAACTTAGTTCTCTTCATTAGATACGGTATATGTACCAATAGTAGTAGTATCTGTACACATCAAAAATCTGACTCTCTGTTGATCAATGTTAAAAAAAAAAAAGCATGATTTCTGATATTTTGGGGTGTGGATGGAGCGGATGGAGTATATGCAAATGAGGACTGCCTCCATCAATCCTGTTAGTTGTCAGTCACAGTATAAGTAAAGGCCATCTCAGTAAATATGGTATTTACAGAGGCGCTAGATCAGAAGTGTTGATAAGTACCGGTTGTTTCCTTTAGTATTAGTGCCGAGATGCCAATCTCATTTTTCACTCAACATGCTGAATTACATAAATGCCTTAGGTTTCTTATAGCTTTTATGCCGAGGAGTTTAATAAAGTTGCTTTCCTCAGAGGAATATCTGGGTTAGTGAAAAATGATTTCGGTAAATGGACCCATACAGGTATATTATACTGCATTTTACACTACACTAAAATAATTTATGTTGGAGAGCTGGACGTGACTAATTTTTCACATAGGTTTTTCTATCCTGATTTTACAAAAGCTGAGAAGAATGAGCAGAAGCTGTATTATCTGCACTTTTATTTTCTCAGGAGACTCACATCCTACACCCAGCAAACCAGTCATTTATTATGATATTGGTAAATAGAAAGCAAAGGCAGGTGTAGTAGAATGGAGTTTGCCAGAATTATTTGGCATAAATCATCATAAGGCTTCTCTGACTAAACATTTAGCTAAAGCGTTATGGAGCAAGTAAAAATAAACATGAAAAAGAGCAATCCAAACACTTTTAGGCCATGTTCAGACGCTGTGTAAAACAGGGCCCATGTCTGGCATGTTCCCCCAGCCGATACTGCAGTATTGGCCAGATGAACATCACTTGACTTTAAATGGAATGCGGGCACATTAGGGTGTGCCTGCACTCCAATCTGCCATAGACCACAGTGTAAAGTACAGCTGGGAGTAACGACCGCTGTTCAATGAACATAGAAAGTAGAAAATAGACCTGTCAATTTTTTTGTGTGGCCACATAAAACAATGTTCGTAGTGTATACAGGGTGTATTTGCTACGGCCGCGGTTCCATACACTGCAATGCAATTACACAGTGTGGATAAACAGCAGAGAGCAACAACAGTCTTTGTTTAACAGCAAATACAGTGTGTGAACAAAGCCTTAGGCTATGTTCCCACACAGTATTTTTGGTTATTATTTTGGTCATTGAGTGGATGGCAGCCATTTAATGGCAAATAATTTTAAAACAATGGTCATTATTTTAAAATAACGAGAAATATTTTCCATTAAAGGGGTAGTGTGGCGTTTAATATTTATTCACTAAATAACACACATTACAAAGTTATACAACTTTGTAATGTGTGTGTTATTTAAGGGAATGGCCCCTTGTTCCCCCCACCCTGGAAGTGTGGTGCGGTATAATTACGTATTCGCTGTCTACCCCGGGCGCCATCTTGGGTCGATGACATCATCTTCAGGAGGCCGGACGGACCGCTCCAGCCGTCCCTCATGCCGGCCCCTCTCTGCTGCGTCATCAGCTGCTCAGCCACGATACGTAAGTATACCGCACCCTACTTAGGGTAGGGGGAAAACAGGGAATGTGTGTTATTTTGTAAATAAATATTAAACTCTGCACTACCCCTTTAAATGGCGGCCATCCACTCAATTTTAACAGTGTGTGAACATAGCCTTTCTGTGTTTTCAATCCACTCCTTGTTTTGGTTTCAAAATACTGAGCAAAAATACTGTGTGGGAACATAGCCTAAAAAAAGGAATATTGTTAAGAAAAAAAGCTGTGATTTTGGTCCAAAACCACCTTAAAATGATTAAACCATCCTAGAAATTCATAGGAGTCACAGTGTGTGCCATGAATATCAGCTAGGTGGGGTCTCATTTATGGAGCCATCAACAATGGTTATGCATGTGTGGCTATTTCTTCAATGAAGTCTACAGGAATTCACTGAATTTGGTTATGTTCACACTGAGCAAATGTGGCGGAATTCCTGCCTCAGTGTCGGGCGGCGTCTCTATGGGAGGGCTTGTGTGCCTTCACTCTCCGCTCAAAGAATTGACATGTTGTGAGCCCTCCCACAGAGATGCTGTTTGACACTGAGGCAGGCGGGGAGTTCTGCCGCGGAATTCCAACACATTTGCTTAGTGTGAACACAAATTGGACAAAGTGCAGTTCAGATGATGTGCTCACCATCTATCACATAAAATAAATTGTTACAAAAAGTCCCAACTGTGTTCTTTCTCTTTAAAGCACCATCTTATAAAGCACCAGTGCTGTACATGATAATAGTGTAACAAAAAAATTGTTGCTAAAACTCAACAGTTTTGTAGTATGATTTACCTAGCTACAGCACCAACTATCTGCAATTTTTTTAAGCAAAAAATATCATAATCTTAATAAATGGTGAACACACAATCTGAAGTGTCCACTGTCCATTTTTTATCTTATTTGGAGAAGCAGAATGCCCTCCAGAGTCAGAGAAGTTTATTTTTCCTAACCCTGCAAATAAAGAGTAAGTGAAAAGTCACAGGACACCATTTTATTTCGGAAACAAAAGAGACATGACATATCTGAATACCCCAGCAAGTAATGATGAGGGGGTTTATCAAGAACATGGCCACCATCTTGAAAGAAGCCATACTGGATCAAGATCATTTTCTTCTAATGGGAAGGTGGCCATGTAGCATATCAAAGGAGACTAGAGTTGTCTCAGAAACTGATTGCCCCAATTATATTTGCAATATCTTTTGTGGTTTAAGGCTGGGTTCACACTACGTATATTTCAGTCAGTATTGTGGTCCTCATATTGCAACCAAAACCAGGAGTGGATTGAAAACACAGAAAGGCTCTGTTCACACAATGTTGAAATTGAGTGGATGGCCGCCATTTAATGGCAAATATTTGCTATTTTAAAACAACGGCTGTTATATTGAAGTGTTCAGCTTCAGCACCATGGACAACCCACTGACTGTCAAATAGCTGTGCACCACAGGGAATGTTCTTAAATGTTGTTGCAACTTTGTCGGTAACTTTTGGTAGCTCTGGCAGCAGTCATGTGATCTGCTGCAGGAGTTCCTTCTGCATCTAAATGCAGGGTTCCTTTTTAGAGGCAGGACAGGTATGAAAGGATTTAAATTTATTTAAATGCTCAAATTCAGTATATGTACAGCTCATTTACTATGTCGTTATGTGAAGCAAATTGACTTAAAAATTATTTACCCATGTGCCAAAATTGGTACAAATTGATTCAGTTGTTTGGCTATGTTCTGTTTTGCTTTTTCAATACCGCTTTACTAGAGTGAGGAAGTCTACAGGTATAGACACTTTTCCCGCTCACATTGTCTCTTTATTAGAGATGAGCAAATCTCGAGCAGACTCCGGTCAAATCCTGAGCTTGCAACATTTAATAACTCGTGGCTACAGCAAACGAACTACAGGTTCCAGCAGCACCAGAAAAGTGAAAAAATAAATGGGTGCTAGTCTCACCAAACCGGACCCAGGTACGTATATTAATCCAGAAGAAGCAATGTGGAGACAGCACGTCCAGAAAAACTTTGCTTTTATTCACACCAGTGCAACGTTTCGGCTCTTATTGTAGCCTTTCTCAAGCAGTGATAGCAGTATCACTGCTTGAGAAAGGCTACAATAAGAGCCGAAACGTTGCACTGGTGTGAATAAAAGCGAAGTTTTTCTGGACGTGCTGTCTCCACATTGCTTCTTCGTGGCTACAGCAGTTTTTTACAGTCCTAGGGAGTCCTGCAAAACATGGATACAGCCTTCGGATGGACCCGAGCGTGCTCGAGTTTTGCTCATCTCTACGCTTTATTTAAAATAAAGCTTTCTTTTGTACAACCTATATCTCAACCACTCCACCGATATCACATTGTCCAAGTAAACTTGAGCACTGTTCGGATCCACCAGAATAGTGAGGAGTTAGGTAACCTTTCCCTACATCATCATCTAACCTAAGCACGCATCAGAATATTTATTTTACTTTTAACTTCAGTTACCTTTGATGTACAACTTGGCACATAGGGTACTAATACTGATCTTGGTTCACATTAAGAAGGACTATGTGTTCTCAGTACATATGGATTTTCAATGATACAATCTGAAAAGCCAAAGCTATAGGAAAAAAGCTGAAATGAATTCACATGTGGGATGAATTAAAGAGTCAAGCAAGCACATTTCTTTTAATTCTTACATTAATAAAAGTAGTCATGCATGGATTAAGATGAATGCTGACCAGAATTCTTTATTCCATATAGCAGAGCTGTCAAAGTTGTGCCCATCCAGACAGAAGGAAGCAGCATGACTGCACTGTTTTATATCTTGTAAGCCATGGAACAGACTTAATTCAGAAATACACAATAGGGGGTGAGTTTTCTTTCATATCTTTCCATTTTTGGTGCCTGAAGTTACCGCAGTCCAGACTACACACTGTATGTTACTTGGAATTTTTCAGATAAAGCATGTGTGGAAGCATACAATACAAAGCCGATACGTAAGAAGGTGGCAGGTGCATCAAATGCAATTGTCTGGAAATACTTCAGTGAACATGTTCTGTGGTGTGTAACGCAATGCTCAACCCTTGGCTGATTCAGACAAAGCTGAATACATGGGGACCCTGACCGCGAGGCGCATATTCATCTTCAACTCATCGGATTTCTTTTTCATAAACTTAGACATGAAAAGTAGGGTGTTTTTTTTTTTATAATTTGGATCAATAGAAATACATCTGAACTCAACACAACTTCACAGACTATAGAAGAGGTTAATGTCTATCAATCCAATGTAGTGTGGGAACTAGATAATAGTTTCTGAATGTACGGAATGTAATGGGCTCTTTATAAGGGACCACAGTGGAGGAAAAGGTGATTGAACGGAACGGCTCAGGACGTCTAATGCAGCCTTTAGCATATGCTATTGTTAGACTAAATTTACATTTCATTTCTTGCAGCATGGTGCGAGGCAGGAATCCCATGTGTTCATGAACTGTGTGCCTCCCCACCCAGATACTAGTGATTGACAGATTTCTCTCTATTGCTCGCAGGTAGTATGCAGCTCATGAATACTACATGAGTGTTGCAAGTGATTAAGTGTAAGTTTGGTCAAATTATAACATATTCATACATAACAGAGACTCTGAAATAAGTATACTTGTCATTACTGCTTACTGCTTTCAGAGAGCATTAGGTAACAACTGACACGGAGTACTGTAGCTCCGGCTTACTATTGGAAATGTGCAAGAATTCTAGTGCAATTCCGTATAACTAAAGGGACGTGGACTAAATGCCCCAAAGTTTTGACATTATGTAAGCCAGCTAATATTTGGTTTAACATAAAACTAGACAGTCCTAAAATAAGCCATCTTTATCAGATTTAATAAATTTCACGCTAAGAATTTGACAGTTTTGGTAAATCTGGATCAGTATTATGGCCCATTTTCTGAGGCTTTGTTTTCTCTTTTTAATACCAAGTAAAATTTGGCTGCTGTAATTCTTTTAATTTTTTTGCCTACTTGTTCTACTGATCAGTCAGGGTCTGAACACTCAGACCCTGACAATAAAAACTTTTGATATGTCTTTCTTTTTAATGACAGGTATAGTAGCCTTTGAGTGTGCACAGTCATGGAGAAAAAAACAAAACAAAACAAAACAAAAAAAAAAAACATTTCAAGTCTCAGAGACATGATTCTTTTTTTTGGTGTATGTTTGGGTATTCAGTCCCCACTGGACATTTGATAAGGCTGTGAGAAGTGCTCGGTTAAGAACCTTACTCCCCAGCTCACCAGCTTTTCTGTCTCTGGCTTTTCAATGTAAGCATGTAGAGACAGTTTCCTGCATTGAGACAGAGGTCACAGCAAGCAGAAGAAAGAAGCAGTTAGCCGTGCCCTTCTCCTGGCTCTATCGAACTAAGCCCCTACCAATCTCTAGTATATGTCAAAAGTTTTTTCAATTGACAGGGACACCTTAAAGGGGTTATCCAGCACTACAAAAACATGGCCACTTTCTCCCTACTGTTGTCTCCAGTTTGGGTGGGGTTTTGGAACTCAGTTCCATTGAAGTAAATGGAGCTTAATTGCAAACCACAGCTGAACTGGAGACAACAGTAGGGGGAAAAGTGGCAATGTTTTTGTAGCGCTGGATAACTCCTTTAAAGAGGTAAAACACATACTTCAGCTGTATAAGAATATAACTCACCTTGGAGAATGATCTGTCTACAAAAGCCCTTGAGAAATCTGTGGCTTTAGTAACATAAACAGGAACATGGTATAAATAGATTTGGAATAGTCAGAGAGAATACAATTAGTCGCTCCATGATGCGCGATACCCGCCAGACTATATTAAATACTAGGTAGGCGGAAAATCAAACCAGTTTTTGCAAATAAAAAAAATAATGAGCCAAAGGTCATATCTTCTCTATGTCTGAGCAACATAACAGAATAAGCATCCCAAAGCAATCTGAGTTTATTCACATGTTGTGGTTTTTGCTGATAATTTTTAGCTGAATTTTTTACCTTTTTACTGTGTTTGCCTAAACACATTGGCTTGGCCACACTCCATATCTGGCAGTGCAGTGTCCCTATTTTGAGCTCCCACAACAATGTGACATGCCTGTCTATAAAGTGATATTTCCCTCACTGTCTAATTCCAACTTCTTCCTTGCTCTATATGACTGACATAGAACTCTTTGAAGTCATTTCCTGGTGCCTGAGAAGGAAGGCTGAGCACCGAAATGATTGAAAGGTATACGATTCTACAATAATAAAAAAAAAGGAAAGCTGCTCCTAACTCAGAAATGATAAGCAAGACGTGACATAAATGTCTTATGAGTGCAGCGTTTTCTCACTAGTAGGAGTACAAGCTGCACAGAAGGAGTTAAATATTGTGACCTGTTAATGCCAATCAGTAGTGACCTTCCCCTGTCTGTACATGTCGGAGAAGATAACGCAATATCTGGTCCCTTCTTGTTGTTAGAATGAATAATCTGCACATGCAGGATAAAAGCAGGCTTGGCGCCCGAGCTCTGATATGCACTGACCTTCTTCCTGATGTATTATGCGGAGCATGGGCGCTGCCCCAATTTGGCAGGCCGCTGTATGACAGGCGAGAAAGATCTCTCATGCAAAGCAATCAACCAAAACTCAAATAATGCCATTTGAACATGAGCTGAATATATCAGCCCTGACTAGGGTTAGATGAACTCCTTCAAACTAAGTTATAGAAATATATTATGGGTATTGTAAGAAAATCAGTCATTTACACATCTTTCAGCCCATGAGCCTTCCTTTAATTTGCATTAAAATATTCCATTATTAGACTTAGTCTTTAGTTCCTTTAGAGTTTTCACATCCCACTCTAGATAGATAGATAGATAGATAGATAGATAGACAGACAGACAGACAGACAGATAGTTTAAAAAGGAGAGTAATGCAAAACCTCATAGAAATAAGAAAAATTAAATAATACAAACAACGCAAAGAAAAAAAAAAAAAAAGAGCATACACTGGCATTCACCATCAGTGTATATGAAAAGGATTTTAAGGGGAAAAATGTAGTGCTTGTCATAGGGTATGGTAATGGTACATCCTATATTCATGGTAGCAAAATCACACTGTGTCAGAGTGGCCCTACGCTATACAGATATATCTATTTTAAAGAAAAAATGAGAACTACAGTGTGATCACCTTTACAATTCCCTCAGGAGTTGTCATCTAGCATTTCTTAACAACAAACCTGCTTAGTTGTAGAGCGGGAGATGTACCAGAGCAAAACTAGGTAGATCTGCCAGGAACTGTAATGTTGTAAAGCTGTATCTGCTCGTCAGAAAAAGATATATTATATATATATATATATATATATATATATATATATATATATACACAGTATATATATATATATATATATATATATATATATACACAGTATATATATATATATATATATATATATATATACACACAGTATACATATATATATATATATATATATATATATATATATATATATATAATTTTTTTTTTTTTTTAACACAGACAGAGAAGAGTGAACTGCACAGAAGGAGCAAAATAGGAAAACTTCCTTCAATCAACGTAAAATAGGTTTTCCTTGGAACTGTGGTTAAAAAAAAAAAAACTCTTGCCCATTAATTTTCTGCTGCTTCAGGGTCCCCAGCTAAGGGTATGTTCACACTACAGACTATGCATGGAAATTTCAAGCGAAGGTCGCTCAATCCGACATGTCAATTCTTTGGGCAGACAGTGGATTGAGCTAGGGAAATTGGGACAGGTGGAACTTCAAGCGAAGTTCGTCACGGCCCTTCGCTTGAAATTTCTGCACGTAGTCCGCAGTGTACTGAAAGTGTTGCAATGACATCACATATAATTTTCACGTGGCATTGCTGCCAATCATCAACCTCAATGGTCACATGTCATAAGAAAAACACATACATTACACATGAAATCCATCACCGATACAACAATAGTATTTTCAAGCTTTTATCAAAGACTAAGGAGATTGTCCACCAGAACAGGATCACCAGTTTTACCATTTCTGTCACCTCTCGGGGAATGTAACATTAATGGACATCTTATTTTGGTGCAGATCATGCAGTTTAAAAAGCAATTCAGCGTAGAGCTGCATGCTCTGACAGTGTGCAAGATCACTTTATCCAGGCAGGATACGTGGTGTACTCTGGTGTCCGGCGCTGAGCGGATTTTCCAAAAATTATCAAGGAGATGATGGAGTCGTAGTATTAAAATCTTAAACTACTTTAAAGTAGTTTAAGATTTTAATACTACGACTCCATCATCTCCTTGATAATTTTTGGAAAATCCGCTCAGCGCCGGACACCAGAGTACACCACGTATCCTGCCTGGATAAAGAGATCTTGCACACCGATTTCTTCTACCGACCCAGTCGGACCCCTGGTGGGCAGCGAGCGTTTAAAGCATCTGGCGGTGTCGGGCTCGTAGCACGACACGCAAAGGTGAGCAATATTCTATCACTCACTACTACACCAACCTACCCTGCAGAATTACACTATGTGCGCCGTGCGCTGTATTCCCCTTTCTCTTTTCATGCTCTGACAGTGGCACGCAGTAGCTGTGGGTGAGCTTGTCACACTGAAGTGTATCATTAGCACTGTCACAAAATGTAGACTTGAAATGCTAACACATAGCACAAAAAGGCAAGGTAAATTTTACTACATTTCTGATATCCCTACAAAAGACATAGAAGAACTAAATAGCAGAGCTCAGGAAAAAAAAAAAGAAATAGAATAGCCGACTACTATGAATTATGAAATTGCTGGAGCCCACATTTAGTCCTAGTGCTTTTTTTTTTATAAAGATAAAAGACCTTGACAAGCTTGGCAGCTAAATGGCAAATTAAATTTAGTGTTGTTGAAAAGTAAAGTTCGGCATCTAGCGCACAGTATGTGTATGTGTATAGTAAACGGAATTCATCTGGGCAGAATTGCAACAGAAACACTTACAGTGGATGGACAAAATAACTAGAACACTAACTGTAGATATTGTTTTATGTTATCAACAAAGGGTAGGGCCACATATAGAAATAAGAGCTCAGAGCAGGACCTGCCTGCTTAGTCAATCACAGCTGCATCCAGTCCTTGGTCAAGCAAGCAAGTCCTGAACTGAGCTCTCATCCTGGAAGCAAAAGGAACACCTTGAGAAAGGCGACTGGAAGAACCTGAATGGGAGCTGTGGGGGACCGGGGTACGGAACTATATTTTTTTTCCCCCTATTTTTCATGGCCTCAGATTCTACCTTTCATTCCTTACAGACTTTTTGGAAAATGAAAGGTGGAATCTGATTGGTTGCTAGGGGCAACTGAGCCAGGTTCACTTTACACCATGTTTGATAAATCTCCCTCATAGTTTTTTCCTCCAAATGCCACAATACCCTTTTGTGCTGGACAGTGGAATAAACTCACAAGTGTAAACAATTTTTTATTCTATATAGGGTGTATGTTTTGAATGGCATACTGCAAAACAATGTAGAAATTGGAGGGTGCAAAATGGAGCCAAGTTTGTTAATAAGGCTTTGAAAAAAATGGCCCTGTTCTGTTTAACCTGTTAATTTAAAAAACAAAGTTTCCTTTGTCATGTTTTAATAATGATATGGTGTATAATAAATATCATTACAAAGAACTGTAATGAGCCCAGTAATGTACCCAGTACATTTCAGTATCCAGAACTGTGCAGAGTAAGATGCACAAGGCAGTTTATTGGCAGAAAAAAAGTATAGAATTGAATGCAGGAAAATGTTCGATTGAATTAAAGAAATGATCTGCCTGCCTTGTAGGATTATTAAATACCCTTATTTCCCTCATTTTCCTCTGGGGCAGAAGTGACTATAACACCACAAAGGACTTAGCTATCCCTTCTTGAATTAAATGGTTAAGTCTGTGCATGGTTGAAAGCCATGATCTTGAACTATTACACAACTAATACACACTACATTACCACATGCATGTTACCCTTTCCCTACTTGTATGGGTTAACTGGCCAGTATGCTGGATAGTGCCAGTGAGATGAGAAGATTGATCTTTATAATGCAACACTGCACCTGCCAAATGCAGAATATAATAATTTACTCTTGTTCTGTCTGGAAAAGATTAATATAACAGTTTGGTTTAGGATCACCTACAGAATGAATTCTGCACATTAGGTTGGAAGTCTTAAGCACATCCATCAGCCGCGGCTGGACCTCTGACACTCTACCCCTCGAGACCTGTTTAACCAGTAGTTACATTTACCTCTCCCACCCTTGTGAGCTTGGACTAGTGATCTAAAGGCAGGGGTCAGCTCGACCACAATTTGCTCCATGTGTTTGCACTTATGGAAGTGAGTATTTGTGATGGTGTCAGCCAGGTGAGCGATCTGATGCTGAGCACAAGTGTTTGCAGTCATTTAGTTGTAATTAACTCTTCCTTTGAACCCTAAGTGATTAAATTCCGTAAATGGCGCTTTATGAACTCAGCGAGAGAGAAGTGGAAGGCTTTCTCAAGACTTAATAACAGGTCATGCAAAGGGCACCTCTTCAAATGCTAGTCTACTTACCTTGAGGTATAAAGCAATTACTGGAAAAAATAGGTCCCAGACCAGCCATTTGCAAACTCTACAAGAGTACTCAATTAAAAGTAAGAGCAAAGAATAGAATTGGATATGAATTTGTATATTCAAGCTTTAATACTGCTTTTTAATGTCTATAATACACTAATAAACAAGTCCTCTCTTTACCAGTCACAACTTAATGCACAGGAAAAAAAAAGAAATGTGTATGACCAACTGTATACTAACACGAAAAAGCGTCACCCCAAACATCTCAACATGCAAATACCTGGAAGGATCCTACGTGCATTTTCACACAATGCAACAAAAACCTGTAACAAGTACACAATGAAAAGTCTTCACATGTTCATTCAATATATGACATACGCATTTATTAACCTTGACAGTAGCATGGCACACCCCATTATAGGCCAGAAAGTTCCACACAGTGTGGCTCCATTTCCCAATGGATCTAGCAGACTGCTATGGCTGTTAATGTCATAGCAGATATGTGAACAGAGCCTTACATTAATCTTCCTGAAGTTCTGTCTTTGGCTTTCACCTATAGTGATCTATATCAAGACTGATATTTTACAAGTGTGCTCCCCTCCAGCCTGCTTGTGGGTGTCAGAAGAGGCTTCTTGCCTATTTTTGGGACTGTTCTTAAACTTCTGCATATTAAGCTCAACTTTATAGGGCTGCATTCACACGCTGTGTTCTGTTTGTGAAACACAGACATGGACGTTAAATGCCCAACGTAGAGTGTTTCCCAAATCAATATCAAGCCAGCAGCGAGGCGATCGTGAATCGCCACGTCACTGTAATGACCGAGCTGCGTGTCTCTGACTCACGCATGAGTAAGGGGACCTCCCGCGAAACATCACATCAGGCAGGAGGAACGCCAGCTCTGGAGATCGCACAACTGAAACAGCCCGAAGAGCCATTTGAATGTGTATTAAAATAAATAGCAATGAACGTAAAATGAAGACAACATAACTGTGAGTCAAACTCTGGTTCATTGCATTTCTTTAAAGTGATAAAGTTCATCCGATGGGAACACACCCATATTGACTTGATATTATAAAGTATAGAAGCAGTGCCAACATATACAGAGTCCTGGTGTATGCCAGAAAGAAGGCGCAGATTTGCCCTCAGTAAATCCGTCCGGGAGCAAGAAGGTGGGGCTTTAAGACCGATGTACTCGAACGTCGATCTTCATAGCTCTCCCTCTAAATGTCTAAAGAGCCAGCATGCCACTATTATTACAGCTCAACGGCACACAATGATTTTAACACAACCAAAGGACCCACAGACAGGGGAACCAACAGCAAAATTCCATATGGAGTGCTGCAGTGGATGCATTGCATAGATATATAAGATTTGATGTGTAGATTTCTACTCAGAACACTATGAGAATGTGACTATACTTTTAAGGTAGTTACTAAAAATCCTACAAAATGGTATAAACTAGTCTACCCTACAGAATTCAGAACTCATACAGCACATTTACCATAGTCTGGTTTCACACATGAATGAAAATCTTTATTTTCTATGTGTTTGATCAAGCCTTGGGCAGTCTGTCATATACCTTGTCATACAGAGGTAATATGTCCTTTCCAACCAGGCTTATAAATGAGCCTGTGACTATGTGCAGAATAATGATGACATAGTGTATGTGCCAGTTGTCAACTAACAAGTCCGCTTAGCAGTACGATTCCCCAGTGTAAGGAGTCAGCAGCCTTACTATAAAGCGCTGCAGCAATGCACATTAATTAAGATGATCCTGCTGCCTCCATATTAAGGAAAACAAGCACATACACAGAGAGCGAAAAACACAAAAGACTCTGCTTATCAAAGGCATACACATGACAATGAAAGTGGCTTTATGAAGAACTACTACAATGGAAGTTCACTAACATAAGGCATTGCAGCCAACATGCCATAAAATCCACATATATGTATCAACCCCTGGAATCCTATCTGATATTCTGTTAAGGTCAGTGCTGGGTGAGCACACCATTAAACAATATACCATGTTTTCCCAAAAATAAGGCATTGTCTTATGTTAATTTTTGCTCCCAAAGATGCGCTATTTTCAAGGGATATTTTCAGTCTTATTTTTCCATGAAGAAAAATTCTATTTTTTTGCTGAACAAAATGAACATTTATTATATACTGTACTGTAGTTGTCATCCCAAACCAGCATAACCAGACAAACCATCATCTCCCACCCCTCCCCACTCCAGTGTGAGGTCCTAATTTTGGGGAATGCCTTATTTTCAGGGGGATGCCTTTTTTTAAGCAATCCTGTAAATATGCCTTATTTTAGAGAAACAGGGTAGTAACAAGTGTATAGGCACAAAATTCTAATTTATGATGGCCTTTTCTTTTTGAGTTCAAGGCTTCGTTGAATAGATTAATGGTTTCAAGGGGCTGAATCCTTCTGCTCCCAAAACTTACTTTCAGCGATTCCACATCTTATGCAAGCCTTCCGAGATGTGGCGTTGGCGGGCAATGACCAATAGCAGAACAATCTTGCAAGAATTGGAGCAGAAGGCTTCAGCTGTTGTGTTCACCCCGGACAAAGCAAATTTACAGTAGGAACGAAGCGAAGCGATTCGTGCCTATCTGTATTCAACTTATCAGGCTGTGGAGTTTTGATGTCTTCTTCGCTCCATGCCGCTTCTCCTAAGGTGCTGGAAAAAAAATAGATCCAGTCCTGGGAAACCGGGAGAAGTTTTCAAAGACTGGATCCATCTTTTCCCAGCTCCTGGGGAGGAGCGGCACGGAGTGGAGTACACTTCAAAGCCACACAGCCCTATGAGTGGAGTACAGATAGGCACGAATCGCATCGCTTTGTTTCTACTCTAAATTTGCTCATCCCTACTTTTAAGCTTAAAGGGCTTATGCTGGATTCGAAAATCATAGCTGTTTCCTCCAGAAACAGTACCAGTCCTGTCCTCTGTGTGTGCCATTGTAGCTTAGTTCCAGTGAAGTGAGTTGAACCAAGTCATAATACTAGACATAACAGGAGTACAGGTGTGATGCTATGGTGTGCTCACACGTACAGGATCTGCAGCAGATTTGATGGCACAGATTTGAAGTTGCAGATTCAAAGCAAATCAAATTTGGGCCATCAAATCTGCTGCAGATCCTGTACGTGTGAACGCACCCTTAGAATCCTGGAAAACCCCTAAAGCCAGCTTTACATGTACCACATAGAAGCGGATTTCACTTCAACTGTATTTAGGTAGGGAATAAGAGGAGAGCTGGGCATGTATGTTCAGAACTGAAAAATGCTTTTAAGCCCTTAATGAATGAGCCAATTTTCGTTTTTGAGTTTACGTTTTTTCCCTACTTGTGTTTAAAAGGCCATAGCCCTTGTATTTTTTCCCCTACAGACATACTGTATATAAGCCCTTATTTTTTGCACCACTAACTGTACTTTGCAATGGCAGACTTACTTTTTGGATAAAATATGCAGCAAAACCAGAAAAAAATTATATGCGCTGTGAAATTGAAAACTAACAATTCTTTTTGTTTGGGGGGCAGGGGGGGGGGGCGTTTTTATGCCGTTCTATTGAAAAAAGGACATGTTATATATGTTCCTCAAGTCAGTACGATTAAATCGATATCCAACTTGCAAGTTTTATATTAATTGGTGGTTTTAAAAAAACAAAAACCTTTTACAGAAAATTGCTCTATTACCATGCTTATAACGCTTTTATCTTTTGATCTATGGGGCTGTGTGAGGTGTCATTTTTTGCACCAAGATCTGTACTTTCTATCGGTACCTTGACTGCATAAGTGCAACCTTTTGATCGCTTTTTATTACAACTTTTCTGGATTTAATGCAACTAAAAATGTGCAATTTTGCACTTTGGCGTGTTTTTCCGCTTACGCCATTTACTGTACAAGATCAGGAATGTGATAATTTAATAGTTCGGGCGATTACGCACACGGCATTACCAAATATGTTTATTTCTTTTAAAATATGTTTTATTTCTATTTTTATTTATAAAATGGGAAAAGGGGGGGTGATTCAGACTTTTACTAGGGTAGGTTCTTTTTTTTATTAATAGAAACACTTTTTTTTTTTAACTTACACAGTAATTAGAAGTCCCCCTGGAGGACTTCTAATACAACTACACTGATCTCCCATAGAGATCAGTGTAGTATGTATTACACAGCACCGATCCATGAGATCGATGCTCTATTGCAGAAGTTTAATTTTTTTAACCTCTACCTGTAGCTACCCTTTAAATGGTCACTGCTTAAAAACTTCCCTCCATTTGATCAGTCTATGTGATTTAGATCTAAGATAATTCTCTCACCCCCCCCCCTTTCTTTGTCAGCCATAAGGGTACTATGTACACAGTGCTGCCTCCTAAATAAAGTCCCTCATCTCCACCTTGCATTAGGGTATGTGCACACTGAGGAATTCTCGAGGAATCGTAGAAAAAAGTTTTCTGCTTGAAATTCCTAGCCTATTAAGCTCTGGCAGAATAGGAGCAGAATTTGAGCAGAATGCAAGCGGAATTTAAGCCCCCATTAACTTCTATATGATTTCCTTAAGCAGAATCCGCCCAAATTCTGCAGTGTGAACAACAGAGTAGAAATCCTATTGAACACAATGGGAAATTGCTCTGTTCATATTTTACAGGAGGAATTTTAAGCTGAAATAAGAGCGAATTTCTCTTCAATTCCTCACCTTTTCCTCAGTGTGCACATACCCTTAGTCATCATTACCAGCAGTCCACTGCTTAGTTCAGTGATGCTTCTGTGCTTCAGTGACTCCTTTCTTGCTGTTATACACTTTGCTACGGTTTGTTTTGTTTCTGCTCATCTTGCACACCCAGTATACCAGTAACCTCTCTCTACCCCATATCAATATATCAATTATATAGCATTGTCCTGTAAATCATCCCAGCACAGAGCAGCCTGTTTAGCGCAGTGCACCTTCTCCAGCACCATGGCATGGCATAGAGAGGAGGGCTTAGAATCAGGCATTTTCCTGTCACTGTCCAGGGAAGTAAGACAAAGGAAGTCCAGGTGTAAGTACTGCTTATAAACTGTCCAGCTCTGGTCCTGCCCAATGAAATAGTTAAAATGAGAACTAGCTGTGCACCAAGGAGATTGTCAAGAGCTCAATAACAGCAGTGAGCACTAAAATCCACGCTGAAGGGTTACTGTAACTGAATTATGCTGGTGTTTAAGAACCATTCGAAAGTACAGACCGTTTTAAAGAAATTTCCACCTAAAAACCAAGTTTTATAGATATCTTTCATCTTACAGATATAAACTTATAGACCACATAAAAAGTTGATTAACTTTGCAAATACATGTAATTATATGTATTGTAATGATTGCGAGTTGTAGCCTGCATTAAGCACATTTAAACTGGCCAAAATAAAGCAGCATTTCAGAATCCGTATTAAAGCTGCAACACTCAAATCACCCTATTCCACCCCCGCCAACCAGATCTAGTGAACATATCTAAAATCACAATAGGGCTCTATGAAAATCTGTGAATTGGTATAATATATATGATAAAATTAGGGATGGTCCGAACAGAGTTTGGTTCGGGTTCGTACGAACCCGAACCCTCGGTAATGATTCCCGCTGTCTGCCCGCTCCGTAGAGCGGGCGGATCCAGCGGGAGGACTGCCTGAAAAACTGGAATACAGCCACAGCCATAGGCTGTATCCCAGTTTTCCAGGCGTTACTCCCGCTGTATCCGCCCGCTCCACGGAGCGGGCAGACAGCGGGAATCTGCTGCCGAGCGTTTGGGTTTATACGAACCCGAACCCCGCCAGGTTCGGACCATCCCTAGATAAAATGTAAAGTTAATATCCTAACTATGCAGGGAAATTTGATATGCCAAAAAAATGGCTTTAAAGGTGCTTTAAAAAACAATTTTCATCTCTGATCCTATTGTTAAATATGTTTTATTAATTACAATGGAAGACTTCTGAACACAGATAAGTTCTGAAGGTCCCAAAGATTAAAGATAAGCGGGTGCAGTGCTCAGAGGTGTGAGCAGCCCCTTTATTCTAGTCCCCACTAGGATCATAGGGCACTGGCTTCCACTAGTGACTATTCCATAATTACCGCTGATGATAGGTAGTGATTCCTAAGAAGAATACAGCTTCCACCAGTGACTATTCCATAATTACCGCTGGTGATAGGTAGTGTTTCCTAAGAAGAATACAGCTTCCACCAGTGACTATTCCATAATTACCGCTGGTGATAGGTAGTGATTCCTAAGAAGAATACAGCTTCCACCAGTGACTATTCCATAATTACCGCTGGTGATAGGTAGTGATTCCTAAGAAGAATACAGCTTCCACCAGTGACTATTCCATAATTACCGCTGGTGATAGGTAGTGTTTCCTAGGAAGAATACAGCTTCCACCAGTGACTATTCCATAATTACCGCTGGTGATAGGTAGTGTTTCCTAGGAAGAATACAGCTTCCACCAGTGACTATTCCATAATTACCGCTGGTGATAGGTAGTGATTCCTAAGAAGAATACAGCTTCCACCAGTGACTATTCCATAATTACCGCTGGTGATAGGTAGTGATTCCTAAGAAGAATACAGCTTCCACCAGTGACTATTCCATAATTACCGCTGGTGATAGGTAGTGATTCCTAAGAAGAATACAGCTTCCACCAGTGACTATTCCATAATTACCGCTGGTGATAGGTAGTGTTTCCTAAGAAGAATACAGCTTCCACCAGTGACTATTCCATAATTACCGCTGGCGATAGGTGGTGATTCCTAACAAGAATACAACAAGAAGACAAGAAAGGAAAGACTTCGGTCTGTTTTATCCACTACTATGTACAGTACAAATCTATCCTAATAAAAACAAAACAGGTTGTCGCCCACATTTCCAGAAACAGATATCTTATAAATGGTTGAATAGAGTTTCCTTGGCAGAAGATCACTCGGTGATTGATAACACAAGCAGATTCTTTATTTTTTGTTAAATGCTCTTTAATGCAAGAAAAAAAAAAAAGATTTTACGATAACATGTTCACGGTCGCCTTTATGAACTGAGATGTTTCTATGTTTCTACTCTTGTTAGGCCCTAGTTATAATAAAGAATACCCTTAACCAGATTTAATGACAAGCAGAAAGTATAAAGCACGTTGCATAATTGGAGGGATTTCTAACCTGTTGAATCATGTGTGGCCCACGCTGCAGCCTGCGGAGCATACTTGTAGAGCTATGGCACAGAAAGAGTTACAAATCAAAGTCGCCTATTAAATTTAATAAGCCAGTATATGCTCAGCTAGGAATCTGTAACAAAGGCTACAATTAAGTTATGCCTATCACAAGTAACATCTAATAAATCTAATCACCATCAGGCTAGAAAAAAAAGTTGAAACAGTTAAACGAGAGAAAAAATGCAAGAAACAAATAATTGGATGACTGGGCACCATCTATCTCAATTTAATGTCTGCTTCTGAAAGAATGAATTATGCTATTTATCAAGTGCTATATCAAAACGGGAGGCAAGAAGCCTTTTAATGAGAAGAGATGGAGAGCGACATATTGCGGAATTCCTGATAGAGATAAGGGAACTGAGAGTGTCCACAGTCTCTGACCTCAGATCAGTCTATAAATTATCTGGTTATCGCATTGCTGGTCTATGAAATGCCTCAAAGAGAGAAACTGCACAAATTAAAGCTAAATTCACATTTTCATGTGTGTTTTCCACTTCGTAAATTTAGGGTCAGATTATAGAAGACTAAAGGCCCTTTTACACAGGACGATTATTGATGATGAGCATTTCTAGGAACAATCATTCAGCGGATAATCGGGACATGCAAAAGAGCCAGAGTTCAGCAAACATGCAAGCAAACTGGTTTGCTTTCTCTGCACGGCTGTAAAATTTGACGTTATTGGACGTACACCTCTCTGTGTAAGCAGAAGATGTGCAGCTGATAGCTTAGACTGTTAATGTCTGCATGAGCAATACAGTGATCGTCCGTACAGCCCGGACACTGCACTGTTTGTGTGGTGTAATGGTACTGAAGGCGAGCACCCATCTTGCTCATCTGCACAAATTTGCAGCAGGAAACAGCTGCGCATCAAGCGGTCTAAAACGGTCCTAAAGGGGTGATTGCTCAGTAGCCCCACCAACTTCCACTTCTGTCTAGTATCACCCAAACAAGACAAGGGGCAGTGAAAAGTGTTAACAGAAAAGTAATACATTATAGAAAAGGTCATTATGTGGCTTTTACTATCAAAAATCTATAGTCAGCTATAGATACATAAAAGCCACTGACAGGTAAAATATAAAAGAAAATATAAAATATAAAAGATTATCTTGCAACAATGGCACCTGACAAGGGGTGGGATATATTAGGAAGAGACTTATTTGTTAGATAAATAGGCAGATGTAAGCATCTAAGCAAATTGTGATGGCTACATGACTAGGTCTGAGCATCTCCAAAACGGTGTGTTCCCAGTAGACAGTGCTTAGTCTTAAAAGTACAGTAGGTCAGGAGGAAACACTGGTAAACTAAAGAGAGGGTCATGGGTCCCCAAGGCTTATTTATGTATGCATGGGCAGAAGGATAGCCAGTCTAGTCCCACAGAAGAGGAACAAATGTTAGCAATCATAGGATAACATTGGGGTGCACCTACTGGCCAGTCAGAGTGCCTATTCTAATCCATGTTCACCACTATAGGTGCCTAAAATAAGCACATGAGAATCAGGACTGCACTCTCTATTAAAGAGGATGTACCACCAGGTACATCCTCTTGAATTTAACACACCGACAGAACGGCGCAGTGATGGGGAAGCCGGTGCCACGGTCCATTTTTAGAATCAATGGAGTCGCGTCATAGAGGGGAGGGAATTCCCTCCCACTGGGGGCGGGCCAAGCCGACCTCCAGTGCTTCAGCACGGCCCCGTTCCGCTGGATAGCACTGTCGCCGTACATGGGAAAGACGGACAGCGGCACCGGCTTCCCCATGACAGCACCGATCTATCGGTGTGTTAAATTCAAGAGGATGTACCTAGTGGTACATCCTCTTTAAGTGGATGGCAGCGTGATCACCTGGGGAAGAGAAGGCACCAGAATGGCCTTTAGTAAAGGCAATGTGTTGTTCTGGGCACTGATCTTCTGGGAAGCTTTGGCGCTGGCATCCATATTAATGGTACTTTGGCACATACTACCTATCTAAACATTGTATACCACTTTGTGGCAATGGTGGTCTCTAGTAGCAAGGTAGTGTTGCCCGACATGAATGCATATTTTGATCTGCATTTTACATTAGTAAAATGTAAGCCAAAATGGGCCCCAAAAAGAGAAAAGTTGCAAATCTTTCCAGTATACTTTCCACTCTGGGTTTTAGCTTATAAGTACTAATGAAAAAATACTAAGCAGAAAGTGATCTTAAACACTAGACAACAACATTGCTTTCAACCTAAAAATACTGCTGAGCCTCCATCGCTGGCTGCTAAAAAAAAAACCATAAGACTGACTATACACAAACTCCTCTCTGTAATATGGAGAAAGTCATGGTACATTAACAGTGAGCACCGCATGTTAAAGGCTGAGACAAGTAGGAAAACTACTACAGTGACCTCTATTTGTCACCTCTCCCGCTTAGCTGCCATTACTGCAGACTGCAAGCAAAAAGGCATTTTATATGTTTTACTGTCCCATCCTAACAAGCCCAAAAAAAATGTAATGCAACCAATTGTAAAAATTTCTATGCCTGGGAATTTTGATCGATAGTAGTGTATTTACATCTCTGTTCTTCTATTAGTAGCCACATAGCGCACGGTGAGCTAGGAAATAAATAGCACAATAACTCTGATACTGCCCTACTGATTCTGTTTTTGTATTTATCTTTTCCAAAATATAAAAAGAAAAGTAAATTAATTTTATTTTAGGTAAAAAAAAAAAAAAAATCATGGTGTGTTTACTTGCAATCAGAAAAACACATGTACTAGAGGAAACTATAAGGGGGAGACTTTAGCATAAAAGGGGGTGTGGACATTTTTCCAGTGGATTTTTTTTCATTAGAAAAACCACAACAGAAATCCAAGGAATGCCCTTAAAGCTGCATTAAAACAGCATGTTTGAAAGTATTCTTAAAGGGGAACTATAAACAGGTAAGATAATTTTAACCTGCTAATAGCTTCCTACTGCTCACGTGGCATGGGAGGATGAAGGTATGTCTCTTACCTTCCTTCTTGGTGCCATTCCTGTGCAGTTTTAATGTAGTCCTCTGTCCAGTAAGGCCATTAGGAGCCTTCTGATGATTATCAGTGGAGAAGGCCAGCTGAGGCAGGCTAGATTGGCGCTCTGGGGGCCTTACTGGACAGAGGACTACAATAAAACTGCAAAGGAACAGTGCTGAGGATGAAGGTAAGAAACATACCTTCATCCTTAGCACCCGTGGGCAAAAGGGAGCGGATTTGTCAATCCCTGTTAATGGGCGCTGTCATGTAAGAGACATATAAAAAGTTTTGATCAGCTGGGGTCTGAGTGTTCAGACCGTGACCGATCAGGAGAAGCTGACGGGAGGAGTCTGCTCGTCTGACAACCACCACCAACCTGTGATAAAGCCATGTCAGTGGGGTTCCTAGCCTCTACTATGGCTGCATCTCAACCACCCTGTGCGGACTACATGTGGTCCCTAAATTGTATTTTACAGTATTTTCTTCACTTGATCACAGTGATCAAGGAAAGAAAATTCTTTAAATTAGTGCATGGCATTCCAGCTCAGTTCCATTGCAGTGAAAGTGGCTACGATGTAATACCACATACAGCCTACAGACAGGCGTTATAGTTTTTTGAATACAGCTTTTAATTTAAGGAACATGTTCACACAGTGCAAAACACAATGCAGGATTCTAAAGGTAGCCTTCGACATCTGCTTTGGATGGGCCCTGCATCTCTAATGCTCACTTATGAAAGATATGTTTAGAAAATGTGATGTACTCTATTACAGCATAGATAAAATGCACTCTCGAAAAAATAGATGCTGAAATTCAGCATAAACTGCTATGTGTACCCTTTTAAAACAATGGATGTAAATTGCACACGTTATTTAGCACATATTTTGCCACATAACATGCAACACAGTATGTAAAGAAAACCTGTGTTTAAACCTACCCCAAGAGTAAATTCACACACAGCATGTCTGCAACCTTCATTCATTGGATTTCTGATAGAGTTTAGGAGGCAGAATCTGCTGTGAGGGAATATACAGAGCCTGTAAGATGGCCCCTACTGGTAGCAAGAATCAAGCCTTATAGAAATGCTTGCACATACAGTAAACGAAGAAAAATTTTTTAGCTGCTGTAACATGACTAGATTAATCGCCTCCACTCCCAAATCACATCTCACTTCTTCAGGAAAACATGGAAATACATGGAACTGGGGCAAACACCTAGTATGAGCGTTAACCCCTGCAGGCCCTTATAAACTCCAGAGCAGCAAAAACTTGGAGGAAATGGGCAAAAGCTAAACGATGTTTTTAATTAAAAGGAAAGTATCTGCTTGGTTTTATAATTATGAGAACATGTGAAGGTTGGAGAGTTCTGTCTGAAAATGAAAGGCCTTAGGGACCAAGAAACCTAATTAAACATGGTAAAGGTATAAGGGAGATTGAAACCTCATTAATAACTTATGAAGGTATCTGATAAGAACTTGCCTTTGGGAGACCTAGATGCAGCCTCTTGCTAATTTATAGGCTCTTTATGATTACCTGAATGCAGGCCCCGAACATGAAAGTCTCAGCTAATTTTCCACACCAAGCTTCAAACAAGCAACCAAAACAAGCTCATTTCCTGTGCAATGGATGTTTCAATTTGAGGCAACCTATGAGCATATGTTGGAACTATGTATTTATATATTAACATATACATGTTAAGTGTACGGAATTGGGTGCAAAGGCAAGTTTAGGTCTCTGAAGCAGCTATGTAATACCGTACAATAAGGTCTTCCTAAAGGCAACAAATAAAGTTCAATAATAGCTTGGCTGCACATGTAGTATATATTGGGCAATATAGATTGCCCCTTTTTTTTGTGTATTTTGAACCCATTCTTGTTATGCTTCCCTAAGACGCAAATTTTTCTAGTGTTTTCTTATTTTTGTTTAAATTACTATGGGTTATTTTATCTCTGGCGTTTTAGCCCTTGCTTTTTTTTGCTTCTTTTATTTTCCTATTTTTGAAAAACACCTAGTGTGAGCCCAGCATTATGGCAAAATATACTGACCAAAATACTACATATGAACCCAGACTAAGGGCCCTATTACACCATCAGATTTCTGACCAATTTATCTGACAGATTTTTTTTTTTAAGCCAAAGCCAGCAATGTATTTGAAAAGAGGAGAAATCTCAGGCTTTCCTTTATGACCTGTTCTCTGTTTATAGTTTGTTCCTAGCATTGGCTTAAAAAAATCTGTCAGATAAATTGGTCAGAGATCTGCTGGTGTAATAGGGCCCTAAAGGTTTCTTCTTTTTGGGTGATTCAAGTAAACATTCCCCCAAAAAAATTCATCACTTTGGCTATAGCCTAAAAAACTACTGAAAATGAACTTTAAAGTAAAAAACATGGATACAATGCAAAAAAAAAAAAAAAAGTTGAAAGGAACAGCTGCTTTTTCTGAGCATTAAAATGAGCCACAAAAAAGGAGTATAACAGAACCTCGCTGTTACAGGCCAGAATTAGAGCAAATGCATACAGTATCCTGAGTTTTGGAACTGATGGGAAACTCCCATAAATCATGGCACCATAACAGAAAATACAGAACATTTAGTTTCATTTCCTTTTTATTTTTTTAATATATCTTAATGCTGAGTTAAAGCGAATGTACCACTAGGCACATCGCTTTTTAGTTTTTTACATGAACAGACCGGCACAGGAATGCCAGCGGCATAATCCTTTCTTTAAATCGCCTGCTTGTTCATACGCACTGCACCAGTCGGGCATGAAGCACTGTAAGTGGGCCCGCCAGCCCCCAGTGTGATGACCTCCATTCCCTTCTGTTACATAGCGCCATTGATTCTAATGGAGCTGCGGCATAGAGGGGAGGGGGTTTCATCACACTGGGCGCCGACAGGCCCGCCTCAAGTGCTTCATGCCCGCGCTGGCACGTTCATGTAAAAAACACCAAGTGAGGTACATTTGCTTTAAATATGAATGTATGGTGTTACTGCAATGAATGGGACTTTCCAAAAGGAAGTTTTATGACTAATTCTATATGGCTTCGGGAAAACCTGTTAACTTCTCAGCAAACAAAGATAAAATGTCAGAAATGGAATGCCAGAAGAGAACAAAGCAGGAAAATAAATATTATGATGGATAGTTTACACACCTAAGAACACATCACACACAAGAACCTCTTTACTAACCCCATTATTAATATTTGTTCATGAACAGATAATTCCTGTAAAATAAATGTGCATTGTTATCATTACTGAAAACTGGTTTTGCAACGTGTTGTCACCCAAAATATGAATAGTTCTCTTTGTATAAAGTTTTCTAAGAAGTGCATGAATCCGTTTTATGTACTGCAGCCTCTCTAAGCTGCAGGAGACAAAAAGGACACAGCGCTAATGAACTGCCGCATTGTATCTGAAATATTAAAATACAATGAATTTAATCAGGAAGTGTTTTATGACGCTCCTCATGACTTTAATATAAGACACATGTCCTTTGGCAACCACATCAAATTACTTTAATGCTTGCAGAGTATTATTTATTGTTTAAACTCCATATGTAGTTCAAGCAAGCCGACACCATAATGCAGCATTGCTGTGTGATTTATCATACACATACTGTAATGCCAATCCACTCATTATTATAGTATGTAAATATACTGCAGCAAGGCCCAATGACCTGATAGTGATAGGGTGCAAATGGAGATGGCAAAATGTCTTAGGCATTTTGAAAGAGGGTCAACAATAGGAGTTAGTTTTAGTTTGCACTAAACTCATATAAACTCAAATGGGAAGTGTTTAAGATGTAAGAAAGATAATAAAACCAAATGTCTGTTGGTGAATAATTAACAACTGTGCATTACTATGTATTATCATGTGTGTGATAGCCGGCTGATTGCTGGATCACTGGGGTGGCCCTTACCGGCTACGGTTCATGACTATCGTGTCCTGTGCAAACTCTATGGAGATCATACAGATCAAAACCAGTAGTAAAACTGACTGATAAAAACTATAACAGTAAAAGTTTCGTGTTTTTCTGTGTTTTGGACCCCCTTGCAGTTTTGGCTAAAAATCCTGACCACATACTGATCAAATTACTTGAGTGAGAAAAGTTGCACACAATTTTGCAAGTAAAGTGGTACCTTGGTTTAAGAGTAACTTCGATTTAGATAGTTTTGCAAGAAGAGCTCACAGTTTTTCAAAACTGTGACTTGGTATAAGAGCATTGCTTTGGTTTAAGACCTCCCTGTACTGGGTGGGAGCGCGAGTGTGGGAGGGGCATGGTCTGCACAGTGGGGTCTACAGCACTGTACTCTGACCTAGGAAGTGTCCCTCACCTTTCAAATCATAGCAGATCGACTTCAGGCTGTAACTGCATCAGTGGACAGGATTGTGGAGGTAATCTCTCCAGAGCTTTAACCCCTATCTCCTTGGACAGAGAGTGCTGCTATGCTGTGCTCACCCTATACCCCGCTCATTCCTCCCTACAGTCTCTGTCAGCCTTTGTGTTTCCCATCCTCTCCATTCCTGCTATAACGTGCCTGCACTCACACTCAACTATGCACACTGCTGAAATGTGCGTGCACTTACACTCAGCCATTCACTCTGCTGAATAGAAAGGTTTCTTTCACTGTCCTCCTGCACAGCTCTGTGATTTTCACTTCCTGATTGGTCCATGCTGAACACACACCCCCTTCCCCATTGCTGTCATGTGACCACACAGACCTCTGACAGCAGCCCTGCTTCTCTAGTCTTGCCTGTTGTACTACACTACTGCATTATAGGGATCTGCAGTCCCATCCTGTATCTACAATCTGTTGCCTTTTTTCAGGTTTATGCACTTACTATACATTATCTTCCACATGCTGACTGCTTAACTGTACAGTAACTTATAATATCACAGATTCAGCTGGTTCTAAATGTTTTATTTGTTTTACCTGTTTTAATAAATCATTATTTTGGGGGTATGGAACCATTTGTCTGCATTTCAATGATTTCTTTTGGGAAAATTTGCTTTGGTTTAAGAGTGATTTGGATTACAAGCACAGTCCTGGAACGAATTATGCTCGTAATCCAAGGAACCACTGAATAGAAAAACGTCCAAATGTGTGACTTTCCGCCTTCTTAGGGAATAACTGTAAGGCATCTGTGTTTTTACAGAAATTTACCATGATTTTATGCGGCCATCTAGCGCCAATATAGAACAGAACGCCAGTTTTATTGCATACCCCTGTTAATTCTTGGAGACGGCAATTCATTAACTACCTGTTTCATTATATCTTCTCTTTTTAGCGTTTTAGTTGATGTGTGTGTTGATGCAGAAAACTTTTTTTCTCCAAGTCTAGAAGCCTGTCCTCAATGATTAATTAGGGGGAAATAGAGAACGTCATGCTGAATTATAAAATGTTGTTGACCTGTAATGTTTTATTGCTTTTCTTTACAGCCAATAGTCTCCTGAAAACTAATATTGTGTATTGACTGTTAAATCTTTTTACAGTGAATGTTTAGCTGAGACACAAGAATACTTTGTTAGCAGATTAAGGTGTGCCGTCAGCAGGGGATCAGTAAACTGCAAATGTTGCTAAGGCACACAATACAAATGCTTCATAAATCTAAGTTTAAATGTCTTATAAATACCTCAAAGTTAGCACCGACAGTAATAATCATTACATCAGCTAACCAGACTGCTACATGTGGCTAACATCTTCTGTCCAGACTATGAGTGGCAAACTGTTTATATACTGTAAAGTAGTGGCAAAAATAATTATAGATTTATGGCTTCAGATACCTGCACTGATAATGGCTCATAAAGAGGGTAACAAAATTAAACTTCTTCAACTCAGAAGCCCAGAAGGGCATTCTGCCTCACCAAATGAGACAAAAATCAGAAAAAGGTCACTTCAGAGGATGCACTTGCTAGTTATCAAATAATAAAATTTTGTATCAAAGTTTTCTGATAGGTGGTGCTGTAGCGGTAGCAGTAGTTAATTTGCATAAATTGAGGCTTTCACAGATGTATGGGTAATTAGTGATTATATCCAAACAGCGTGGCTTCCTCAGTCACCCTTATCACATTTGCTTTAAGGTTATGGGTTTTCTTGTATACCATGACAGAGCTGTATCAGCATCAGATCCAAAGGACAGCATTTCTCAATATGTTTTCTTTCAGCCAAGGAAAACATAATTTTGGAATAAAGAAAACTATTATTGAAAGTATTATTGAAAACTAAGGGGGACATTTTGTACTTTTTTTCCCCCATTTCCATTGCTATAGTGCCACCTGTTGGCATTTTTTTTACAAATATTATTTGATAAATAGAGAACGCTTTTTCTTTTTTTTTGTCTGATCTTCACTTCGAGCAGCAAAATACCCTTTAGAGTTGGGGGATGTTTGATTCTGCTAATTTTGTATATCACGTGAGAAAGAGTAACAGCGTTGGGTCCCATGTGGATGTCCATATGCCAAAGCATTTGTTTTCAGTACAATGATAAGAAAATTATTTAAAGGAGTAGTTCGGGCAAAGGTGAAAAAAAAGCAGGGAGGGTTACTTACTCTTCCCAGTGCCCCACAGTTGCTGCGTCACCAGCTCTCTGTCACCCTTTGGTCCCCTGAATCTTCCGGGTTCTTGTGTCATCACTAGAGATGAGTGAACCGGCCGAGGTTCGGGTTTGTATGAACCTGAACTTTCGGCTTCTGATTCCCGCTGTCTGCCCGCTCCGTGGAGAGGGAGGATACAGCCTGAGGTCCGCCTGGAAAACTGGGATACAGCCATAGCCATAGCCTGTATCCCAGTTTTCTAGGCGGTCCTCAGGCTGTATCCACCCTCTCCACTGAGCGGGCAAGACAGTGGGAATCAGAAGCCGAGAGTTCAGGTTCATACGAACCCGAACCTCGGCCAGTTCGCTCATCTCTAGTCATCACACCACCACAGGAACTACCCACTCAGCAAGATAGTGACTGTGGAGGTGCCTTGTCTTAATCACTGACTGGCTAAGTAGGGTAGTGGCGTCACAGGAGCAGGATTAACAGGAGACCGGCAGATGACTAAGAGGTGGCGCTGCGCTTTAGTAGCACCACGCAACGGTAGCACTGGGATGGGCAATTTTCACTTTATTATGTTCCCACATCACTCTGCCCTCAGAGAGGGGCAATCCCTGCTCCTATCCAGGCCAGGGTTCTGATGCTGATCCCAACTTGGCACTCTATTACTATGAGCTCCAACAGCCCATTGTAATCAAGCACTGTTCTCAGAGATTAATTCAGTACATATGAACTGCACTGATCTGTATGAGATCAGTGCAGTTATAACAGAGGTGACCCAGGGGGACTTCAAGGTATTGTAGGGGACAAAAAAAGGGCTACCCAACAAATTGCGAAATCATAAATTTTTTTTGTCACATCAAATCCAGAAAAATTGTAATAAAAAGTGATCAAAAAGTCACATATACGCAAGCAAGCTACCAATAAAAAGCACAGATCATGGCACAAAAATGACACCTCAAACAGCACAAAATACCAAAAAATAAACGAGTTATGATAATAGAGCAGTTTTTTTTTAAAGGCTTAAATTTTTTAAAAAACATATCATATCACTTTTACCACAGGGTGAATGGCGTAAACACAAAACTCTCCAAAATGAAAAAAAAATTCACAGTGAAAATAATTTTTCCCTAGCTTTGCAGCATATTTCATAGAAAGAACTTAAAGGGGTAGTGCGGCGCTAAGAAATTATTCACAAAATAACACACATTACAAAGTTATACAACTTTGTAACGTATGTTATGTATGTGAATGGCTCCCTTCCCCGTGTTCCCCGACCGTGGACCTGGAAGTGTAGTGCATTATACATAACTGATCCGTGTCGACTGACCCCGTCAAAGACGTCATCGCCGGGAGGCCGGCCAACCCGCTTCTGCCGCCCCCCCTCTGCCAGGTCATAACTATGCTCAGCCACGATTGGTTGAGCACAGTTATACTCAGCCAATCGCGGCTAAACAGCTGATGACGCGGCACACGTCATCAGCTGCTCAGCCGCGATTGGTTGAGCACAGTTATGCTCAGCCAATCGCGGCTGAGCACAGTTATGACGCAGCAGAGGAGGCCGGCATGAGGGACGGCAGGAGCGGGTCGGCCGGCCTCCCGAAGATTACATCACTGTCAGAAGACGGGGGTCGACACGAATCAGGTATGTATAATGCACTACACTTCCAGGTCCACGGGCGGGGTCGGGGAACATGGGGAAGGGGGCCATTCACATACATAACATACATTACAAAGTTGTATAACTTTGTAATGTGTGTTATTTTGTGAATAATTTCTTAACGCCGCACTACCCCTTTAAGTTTTTATTGCAAAGTACAATTGGTTTTGCAAAAAAGTTACAGCCTTTTAAACACAATTAGGACAAAAGAAAAGTGCAAAAACAAAAAGTGGCTGAGGAGGGAAGGAGTCAAAGCTACTTTAGTATATACAGTTTAGACGAAAGACAGAACACTCTTGAACATACATCATTCATTGTAAATCTTATTTAGAAGTAACAGTAAAGTGCCAACATATTTCCCAGCGCTTTTACAAATAGGAAGTAGCAAACAAATAAAATGACAAGTAAAAAAACAGAGACAAATAGACAGCGGCTCCTTATAGTTTATACCTCACAGAGCACAGGAGAGATATGTAAATGATAAGTTTATTGGTTTTACATTATAGTTAGAACACTATTTTACATTAAAGGGAATCTCAAGCAAAAACCTGAATTTCCTGGCATTTTATTTAACTTTTTTTTCTTTTGATTGAAAAATACTGCAGCCAGTTGTTAAGCTAAAGACAATGGACAGCTCTGAAATAAAAAATTTTTTTTAAAAAAAAGTGTTTTTTTTTTTGTTGTTTTTTTTTTTTTTACATATGTTAGTGCCTTCAATGCACTAAAAAATGTTGAGTGAGCAATCTTCATTCCTTTTTTTATTTTTAGACCTTGTTTGATATTCAGGATGCAGCCTGTAGCCATTAATATTTCCTGTGGGTATAACCTTCCAGTAGTAGATGCTGTCTTTAGGGGTCTAGGCTTTGCCCTGGGTGCTGTGTTCAGTTGTATATAACCCATGTGCTTCTATCCTGCAAACTCTTTTGTGTGCTTTCCTCTCTATCTACAGGCTGTGTGAAACATCCCCCCCGCCATGTAATTCTCTCCCTTGTGTCCACTTACAGACAAAATATAGATTTGAGCAGCTCACCCCACCAGGATTGCCTGCTTGACGGAAGAAATGCATGGGAAAAAACTAATATATGTAACTTTTGGGGGGGGGGGTTAACATTAAATGTATAAAACATGGTACAGACTAGGGACGGATAGTTCTGAAACACTGGTGGTTTTATACCTTTTTATATACTGTATTCCTTGGTTTGTAAGCATTTAAAATAAAGATTTGTGTTCTACATACCCTGGGTATAAAAAACATTATTTACTTTTCCCCCTACCCTGAGCTTCTGTGTACAATCCCTGCCTACTGTTATAGCTGATAGGGCAGAAAATCTCCAGACAGATACTGTATCTCTCTTTGAGCAGCAGCAAATGGTAGGACATTTCTAATGAAAGCTATTTAGAAGTTTGATTCATTTTATATTCAGGAAACTAAAAATAAAAAAAAATAAATCAATGCAAAGGTGCCAATAGTCTTTGACCCCTTCACGTCCACAATCAGCATATATATGTGACTATTGCACATGCCCCGTGCAGTAGGAATGCATATATACTTTCCTGCAGTGAAGGGGCTTTTAATGTTAGCGGTCCCACACACAGCAGTGTCCCCGGAGCAGGAGGTAATGACAGGCAGGCGCAGTCACGTAGCTGCCTGTCATTACCTCTTAAACATCGCAATGCCCATCGATTGTAACGTTTAAAGGGGTAGTGCGGTGGTAAGCAATTATTCACTAAATAACACACATTACAAAGTTATACAACTTTGTAATTTATGTTATGTTAGTGAATGACCCCCTTCCCATGTTCCCCCCCACCCCGGAAGTGTAGTGCTCTATGCTCACCTGATTCGTGTCGACCCCCTTCCACCATCTTTTAACAATGATGTCATCTTCGGGCGGCCGGTCGAACCGCTCCGACCGTCCCTCGTGCCGGCCGCCCTCTGCCGTGTCATCAGCTGCTCAGCCGCGATTTGCTAAGCATAACCGAAGATGACATCATTGTCACAAGATGGCGGATGGGGGTCGACACGAATGAGGCGAGTATAGAGCACTACACTTCCGGGTCTAGCAGATTCAACCATAGAATGAAGTCTATAGTACGGGAGGAGATAAGCGCGGGCGCAAATGGTGGAATCTTTGGCGGACCGGATACCTCAGTGTGCACATACCCTTATAAAGTAAACCCCCAAATAAAAGCTTAAATTACCTCCTTTCCCATTATAAGAATAAAAATGGGAAAAAAATTAACATATTATATATGATAGCGTGCGGAATTGTCAGATCTATTTAAATATAACAAGATTGTTCCTGCATGGTGAATGGTGTAAATGAAAAGAGGGCGAAAAAAAACAACAACTGGATTACAGATTTTTTTTTTTTAAATTAGTCTATAGTAAAATGCAATAGTCTGTGTGTATCGGTATTGGTTATTAAATACGGCTGCGGTCAGGCAGGGGTTAACATTTTCCGGTGTATAAGGCGAACCCCTGACAATCTTCCTAAAAGTCAGGGATCATCTTATACACCCAATCGCCTTATATGCCGGAAAATACGGTACTTTAAAATATATATATTAAAAATGAACTGAAAAGTGTGTAAAAGATGCTTTACAGGTGAAATGCTTGCTAAGCAGAGACATTAGTATAGTCAGCTTGTTGCGGACCTCTCCTTTGACAGCTGTCATGGATGGTCAGCAGTATTTAGCTCATAAATAAAGCTTTTCCAATAAAATCAAACAAATCCACTTCAACCCACTCCAATTACAGTAGAATACTTTACATATCCAAAGAGAAACATTTACCAGCAAACAGAAGGCATGAAAGAACAGCCATAAGTCCTGATAATTTATTAAAATCTCTAACACTGGACTATACTGCAGGCTCCCAGAGGTGCAGACTATGATCTGTTTCATGCTTACCTCAGGATGACGTTGCTGCACATATGCTTATGAATTCTTGCTTGGAGCACAGTCCTAGGCAATGAATGTATCTGGCATGGCTACACACGGAAAAAGTCTATAACACAGCCTGCAGGTGTGAGCCGCCATCATGGAGGCCCACTGCATTGCTGGATATTGATCCGAAATTCCAGCTTAAATGCTCTCTTTAGTATAAAACAGAGAGACGTTAAAAGTTATAATGACCATCTGTGAGCTGACAGGTGATATAAAGCAAAATGAATGGACTTACATAGCACTGTGTAGAAGCCAGGGCAAGCTTCCACCTACACTCCTGACAACTGGACATAGACTGTCAACATATTTTCCCTTTGTGCAGCACAATAATGCCTGGCGAGACTGATTTAGAACATACATTTGCCAGATATGCAAGTGATCCTTTTCAGATGATGAAAAATGAGAATAAAGCTGAATTTCTATTCTACAATGATATTACCAAATTAATTCTGCAAATTGTGTCTCTGATCCCAGTAATTCAAACAGGTTTATTCCAATCGTAGCTGTTTAAAACTGTGAAATACTGGATAGTTAAAGTATGGAATACCAAGTCTGCATTCACATGTCCGTGATATACGGTCCGTAAACTGGCTGTATATCACGGGCTAAGACTTCACCTCTTTACCTCTTTGTCTTTATCATGATACAGTGAGCTCTCAAACAGCTAAAGTACTACGCTACTGAAATGTCACAGCCGTGTCAGTTGCTTTAGTTGTTTCGGAGCTCTCCATATTATAATACATTTGAAGCCATATTTTTTTAATGCAATTTCAGTACACAAAACCGCAGATTTTCTGCAGCTTTTATGCTGCTTGCATCGTATTCTTGGGGAAAACTCAGTTTTCTCTTTCAAATTCATGTCAGACTTAAAGATTTTAAAACTTTAGATTAGCAGTTTTATGTGCTGAAAATTTGTAGACTGGCTCATGGTGCATTTACACAGATTTGAAGCCAAAGCCAAAAATAAATTTGAAAAGAGGAGAGATCCCAGTCTTTCCTTTATGACCCATTCCCTGTTTATAGTCTGTTCCTGGCTTTGGCTTCAAAGATCTGTCAGATAAATCTCTTGGTGTAAACGCACCATAAGGCTACCCAAAGCAGTTTTTGCGCAGATTTGACATTAAAGATTAATGGTGCGTTCACACCTACAGGATCTGCAGCTGATTTTCTGCAGCAGATTTTATTTAAATAACTGAACACAGCATCAAATCTGCTGCAGATCCTGTAGATGTGAACGCACCCTTACAAAGACATTATATATTTTCTGGGACACAGATTTCAAATTTGTATCAAAAGAATGATTAAGTGGATTCCAAAGAAATCTTCATCTAAAAACCCTTAACCTCTTAACGACATAGGGCGTTTATTTACGCCCTATTGCCAGTAAGGGCGTTCAGAGCGGGGCCGCGCAGCGACCCCGCTCTGAACCGCGGTGGTCCCGGGCGCCGATTGTAGCCCGGGACCGCAGGTATTAGCGGGAACGGTCCGATCGTCATGCCGGCTAATACAGTTATCAGATGCAGCTGTCAAACATGACAGCTGCATCCGATTACCAGATTCAGCTTATCCCTGGTGTCTAATGGCGGAGATCACTCCCCCGGGACGTTATCCCGGAGGAGCGATCTCCGTTTCTGAAGCCGGCCGGGGACCGCTCCAAGATGGCGCCGTCCCCGGCTCGGCACTCGTTTACTTAAGGCTGCAGCAGCCGGAAGTAAACGAGTGCCTATCTCATGGATCTCTGCAGCATATCTATGCTGCAGAGATCTCTATGAGAGATCAGTGCACTTATACTAGAAGTCCCCCAGGGGGGCTTCTAGTATAAGTGTAAAAGTTAAAAAAAAAGTGTTGTTGTCAATAAAAAGCCCCTTCCCTTAATAAAAGTCAGAATCACCCCCCTTTTCCCAGGTTATAAATAAAAGTAAATAAATAAATAAACAAACATGTTTGCTATCGCGGCGTTTGTAATCGCCCGAACTATTAATTAATCACATCCCTGACGGTAAACGGCGTCAGCGCAAAAAAATCCCAAAGTGCAAAATTGCGCATTTTTGGTCGGATCAAATCCAGAAAAAATGTAATATAAAGCGATCAAAAAGTTGTATATGCGCAATCAAGGTACCGATAGAAAGAACACATCATGGCGCAAAAAATTACACCTCACACAGCCCCATAGACCAAAGGATAAAAGCGCTATAAGCCTGGAAATGGAGCGATTTTAAGTGACATATATTTGTTGACAATGGTTTGAATTTTTTACAGGCCATCAGATACAATAAAAGTTATACATGTTATATATCGTTGTAATCGTAACGACTTGAGAAACATATATAACAAGTCAGTTTTACCCCAGGGCGAATGGCGTAAAAACACATTTCCCCCAAATAAACAAAATGCTTTTTTTTTTTCAATTTCACCACACATTTTTTTTTTTCTGGTTTCGCAGTGTACTTTATGCAAAAATTCAGCCTGTCATTGCAAAGTACAATTAGTGACGCAAAAAATAAGGGCTCATGTGGGTTTCTAGGTGGAAAAATGCAAGTGCTATGGCCTTTTAAGCACAAGGAGGAAAAAACGAAAACGCAAAAATCGAAATTGGCTCTGTCTTTAAGGGGTTAAAAAGCACCTTCTGTCCAGATCACAGTTTTTATATAATGCCTGCTAAAATTATCCAATGGGTGAGTCAAAACTTTGAATTTAAAGGGGTACTTTGGCATCAGATAAAAATATAAACATGCTGCAGAAGCATATATTATTGCTTACTTTGCTGCCCCAGTTTTGAAACCACCAGAAATCCATTTGTTTTGAGGGCCTTAGTTCTGTATTTTGTGATTGTGTTACCTGGTAGAGCAGTTGGTCAGTACTTTAATGCCCAAAATGCATTGCTTTCACTCAGCTGTTTTTCACAGTTTTTCCCGCCTGCCTACTCCCGTCCTACAGCAAACGTGCCAGTTCCCCTCCCAAGTCTGTTGCAGACCATTTTGTTAAACTGCAGACTATTACACAGTAATGTTACAGCACCTCCTGCATAACTACCGGTGTGCTCTTTTTGTAGCATCATTCATCACAATCCTGTAAACAGCACTCTGTCTGACACAGATATGACATATATGACAGGGAGATGATGATTTAAAGGGGTTATCCAGTGTGGGGGTACTTTTTGGGGGGGACCGGGGAGGAGATGGCTGGAATAAAAGACATCCACTCACCGGTTCCAGCGGCGGGTCACTCATTGCGGCGCTCCGGTCCCCGGTTCCCGGCCGCTTCCTGGTGTCTGACACCGCCCGAGACGCTACGTCTCAGGGCCGCTCAGCCACTCAGTGAAGGAGGCGGGATCCGTTTGAAGTCCACTCGGATCCCGCCTCCTTCACTGAGTGGCTGAGCGGCCCTGAGACGTAGCGTCTTGGGAACCGGGGACCGGAGCGCCGCGATGAGTGACCCGCCGCTGGAATCGGGGAGGTGAGTGGACGTCTTTTATTTTTGCCACCTCCTCCCCGGTCCCCCCAAAAAAGTGCCCCCATGCTGGAGTATCCCTTTAAGCTGTAGGGACTGGGCAGAGACTCATGGAGTGGGGCTAGAGCTCAAAGACACGATCCCGCCAAGCCTCCTGAGAGAAGGAGTCGGGGAGCTGTAGACAATACACATTTTGTAGTTCTATTTTAAACTTCCTATCAGGTGAATTACACAAAGGCATAAAGCCAGTACAGTTAGTGATACCAATGTTAGTTATATATTATGAGGTAAAAGTTAAACACATTTTTTCCAAAACCGGAATAGCCCTTTAACAATGATTTATGACTGTTAAACGCTTTGTATGGCTGGTTTGGATTGCATCCTAAGTCTTTCCATAATATGCATTAAGATACAACTTTGAGGTAGAATCTAGCAGATGGACTATTTTAATTTAGTTTCCTATTTTAGTAAACGATTATAAATTAGGGTGAATTTCTAATCATAGCAACCCTGAAAACAAGACCTGGCAATATTTTCTTAGAAACAGAAAATGTACAGTGTATAGTAAATGTAAAGGGTAAGCGTATTGTCTCAATTTTGCCAATCCTACAGTGGAATCTAGTTGTCCTGAGCAGAACATTTTGATCCAATCTACAATACCCACATCTACCAGCACCATTGAGTATTAGCTTTGCTAATACTCAGAACGTTATGAAGCAAATCCCTGCATAATCAATACCCCCAGCATGCACATCATCCACAATTTTTTTTTCTTCGGAGGGGGCCCTTGTGATGATTTTTAACAATGTTAATCCTAAATAATCTATGAAATAGAACTGTGTCTGGCCAAGCAAACATAAAATGAATGTTGGTAAGAAAATCAATAAAAATGGTTTAATACATCTCACACTGTCACATTAACACTTCCAATAAAAATGAGATGACATGTTTGGATGGAAGGGAAGAAATAAATCCTCTGAATGGATGACATCTGATCTTTGTCCTTCCTATAGAACATCACACAGCTGTAATAGATGGAGCTCCCGGGCAGGTAGCCCACTGGTTAGAACATGCTGCAGATACTGCTGGATTAGAATAATTCCCATTCATCACCCTGTTCAGTAAACACTGTCACATTCCTTGGCTTAAATATTAATAAAGTAAGTAAGTTGTAAATGGGGCGATAAATGTAGGCAGGCACTTACCAGCTTCGTGTTGTATGCAATACTAACTATGATATGCATCAAATGACATACATACATACCAATCAAGAACCAGATCTACAACTCGACCATGTGTATTACAAAGAGAATTGTTTTTACACAGTGTTTCCCTACAATGTAGGACAGCTTCTTTGCTCTCGTCTGCAACCAGTTCTACCTTTTTTATTGGGAAGCCCATAATTTGTTTGTATATCTCTGCTATATAGCTTAGGGACATGTTCTTTAGATGTACTGTTTCCACTTTAGGCATAGTTCATTTATGCACAGTTATATGAATCAGCAAACCTTAAAAGACTACAAAAAATAAATAAGCCCACCTTTCACTGGCAGAATAGAAGTTAGGGCCCTATTACACAAAGCGACATGTTGAAAGACTAACGACTAGGATAGCAACGATCTGCTGCCCTTGCTCCATGTAATAGAAGCGGTGGCAGAAGACCACAACAGAGGTGAAGAGGCGAAGTCTTAGCCAGTGATATACAGCCGCTATCTACTAGGGACTTTTTAGGGGATCGTGCAAAGAGCCCCTCACGCAGATCCCTGCAACCCCTCCCCCGCATTTACCCGCTTGCTGTCAGCACGTGTGATAGCACCAGCAGCGAGTGGGGTCAGCGAGTGGTGACAGGTCAGAGCTGGGTTGCTTCCACTGATCTTCCTGTGTAATAGGGGCTTTAGACAGAAGTGCACTGTCAAATCATTTAATCAATCAAGTCCTACGTGACAATGTTCCACATACTGATAATGCTGGGATAGATGAGACACCAGAATACAATCTGAATTAATGTAACTGCAGTACACATTACAACATCCGGTAGAAGGGACATGGCCCCTTTATTGAGCTAGTTAGTAGTTTTAACAGTTTACATTTATCAATTAACAAAATGCTAAGTAAATGAAGATAATGAGCAGAATGGTAATAAAATCAGTCAAATTAAGTCACTGGGCCTTTTGTCTTGCTGCAGAATAAAAATGTGGAGCCATTCAGACTCCAGACCAGATGGGAGGCATCTTACTTAGCAGTATGCTTTCCATGTCTGCCTAAAACTTTCACTCTACCTGAACCCTAAAATTGACCTACATGCTGTAAGAGTCCTTTTTGTCAGGTCTTTATTCCTCATCCGTCTACAATGAAAGCTTTGATGCTTTGCCTACTTTTTACCTTAAAGATTTTTTACTATGAAATCTGACAGACAGAGCCAGTTAATAAGGCCGTTGCTTCTAGTTCCCCATAAAGTAAATCCTAGGCTTTTAAGCAACCTGCATTTCTGCAGATAAATCAAGATGGAACATGGGGAGCGTGAAGACAAGAAACATGAAGCATTACTTTGCTGATCCACACTTTTCAAATTATTTTATAGGATGTTACTTGGTGTGAAACTAAACAGCTGATAAAATTCTACCTCAGAAATAAATGTCTTTAATATGACAGCCCAGATGGCAGCAATCTAAATTTAACCCCATGATCCCATTTAAAAAGTAATGGTTATTTAGAATTAGAAGATAGATAACTTTTCCATCTGTATTATATTGTATTTTATCTGCAATTGTGTTACCAAGGAGGGCTCTACTCATTTTATGATTAATATCAGGGCTGGATTCTTGCCTGTGGGTACATTTCACCTTGGACAGCAATATGGATATATCATGTGCCAACCATTTGCACATAAGTAAAAGGATGGATTCATTTACAGGGAATATTCGCTCCTTAGTTACTTCTACTGTATCCCAGATAAAAGAACATAAGCCCTAGGTAAGGGTAAAGAAACAATATATATGCAATATACAGAAATAAATCAGGACAAACACATCCATCCAGAGACTATATCTTAAGGCTGCATTCACATGTTCTGCAGTGCGCCCATAATTTATGGACAGCCTTACAGACCCCCATTCATTTAAATGGCCGTGTTCACAGGTTCAGTATGTGTTACGGGGCTGTGATCTGTGCCATATAAAAAAACAGGCAGGTCCGTCTATAAACCCACAATTGTGCGAATCACTGTTCTGTATTAAACAGGTTCAAGCATTAAGGACTTGTTAATGCAGCCTATGGATGCTCTTCTGTAGGCTGTCCTTAGTTACGTGTCCATGGCTATTGACAGCCTACAGAACATGTTAATGAGGCTTAACTGTACAAAAGAATCAGTAATTATGCCTTCTGTCTTGTTCTGAGAGGCTCTGATATTGTGCTCCAAATTTCCAACTTAATGAGAACTTGACATCAGGTCTTTGCTGACTGTCCAGAAATGGTACTCCAAGTTACTAGGATGGTCCAAGGCATGACCAGCAGGCTATTAATCATGGTAGTGTGGGAGGGCTAACAGCCAAGACATCTATGACTCTTCATTACAGGAGCATCAGTCAGATGATTAAGATAAGCTATTTACATAGTCCATTCTTCTTTCTTTTTTTGCCATTTTCTACCCATGGCATTGGGTTTAATCACCAAGGTGGGGATTTATTAAAGGACCCCCCCCCCAAAAAAAAAAAAAAAACACAGACACCATACTCACCATCCCTCTGGTGACGATCGCCACTCCATTCGCCCGCCGTACGCCTCACCATCACCTGCGTCCGCCGTCCAGCGATGTCTCTTCCGCTTGCGCACCTGCAGCCTTTTCATTGGCTGGAGCGCATCACATGGCTTCCAGCAAGCTCAGCCAATCGGAAAGTAGGGGAAGGGGGCCAGACCGGGCATTTAACCACATTACAAAGTTATATAACTTTGTAATGTGTGTTAAATAAGCCCAAAAATTTTTTCGTGGGAGTTGTCCTTTAAGACCAGCATCTCTGAACACCGGTTTTACCTAAATCATCGCCCTCATGTCCCACACCAAACCACAATGTCATAAGGGTTCGGATGTATTACAGCATGAAGATGCCCTGTTATCCTAGGAATAATGGGGGCTCTAGCTACCAATTCTTTTGACGTGTTAACTTAAGATATCTGAAATTCCATAAGTAAGTGGGAACCACAACTGCCCCATACAATGAAAACTTGGCGGTTCTCTGTAAGTCTTCGAAATAACTTTTCAAGGCATTTGCTTTAACAAACTCAGCAACAACCATAACTTTCTAAAAAATGTTGATGTTGTTCTTACCAGCTATGCTTAATGTTACCCTACTGTGTTATTTGTTTTCAAGCATCAAACAATCTTTCAGAAAGAAACAGCACTCAGTATGATGAAATACTAAACTCCTCTCCAGATCTGCTCTGCATGAAGCCAACCAAAGGCGCAAAGAGCAGTGACAGAAAATAGCTTGTTCTACAATATGTGCAGGATAACAGTGCTGAGAAAGAAATAGTCTAAATATCAATTAAATGCTAATGGTAATTTTCAACCGAGGAAAAGTCAGAGGCAACTATTTTATTCAATTTAGCATCAATTATTCGTCATTCAGCAGTTAACCCTTAGAGGACCGGGCCAATTTCAATTTTTTCATTTTTGTTTTTTCCTCCTTGTGCTTAAAAGGCCATAGCACTTGCATTTTTTCACCTAGAAACCCACATGAGCCCTTATTTTTTGCACCACTAATTGTACTTTGCAATGACAGGCTAATTTTTTTCATAAAGTTCACTGCAAAAACAGAAAAAATTCAATGTGTTGAGAAATTAAAAAAAACGGACTTCTTTTATTGGAGGTTTTTTCGTTTTTACGCCGTTCGCCCTGGGGTAAAAGTGACTTATGTTCCTCAAGTCGTTACGATTACAACGATATGTAACATGTATAACTTTTATTGTATCTGATGGCCTTTAAAAAATTCAAACCATTGTTAACAAATATTTGTTCCTTAAAATCGCTCCATTCCCAGGCTTATAACCCTTTTATCCTTTGGTCTATGGGGCTGTGTGTGGTGTAATTTTTTGCGCCATGATATGTTCTTTCTATCGGTACCTTGATTGCGCATATGCGACTTTTTGTTACAACTTTTCTCGATTTGATGCGACCAAAAATGCACAATTTTGTACTTTGGGTTTTTATGGCGCTTACGCCGTCTACCGTGCGAGATCAGGAATGTGATTAATTAATAGTTTGGGCGATTACGCACGCGGCGATACCAAACATGTTTATTTATTATTATTATTTATAACATGGGAAAGGGGGGTGATTCAAACTTTTATTAGGGGAGGGGGCTTTTTATTAATAACAACACTTTTTTTTTTTACTTTACACTTATACTAGAAGCCCCCCTGGGAGACTTCTAGTATAAGCACTCTGATCTCTCATTGAGATCTATCCTGTATACTAATACAGGATAAATCGATGAAATAAGCACTTTGATTGCTGACGGCTGCTGCAGCCAGAAGCAGTCGAGTGCCAAGCCTGGATAAGCGTCGTTACGGCGCTGAGCCCGGCCGGAGTAGAATGGGTGGATCCACCCCACTAGACACCAGGGATGGCTGCATACAAGTAATCGGATGCAGCTGTCTGCATCCAATTACTTTATTAGCGAACACGGCGATCGGACGGTGCCCGCTTATAGCCGCGGTCCCGGGCTACATACCAAACATGTTTATTTTATTTTTTTTAATACAATGGGAAAAGGGGGGTGATTCAAACTTTTATTAGGGGAGGGGTTTTTTTTATTAATGGAAACACTTTTTTTTTTCACTTTCACTTTAATTGGAAGTCCCCCTGGGGGACTTCTAATACAGCTACACTGATCTCTCATAGAGATCAGTGTAGCTGTATAACACAGCACCGATCCATGAGATCGGTGCTCTATTGCTTTGGCCTGCTGCAGGCCAATACAACAGAATACCGAGCCGGGATCAGCGTCATTACGTTGCTGAGGCCCGGCCCGGTAAGATGAAGGGATCCCCGCTCCGCAAGGGGGGATCCGTCACTAGACACCAGGGATGGGCTGCTAATAGCCGCGGTCCCGTCCTGCAGATAGCAGTCGGGATCGCAGCGGTTCAGAGCGGGGTCGCAGCACGGCCCCGCTCTGAACTCCTCTTACGGACATATGACGTACGGGTACGGCATTTGTCCCTAAGAGGTTAAAAGGCACTGAAAACTAAAAGTGGAGTCAGGTGGAATATTTTTTGAGTAGTAAAGCATGATCGTAAAATCCCTTGCATTGTAGAGTTTCTAGCTCCTTATGGTGCATTTACACAGAATGATTATCTGCCAAAGATTTGAAGCCAAAGCCAGGAGTGGATTTGAAAAGAGGAGAAATCTCAGGCTTTCCTTTATGACCTGATCTCTGTTTATAGTCTGTTCCTGGTTTTGGCTTCAAATCTTTGGCAGATAATCTGTCAGATAATCTTTCTGTGTAAACGCACCATATGTCCACATGTTTGATTTAAAGAAATGATTCTAACGTGTTTGTCACCAAGGATATATAAGGATACATATCTCTACAAATATCTCTATGCATGTGACCATATTAACAACTCCAATATTCAGCAAACATAGCCTTGGGAATAATATAGATGAAAATTAGTTGCCCAACTGGCAGCGTATACAGTGGCTAGATCCGGAAAACACATAATAGCTTTCAAAAAAAGTAGGTAAAACGTCTCATGAAACTTACAAATAAGCCAGACTACATCTCCCCGAATGGGGCCATTATTCCTTAATTGCTAAACTTTAACCACGATTTCCACCTTTATTTCAGTCAGATGTACACATTTATGGCCACATCTGTGCACATTTTTCAGTTAATGGGCGAACCTTTACAATTGCCTATGTCTGTACTTTAAGCATAGCTGTTCACGGGTAAATAATTCTGTGATTGGAGAAAACAATGCATCATTATGTATTTGCCCAGTAAGTATCAAGTCAATGCCATGGTTAACCACAGCGTTCTGTTACATACGGTGCGGCTTCATATAATTAGTGCAGAATACATTGTAAGCTGCAGACCCAGCTAGTCATATATCCATGTATTATCTCTAAGGGCTGCATTCTCTTAACTTCATGAAGGTGGATTGGCTTGGATATATCTCTAACAGCTGCTCTGGAATTAAGAGAATATGGCCTAAAGGCTCATATGTATCAAAGTAAATGTAATGTAATTGAGAAAAAAAAGTCTGCATTATATTTCTAGGAAAACCCCAAAGAAATTAATTAGGAACATATGGACTAAGCTTGTTGTTACTTTTTTTTTTCTTTTCCAAATGCCATCTTTCCAGTAGTCCGTTTTCCCAAACAATACAGAAAGGAAATCTATATTGAACTGTAACAAGAATACAGTCCACAACCACTAGACATAGTTTTCCTTTTGGTCTTTTCCACTATATTCCTTGGAAACCTATATTAATATTTATAACAGAAAATAGATTTATTGACTGGTTTGCAAAGCTTTATTTAGAAAAGGACGAAATTCTTAATTTTCTGGTGTTCTGGTTGAGAATCACTGACCTAGTCTCTCAATTCCATATCATATAACTCTGTTTTGTTCCCAAGCACTTCAGCGGTGAATTTCGCAAGCATTGAATGTGGGGGCAATCATGCCTGCCCACGATATATAATAGCTGCCCAATATTACTGCCACATCAGCAATATCATGCAGCTATCAGACCCTCCACGGTGGCCAAAAGGAGGAGGCGGAGTGCCAGGAAGCAGAACAGGTAGGGTTTCATTCACATTTGCTTACTGAAATACAAAGGTAAATAAAGGAGCAAAGTCTGGATTCCTTTATGGTAAGTAATTATTGATACATGATATTTTATTCAATACTAAAAACACAGTCAAAACACTCAAATTGAAAACACGCATGTCACTATGTGGATGTTATTTCATTTTGTGGGTTTCCCTTTTATGACATCTGCTAAGCCAATACACAGCATGTAAAAATAGAAATAAAAAAAGGTGTATATAGACACAAAGGATTTAACCCTTTGAGGACCAGGCCCAAAATGACCCAGTGGACCGCGCAAATTTTGATCTTAGTGTTTCCGTTTTTCCCTCCCCCCCTTCTAAGAGCTCTAGCACTTTCAGTTTTTTATCTACAGGGCCATGTAAGTGCTTGTTTGTTACAGGAATAGTTGTACTTTGTAATGGCGTCATTCATTTTACCATAACATGTATGATGGAATCCCAAATATATTATTTATGAAGATATAAATTGGTGAAATCGTAAAAAAGAATGCAATATGGTAACGTTTGGGGGGTTCCTGTGTCTACGTAATGCACTATATGGTAAAAGTGACATGATACCATTATTCTATAGGTCAGTCCGAACACAACCATATGCAGGTTTACAGATTCTCTAATGTTATAAATTTTTTTAAATGAAATCCTTTTTTTTGGCAATTAATCATAAATAAAATGGCCCTATTGTGACACTTATAACGGTTTTATTTTTTCACCTACGGGGCTGTATGGGGTGTCATTTTTTCCGCCATGATCTCTAGTTTTTATTAATACCATATTTGTGAAGATCGGACGTTTTGATCACTTTTTATTAATTTTTTTTATATATAATGTAACATAAAATCGGTAATCCGCGCACTTTTTTCCCTCTTTTCGTGTACGCCGTTTACCGTTCGCAATGACGCTTGTTATATTTTAATAGATCGGACAATTACGCATGCTACGGTATATTATATGTTTATTTGTTTATTTATTTTTATGTTTTATTTATATAATAGGAAAGGAGGGTGATTTCAACTTTTATTGGGGGAGGGGTTTTGGGGTAGTGTATTGGTGTTTTTAACTTTTTTTTTTTTTTACACATTTGAAGCCCCTTTTGGGGACTTCTACATACATTAGTTTGATTTCTACACTGATGAATGCTATGCCATAGGCATAGCATTGATCAGTGTTATCGGCGATCTGCTCATTGAGCCTGCCTGTGCAGGCTCAGTGTAGCAGATCGCCGATCGGACCGCACGGAGGCAGGTGAGAGACCTCCGGCAGTCCGTTTTACCGATCGGGACCCCCGCAGTCACACTGCGGGGGTCCCGATCAGTAAGTGACAGGGGACTCCCCCTGTCACTTACACTTAAACGCCGCGATCGCGGCGTTTAAGGAGTTAATGACACGCGGCAGCGCGATCGCTGCAGCGTGTCATTACCGGTGAGGTCCCGGCTGCTGATTGCAGCCGGCCCCCACCTGCTATGAAGCGTGCTCCGCTCCGGAGCACGCTTCATAGCGGGAGAAACACCCAGGGCGTACAGTTATGCCCTAGGTCGTCTGGGGACAGACTTCCATGGCGTAACTATACGCCCTGGGTCGTCTAGGGGTTAAAACACTTGCAGTACATGCACACAGGAGTAATCCAACACATAGGTATTGAATTATTGAACTATTAATATTGAATTATTAATATTATTGAGCAAGCCCCTAACTAGACCTAGCACATTGGAAATAGGTCTAGTTAAAAGGGGTTATCCAGCACTACAAAAACATGGCCACATGGCTGCTCAGTTCCACTGAAGTGAATGAAGCTAAATTGCAAACCACACCTGGACTGGAGACAAAAGTCGTGTTGTCTCTGAAAGAAAGTGGCCATGTTTTTGTAGCACTGGATAACCCCTTTAACCCCTTAAGGACTGAGCCTGAAATGGCCTTAAGGACCGGAGCAAATTTTATGAATATGACCTGTGTCACTTTATTCATTAATAACTCCGGGATGCTTTTACCTATCCGGCTGATTCTGAGATTGTTTTCTCGTGACATATTGTACTTCACATTTCTAGTAAATTGGAGTCGATACTAATAACGAATCTTTATGAAAAAAAACAAAATAGCGTGAAAAATTGTGAAAAAATTCATTTTTTGCAGCGAGTCTTCCTGGGGCCCCGCCGCAGCGCACTGATTGGCCGGGCGGGCCGTGAAGACACCGGGAGCCCCGAAGCAAGCAGGAACGGGGAACGGGTAATGTATAATGTCCGGCGGCCGGGGGGTTAATGGGGCGGGCTGCAGACAAAATCGCAGCAGGGATGTACATCCCTGCTGCCAGTTTCTCTGCTATTGAAAGTATAGGGCCGGGATCTGCAGCGAGTCTCCCTGCAAAAACGCAGCAAGGAGACTCGCTGCACATCCGGCAAGTGGGTTTCTAACCGAAAAACTAAAAATTATACTACCTTGTTTTCCTTTCCTTTAATATCAATGATAGTGGTAGTAAAAGGCTACACCAGGCAGACTGTTGGCATAACAACGTACATTTTGTGCTTGGATCTAATATTAATAATAAGCAAAGAGTACTCAATAAATCACATTAAAAATAGTATGCTAAGGAAAGTCTATAGGTTTTTGTGCGCCTATCAGTTCAATGCAAAGCATTTTTACTGTCTGCATCTACCTGTGCTCTTTAATTCTGCACAATTTAGAACCAGACTATTACTGCACATTTAACTGGTTATAAAAACGCGTCAAGCAGCACAGTGTTCTCAGCAAATCTCCAAAAATCAAATATTCATTCATACCAGAGTCTCTATTCTTCTTTATAAACTTTGAATACACACAGCAGTTTTCTTGGGAAATAATTTATTGTGGTCACACAGAGGTCAACTCATTCTTTATTAATCTTTTGACTTCTCTAATGTGTTTCTTATAAGAGCCCCTGAGAGTCATTGCATTACAATGAAGTTGGTAGAAATTATGTCCTTTGTGTCACATGCCTCGCAATAAATATACTTGTCTTTACCTTAACACAATATTCCAAGCTGTGCGCCAAAAACCTCATATTAGCAGTGAAGGTTTTTCCATACCACGCATAATGTGCTGGTTAGCAAAGAGTCTATGGCACTTCTGGCGGAGCGCAGAATACAAGGGGAAGAAAGGTGTGAGACAATCAATATACTTAGACAGCTGAAAGAATAATACTTTGTATCCTGGCTGCTGAAGGTGATCTGGATTGCATTCATTTTCTGGGCGGGGTTGCCAGCATTTGGTGCTGATTTAAATTAATAGAAAATAACATACAAGGATGACAAATATATCTCTCCCTACTAAAGACAAATAAATCTCAGAAATATTACTGGTATAACTCAGCAATGCTGCATCCACACGTGTCAAGGCAATCAATTTATTTCTTGTCTTGAGGTAATACAATCCTGTTCCAGTAATTTATCAAGTCTTGTTCTATTAAATTGCAAAGAACTTTCGTGTTACAATAGGAAAACATGAAATTCCATAGTGGCCCTTCTCCTTAGCTCTTCACTCCCATAGGTAAATGGAAGAGACCCTTTACATGGTATGGGTTCACCCACAGCTGTGGATAAATACAGTAGTTATAATAGACTCTAAATGCAGCATAAGGCAAACCAAACAGGAAGGAGGTTTCAATACTTCAAAGACATATGCCATATCCTTAGAATATACCAATTAATTGGATCCAAACAAACCCGAATGGAACTCACAAGTCCCTTCTACCAGCTACAGGGTCACTGGGGTTTATGTGCAGTATCCACTAGTGTCCACTATTAGAGTATGTGCACACTAAGTAAATAGGATGGAAAGTCTCTGCCCGTGCCATAGACTTTTATTAGGGGAGGAGGCTTTTTATTGATAACACTTTTTTTTTCTTTTACACTTATACTAAAAGTCCCACATGAGGTCTTCTAGTATAAGTACTGCTGCAGCCGGAGGCAATCGAAGGGCCGACCCAGGATCAGCGTCATTACGGCGCAGAAGCTGGACAGCGTAAGATGTGTAGATCCACCCCACTAGACACCAGGGATCGTCTGAATCAAGTAATTGGATGCAGCTGTCAACTTTGACCGTGCGGTACGAGCGGTACCCGGGACCGCGGCGGTTCAGAGCGTGGCCCCACTCTGAACACATGGAGGCGGCCCCGGACGTACCCGTACGTCCAGGGTCGCCTACGGGTTAAAGGGGTTGTCCAGCAAAAATATTTTTCTTTCAAATCTACTGATATCAGAAAGTTATATAGATTTGTAATGTAATTCTATATAAAAAAATCTCAAGTCTTCCCATACTTATTAGCTATTATATGTCCTTCAGGAACTGTTGTTTTATTTTTATTCTGACCACAGTGCTCTCTGCTGACATCTCTGGCTGAGACAGAAACTCTGTCTTGGTTTTATATGAATCCCCATAAAAAACCTCGCCTGCTCTGGACGGTTCATGTCTCGGCCAGAGATGTCACCAGAGAGCACTGTGGTCAGAATGAAAAGAAAACAATATTTCTGCCATGACATACAGCAGCTAATAAGTATGGGAAGACTATATAACTTTCTGATATTAGTTGATCTGAAAGAAAAAGCTTTTCGCTGGACAACCCCTTTAAGAAGAGTCACTACCCTTTTGCCCCATATAGTTTGTAAAAAGCTGCTGATAGCTCTGTTGTAATATTGCACAACAAAAGGATTCCTAGGGTGGCACCTTTACTTCTTCCTATGGAAGCCCATCAGTCATCGCAGTACATAATAGTTAATATAACCTCAATTGCTTTAGAGCAGGGGTGGGGAACCTCCGGCCCGCGGGCCGCATCCGGCCCCTGACACCTCCGGATGTGGCCCGCGGCTCCCCTGTGACATGCGCCGCTCTGGAGGAGAAGGAGCCGACACACACGGCATCCTCCTGTGTCTGTGACAGCTGCCAGGAGGATGCTGTGAGCGCCGGCTCCTTCCCCTCAGAGCGGTGTACATCTTCTGACTCCTGCCCTCCTGTGGCGTGCGCCGCGCTGGTGAGGCAGGAGCTGGCACAGACACAGGAAGATGTGTTGTATGCCGGCTCCTGCCTCACCAGCGCGGCGCAGAGCGGCGCACGTCTTCTGACTCCTGCGGGCCGCGCGATGACGTCATTTCATCGCGCGCCGCCTGCAGGAGAAGACCGGCACAGAAGAGAGGAGGGAGAAGAGGACCTGGACAGCGTGGGAGCGGAGGAAAGGTGAGTGGGATGTTTATTTTTTTTCATTTGGGGCAGACACTGGGGGTTAACTAGGCCACCAGGGACATGACTGGGGGGGGGGGGGGGGGTAACTAGGCTACCAGGGACATGACTGGGGGGTTAACTAGGCCACAAGGGACATGACTGGGTTGTTAACTAGGCCACCAGGGACATGACTGGGGGTTAACTAGGCTACCAGGGACATGACTGGGGGGTTAACTAGGCTACCAGGGACATGACTGGGGGGGTTAACTAGGCCACCAGGGACATGACTGAGGAGTTAACTAGGCTACGAGGGACATGACTGAGGGGTTAACTAGGCCACCAGGGACATGACTGAGGAGTTAACTAGGCTACCAGGGACATGACTGAGGAGTTAACTAGGCCACCAGGGACATGACTGAGGAGTTAACTAGGCCACCAGGGACATGACTGAGGAGTTAACTAGGCTACCAGGGACATGACTGAGGAGTTAACTAGGCCACCAGGGAGATGACTGAGGAGTTAACTAGGCCACCAGGGACATGACTGAGGAGTTAACTAGGCCACCAGGGACATGACTGAGGAGTTAACTAGGCTACCAGGGACATGACTGGGGGGGTTAACTAGGCCACCAGGGACATGACTGAGGAGTTAACTAGGCTACCAGGGACATGACTGAGAGGTTAACTAGGCCACCAGGGACATGACTGAGGGGTTAACTAGGCTACCAGGGACATGACTGAGGAGTTAACTAGGCTACCAGGGATATGACTGAGGAGTTAACTAGGCCACCAGGGACATGGCTGGGGGGTTAACTAGGCTACCAGGGGCATCACTAAGGATTCAAATCAGGTACAAGGGGCATCACAGAGGGTTAACTACAATAGCAGGGGCATTAGGGGAACAATACTTTGCCTTGTTCGGGTGCTGCAAACCCCCGCTACTAACTGCCGCGCACGGTATAACATTGAGTGCGGCCCTCGAATGATTTTATTAAGGCCCGACCGGCCCTCGACATGGAAAAGGTTCCCCACCCCTGCTTTAGAGTGTATTTTTTCCTACTCAAAATTTAACCAATTTTAATAATGTTTCCAATTTATTATTGGAAACTGTCTTAAACCAGTGTGCCTCCCATTCCTAATGTGTCCAATAATTCATTCCCCTTAAGAGACAGAGGGAGAGCACAAGGAACAGCTATTTGTGCACTACAGGAGTGGCTCTGTCATCGCCTACTATTAATGTAAACAGCTAAGTGCGAGCAGTAGCAGGTTGTCTCTGGTGCTTGTACTCTCTCTCAATCTCTAATATAGGGTAAAGATATATAGAAAGAGAGAGCACTGGGAACAGCAAGTACAGCAGCTCTGTCACTGCCCATGCATGGCTACTGCGTACTGATAGAGCATAGCACCAGCACTTTACAAATTGAAGAGGGTTTTAGAGTAAATTCACAAGGGCGGAACCGCTGCAAGTTTCCTGCAAAAAAAATCGCATGTAATCCGCAATGACAAAACCAAACGTTACAAACACGCTGGGAGTTGAGTTTGCCATTGACTTACATGACAAACATTCTCGCAGCGTTTTAATCTGCGGATTTATCACAATCGTTAAACTCGTGGCAGATCCGCCCGTGTGAATTTACCCTTAAGAAGAATTTTCACATGGAAGGCAACCAATTCTACTAATATAGGATATTGAAAAGGTATTAAAATCTGTTAAACTCCATAAATAACAAACAACTATGGGCCAACGTGTGGGAAAAACCACATTGGCACAAGCTGACCAAAGGGTGACTAGCTGTGCAAGCCATACTATCTACACATTGTTTGTGGTGCCTGTAGTGTTGACAATGGGGGTCTCTGCTCAGATACACACAATCAGTGATGATGAGACCAACCAAATCTGGACTCCTTATCTATGGCCCTGTCCCTGGTACTTAGAATTCTATCTTTACATATTTTATGCTAAGAAATATTGGAAAAGTACACAGCTATGTGAATTTATACACAGCTATGTGAATGACAATAAATCTTCATTCTCATCCTGTAATGTAATAGCAGCCAGAAGCTACTGATGAGTAAATAGCATTATTCGTAATAAATGAGTGTAAGGTCTCTTTGTATAAAATATTTAAAAAGTAAATGAGCAAAAAAAATAAATAAATCTAAAGGTCTAGGGAGATAAATGTTTATGACTGGAGCTTACGAAGCAATCAGAATGAAATTTAAGACAATGCATATTTGCATACATTTCAATTATTCATACTGAGTGTTTTTCTCAAACGACCCAAATAGTATTCCACAGAGATTGGTGTAAAACTAGCATACACTTTAAAACCAGCAATGCAAAAATGATCAAAGGAATATCAAACTACTTTTTTCTTTTTCTTTTCCCTTCTGGGTTCTTGTTAACACATTTTATTCTATTATTGATGACAAATATCTTATTAAAAAAACACAGTGCACTTGACAATATTAATGGTACTAGTAAGTATATATATATATATATATATATATATGATTCTTCATACTACTTTCCATTTGAAATTATATATAGTGGGGAAAAAAAGTATTTAGTCAGTCACCAATAGTGCAAGTTCTCCCACTTAAAAAGATGAGAGGCGTCTGTAATTTACATCATAGGTAGACCTCAACTATGAGAGACAAAATGAGAAAACAAATCCCGAAAATCACATTGTCTGATTTTGTAAGAATTTATTTGCAAATTATGGTGGAAAATAAGATTTCTGGCTCTCACAGACCTGTAACTTCTTCTTTAAGAGTCTCCTCTTTCCTCCACTCATTACCGGTAGTAATGGCACCTGTTTAAACTTGTTATCAGTATAAAAAGACACCTGTGCACACCCTCAAACAGTCAGACTCCAAACTCCACTATGGTGAAGACGAAAGAGCTGTTAAAGGACACCAGAAACAAAATTGTAGCCCTGCACCAGGCTGGGAAGACTGAATCTGCAATAGGCAACCAGCTTGGAGTGAAGAAATCAAATGTGGGAGCAATAATTAGAAAATGGAAGACATACAAGACCACTGATAATCTCCCTCAATCTGGGGCTCCATGCAAAATCTCACCTCTTGGGGTCAAAATGATCACAAGAACGGTGAGCAAAAATCCCAGAACCACGCGGGGGGACCTAGTGAATGAACTGCAGAGAGCTGGGACCAATGTAACAAAGCCTACAATCAGTAAAACACTACGCTGCCAGGGACTCAGATCCTGCAGTGCCAGACGTGTCCCACTGCTTAAGCCAGTACATGTCCCGGCCCATCTGAAGTTTGCTAGAGAGCATTTGGATGATCTAGAAGAGTATTGGGAGAATATCCTATGGTCTGATGAAACCAAAGTGGAACTGTTTGGTAGAAACACAACTTGTGGTGTTTGGAGGAAAAAAAGAGTACTGAGTTGCATCCATCAAACACCATACCTACTGTAAAGCATGGGGGGGGGGAAACATCATGCTTTGGGGCTGTTTCTCTGCAAAGGGGCCAGGACGACTGATCCGGGTACATGAAAGAATGAATGGGGCCATGTATCGTGAGATTTTGAGTGCAAACCTCCTTCCATCAGCAAGGGCATTGAAGATGAAACGTGGCTGGGTCTTTCAACATGACAATGATCCAAAGCACACCGCCAGGGCAACGAAGGAATGGCTTCGTAAAAAGCATTTCAAGGTCCTGGAGTGGCCTAGCCAGTCTCCAGATCTCAACCCTATAGAAAACCTTTGGAGGGAGTTGAAAGTCTGTGTTGCCAAGCGACAGCCCCAAAACATCACTGCTCTAGAGGAAATTTGCATGGAGGAATGGGCCAACATACAGTACCAACAACAGTGTGTGCCAACCTTGTGAAAACTTACAGAAAACGTTTGACCTCTGTCATTGCCAACAAAGGATATATAACAAAGTATTGAGATGAAATTTTGTTACTGACCAAATACTTATTTTTCACCATCATTTGCAAATAAATTCTTACAAAATCAGACAATGTGATTTTCTGGATTTGTTTTCTCATTTTGTCTCCCATAGTCGAGGTCTACATATGGTGTCAATTACACAGGCCTCTCTCATCTTTTTAAGTGGTGGAACTTGCATTATTGGTGACTGACTAAATACTTTTTTCCCCCACTGTATGTATGTATGTATATATATGTGTGTGTGTGTATATATATATATATATATATATATATATATATATATATATATATATATATATATGCTCCTGATCCCATGGGGGATAAGGTGTATGGTAGCGGCATATTCCCCTCTCACCAATATATACATATTTAATCTGACTGTGTATTTTATGGTGACATGAGAAGATAACTTGTAAGTTGAATGAGTATTTCTCCACTATCTGAATTGTACAGAAAGTCTTAAAGGGAACCTGTCACCCCCCGTGCCGGGGTGACAGGCTCCCAACCCCCCGTTAGAGCCCCCTATACTTACCTAATCCCGCTTGGTCCTGCTTCTGACGGTGGTCGGGTGATGAAGATCTCAGCCGCTACAGCCCGGCGCGCGCGCTGAGAGATGAGTCCAACGCTCATAGAGAATGACGGAGTGCTGGACTCTCCTGTCATTCTCTATGGGTGTTGGACTCATCTCTCAGCGCGCGCGCCGGGCTGCAGCGGCTGAGATCTTCATCACCCGACCACCTCCAGAAGCGGGACCCGGCGGGATTAGGTAAGTATATGGGGCTCTAACGGGGGGTCGGGAGCCTGTCAATCTTACAGATTTGGTACTTGTCTACAGGGCCTATTAAACATAAAGATAATCGTGCAGAGAGTGCTTCAAAAATTATCGCTAGATCATTGGTACTATCCTACTTGCACTCGTTCCTATTACACGGGGAGATGTACGGGTGATGGACAACAATTTTTAAGCAGGTGAATAACCCAATCAGCCAACAAATGAACAAATGGATACTCATTCACTGGCCCTATTACATGAGGCAATAGCGCCCCCAAGGCCCTTAGTACTTGAGCTGTATTCTTCTATAAAAGTTGTTAAGAATTCGACCCGTTTATTTGAGTGTGCCCCCACTGCTTTCATATTGCTTTAGAGGCAAGCAGATTGGTCAGGAGTTTGAGTTACTTTATTACCAATCCCTTAGGTCAACAGAACCTAGGGAGCAAAACTTCCCTTTTATTTAATTATATGCTAAAACTGTAATTATAAATTCAACAAATAAATGTTAAAAACCACATACTCTTGTGCTCTTCACTGATGATTTGTAATCTATATATGAATGATGAGAGCACAAAAAACAGGTATATTAAAAAAAAAAGTATAGCCCCTTCAACATGTTTTGCTATAGCTATGCTTTCTGAGGATGTTGCGTATAGCAATGAAACATGTTAAGGGTGCTATACCTTTTCTTTTAAAAAGCTAATTTTTGTGCTCCCATCATTCATATATAGTTTACAAATCATCATTGAAGAGAACTGGTATATAAAGGCATGATAGATGTATATAGGAGTATGTGTTTTTCACATTTTTTGTTGAATTTACGATTACAATTTTCACATATAATTAAATAAAAATGAAGCTTTAGTTAGGCTCCTAAGGGGGCTCTACTCCCCAAGTCCTTTTGATCTAAGGGATTGGTAATAAAGTGGCGAATATCGGACCCCCGGCCTCTGACTATTTGTGTGAGTATTTGAGTTGGAAAGGCTGTAATGCTTGACATTTCTCAATGGGCGCCTGTTGCACATCTACATACTTTTAAAGATTTTATTGTTGAATTGAATAGGAACCTGACAGAATGCAAAAGAGGTACAGTATGCTCCATCGCATTCTGTATGTATAGATATCTTCTTCCCAAGCTGATGCAGAATGTACAGCGCTCAAAGCAGTTTAGACTTTTTTCTACTGCTGATAAGGTTATTTACCCTCAATTCTGTCATGTGCACAAGCTCTATGGCTGCTCTTACACCTAAGATAACAGCAGGAGAAAATAAATCTGACCATGTCAGCTGACCACTATCTGCAAAACCTGTGCAATGATCATTCACAATTGCTGACTGCAGACTTCAGATGTCTGCCAAAAGTCTTATCCGCCGTGCTGGATTTTTTAGGCCGACTGCAGTGGTGCTTGGCATCACCGATCAATGATGCTAAACTATGCACAGGCTCACTGAGGTTTTTTTCTTTAAAAAAATTAGAGGCTTTGTCATTCAAGGTCTCAGGTGTATCCCGAGCTCAAATGAAATCTTATGTAATACAGCACAGTGCAGACAAAAGCAACATTCTATTAGATTAATAGAACATCTACTTCAAGTGAATGTGGCGTATGTCAGAGAGACAGATCAAAAGCTTTTATTGGTCGTAGTCTGAGATTTCAGACCCTGATTGATCAGGAGGATAAGGAGCCAGGAGAAGTCAGTGCTTAGCGTGTTCTCTTCTGGGTCTCCGTCACATGACACATGACTGCATAATTTAAATCTGTGGGGTCATCTCACTTATATAGACAAAGAGCTGGGAGAGAGGTGCTATAGTTCAGCCATAATACAAAACACTGCATACTTCATGGGTCCTCTGACTTCTACACTGCACTGGTTATGTGAGTGAACACAATGTAACCCCATTGCTTACTTACAAGAAACAATCAATGCCAGACTAATCTGACAGGTTTTTCTTATAATAGTAGGTGTAGTAGGCCTATCATAATACTCTACATACTTATTATCCAATTATGCTAGTTATGTCTGCCACCAATATATACATACCACATGCTCGACCTGCCTAACAGCCTCCTCCTGGTAATGTTGTGAGAGACTTTTGAAATGCCGTGTGATGTTTTATAAACTTGCCCCAAACTAAAAAGACTACACTTGTTCTCACCCTGCCATGACCCCCCCCCTTAAAATAAATCTACTTATTTTTAATAACACAGGACATTGGACTTAAGATACCAGTTAAGGCCCCGTTCCCACTGAGGAAAGGTAGCGGAATTCCGCTACCTTTCCTCAGTGGGAACGGAGCCTAACTAGGAGCATGAAAACAGATGATCACACAGAATACCTGTAGGCACATGCTAATAAAACAGTCCTTATGTGGGCGATATCATTTACAGAACAAGAACCATTATAGTGTTGTGTAAGGCAAAAACAATGTAATAAAAAATGGAGTCAATGCAAAGAAAAAATGTGGTTAGGGGGCGTGCAATTAGCTAATAAGTATGGCAGTGCACACCGTCCTCTATCTCATGCAGTAAGTACCTCAGTTAAGCACCAGGCACACTTTTCAATGCGCTAACAGAGGAAAAAATAAAGAAAAATGCATGAATTGACTTGGCACAGCAGCAAATCTTATCGATCTGATGTATAGCAGTACTAAGTGACCAAGGCATCAAAGAACAGACCGGAAAAACGTCATCCTGATGTGGCATAAATAGACTTCAAACACATATACTTTTTCTGCTAAATATCTATCAGTCAAAAGGAATATGATCATGTAGAGTCCTTGCCCAAAATGGATTACAGCCTATTACTGTACATCTGTCCCTTATTTTTTACATTAGGCATGTGAAGGATTTTATACAGAATCCATGAACAAAAAATAAGGCATATTTCTGCTCACAATGTATTATGGGTGCTGCCATATGTATCTTTTATGAAGATAGGACTAAACACTATCAGGAAGATGAGGTGCCTTGGGTTTACTTTCTGAGCAAAGCTTCAGTGACCAGGTGGAAGACCATACAGAGAGGGGCATGGAGGATTGCAAGTGGTGTATAAGATACAAACTATTGACAAAGCACTGCAACGTAGGGGTCTGCTGCCAGTGCCACTGGAGAGCGTCTCGGTGAGCAGTAATGGTGGGTGGAAGGACTGTTATAGTAAAATTATTCTGGAGGACACAGCAGTGGACAGAGGACTGGAGACCCGGATGCTGGATCACAAGCAGCGTGGATGTAAGTAGACACTGCTGCTTGTGATCTGGAAACTGACAGCACTGATACATACATATAGTTATCAGCCACAACCCTGTTTACACAGGAAGATGTGTGCCCCACAACAATACATTTTTAGCCTGCTCTAAAGATCTGATCAGTCCTCGGCTGACCGCTGTCACTGTTACACTGGCCAATTTTCAGCTGTGGGAGTGTTTCTAGCAACACTCCTGGTTGATAATCCTACTTTACAGTTCACGTGTCTCTGCAATGGAAATGCATCCCATAACATTACACAGATGTATCGGAAAGCATGCAGGACGGCGAGAACTACGAAATAACAATGGATGGCCTTGTACCAATTATGGTATAATCCTCATTCCTAATATTATAATATATAAATAATATAGAAAAAATTCAAGGGTAGCCGCAGCACCAATTCAAGAAAGAAAACCCTTTTCTTTCAAATCAACTGATATCAGAAAGTTAAATAGATTTGTAATTTACTTCTTTTACAAAATCTCAAATCTTATTAGCTTACTTTTTAGCTGCTGTATGTCCCACAGGAAATGTTTGTATATTTTCAGTCTGACACAGTGCTCTCTGCTGACATCTCTGGCTGAGACAGGAACTCTGTCTCAGTTTTCTAATGAATCCCAAAGAAAAACTGTCCTGCTCTGGACAGTTCCGGTCTCAGCCAGAGATGTCAGCAGAGAGCACTGTGTCAGGCTGAAAATAAAACATTTCCTGCTTGACATATAACAGCTAAAAGTATGGGAAGACTTGAAATTTTTTAATGGAAGTAAACTGCAAATCCATATAACTTTTTTTCGCTGGACAACTCCTTTCAGCTTTTCTGGTCAAGTGACATAAAGAGAGCATAAGGGATGAAGTGGCAGTCTTTCCCTGTATGTCACTGGACCAATAAAAAAATGGAATATTGAATATGGTTGGTGTGGCTACATTTTCTTTAACTAAATGACGAATTACCAAGCCGTATACTTGGTTTCTATAAATATAAAGGGTTTTTGTTTGTTTGTTTTTACATTGTACTTTAGCACATAAGCAAGTACATTGTATTAGAAATTAAAGATTTGAAAACATTTGTAGAATCTTAGAGACAATGACTTAAACTTGCCTTAGTCCTGGTTTGCAAACATAAAAGGAGAACAAGAAACATCAACACTTATAAAGATAGCCATTCAATTTGCACATCCAAAATAAATCAGCTAGATGTGAATGAGATTTTCACTAATTAATCCATGAAGAGAGATCAAACATTAGGTCTCTGGGTGCACAATCTTCTATTATTCTTCAGCTATTACTATGTCAATTACAAACTAATTGCTAAAGCTCTTATTTTATTTAAGGAAAAGAAAACAGCGATATAAAACAGCATACAATCAGCCCCTTAGCAGTTTAACTAGTGCAAAGGAAAAGTGGATCATTTATCTAGAGAAACCTCAGATGGCACACTATGACGCTGACACAGTACTGGTGCTGTCAGTGTCACTGTGTGGCCAAGTTGCTTTGTGTGGCCTTTTGTATGCTTGAGAATTCTCCTCCAGTCCACACCTTCTACTGTATGGTTTGTACTGGGTGGCTTCTTGTTCTCTGTTGCCACCCTCCTACACTGTAAAGAACAGGGTGTTAGGCGTGTGCCTTTTGTTTAAAATCTATAATATTGTACTGTACTGACTAAACTGAACATTTTGAACAATGGTTCCAAGGGTTGAGCACAGAGGTACGACTGTGATAGATAGATATATATATATATATATATATATATATATATATCACAGTTATTGAGGTTGTCTAGAATCTAGCTTTTTAACCTGTAATCCAAGAACCCCGAGGGGTACACATCTCTCTAGCAGCAGTCCTCATGCTTTGCTTTTAATGTGCAGCACAGTGCAGTACATGGTCATATTCTTTGGGTGGAAAGACTAAATGAAAACATTTCACATCTTAGGTTATATGAGCCCCTCAGGAGTTATATTTTTGTTAAAATGATTTATCGGCTGTAAGTAGGAGGCTCTACTTATTTGTGAGTCATAGACAGCACTAGATATGACTACAAGCTGTCTTAGAGTAGTAATATACAGATCAAATAGAGGAAGTCCAGTTCTGAGACTATTCCAAATAAGTGCAATGGATTACTAGTGTATTTCTACATTGAGACGTGGACTGAGATCAAAACCCCAAGTGAACAAGTGTGCTGACCTATGGGGATCAAGATAATCTAGACACAGTTGTGCTACAGATGCAGTACATACACTGTACACACATATATACACATAGGGGGACATTTATTGTGACCCGCTCATACGCCGGTATTGATTAGGCCACACCCCCAAACACCCTGCCAGGTCAATCCAGCAGGCGCAGAAATCTACACCTGCTCAAGAGCAGGTATAGATTACTGCCATGATTTACACATGACGGTGCATTTACACAGACAGATTTATCTGACAGAATTAAAGCCAGGAATGGGTTTGTTTATAGTATGACTATGACAGAATATGGCTTTGGCTTCAATAAACTGTCTGTGTAAACTTCTTACTAAGGCTAGGTTCACACTGCGTTTTCAGCATCCGTTTAACGGATCCGTTTTTTTTTAACGTCCAGAAAAATAGGGTCAGCAATGTTTTTTGGTCCGTTTTGGTCCGCCAAAAAAAACGGATCCGTTTTTTTTTTATAATGGAAGTCAATGGAAAAACGGATGCACACAAATGAATCCGTTTTTTGCAATCCGTTTTTCATGCGTTTTTTTGCAAAAAACGGATGCGTTAAACGGATGCTGAAAACGCAGTGTGAACCTAGCCTAAGAAGTTAATAATAACCCCCCTCCTACTGGAATTCCCAGCGGTTAGCAATCAGCTCTAACCTGTCTGTAAACCTGACAGTAGGTGTTTAACTTTACTGGGGCACCACCATAGAAAAAAATTAAGCGTTACATTTCTCATTCACATGGTGAATAGTTTAAAAATGTTATAAAAAAAAAACCTATTATATTTAACTTAAAATTTTTACCACTATTACTACATACAATGCCATAATAAATGCTTACTGCCCTTCTGTAACCTTTTGTTTGAGCAACCCTTATCGATCAACACCTACTCATTTAAGTTACTATTGAGTTATAAGGCCGGGGTTAGCAATGCTTCTAAAAAAAAAAAAGCACAAATAAGACACAGTGATGTCTAAGACAAATAGGCAGATATTTGTCTCCAGGACTACGTTACAAAACAGCTATAAACTCCTGTAATTATCTTTTCATTACCCTAGCTGACACTAAGTTGGCAAGAGCCATCCTTCATCTGATACTACTGGAACACCGGAGGACTTCTTGCTCATCCTTCGTTCATCTTTTCTGTAGTTTTGGAGACTACTAGCCTTTCTCTGTAATTGATAGCCTTTTGTGTGAAGCGACAGTATTATAACTTGTTTTTCTGTTTCCTATTGATAAACCTAAAAATGCCAAAGATCAAACCTGGTATTCTGATAATGAAGAATGAATAAAATATACTCTCCTTAAAGGGGTTATCCAACACTACAAAAACATGGCCACTTTTCCCCCTACTGTTGTCTTCAGTTCAGGTGCGGTTTGCAATTAAGCTCCATTTACTTCAATGGAACTGAGTTTCAAAACCCCACCCAAGCTGGAGACAACAGTAGGGGGAAAGTGGCCATGTTTTGGTACCACTGGATAACCCCTTTAACAGAGTTTTCTCAAAAGGTATCACTTATCCACAAGATAGGTGAAAAAGGTCTGACCGGTAATCGTCAGGCCACTGGGACCCCCACAAACCACGACAACAGGGCTTGGGTGTTCTCCAGTTTAACTGGAGCGGATGTGGCTTTTTTATAGGCAAATCCCCTTTAATTAAGAAAACTCCTACAGTTCTGTTACAAACAACGACTCCTGGTTTTGCCGATTTGATTTTTTTAAAATCTATTCTAATGAATATTGCTTTAAATTTTCAATCTTGACATTTTCATTTGTTTAAGGAAGGTTTTGCAAAGAATGTCCAGCTATTAAAGTGTACGTCCAGCGTTGGTCTCCTGCCCGTTGTGAAATGATTGATACAGCTCACATTAGGTGGTAAAATTGCCAAGGCAAACACCCGACACCCAGTGAAATTAATCAATTAGCCCATTTTTGATGAACAAGACTCAAGTACTATACTTGCTAGGTGTAATTCGTGTGTCCTTATACTAATTTTGCAGAATGGGCTGGAAAGCAACTCTGGATAAAACATTGTGTATTTGCTACAATGTAAAATGCTCTGATTGTGATTATTTCAAAATTTTGCCAGGGGTTACATATTGTCACCATCCTGTCTTTTCTGCCTCTGGCGTGTATCAAAGCAAATAGTGGATCCAGAGGAAGTATAACATCTTCCTTTAAATTTCCTATTTCCTTTAAATCAATTTCTTTCTGCTGCTGAAAACGCAGGCAGCTGTTTCGTAACATTGATGGCAGCAAATAATGATCATGACCATTATTTGTGGTCGTCAATATCACAAGTTGGTCACCATTCCCTGATATGATCCCGTAGTAGAAACATAGCCTTAAAGGGGTTATCCAGCGCTACAAAAACATGGCCACTTTTCCCCCTACTGTTCAGGTTCAGGTGCAGTTTGCAATTAAGCTCCATTTACTTCAATGGAACTGAGTTTCAAAACCCCACCCAAACTGGAAACAACAGTAGGGGGAAAGTGGCCATGTTTTTGTAGCACTGGATAACCCCTTTAAACTGGTAGGTTGGGATTTTAAATGGTACAAAAGCTATTTATTACAAGGTTGAAAAGTAACAAAACCGTTAAAAGCCTAAGAGAGGCAGACGTTAGTAAGGCACTATATACACACCCATGCATGCATTTTTACACAGTGCATTAAAGTGAATGGGAAGAAAGATAGCTAAAGGTCCTGAGAACATGTACTTTGGTACAATATATATTAGTATGGGACTGTACTATGTATTGGGTTCAGCTAAAAGGTTTATATTAGATTTTGTCTCTGATTACTTTTAACTTTTTTTTTTTTTTGCTAAACTAAATCCACTGACAGAAAGGACACAGTGTCACTGTGTATAGAAGGCACATCTGACTTTAGTGGTGAGGACATAAAACACGGCAGCCACAATCTTTCATCCTCCCATGCACTGTACCAGACGGAAGATGCTCTACGCCATTTATTGAACTGCAAGGATACAGACAGAAGAGAAAAATACAAAACAGAACACTACTTTCTGCCGGTAGCTGGGCCCAGGGGAATACAAGAGCTTTCAAGACAAAAAAAAGCCTCTGTAGTCTGATTAGAGACATCTTCTATAGATCAGACTCTGCAGACAAGGAGAAACATATATAATGCATAAGTAAATGATCTGTGTATAGCGTTACAAGGGAAAGACTGACATATGCATTACATGTTCCCTTCACAGACACTGACATCACTGAGATATCATGAAACCTGGTTAGATAGCATAGAAGTAATGAGAGCGTTCTGTGCATTACAAGTTTTTTTTAACAGATATAATTTGCTTTATATTTAGTTTTTTCATCAACTTATTTTTCTTTGTTTCATGTATTTACGGATTACATCGGAAGTCTGAAAATGACAGCTCCATTTCCAAATGTTCTACAAGCACAGAGATGAGTCTCCTGCCATTATTACCCTACTACCTGCTTCGGTGGATGGCCATTCATCCAAAAGCACCAATCATTGAGGAAATAAATAGTCAGCCACAGCTTTTGCTGTACTTTCAGAGGCCTACCAGAGAAATCAGTGATCAGTGGTAGGTTCTTCACTCCTCACTATTTCAAGAGCTCTGAATAAATGAGAAGGCCCCTCTTAACAATTGCAAGTAAAGACGAAAAACTGTAACTCATCCAGGCAATACTCTTTTAAGGCCGATCCAAAGAAGCAAGCGAGCGCCGACCTGTCAGATCAGCACTCATTTGCTCCGCATTTCCTGCTCGATACCGGCACTATTACATGTGCCGACAGCGAGCGTTTAAGAGCGTGGGGGGGGGGGGGGGGGGGGGGGGGGGGGGGGGGGGGGGGGGGGCATAGAAGATAGCAGCGGTCTGCTGTTATCGTCCCATAGTGAAATCCATTGTTTGGACACCACATACACATTAAAGACCATGGGATACTTACATCAATATACCGCAAACTGACAGACCAAACTGCTTACGTGAGAAGTGACAACTTCCACCACATACATACAAAACAAACTATTATATACAGCCAAGTTATACGGTATAATCGTATCTGCTCAGAGAAAGCAGCCCTGAACCACTACCTCTTGAATCTTAGGGCTGAATTCCTTCAATTGGGCTACAAATGAAACATGACGGACAGACAAACAAATCAGCCAAACAGCAGCCATCAACAGTGATATTCTACTCACATACAAGGAGGCTCATGATATAACCAGAGTGTCCCTAGTTGTCACCTACAGTCCACAGCTGGAGATCCTATGAACTATTCCTAAGGAACTCCAATCTACTGTATGCTACATAAGAACAGATTTAAAGAAATATTCCTAGTCCCCCTTCTTTCTTTCCGGGAACCAGCTAACCTACAACAAATCATTGTCAGCACTGCTATGAAGGCCCCAACATAAAATGGCACCTGGTACCTCTACCCCTGCCTACCAAACAGGTGCAGGACCTGCATACACACCCATACCACTGAAAGTGTACCTGCCCCAACAATCACAGAAGATACACAGACTCAAGAGAACAATTCACAAGTCTGTCAAATCAGTTTGGAGTAACATTATGTAAGACGAAGGAGGGTAGACTCCCGAAATATATACTCAGCCTCTAAAAGGAATGGCCTGATTTCTTCACTTTTCTATTGCTCAGGTACATAGACAGGAAAATACTCACCTTACGCACTCTCCAACTACCACTATTCTTATGGAGCCAGGTCCTACAGCATAGCATTTTTTAAGGTGAGTTTTGGCACAAAGATTTGCAATAAAAGGCAGGACACTGTTGCGGCCACTGATTGGCATAGCTGATCCCAAACCAGGAAGTACTCTGCAGTGGGACCAGGCTCTTTGATATCGGTAGCAACACAGGGAGTGAGGCGGGTGAGTATTGTTTTTTTTTACCTTCCTAAAAAATTAAGCAGGGAAATTACTTCCTGGAATACCTTTTATTATAGGTTTGCTTTTTTATACAGTGTCAAAGAAAATGATAAAAGCTTTTGGAGACATTATTTCATTATGGTCTATCTATGGTCAAATAAAAGCTAATGCAGTTGCATAATGACACACAAGTTGCCAAGACTACAACCCAGCAACTGCCAGACACCCAAACCTGCTGGATTTCTGGTGACAGTAGGGTCGCAACGTCCCCCACATTCATTTTTATTAGCTGCGATGCAGAAGGGTGACACTGTGGTCTTATGCTGTTCATTCTGTATTGCAGCCAAAGTAGCATTGTAGTCTTGGATTAAAAATCAGCCTCAAGGGGATGAATCTAGTTTACAATAACATTTTACATCAAGGGTCTGAAACGTTTTACAAAGACCTATGACACACATGCCTGAATTTCTATAGGGTCGTATAGAATTCACTGTAAACACAGAGGCACTTAACATGTCTATAGAAAATCAAGACCAGTCATTAATGTTCCTCTAAAATTGAAAAGTAATGGAGCCATCCTGCGGCTTAATAGGCACGCTACCATCTTTAACTCATTGAAATAAATTAATTATGGACTTGCCTTGATTTATGGTCCCACTAACGCTCTCTCACATTAACAACCTTAACTTCATTATGTTTATGAGAAGAATGTATGCCAAGCACGACGTCCCCAGTGTCAAGGTCTCTCAATTCCTGCTATTACACGGTGCTCTTCTAACCTCCAAGAATCCAACAAGTACCATAACCCTAAATTGATGCTTTTATCCTCATAGGGCATTAGTTTATTCAATTATCTTTAGTTTCAATCAATTACATCTTTAATTTATAGTAAGGCGAAATAGAGAATATGAGTTTTCTTGCTTTAGTTCAACCAAGGAACTGTGTTTCTTATTTCTATTAATGCAGTTATTTCCCCACTTAAAAACTATGTTAAACCACCTTTACATTTCTGGGCAAAGATATAAAGAAATCTTTCCTATATTAAATTCCTTTCCTATTAGTATCTGTACTCCAGTTAATTTTCACTCTCTTTAATAAAGTCACAACATAGTTAAAAAGATTGGGGGCAAGAAGAATAAGGAGAATAAGAGAGAAGAATCAAAGTTTCATCAATCGGACTGTGATTCCCTGCCCACTGGGGGAATCAATTAGCCAGATTTTATCTAAGTGAAAAGAATTATAGGCAAATAGGTTTTCCAGTTGTAGGTATCTCAGAGGACTGTTTCTTTGCAAGTAGCTTACCATCTAATTTGTATAGGAGGGTTCCAAATCACTCTAGATGTTGGGGAAAAGGATTGTTTAAGTTGGATTTTAACATGCCTGACACACTTATTTTCAAATGAGGTGTCTGAGAATAGCCCAAGAGCCTTTATCGGGCTGTTATCCGGAAAATGAACATTTGTTCCCGATAAAGGACCAGTGCAAAAGAGCCAGTGATCAGGCAACAAATGGGATTGTATGTCGACTACTCAGGTATGTAGGCCTCAAAATCAATGTAAGCCAGCCTGGGCTGTCTGAAAAGGCCTATCCCCATTGAGAATTCATTCATGCTAGAAAAGATTTGCCCGTGTATGAGAATAGCTGTCAGTCAAACAAGCATACAGCTGAACGCTATCTGAAGTGCATAGCCACCTGTAGAAAGTAGAATATTTTATAGCATAAAGAACACCTGTAGTCCCAAGGAGTGCTCTCAGAATGCTGTGGTAAGCAGCTACCAAAAGTGGATGTAACACCACCGGGCGATATTCACTGGCCGTGGCGCAGTCCAGGTACTGCACTTGCATGCAACCACTGTCCTGTTTGCTCCTCTGCTGTAATCCAAACTCTCCCTGGGCTTGCTCATCTCTGCCGGCATCTACTAACATCACCTTTGACCACAAGGGTGCGTGCACAGCCACCTGCTCTGGATTTAGAGGGCCAGCCTGTGGCCAGTTGCTGGTGCCAATCAAACTTTACCTGCATCTATATAAAGTCTCTCCACCAGCTCCCCCTTGTCTGGGCATTCATTGTTGCATTCCTTGGCGATGGTGCATGCCTGCTATTTCTGCTGAATTCCAACGCATCCTGACTTATGCCTGTTCCTCGGATTACACTTCCTAGCTGAACCCTATCCATACTGTGTGCCTCTCCTGTTGCCAACTTGGATTGTCTGATGTGCCGTCGAAGCCGCCTGCCCCAACTCTTTACCTGTCTAAGATCCTGTCTCATCCCTGATACTGTGCTGACTCTCCTGCTGCCTACGATTACTCAGTCTGTGCCTCACACACACGCTGTCTGGTCCTTGGGGACCAGTTGCTGCTTACGCCGGCACCACACTTGAGCAGCGACCTGGTATTCTATAGCCGCAGAAGCCCAGCTTTTACATCCTCGAGCGGGATAAAGAGTGTAGACCTAAAGGGCACTTGGACTCTGCTTCCAGGTATGTCCCAAAGCCAAACCAGTTGAGTAGCACACCAGGTCCCCACGTTTATTACAGTGGTCTAAATAGGAGCAATGAATGAATCAATGGGTATTAGGAACCCAATGGTCAATGATCCACATGGACTTTTGTGCAATTATCATTAAGGTGTACTTGTAAGTTCAGTCTTCTCTTATTTTATTTTTTTGAATAAAACTAAATAGCTCAATGAAGTCTGCTACTTCTCCTTCCTAATCTAAAGAGCAGGTGGGAGATGAAGTTTACCGGTACGCTCTAAATAAACCTGATAACTTTTCATTGATAATTGTGTCGTCGCATGTGTTTGTCACATGTATTTTAGAGTGTCTCTTATGCATCTTGGAATACACGACAAAAACACTACATGTAATAGCACCTTTAGTATGAAGACTCTATTCTAAATGTGCACTGTGTAAATCCAATAAAACTAAATGGCTGCAACTACGAGCACTGTAGATGCATTTATGAAAGCCACAAGGTACAAAAGCAATGAAAGAATTTCTTAAAAAATGCTGTACTAGGCCCAGGCTGAAAGCATTATGGTTACCTTTACAATTCTGCAGTCCTCATACCTTTCATAAGCTGCCAACCAATAAAGTAATGACTTTTTAGCACTTCAGTAGTTGGCCGGCACAGAACAAGACTTTTTACCGTTCTCTTATTTTAAAAAGTCAAAATGACCCCGGTGCCTCTACCAGAAATCAATTTTACAAGTTTCTTATAAAAGCAAAGGAATATACTTTCCGTGTACTAGATGTGCCGGAAATCATTGCATCCCAGTAGAACTGTACCCATTTTAGTGCCCTATAAAAGGTCTTATAAAACAGCAAGGCCAAATGTTGGACAAAAAGCTGCCATCACAGTCCTGTATATCGGTTTACGGTCCAAGAGTCTGACGAGCTGTACAAGTGGCTGAGCCTTCCTTGCCTGTCTCCACTGTTGACTAATTTGTGAATCCGGCACCACTAAGTGTACACGAGCTGGCTTACAAGCCTTGTTTTGATCCATTCTCACAGTAAATGTCACATAAAAAGAATTTAAGGGAACTCGCTGTGCTTTTGCAACAACAAACAAACAATTGGTCTCTCTTTATTCGGCAACATTTTGTCCTCATGCTATGAAATACAGTGCATCTCATGTAAGCCAGCCTAAACATACTTAGTACAAATCATCTCTGCATTTGCACTTGTGATTATCTCTATGCAGGATGGGATCCTTTGAATGAAATACTTCAGCAGATAGAAGATGAGAACTTTTTTGCCATAACAATCTATAGTTAAATCAAGCACAGTTGGCCTAGCTGCGACGAATCCTCTTATTTGCCCTTGCAGTGGAACACCATCTCTCATCCCTCGACACATTTATGTTTTATCCAGGCTGGCTGTCTCGCTTACTATATATTCTCCTATTGTTCTTGTGTCCCCACCCAACGTCCTTACCTTGCACAGAGGCTATGCATCTCTATGCAGGTTCAGTTCTCTAGGCGGTTGTAACTTCCTACTGAAATGTCTCCTCTCCAGACTTTATATCACGTCTCGCATTTGTGTCTGTTCCTCCAATTATTTGTGTGCGCTTTTTAACGCATCATACATGAGAGAGATGAAGGGGGCAGTGGTTTAAGATGGTAGAAGACAAGTTTTCAGCGAGCAGGCTAATGAGGCTTTCTGCAGAGAGAAGTACTTGAGGTCAACGATTCTCATGTTCTATTAGATTTTATTGTTTGGGATTTGTTTTCTATTGTTACTGTATAAAAATAATCATAACACGGTAAAGATGAGAATGAACACAAAGCCACAATGGGCAAGAAAATAGAATCAGGTCAGCCAAAACCTGCTGCCCATCATTTATAAAGTGGGACAAACCTCTAGAACTATGTCACTGACATGAAATCCCAAGATTTACTGCTCATCCAATAATTACAGGGGATCTCCAAGACTATAAAAAGAATAACTTTTTGCAAGAACAGCACCACCCCAGTCCTCAGATTGTGTGGGGTATTGCAATTCATCTGCATTCATTTCAATAGCACTGAGCTGCAAAACTACACCCAAACAGAGCACAACAGGACTGCTGTTTTTGAAATAAAGCAACCATGTTTTTCTAAGCCTGGATAGCCCTGTAAAAAGCTCAGGGATAAAATGGCTTTTCCCTGTCATGTGATCGGAAGGCCATGTCACTAGTGTTGAGTGGACTTGAGGAAACTGCCCAGGCTTGGCAACTACTCAGAACCCAAACATTCAGCATTTGATTCCCAACATCTGGACAAGGCAACGGCTGTATCTATGTTTTCCTGGCAGCTTTAGGGTGGCATCCAACTTCTTTGGCCACCAGAAATGAAATGCTGAACATTTGGTTTCAGAGAATTTGCCGAACCCGGACAGTATTCTTACGTCCACTCAACACTAGTCATCGCATACTGTTGTCTTGCAGCACTTCAGGCATGACTTTAAATGTAACAACATTGGTATGGAGTTTACGTATGCTCTCAGAGTTTGTGTGGGTCCAGGGCCGATTCTAGGTTCTATGCTGCCTGAGGCGAAAATTGAAACTGCGCCCCTTCCCCCGCAAACACAACTATATACCAGCAGTGAACATTGCATATATAACTACATACCAACAGTGCATACAGAACTATATAACAGAAGTGCATACACTAAGGGTATGTTCACACTGAGTAAAACAGGTGGAATTCCGCAGTGGAACTCTCCGCCGCGGGATCCCGCCTGTCTCACTGTCCCATAGCCCATCTATGGGAGAGCGTGCGCTCCTCCGCAGCCGCCGCTCTCCGCTCGAAGAAGTAACATGATACTTCTTTGAGCGGAGAGCGGCGGCTGCAGAGGAGCATGTATAAGTGCCAGTCTTAATGGTGGTGACATATGGGGAGCCAAGTGTTAGAGACCCCCAAATAGTATAGGCCTCAGACGGCCTAATACTGCCAGCTTCAGACACTCAATAATACTGTTAGCCTCAGAGACCACCTTACCCATATCATCATACTACTCCCCCCTTCATCCTCCTTCCCCCTCCACCATCATACTACTCCCCCCTTCATCCTCCTGCCCTATCATCATACTACTACCCCCACCTTTATCCTCCAGACCCTCCATCATCATACTACGACCCACTTTATCATCCTCCTGCCCTTCCATCATCATAGTACTACCCCTCTCATCCTCCTGCCCTTCCATCATCATAGTATAACCCCCCTCATCCTCCTGCCCTTCCATCATCATAGTATAACCCCCCTCATCCTCCTGCCCTTCCATCATCATAGTACTACCCCTCTCATCCTCCTACCCTTCCATCATCATAGTATAACCCCCCTCATCCTCCTGCCCTTCCATCATCATAGTATAACCCCTCTCATCCTCCTGTCCCTCCATCATCATAATACTACCCCTCTCATCCTTCTGCCCTTTCATCATCATAGTATAACCCCCCTCATCCTCCTGCCCTTCCATCATCATAGTATAACCCCCCTCATCCTCCTGCCCTTCCATCATCATAGTACTACCCCTCTCATCCTCCTACCCTTCCATCATCATAGTATAACCCCCCTCATCCTCCTGCCCTTCCATCATCATAGTATAACCCCTCTCATCCTCCTGTCCCTCCATCATCATAATACTACCCCTCTCATCCTTCTGCCCTTTCATCATCATAGTATAACCCCTCTCATCCTCCTGCCCTTCCATCATCATACTACTACCCCTCTCATCCTCCTGTCCCTCCATCATCATACTACTACCCCTCTCATCCTTCCGCCCTTTCATCATCATACTACTACCCCTCTCATCCTTCTGCCCTTTCATCATCATACTACTTCTCCCTTCATCCTCCTCCTGTGCCTTGATCATCATACCACTAGCCCCTTCATCTGTATTTAAAACAAAAAAAGCCATACTCACCTCACCAGTCTGGACCCTCTAGTCTTCCAGGGACTCCTCTCCCGCTCTACATGGGTGACATCACTCGCGCTCGGCAGGGGGCGGGGCTTCCCGCGGCAGGGGGCGGAGCTTCCCGGGACATGGTTTTGCCGGGGCTGTCTCGTCAGAATCAGGACAGTCCCGGCAAAACCTGAGGGCCCCCACCTGCTCCCCTCCTCACCATCCACCGCTTCTCCTTTCCCTCGGTGACAGGAGAAGACGCCACACAGGCCCCTTCCCCAGGCCAGGTCACAGCGCCATACACGCTCTCTGTTGTACAGCATTGTGACCTGGCCTGGGGGAGGGGCCTGTCACCCAGCGGATGCCGTACAGGGGAGAGGATTATAGTGTGAGTGGGGGCGTCCTCTCCTGGGCCACGAGTCTGACGGCAGTGCATCCCTAGAAGCTTCAGAGCTGCAGCTTCTAGGGATGCGGAAAGGGGGACACCTGAGCGGGCGGCGGGAGTCAGATGACAGGGCAGAAGTTGCCGCCCCTAAAGGGACCCCAGAATGTGCCGCCTGAGGCGGAATACTCATTCCGCCTCATGGCAGAAGCGGCCCTGTGTATATATATATATACACACACACACACACACACGTAGAAATACATAATTCAGAGTTAAACCAGGTGGTTTATAGAGAGAATCCATTGCTCCATCATTCCTTACTAATAAAAAGGGCAGTGTCATCACAACAACCCTAATTCTCTACGATTTCATAGTGACATCCTGGGGACCACTCTCCATAAGTGGGAGCAATGAGTACACAGATGAATTTAGGGCACTAATGTATTACATGGATGGGCGATTTGTAATACTAAATTCTACTGCCACATGCCACTAGACACAGCTAGAGAGGCTGGACACATTGCCAGTTGCTGGCTTCAAGACAGAAACATTTTATCTTAGCACTTATAATATTTCTTCAGTAACTTCATTATGCCAGCACTTCACATAGGCCTTTCTAGTGAGGTGGCACAAGGGAGGCACTTTTGACATTAGTGACTACCTACTCCCTTACTATGGTTGCACCATTCTCATACTTGGCTCCTTTTGTGCTTTAAAGGGGTAGTGCAGCGCTCAGCAATTATTCACAGAACACACATTACAAAGTTATACAACTTTGTAATGTATGTTATGTCTGTGAATCGCCCCCCTTCCCCTGTCCCCCAACCCCCGCACGTGTACCCGGAAGTGTGGTGCGATATACATACCTGACCCGGTGTCGACCCCCGTTTTCTGTCGATGCAATCTTCGGGAGGCCGGCCGACTCGCTGCAGCCGTCCCCCCTCTGCAGCGTCATCAGCTGCTCAGCCGCGATTGGCTGAGCACAGTTATGCTCAGCCAATCGCGGCTGAGCAGCTGATGACGCTGCAGAGGGGGGCCGGCAGGAGCGGGTCGGCCAGCCTCCCGAAGATGAAGTCTTTGAAAAAGATGGCGGACGGGGTCAGTCGACACAGATCAGGTATGTATAGTGCACCACACTTTTGGGTACACGTGCGGGGGTGGGGGGACAAAGGAAGGGGGCGATTGACAGACATAACATACATTACAAAGTTGTATAACTTTGTAATGTGTGTTATTCTGTGAATAATTGCTGAGCGCCGCACTACCCCTTTAATATCTTATTGGGCTTAGTGAATAGATTTCTAAATAAATGAAAAACAGTCGCCAGGCCCAGATATCACCAAGATCTTCATAAGACTGAGAAAACCTATACCTTTATACCATTATACTATGCCTTTATACCTTTATACCATTATACTATGCCTTCCTTTACAATCAACTCCAAGTAATGGATATAAATACTGTACTATGTGAATGAGTCCAGAGAGCAACCCAACCAGTTTGGCATAAGATTTCAGGCACATGGATAATTTAATGGAAAAGAAATTATAGCGTCTTATTTATAAAGAAAATACTGAGAGAATGGAGAAATTCCAATTTATGTTGCTATTGGCACAGTCCAATAGTGGGAGCTGTCTAGTAAAAGCCTAGGACTGCCAGGAACACTGGCCCTGTAGACATGTTAGATAGATATTCACCTTACAGTACAATTTTCCTTTGTGTCTTCTTCATACTCACTGTGAACGTATTTTTTTTTCCTGATAAAGGTCAGCTACAAATATACGCCTGACAGAGACACTTATGCCTCAACCAGCGATCAGTAGTTTTATGATGCAATTATTGGACTTCTCGGAGACTCATTTCTTCATGCAAATTACCACTACACTCTATATACCATTCTACTCAACTAGAAATCACTAGTTTTAGCTTAATCCTGACTATTTACATTATCAGTTATATGTTTTCATCCCCCCTTAAAAATTCTCTTTCTGTAGCTGTCCTCACACTAGTAAAAAACAGTAACAATTCTCAATCTGTTTTATATAACAACACTTAATCACTGGCGCTTGATAAAGACAATCACGGCAAAATGGCAGATCTAATAAAGACACAGCAATACTGATCTCCAGACACCTGACTGTGCTGGAACTCTAAGTGGATTTGGTATTCATCAGCCTGGACTGGCATAGCAGAGGGACTTCTACACTTGCTCCCTGGCTTCTCTTTTATAACACTTAATCAATGTATAAATAAAAAGTTCTACATTTTTCTTACATAAGTTACAAAGGGAGCATAAATAATACCGCCTGCGCCAGGAAAGTGGTATAATATGCAAGAAAAAGTACCACATGTAAAGTTCCACAAGAACGGGATTTAGCACTAACCTCGAGAGTCAGGAAAGTCTAATTACTAGTCAGATTTTGTAATGCAATATAGACAAAGTGTGGGGGAAAAAATTATGGTGTCTCCAGGACCTAACAGCCATTCAACAGTGCCAGCAGTTTGGAGCATTAATTGAAGATGACATATTGACTTTAAAGGAGAAGTCTGGCAAAAAATTTTATTCAAGTATTGTATTGCCCCCCAAAAGTTATACAAATGATCAATATACACTTATTACGGGAAATGTTTATAACGTGTTTTTTCCCTGCACTTACTACTGCATCAAGGCTTTACTTCCTGGATAAAATGGTGATGTCACGACCCGACTCCCAGAGTTGTGCGGCTGTGGCTGCTGCAGAGAATGATGGCAGGGGGATGTTCAGTGTCCCTCCAGTGTCCTTTATATGCATTTCCTGTAAAAAGTGTATATTGGGGATTTGTATAACTTTTGGGGGGCAAAACAATAGTTTAATAAAAATGTTTGCTGGACTTCTCCTTTAAATGTATCAAATTTGGAGGTCTGTGCACCACTTTTACTTTAACAGATTTTGCAAGGTACAGGTCTAAAAGTTTTTCTATCACCCCCACATCTTATGCTGTAATTGGTGGCTGTGGGCAGTTTACACTGGTGCATATTTTACACCCATTAATAAATCTCCCACACACAGTATTGGTTTAGGGCAGGGAAGGGGAAGCTATGGCCCTCCAGCTGTTGCAAAACTACAATTCCCACAATTCCTGGGTAGCCAAAGTTTCAACGCTTCAACAGTCTATGTGCAAATTCTCTAGCGTGTCTTATGAGATGCAACTGGACACCATTCTGGCCTTTTTGTGGAAAAGATGAACCCTTTAAGGCTGAAGCTGCATCTCATAGGAATATACTGAGATAAGAAGACAGGCATTTTATGTAATTGACTCCACCCCCTGTCCTCAAAGGCATCAAATGCAGGGGATACGTACTAGAAACTTGTACTTGATGTACTTTTTTTTTTTTTTTAGAAAAAGCTCAAGAGCCTTTTACATGGACTCGTTATAGTGTGAACAAATGTTAATACGGATGTAGGGTTTTTTTTTTTTCTGTTTAGCTTTGGCTTGTGTTAATACACCAATGATTACCCAACAGATAATGCCTCTCTGTGCAGCGTTGATGAGTGCATCATACGTAACAGGGTCTTTACACCCATAATGTTTACTCCATGGTGTAGATAAGTGGTGAAAGACCCACTGTTACTTATAAAATAATTGGAGGCAAGTCTCTCCAGTATTAAAAAAATGCTGTCAGGTGCACTACAAATAATAGCGGTAGCCATACGACATTAATACAAATATTTTGTATTCAGTTAAGATGAACAAGCAGGCAAAGAAAATTCTATATTTTTAAAGAACAAATCTGAATTTGTCCCTAAATGACCATAAATCTACTATTGCTTTTTAAATTGACTAAATTAGTTAAAAATGAGAAATCAATACTTAATTCTATGACTTCTAAGCACAGCCAGTCACTCACAATGAAATTTCCAGGCTTTCACTTAAAAATTAAATTTTATGCTTCATATCCCGTAAGTCACGCTGATTTTCATAATTGGGACTTGACACATACAGTAGGCAATGCAGGACTTCAGCGGTGATAAACTCCACAGCTTATCCTCTATATAAAAATCAAAATCAGTGAAAGCACGAAATCTCCACATTTTACTGCAGTCTAAGATTTAGCTATACAATGCTAAAGGGTTCTCTGTGATTTAATTACCCATCTAATTCCTGAATAATAAGAGTTCTTTGCAAGTTATAAATAATGTTTTCTCCGGCCGACACTGAGCGCCACTGCAGGTAAAAATTGAGAGGCTTTGTGATGGAGTATATGCTTTCTCTATTATACCTATGTTACGTGTGATGGAAAACCATGTATGGACTTCAGTGGGTGTCTCGTAAATAGGGTACCTTCCCACTCCCTTCCTCGTGATTGATGGCCTGTTTGACAGGGCTGTGGAGTCGGTAAGCCTCAGTTCTAACTCTGTAGTAAAATATTTACACCAGTTTGACAAATAACCCCCTAGTGTCTGAACATAGCAGCTGCACTTTTTACATGTTTATTTCTAGGACAAAGATTTACAGAGACTGCACATGTACATAAGAGGTTTAGACCATTCGCCCTATGGTATTACTGACATGTTATCTCTTTTCCTCAAGTCGGTAAGATTACAGTGATGTGTAACTTTTTTTGTTTTTATTTGATGGCCTTTAAAAAAAATTAAAACTTAAAAAAAAAGGTTCTTCAAATTGCCCTATTCCCATCCTTATAATTTATCCTTATTTTTGGGTGTATGTGGCTGTGTGAGGTGTAAATTTTTATGCCATGATCTGTTTTTTCTATCAGTACTTTGCTTGCATATATGTAACTTATTGATCACATTTTATTACAATTTTTCTCCATTTGATGTGACCAAAAATCAGCAATTGAGCCCTTTGGTGGGTTTTTGCACTTACACCATTTACCATGCAAGATCAGGAATGTGATAATTTTATTGTTCAGACTATTACACACACGGCAATATGTTTATTTATTTATTTTTTGTAAAATGGGCAAAGGGGAGTGATTTAAACTTATTTTTTTTACATACATTAATTTTAACCCCTTCGGGACCAGGCTAATTTTCGTTTTTCCTCCTTTTGTTTAAAAGGCCATAGCACTTGCATTTTTCCACCTAGAGACCCACATGAGCCCTTATTTTTTGCATCACTAATTGTACTTTGCAATGACAGGCTGAATTTTTGCATAAAGTACACTGCGAAACCAGAAAAAAAATTCAAAGTGGGGTGTAATTGAAAAAAAAAAAAAAAAAACGCATTTCTTTTATTTGGGGGCACTGTGTTTTTACGCCATTCGCCCTGGGGTAAAACTGACTTGTTATGCATGTTCCTCAAGTCGTTACGATTAAAACAATATATAACATGTATGACTTATATTGTATCTGATGGCCTGTAAAAAAATTCAAACCATTGTTTACAAATATACGTCCCTTAAAATCGCTCTATTCCCATGCTTATAACGCTTTTATCCTTTGGTCTATGGGGCTGTGTGAGGTGTCATTTTTTGCGCCATGATGTTTACTTTCTATTGATACCTTGATTGCGCATATACAACTTTTTGATCGCTTTTTATTAAATTTTTTTCTGGATTTGATGCGACCAAAAATGCGCAATTTTGCACTTTGGGATTTTTTTGCGCTGACGCAGTTTACCGTGCGAGATCAGGAATGTGATTAATTAATAGTTCAGGCGATTACGCACGCGGCAATAGCAAACATGTTTATTTATTTGTTTATTTATTTACATTTATAACCTGGGAAAAGGGGGGTGATTCTGACTTTTATTAGGGGAGGGGGATTTTTACTTATAACAATACTTTTTTTTTTACTTTTACACTTATACTAGAAGCCCCCCTAAGGGACTTCTAGTATAAGTGCTTTGATCTCTCATAGAGATCTCTGCAGCATAGATATGCTGCAGAGATCCATGAGATAGGCACTCGTTTACTTCCGGCTGCTGCAGCCGGAAGTAAACGAGTGCCGAGCCAGGGACGGCGCCATCTTGGAGCGGTCCCCGGCCGGCTTCAGAAACGGAGATCGCTCCTCCGGGACGTTGTCCCGGAGGAGCGATCTCCGCCACTAGACACCAGGGATAAGCTGAATCCGGTAATCGGATGCAGCTGTCATGTTTGACAGCTTCCATTTAGTTATTATTTTTTAGTTAATCTTTTTACACACTCAGCTTTTTCAAATAATTATATATAGTGTTACATTAGAACTGCAAAAGTTTACGCGTAAACAGAGTTTTGCTGGAAAAACTGGACGCGACTGGAGGAAACGGATGTTATTTTTTGGATTTAGCACCCCAAAATACATAAAGATTACATCATTTCCTGCATAATTTTACATAACAGTACATACATACAGTTAGTGAATAAGGCCACCCACTGGGCAGAGATTGCAGAGGTGCAGAGATTTAGGTCAATGTATTACATGTTACATTACACGTTATACAAAACTGTATACATCTGCTCTAAAAAAAGATGTATGCAGACTGGACTGCATTTTCAAAGGGGCTGGTTTACTTTAAAAGGTCTCCATCAGGGTGATGTCAGTAGACAAATCTAGCACGTGATGTACAGTAACATGCCATGTACTAATGGAAGTATGCAAGTTTGGTTAATATTATATTTTGTATTGAGGTTGTTGGTCCAAATGTGGAAGACTTATAAGACTATACCAATTATCTGAAGGGGCTTTCAACCATCCATTCACCTGCTGTACAAACACAATGCAACTAAGCTATTAAAATGAAGGGGGGGGGGGGAAGCAAAAAGAAACTGTTTAAAAAAAAAAGGCTACATGTACAGTGAGGGGGGGGAGAGATGTAAAAAAATTTTAAAAAAAGAAAATAAAGAAAGAGTTATAGCTTTCAAACCCACAAGCACTAAAAAGAGAAAAGCTTGCACTGTGTTATCATTACTGAGGGAAAATGTTAGGAGACTGAACTAGCTTCAGATATTCTGAAGTCATTTACTATAAAACCTTGTTTCTTCTTAAGCTCTTTTCATTCAAGGAGCAGTGACTGACAGATTTATGTCTAGGCTGCATTGTTCACTGCACCCATGCTTCTGTTTTTCCAATGCACCTATACAAGATGATACCTGATAAATAAATTAAATGTATTCGGAAATACTCCAGTTCAATTACTTTTATTTGGAAGTGAAAAACACAGTATAAGACCTTATGCACACGTTTTTCCATGTCCATAGATTCCTCCCACTATCCACATGTACAATCCGCTAAAAATTACGGAGTGGACATCTGTAGTGCATCCGTATTTCCGTATACAGTATCTATCTTTTTTTTTTAGAAACACAACTTTTCAACATATGACTAATGACTCTTCCTCAGTTTTTATACGGAAATACAGATACAAAAATAAAAAAAAGTTACACTCCGTAGAAAATAGAGGATCCCATTAATTTCTATGATCCACAAAAAAATCTGGGCCCGCATAACGACATGCCCTTTTTTTCTCAGGATAGGTTTGCATCCTTGTAATCTACTGATTATGTGAATAGCCCAATAAATCGTGCACTAACTAGTACAGAAATGCAGATCTGTAGATTACGGAACGTGTGAATAAGGCCAAACAACAATATGATTTATGCCTTACATGCAGGGCCCATGTATTTATGTATAGGCTTCATCTTTCAATTATGGTCATTTTAATGGGAAATTAACAGCTGTTATATAGAGCCCAGAACACAGGATGAACGGCCGAATAAATACTCACAAGGATACCACCACATTTACATATTAATTAAACTGAAGATTTAATGACAATGGCACTAATGATAAGGTAAGAAAATGGCATGCGCTATGGGAACATAACAGCGGGTTAGGGCTGTATTAGAAAGGCTGATCACAATAGTAAAGGAGCACCAATCTGCTAAATCGGCGCTCATTTACAGAGCCTATTACACAGCTGGATTATAGTGCCGCAAGGGCTGTACGGACCTCTCCATACTTCCCGGTGTTCTCTTCGCTTCTCCATGCCTCCTGTAGTTGCTGCTGAAGCTTCTACAACGGTCTTTGAAGTGAACAGACAAGGCGGTCCTGCCCCGGCCACTGATTGGCTGAGCAGCCTGTCATTTCAGAGACCGTCTCTGAAGTTGCATCGGCAGCTGCGGGGAGTGTGGAAAAGCGGAGGGAACATTGGGAGCTTGGAGAGAAAACGTATGAACTTTCTTATTTTCTTTACACAGGCCCTTATTCTTCTAACCTACTTTAAGTTTTCCTTTAATACAGGGAATATATAGTGTTGGACAGCCAATGGCCATGTTTAAGCTCAATTGATTTAACTGCTACCACAATACGGTATGACAACATGAGTAAGACAAACAAAGAGCATTGTGGTTTTAATCAATCTGTCAGCTGAAATTCGGGCTCCAAACTGCTGACACTGTGAAACAGGAGACAAAGAGACACATGGTACCTTTCATATCTCCATCTAAGCCTCCATAATGTAGAGAGATATTTTTATATTATAGAACAGAAGCAAAGGCTTTCCTGCACTTCTGAACTGCAGCAAGCTGTAACACCTATTCCCCCCCCCCCCCCCCCCCCCCAAATACCTGGTTCTGCTTGGGACTCAGCTTCCAGGTGTCAATTAGGCAGGGAGGGGAGAGAGAAGGTATTCCATCTTGCAGCTTTTCAGAAGCTTGGGAAAGCCTCTTTGACCCTCTGCACCAGAGAGTAAAAGCATTTTTTTACATTCTGAAAGCACAGACTGATATATGAAAGGTACCATGTGTCTCAGTGTTCTAACAACTATCTAACAGCAGTGTCATTAGTTTGGAGCGTGAATTGCAGCTGACAGATTCCCTTTAATGAATTATGATCAGACAATTACCAAGGAGCACCAACAGCAGCACAATAAGGTCTACAGTGTAGCATTACTGGGTCCTAGGTCTGGTTAAAAATAGCATCTTATGGAATCATGGACTCAACTGGAGAGGAGAATATATCTGACAAACTGCAGATCTGCGATGTATAATAAAATCACTGCTTTGTTGTCTTCCATTTGATCTAGTTTATATCTCCAGTAATTTGACACTACACTTTTTGGTAAAAGTCAGCAAACCAGCAGAACATCATGCTGACTTATATCACAGTGTGCCTGCACCGGACCTATTGCGTCAGCACACCGTTCTGCTAGTTTACTGACGTATACCTCAAATGTAATGTCAAATGAGATGTGAGCATACCCTTAGGCATGGCAAAAGTCTGTTAAACTGTCATTACTACAAATGGAAGGTTTGAGTATGAATGTAATGCTTTATAAAGAGAACAGTTTCATGAAATAATGCTTTACCAATGCATTTATCCTAATTTCTCTTATAAGTAAAGGTAGTTTGATTTCTATATCCTATAAACCGCAATGTAGCATTCTCTTCTTTTCACCGACTTTTGTTCTTTTTCTTTATTGATAATTTTATAAATTGTATTTTAAAAAAGACTTAATATAGGTATTTACAGACGTCCTTCTGAAATGTCATCAAGATATTTCTCCGTACAGTTCACATATACAGTCCTTCTTGTAGCGTCACAGGATATCATCAATCTGGCCAGTAAACAAATGAGGAGAAAGAAAACTTATTGGCCAATAAGATTTACCCTGACTATTGTACTAGAGCAGTGCTTCCCAACCTTTTCCACCTCGGGGCACCCCTTGAAAAAAAAAAATTACCTCGGGGCACCCCTACTAAATAATGTTCTACAAAATAAGAAAACCGTCATACAGTGACTCACAGGTGACGTCTTCTTTGATCTGAGGCGTCACTTTCCCTTTTCCTCTCCATCCAGTCCAGTCCTCCATGATGATTCCTTCCAGATACGTTTCATCTTTTCAGAACCTGCGAGACAAACAATTTAGGCTCCGCACATTTCTAGCAACTTCCTTTCCTTTCTCCCTCCTGTAGGCTCCCAAAGTAACTGCGCTGTTTGGTGTTATGTGCAGTAAAGCGACTAGGAATGTGGGATGCCCCCTGTATGTAGGATCCCCTGCTGTGCCCCCATGAGCTAATAATGCCCCCAGAGGTGGCCCCCATGAACTAATAATGCCCCCAGAGGTGCCCCCATGAACTAATAATGCCCCCAGAGGTGCCCCCATGAGCTAAGAATGCCCCCAGAGGTGCCCCCATGAACTAATAATGCCCCCAGAGGTGCCCCCATATACTAATAATGCCCTCAGAGGTGCCCCCATGAGCTAATAATGCCCCCAGAGGTGCCCCCATATACTAATAATGCCCCCAGAGGTTCCCCCCATGAACTAATAATGTCCCCAGAGGTTCCCTAATGAACAAATAATGCCCCCAGAGGTGCCCCCATGAACTAATAATGCCCCCAGAGGTGCCCCATATACTAATAATGCCCTCAGAGGTGCCCCATGAGCTAATAATGCCCCCAGAGGTGCCCTAATGAACTAATAATGCCCCCAGAGGTGCCCCCATATACTAATAATGCCATCAGAGGTGCCCCATGAGCTAATAATGCCCCCAAAGGTGCCCCCATGAACTAATAATTCCCCCAGAGGTGCCCCCATGAGCTAATAATGCCCCAGAGGTGCCCCCATATACTAATAATGCCCCCAGAGGTGCCCCATGAGCTAATAATGCCCCCAGAGGTGCCCCCATGAGCTAATAATGCCCCCAGAGGTGCCCTCATGAGCTAATAATGCCCCCAGAGGTGCCCCCGTGAACTAATAATGCCACCAGAGGTGCCCCCATGAACTAATAATGCCCCCTGCTCTGCACCTAAAAAAAAAAAACATCCTACTCACCTAATCCGTGCTGTGGCTGCAGGAAGAAACTCTCCTCCTCCTCTTCTGGCTCCATCTTGCGAGCCGCGGGGACGGGACGTCCGGCAGGCGTAATGACGTCACATCATCACGCCTGCAGGAAAGGTCACGTCCTGGCCTCCCATAGGCTGCTGGTATGAAGTGCCAGCAGCCTGTGGGAGTGAGTGTAGGAGCAGGATGCTGACACTTCCTGCTCCTACATTATGCTCACTTTAATGTTTCGCCCGCTCACTGTGTGGGCGGAACATCAAAGTGATCTGTGCATCCCGAGAAGCTGCGCGGCCGCAGCTTCTCGGGATGCCTAAAGTGACAGCGCACATTTCCCACCGGGATCCCACGGCACCCCTGGCGGGTTCTCCCGGCACCCCAGTGTGCCGCGGCACCCCGGTTGGGAAACTCTGTACTAGAGGATCTAAAATATACAAACTAACAAAATAAACATCACAAGTCTAGAAAGTACAGTATTATTCACCAGCCATTGCAAACAGATGGTGTGAGACTCAACATATGAAAACATAAAATGGCCTGAAAAAATCAGCTTCATTCCCAATTGGCAGTATATGACCCTACCTCCAGTGATAAAGCGGTTAACATCGCTGAATGCCAGGTCCCTTGAACATTTACATTAGCAGGATTTAATATGACTCAATGTCATAATTTGCTCTCTATAAATGAAGAGCCATCTGTAACTGAAGCACAGACCAACTTCTTAGAACATAAATGAGACTTATTTGTTGCCAAGGTGATTTTATCTTTCACAAGTAAGCTAAACATGTAGAGCAGCCACAGTCTATGTGGCCGATACTTTTGCACACGCACACCCCATCCGTACAGGCATTTCATAGTCAAGTGCAGGCAGACAATGTGCATACTGTGCCCTTTACCCACCTAGTTATTATATAGAGTAATTATTCATTTGGAAGAAGAAGAAAAAAAAACTTCTTGGCAGAGACTAAACTGGCATTCCCCGCAATGTGTGATAGCGGTAACAGTAACAGCATTCACAAATGAAATTATTATGTAAGGAAGTGTTAAACAGTGGAACCCTAGGTCAAAGGCTTCCTGCTGCATCTTTTACAATGACGTGAGTAAAGGATCACCAAGCAATTTGTCATCAAGACAGATTCATTTATATCAGCACACATTACAGAATCTCTAGATGGCACAACTATGGCCACTGCACTGCCTCCTGATATGCCAACAGAGAGGATGGAAAACTGATGACCACTAAATACTCTTCCTGAATGGAATTTTTTTTTTTTTGCCAACTGTGGGGCTGCTGTTGCAATGGAACCCTATTCCCATGTATGAGTATGGAGTCGCAGTTCAGGCAGTGCAACACAGTTGTACCTGGTCATGCGACCAGCAATTGTCAGGTAGTCCTAGCTGTCACAATCCCCGTGACTTAGGTTCTGGATGATAGCCTACAGGGTCACACTGGACCCCCTCCATCCTACAGTCTACAATAGTTCTTATAAGCTGAGAAGTGTTTTTATGGTTAGTAAAAAACATCCAGTATCAATGTATTATTGTCCACTGGGTGTCAAACCAATCAAAAGAACATAAGGACCCTAAACAGCTTCACCACACACAGCTGCACCTGTCTGGGGAGATCCTTAGCAGCTTCTTCCCAGCCCTCTGGGCCAGTAGTAATCTCAAAATATCCAATTAGGTAGAGAACAATCAAGGATGGTAGGGTAGGGTGGGTAGAAGATAGCAGGAACCATAGTGATGACTTGTGCTTCAGGCAGCATGAAAGCGGTAACAGGTTCTCCAGGAGTACTCCAGTACTAGTACAAACTAAAAAAAAAAAAAAAAAAAAAAATGCCAGCATGTGATTTCCCTTTTACGGCAAAATCTCTGCTTTTTGGCACACTGGAGACCCCTACCACTCCCATACGCTTACCATTTCCTGGTTCTTGAACTTTGTGTGTTCCCTGAACATCCCTCTGGCCCCGTCATCCCCTCGACTGCAATGCTCCCTCTCTGATCTGCCCATATATATCTACCCCTGCTTGTAATCCCCCCTTATTTAATCCCTTCAGACGATGATGCGAAGCAGGGGGCAAAACAGAGCAGCCTGAAAAGGAAGGGCTTTCCCAACTGAATGTATTAGATAACGCTTTGAAAAAAAATGGAGTTGGGACAAGGATGACAGTAAAGACTACGGGAAGAGAATACAAACTTCAGTCATCAGTATTCAAATTCCAAGTGATCAGACTAAAGTATCCTTGAGGTGCCCTCATCTCTAGTGATTACACAATGATGGCACATCCTCGGGAAACCCCATGTAGGTTTATAGGTAAATAAAGGAGAAGGTATATTGAGTAGGGTATTCTGCCATGAAATGACTGACATGAAAATGTCCTCAACAAATGTTTTCCTTTATTGTAGTCCTTTGCGGAACAAAATCGTAACTAACTTCAAAGAGTTTATGCTTTCTCTCCAGAAGGTAGATGGATTCAGCTGCTCGCTCGATTATTGATAGGTGTCCTGTAATCCTTACAAACAGGCCCACAAAGTGTTGTAGAGACGATTTATGCACAACACAGATATTGTTCTCAGGAAGACTTCTGAAAGCGCCAAATTAACCCCTTCACCTATGCAAAGCAGCTTTGTCAAGACGACTCTTGTTTACAGTCTTTCTCAAAAGAGAATACCGCGGTGCCTACAGGGAAAGGAAAGCTATAATGGAAGGAAGGAAGGGAGGGGGGGGGGGGGAGAAGGACTTCTAATCTAAAGAAAGGCAGCAGCATTGGAGGAGAGCTACACTGCAACCCCTTAGCTGACAGCATGAGAGTTCAGAGCATGGCAAACAAAATAAGTTTGTGATTCTTTCTTGTTAAAGAGCCCTGTAGAGAATTAAGCTGTGCACGGCTGATCTCTCTAGAGCTGCACTGGTTAAATCGCTTGCCGTTGTGCTCTGCCCTGGTTTGATGAATAGGAATTCATTTGCTAGAAGTGCAACAGAAGACCATTGTTAGGCACAGATTAGAAATGTAAACACTTCGCATTTCCCACAGCTACCGGCTTCACAATTGATTCTGAATGCTGCTTTCAAGACAATAAATTTAGGGTGTCAGTAGCCGAGCCAACCAATTACAGAACAACAATGCCTCCTAGTGGTAGAAACATAGAAGGTACCATACTCTATAGGTCCTGTCTGCTCTAGTTTATTTATATGAGTGACAGGTCTTTAGATTCTAGAAACAAAACCTATAATCCACCCAGATTAAATCTCAGAATTACATACAACAGAATAGCTAAGGATTGAGCCCAGCAGATTTCAGAACCATAGCGAACACATCGCAAGAAAAGCAACAGATCATCACACATAATAGACAAGAAATCAAAGCTCCATCCTTTATTATGCTTGATGGTAAGCAAGCCAACACTTGACATGAGGATTTAACATGCCTAAAGCTTGCTAGCTCTGCCTTTGAAATTCCCTGGTTAATAGCTGTCAAAACAGAGCATGTTATGTAGGTAGAAGCTGTACACAAGATCTAGGGGATATTCCCATAGGGTCTCATATCTAGCGACAACTTTTCCATAAACCACCTTCCAGAGCGTGCAAACGGAAAGTCAGAGTAAGATAAAATAGGGTGGTGGGGGAAATTGCATCTACTAATTTAGCTGTCATTGTGTGCATTACTCCAAAAGGTAGGCTAAAATGTATTCACAGGCAGTGCAGAAACTGTAATATACTTAAATGAGCAACAACCTCTGAAAGATATTTCCTATCTTATACACGTGATCAAAAATGCAAACTTTGCTGACGCTTTGTTCTCGTTCCATCGTTGAGAGATGTGTTTTCCCTCTCTGTAGCTGGTTAAACGTGGCTATTTCTAACAGATACTTTTAATTCAAAGCAATGGCTGTTCTACAGAACCTGGTAGTAAAAGGTTGGATACTAGATATGTACAAAAAAACTAATAAAAATAGAAAAATATGGAAAAAAAATGTATATGAAAACAGTGTTAATATAAATCTCCATGTGAAGCTTTTTTTATCTTTAAAAAAAGGTATCATGTTTGTTGTATTTTATGCAACAGCATCTGCATCTCACCACCACTATTGGGGGTGACAGAATTGCTTTAAAAATCCAGCCCTTATTACATGAGTTCATAATAACATTCTGGCAGCGTGAGGAGGTCGATTCTCAGCCATTCTGCATGCAGTTAAGCCTTGTCATAGCCTCAATTATAATAAAAACAGGTTGACATGGTAATCATGTATGTAGGGGTTGTGTACAAAATAAAGATAGCCATGTTCCATAATAGTATTGGGAAAGCACAGACCCAACACTAAAAGTAACATAACAGTAACAAAACTTCCAGGAAAAAAAAATAGCACCTTAGTCCCGATCTGGCTGTGATAACCATACCAATGTATAGTAGAAAAGCATATGTAACAGTGACTAAAGTTATCGGTAAAACCAAACAGACTCCCTAGTTAAAAAAATGGTATGAGCATGCAGCATCCGGGCTAAAATATAAAAGAAGACGATGACACTGTGGTTATTTAATGTAAGACTGCATTCACATTCTGATTGTGCTATTCTGCCACATACAGTATATTTTGGCAGCTTCTGAAATCAAATGCCAATGTAGAAGTGCATGGACAGGCCCAGCCCTATTGACCCTAATGGCCAGCACGCACATTTAATTTCTCGGCCTTAAAAGGAACAGTGCATTGCACTTTTCAGCCTAAGAAAAACATGTATATGTACAGAAAGGCCCGCGGAGCCTCAGTTACGAGTCTCAAAACACTGGACTAGCCAGATATCCCTCCAGGGAGGGACCTAGCAAAGGGATGGCTCCTGTACAGAGATCACAAAAACCACCATATTAAGTGCTCCCTTCAGTCAATATCTTACCCAATTACGAGTCTGATGATATGTATGTATCACGATATGTATGTATATGTAATGGAGAATACTCAAACCCAGTCATTAGCTGACCATGTTCCAGCCAAGTCAATGGGGCTCATGCACATTTTTGTTGGTATCACATATGTGCCATGGATGGCACAATCACAACGTGAACTTCCCCTAAGCTACAACCAGACAACTCTGGTAATAGGTACTTTTTCTTTAAAACAAAGATCACCTCTCAACCTCAATATACTGGATAAATGTTGGTTGAATATTTTGAACCTATTTCATGGTCAGACGGTCCTGCCAAAGTGGGTTCAGCCAAGGACTGAATAATGTTTACGGCCACAATCAGGACAACAGACACATGATGGCATGCCAGTGGACTGCAAGTGGACTAACCAAGACAGATTCACTTTAAAACGTTTGGAGTCTAAGGGCCCTATTACACGGAACGATAATCGGCCGAATTGGCCCGATTCGTCCGATTATCACTTCGTGTGATAAATGCAACGATCAGCCGATGACAACGATCATCGGCTGATAGTCAATATAGGTTAGAACCTATTTTTGTCGGGCGCCGACCGCGCACCGCTGCGTGTAATAGCGGTGCACGAGCGGCTACTAACGATATACATTACCCATCCACGTTCCAGGGCTGCTTCTGCCGTCCGCTTCTCCCGGGGTCCCGCGCGCGCTCTAACTTCACATCGGCCTGTGGTCCCGGCCTGTGATTGGCTGAGCGGCCTATCAGCTGACAGGCCGATGTGAAGCTAGAGCGCGCGCGGGACCCCGGGAGAAGCGGACGGCAGGAGCAGCCCTGGAATGTGGATGGGTAATGTATGCCAGTTTAGCAAGGGCTGTAAGGACATCGGTAACGATGTCCTTGCAGCTCTTGCTAAATGATTATCGGGCTGTGTAATAGGCCCAGTTGTATCCCTCTGCCAGTCCTCTTTGTTGGCGTGGTTGTGGGGCAGTAGGTTGTATTTTGCATATTCTTTGGGAATGCCCTTTGTTAAAACTGTACTGGCATCAATGGCAATCTATCCTGTTCGTTATTTTCCAAATACCTATAACGCTTACCCCAGCAATGGCTCTATTATACTTGGGTATGAACAACATTCCTCCAAAAAGTAGGCCCCTTGCTTGCAAATTACTAACCATTGCAAGACTGTTGCAAGAATATTACTAGACTTTGGAAATCTAAGATTCCTCCCATAGCTTCTCTTACCCTGACCGAAATTAGACGCACATATAATCTGGAAAGGTACATTGCGTACAGTAGAGGCACTATGTGCTCCTTTGATTCTATTTGGTCATCTTGGACATCTAGTCCATATCATGTTACTAACGATCTAACTACCCTTCCTCTAAGTCGTTGACACCCGCAGGCCGATGTTTTCCCCTCCTCCTCCCCCCCCCCTCCTCTTCGGTAATACTGTAACTCACACCTCTGGCCCACTCTCTTACCCAAAATAGTCATGGTTTTTATTATCCATAAATATATGTACATGCCTGTCTGTCTGTTTGTATGTCTGTGTAGTATGTGTAGTTGTCTGTTTTTGGGCCGTTCGGCTCTTTGTTTTTCTTCACTTGTCACAAATTTTTCAATTTGCTAGTATGAGTTGGACGTGCAACTTATCCAGGACTTGGACTTGTTTCCTCAAAAATGAGTAACTTCATTACTACACTTCTTGGAGCACAACTGTCTCCAGTGGACTCTATGGTTACAATGTACGAAATTGCGTGTCATCACTAATCCAACTTGTACTATATGGTATAATACCTTTCACATGTTGCCGACACTTTTATGTTTGTTGTTAAAAAAATTATAAAAAAAACCAAAAAAACCTTTAAATAAAAACGTATATTGAAACGTAATAGGCCCAGTAAACGAGCGTCGATCTAGCAGATCGGCGATCGTTTACAGGTATTATCGGGCCCTGCTCGGCCCATGTAATACCACCCTTAGTTTATGGGTGAAAACGATTTTATAAATAAGTTAAAAACAAACCAAACAAGGAAATAATCAACACATTTGTGATGGTGGAAACATAAACAGCACAGGACTTTACTGTAACGTCTCACTTGCTTTGGGCAATTATTGCTAGTTTTCTTTTGTTTTCAAACAATCATAAAGATAATTACTCAAATAAAAACAGAATGATGAACTATAAAACCGCTGCCTGGGCTGCATGGATCATGCCTACATAAAAATGAACTGCTGTCGGCAGTATCAGTTTAATAAAACCCCAACTATTTGGGGTGTCAAGGTATTTTTTGTCTTATGATGCCCCAACAGGTTACGCAAGGTTATCATATGAGCATGTTAATCTTAAGTTTCCTGTACATTAAAATAAATTAAAAGTCTATATCAAAGTAACAAGATGAGCATGCACACTACTAGTAAGAATGAAGTGCTCACCCATAGTGCTCTATCCCCGATGTTAGAGGCATAATTCTGTATGCCAAACCACCAAACAGCTTTTTATTTTCAGTCCTGTGCAAGGTCATCAAGCACTCCCAAAAATCACACACAGGATGACAAATTCTTTCCAAGTACTAGAACCGGAATTAGCCTTCAGGTTGTACAACAGGCTGAATATCGTCCAGAACAATAAATACTGCTGGTTACCTAATGACAGATTTATAGATAGGCTTAACTTTCCCAGAAAACACATCGGTTTGTGAACAGGAGCCAAACTGTCAATCACAGGAATAATATTGTTTTTCTGACATCTAGTCAACCCTGCTTTTCGCTTGTTTTCCTGTTTATTATAGAAGAGTATCATTTGTATTGCATTGTAATCTACGTGGAGTAGTTAGCATTGCTGCCGGGGAAAAAAAACAGGCAAAACAAAATCTGTTTCGTTTCTAAAATTAATTGCCATGTGATTACGTGTGGACTGTGTGCGAAAAACACTGAGACGAGATGGTTCTTATAACTCATGTGCACCGTGCTGCGGGACAGCAGGTTATAGCAATAGCGCTGCCTGCCACTTCAACACCCATATTATACTAATAGTTCCATTTAGTGAAACCTGCTTCTAGGTTCTGCATTCGATTATGCACGGATATAATGTATACATCATGGTAACCTTTCAGTAAGTGTACAATATTATTTACTTTCTAAAATTCTTGTTCAGATAATAGCAGGAGGACTCAATGATTTCTCATAAATATGCAGATTTATTGCATTTTTCATGAAGGTTATAACAGTGAAAGGAAAAAGCAGTCGTCAGTATAGAGCATGTTTCTTGTCACCCCCCTCATGTCATGTGGTTGTCAGTATTGTTCCCTTTATATATAGCAAAGATATAGAGGAATCGATTTTTCATTTTCTTCAATTAACGATAAATGATCACAAATTTGTCCATTTGCGAACGACCTGAAAGCATTCACCATAATGCAAGTATTACCATCATAGTTACAATCAGTATTATGATCGTTATTACTATGAAATATATATATATATATATATATATATATATATATATATATATATATACACATACACTCACCGGCCACTTTATTAGGTACACCTGTCCAACTGCACGTTACCACTTAATTTCTAATCAGCCAATCACATGGCGGCAACTCAGTGCATTTAGGCATGTAGACATGGTCAAGACAATCTCCTGCAGTTCAAACCGAGCATCAGTATGGGGAAGAAATGTGATTTAAGTGCCTTTGAACATGGCATGGTTGTTGGTGCCAGAAGGGCTGGTCTGAGTATTTCAGAAACTGCTGATCTACTGGGATTTTCACGCACAACCATCTCTAGGGTTTACAGAAAATGGTCCGAAAAAGAAAAAACATCCAGTGAGCGGCAGTTCTGTGGGCGGAAATGCCTTGTTGATGCCAGAGGTCAGAGGAGAATGGGCAGACTAGTTCGAGCTGATAAAAAGGCAACAGTGACTCAGATAGCCAACCGTTACAACCAAGGTAGGCAGAAGAGCATCTCTGAACGCACAGTACGTCAAACTTTGAGGCAGATGGGCTACAGCAGCAGAAGACCACCCGTTACTAGCATGGTGTACCTAATAAAGTGGCCGGTGAGTGTATATATATATATATATATATACACACACACACACACTTTTTTTTAAGTTAAAGGAGAAGTCCAGCAAAATTTTTTACTAACCCCCCTAACCCCCACATTCAGTAACGTCCTATTGCTCACGCAGCAACACCGCTCTAAACTGCCGCGATCCCGTGTGCTTAATGTAGCCCGGGACCGTGGCTATTAGCGTCTAAAGAAGTATTAAGATGCTGCTGTCAAAGTTGACAGCTGTATCTAAATGCTTGCTGTACGCCTTCCCTACGTCTAGTGAGGGGATTTTCTTTTCAATTTTTTTTCCAATTTCACCACACATATAATTTTTTTCTGGTTTCACGGCATAATTTAGGCAAAAATTACGTCTGCCATTGCAAAGTACAATTAGTGGCGCAAAAAATAAGGGCTCATCTGGGTCTCTAGGTGGAAAAATGCACGCGCTATGGCCTTATATACACAAGGAGGAAAAAACGAAAGCGCAAAAATGAAAACTGGCTGTGTCCCGTAAGGGTTAAATGATTGTATTGCCCCCCAAAAGTTATACAACTCACCAATATACCCTTATTACGGGAAATGCTTATAAAGCACTTTTTCCCTGCACTTACTATTGCATCAAGGCTTCACTTCCTGGATAAAATGGTGATGTCACGACCAGACTCCCAGAGCTGTGCGGGCTGTGGCTGCTGGAGAGGATGATGGCATGGGGACACAGGGCACTGGAGGGACACTGAGCATCCCTCTGCCATCATCCTCTCCAGCAGCCACAGCCCGCACAGCTCTGGGAGTCAGGTCGTGACACCCCCCTTTTTTTCAGGAAGTGAAGCCTTGATGCAGTAGTAAGTGCAGGGAAAAAAAAGCACTTTATAAGCATTTCCCCTACGTAGTGTATATTGGTGATTTTTATAAATTTGTGTGTGTGTGGGGGGGGGGAGGGGGTGGTCAATACAATACTTTAATAAAAATTTTCACCGGACTTCTCCTTTAATACATTTTATACTTTTGGACTCATGGATTTTGTTAGTGAATATGTTGGTCCTCATTGAATGCTCTAAGAGTCCATTTACAGAAAGATTATCTGGCAGATTATCTGCCAAAGAGTTGAAGCCAAAGCCAGGAATGGATTTAAAAAAAGGAGAAATCTCAGGCTTTCCTTTTTGACCTGTTCTCTGTTTATAGTCTGTTTCTGGCTTTGGCTTCAAATCTTTGGCAGATAATCTTTCTGTGTAAATGAACCCTAAGAAGAAGAATCCCTATGTACAAAAAAGTAGTACTTTGTATTAAAGGGGATGTGGGTTGAGTCTTCTCACTCCTCTCTTTCCTTGTTCCCCTATGAAAACAGTTGAATAGGGAAAAATTGGGGAACTTCTCTGTGCCCAACTACAGAACAAGGTCACAAATTCTGCATATGTGCTGCTAATTATATATTAGTTTTTTTTTATTTTAACTACCATGATGCAGATCTTACAAAGCGACTGAAATGAACAGTAATATAACTCTCAGGTGTGCCAGCTGGTAACATGAGAAATTTTACACTGCCTGGAAGAGTCACAAGATTAACTATGGCAACTTATTCTCATAGCAAATACTTACCCTGCTGTAGTCGGATAACAATTAGAGAATGTGTTTGAAACAAAAGTTAAAAATATGTAAAAGCAATGGATGAATGATGAGTCAATGCAGTCTGCTTAGCCTGGCGACTGCCAAGAGATCCCATATTGCTATGGTTTATATACAGCTGCATGTATGGATAATGAAGAGCTTTCTTTGCATCCCAAGTGACTACTGTGAATTACTACACCTGTACTACAGCCAGGGACTAGCAAAATGCTGTTCTGATATGAAAACAATGCACTGGTACTTGGCTGAATAAAGCCTTGAAAAGAACAGGAATAATGCCGTAAATATGGAATGGGAATACTCGTGTGAAGACTCTCGGAACTGAGTCCAGTGGGATTATTATCATAGATTGGGTTCAATCTAGGTAAGAACATCATGTACAGCTGCAGAAGGTCTCAGGAGTATAGTAATATCTGTAGTAATGGTCGTGTAGTAATAGCATCTGTCACCAAAATATCATTTATATGTACGTACCTGCCCCATTCCCACAGAATGAGAAAGTAAATTACATTACACCACAGTCTGGTCCCCAGGGGGTTAAATGAACCCCTGTAGGCAAGAAGGTGCCCCCCCAGTCTCCTTTCAGTCTTCTCTCAATGAGGGACTGAGCCAGGACACTGCTGCTTCATCCGCTGATTGGCCGAGATGACACTTGTGCAGTGTCATCTCAGCCAATCAGCAGCTGCAGTAATGTCCCGACTGTAGCCGCTGATGTGCTGATGACAGGTTTGAAGAACCAGAGCCGGCATACTTGTAGCTCAGTCTGCTGGGCTCTAGTGAAGAACGAAGAGATTGGTGGTATAAAGCATCCCTCCCACCCAGCACCTCACCCATCACAGCAAGGAAGGGGGACACTTAACCACCTTCTTTGCTGGGATGGGTACAGTGTGAGATCAATCTGGCCCCCAAGGGGTAAATGTGAATGCCATGCATCCTCTTAAGTGGGGATCTTAGCAAACTATTTGATCAATTTACTATTTGATCCATTACTAAGTCGTGGCCAAGTGTTAGCCGGTATAAAATAGCCAACGATAACCCCCCATTATTACCCCAGTACCCATCACACCAGGGGTACTGGAAAGAGCCAGGTACCAGTAGTCCTGGAGCCCCTATTTCTATAACTAGCCAGGTTAAAAAAAACAAACAGCAGAAGCCTAGTAGTACCAGGGTGGGAAGGGCCATTTATTTAGGCCCTCCCAAGCCTTATATGACAAGCCTGCCACCAACCAAGTCAAGAAGCACTAATTTTGACAGTGTGGGACTATTGGTGCCTGGCTCTTCCCAGTACGTAGGCCATCGAATCTGACCCAATCCTCTGAATACAGATATTGGAAAAACAAAAAGGGAAAAACACAAACAAAAGCAGGAGCAGAACACCCATCAACTTGACAGGTGTTCTGCACTTTACAGTACGCAGCATCTTTCCAGATTCTGCTTACAGTTTGGCACACAAGGGGTTAAGTAAGTAAGACTCACTCGCATCCACACTTAACCCCCTGGGGGCCACATTGTTCAGCCTGGCACCCAGTGGGTTAAGTGAGCATCCACGGTATCCACACTTAACCCCCTGGGGGCCAGATTGCTCTCACACTATACCCATACCAGCAAGGAAGGTGGTTTAGTGCCCCCTTCCTTGCTGGGATGGGTGCAGTGCTGGGGGGAGAGTCTTCATACTTACTAATAAAGTCTTCATTCTTCACCAGAGCCCGACACAGAGATAGAAATGTGTCGGGCTTTGGTTCTTCAAAACTGTCGCCAGCAGCAAATCAGCAGCTGCAGCTGGGACATTGCTGCAGCCGCTGATTGGCTGAGATGACACTGCACAAGTGTAATCTCAGCCAATCAGGGGCCGAAGCAGTGTCCCGGTTCTGCCACTGATTGAAAGAAGATGGGGAGAAGACCAGAGAGTAAATTAACCATCCCCAGGCTGTACCCACGTAACAAAGCACAGTGTGGCCCACATGGGGTTCATTTAACCCCTTTGGGGACCAGACTGTCACACACTGGACCACCTTCCAACCCCTTATGGACCATACTCTGGCCCAGAGAGGGCCCAAGTTAAGGCAAATTATAAATGGGCCATTCCATCCAAACTGAACCTTTCATAACACCTAGTTAAACATTTTTTTTTAACAGCTAATTTAAAAAAATGCAATTTATAAAATTATAAATATACATTAAGACTCTTAAGGTATATTTATAACTTTAGGGTACAAACCCACTTGACGTATTTGCTGCGTGAATCAGTCTTAAAAATAAGCAGGCAAAATGCAGGTTGGCTTTATACAATTGTTCTGCGTTAAAATACGCAATTGCGTATTTTTGAAGTGTGAAGCTACATGCGTTTTTCGCACAGGTTGTTAACAACTGATGCTTTGCTAACAACAAGCTTCACGCTTCAAAAATACGCAATTGCGTATTTTAACGCAGAACAATTGTATAAAGCCAACCTGCGTTTTGCCTGCTTATTTCTAAGACTGATTCACGCAGCAAATACGTCAAGTGGGTTTGTACCCATAGTGTTTAAATTGCAGTTTTACTAGTTTTAACTAGGTGTTACGAGTAATACAAAAGGTTCAGTTTGGATGGAATGGCCCAAATGTCCATTGACTTCTAGCTAACATCTCTCCACTGGCTTTTTTTCAGAATTTTAAGCCAGCATAAAGCCAGCCTGAGGAACACAAAAGTCTTATTTCATATTCCTAAGTCATGTAGCCGTTCACCATCAACACTGTCTTCACATATAGTACCTCAAACAGTGATTCTCTTGAAATTCATGGCAACACTTTCCTCTTTGTTCATCCAATAAAAACATAGAAAAAAAACTATGTATCTCAGAAAACATCTAATGGGTGAGGTTTCAGTAAGACACCTAGCGGATGATTTTATTAAATTGTTTTTTTTTATATAGAAAATAGGCAAAAAATAAATTTTAAAAATTGCAAAGATGTAGTATATCACCTTCCCTGCTGATTTAACATTATTTATTGGTAATGACACTGCTCATTTAACAGAAGCTACTAGAAAAATCAAAACCAATTCACTAAGTTGACTTATAGTAGGGTTTGTTTGGGTCCTAATAAGGTTTTGGCCATTTTGCCAGGAATAATAATTCAGAAACATACATTTTGCTATGAATACATATTCACATATTGAGTAATGTCTGTGAGGGACCTCCGAGAGTCAGGAGCCTCAGATGCGGCCGGAGCGTGGAGCAGGTAAAGTATCTTCCTAGCGGCGGGGCGTTAATGGGGGTGGCACTTACATACTCACAGTGGCGTGACAATCCCGCTGCAAGTATGTAATCACACTAACAGGAGAGATATCTGCAACGGATTTTGATGCAACCTTGCAGCGTGAAATCTGCTGCGGATACGTTATGTGTGAATCTAGCCTAAAGACACAGGATCAGGGAAAATGTAATATCTACCAGGCCCATTTACCACATGAGGGGTTATAGCAGTACTTGCAGACAAAGAAGCAGAAAGCACTCAGCATAGTCACTGGATTAGTAACTAAAGCCATGTATTTTTAATCATCCATCATATGTTTCTTTGCTGTTATCTAAGTATATACTGTAAACTGCAGATAGCATTGGGAATGAACTATTGAGAATTGGGTTCACAACCAGGGAGCCAGAAGAAAGTAGAGAAAAGAAGAGAAGCATTTTGTACTATCTACATATTTCATATACCCTGAATCTTTTAGCAAAAGAAATACAGCCTGCTTCACATATGGAATATTGTACAATGCAGACAACACAAATCAATCAGCCAAAGAGGAATGTAAAGGTTTCTGGTAGGGATGGTCCGAAACTGCCGAGGTTCGGGTTCGTATGAACCCGAACGCTCGGCATCAGAGTCCCGCTGTGTGCCTGCTCCGTTGAGCGGGTGGATACAGCGGGAGGACCGCCTGGGAAACTGGGATACAGCCTATGGCTATGGCTGTATCCCAGTTTTCCAGGCGGTCCTCCCGCTGTATCCACCCTCTCCACGGAGCGGGCAGACAGCGGGAATCATTACCGAGAGTTCGGGTTCGGACCATCCCTAGTTTCTGGTCTATTTAAAACACTGCCTACTGGGGTAAGAAGAAAAAAAAACAAAAAAAAACAAAACAATCCAATACCCATCCGTCTGCTGCTGCACTAGTACCCCCTCGCTGGAAGATCTGCAATGACATCCTGTACATTGACCATATTATAATGCTGCCAATCACAGGCCTTAGCTGTCAATTGGGGTACATGTGATAAGAGACCACAGAGGCCAGTGTTTGGCTACAGCATCATATGCTTAAAGGGAAACAATAACTGCCAAAATGCCCAGGAATCTATCTGTACAGCATAATGAAGCCCCCTACACTGTAACAAGTAACTGACACCTATGAGCTTTCCATATACCCCCCCCCTCCGAAAATGAAGATGGTAAATGTCCTGCAACGTATGCAAATTATCTTCAATTAGTCATATAGGCGTTCCTTAGTGCCAAACTAGTCAGAGATGGCACGTTTGACTCGACTTTAATCCAGTCTCTATGTGAGCGTTGGTGCCCAGGGATGGTCCCTCTTGGCATGATTCTCAATGCAGGAGCCTGCTGCACTTCACAGAAGCTCCCAGAGAGGCGTGATTACAGCTAACTGGAGTGCACCATCCGTGACCTGTAGGGCGCTGAGCAACGCCCACATGACATTGAGGTCTGTAGTCAGTGACTGGCTTAGTGGGCCGTCATCAGCGAGACAAGTCTGTCCCAGAAGCAGCAAGCAGAATGATGGGAAGGAAACGGGAAGATATCATAGCAGCAGCTGCACAGGACCCAAGTCTCCTTCCACTGTTCAATGAGCTCTGTAGGCATGTCTCCTCTGCTCCCTAGTGCAGGATTCTGCAGATACACCAAGTCCAGTTTGACAGACCCCACCTAGATATCATTCTACAGCTGTATCACTAGCACCATTCTGGACGGGAGCACTAGTGGTTCCTATTACCACAGTACACAGGAGGGGTCTGTATTTATACATATACATCTATAACAGAAATACAGCTGTAAAAGGTCTTGTGTAATTTAGACTTAAGTGGATTTCTCAATACAGCAGAGATGTTCACAGTAATACCATTCGGTATTTCAGCATATTTGTTAAGCCTTAAAAAGTGATGTAAAGACGGCAATTAAAAGGAATAAGATGCAGCAAACAACCACTGCCAGAATAAGTATTTTTTGAAGCAAGATCCTAATCCGCTTCCACACTTGGGATAAGGATAATCCTAGCAGGGTCTTTTCCCGGCACAAGTAGCAATATCATGTGTCTGCAGGCAAGGCTTTTTAATGATTTCACTATACAGTAATGACATATTACCAAGAGATAAAGGACTGAAAACAGCGAGTGATGCATCTTCTGCTTAACCCCTTCTGTAATAAGGTGCACAGGGGTTAAACAGCGCTGGTAGGATAAAGACCTGATGTTACAAGTCGCCCTAAGGAGAGAAGGGAAGTGCTCAGCAGCAGATGTGTCTGCCTACCTTAGTGTCTTCAGTGCTAACTCCAAGTTCTAGCACAGCCTTGGGAGATTTCATTTTTGCTTGGGTGGATTGAGCCATCTGGAGGTTGAGCTGCCAGGCAGTCGTCTCCAGCTAGACAACAAAACACAAAAAAAAAACAATAGTTACTTATTCCATGTGTTTCCAAGCTCTTATACATAAAAAGTCGAACAGCAGTTTTGGCAAAGAGAGAATATAATTATAAAGCATGTCCTTTATGCCATCTGCGTCAGTTCACTTGGCAATCAGTTTCGACATATTACCGAAAATGAATTAGGTAGGCATTCAGGAGACAACATAAAAGTGGCACGGGAACAAAATGCATAACACGTGGATGTGAGCTGCATAACACTAAATGGTTCTATATACAGTACATGGGCACAAGGACTTAGCATGCATAGAGACCCTGTGCCCCTAATCCAGGCCAGGGGAGTTATACGGATATAAGGGTCTGATCACTTCACATTCAAGGCATATGTTTGATGTACAGGTTTAAAATATGCAAGTGGGTATAATAAAGGAGTTATATGGATTGGAATAATATAGCTGCTTTCTTTCAAATACAGCGCCACACCAGTCACCAGGTTGTGTGTGGTATTACAACTTATTCAATGGTAATGAGTTGCAATGCTAAACAAAGCTAAACAGAAGAGTGGTGAGGTTTCATAACAGCTATGTTTTCTTATCCGGTATAACCCCTTTAAGTGTCCTTGTACTGTACATTAATAGATTTCATTGCTCGTTTGCAGTGCCTTTTAATTGCATGAGCATCACATGGTACACACCAAAATCAATTATTATTTCATAGTCCAAAGTTCCTCTTTATACTCCAAGCAAGATGACCACCACCACACAGAGACCTTTCTGTTGCATGCACTATTGTTACTATAGCTAAAGCATAATGGCAAGCAATTACAAGAGCTAATGCATTCAGGTTTATATGCTGTATAACACTGCTCCGTGCTGCTAAATATGAGCACTAGTTTACTGTCCTAATATAGATTCCTACCAGCACCTTATCATCACTTAATCAGAACCAGACACAATTGTGTCTTACTTTCTATTTGTGGAAATACACGACTTAAAGATGCAGAGTAGGAGGTGAAATATAACAAGTGACAGGAGGATGCCACTGACTGACAAGTAGAAGGAAACAGCAATAGAACTCATTTCCATCAATTTATTTGCTTAGGAACAATGACTTCTGTTTCAATTTTAATTTAAAGGAGAAGTCCCCTGAAATTGAAAAAAGAGATGAATGCAGGGGGGTTGGGGAAATAATAAACCACCTGTCACCGTGCCTCTGTAGCACGGCTCCCAGGACCCACTGATGGCCACTAGATGTCATTTTTTTTTTAGCTGGAATGTCACAACCAGGCTGAGGCTCAGTGAGTGGGGTGTTGTCCCGCCCCATTTACTGATTGGCTGAGCAGGTAATCAATCACCTGGGTACGTGGCATTGCAGCTGAAAGAGTTGAAGGTGGCCAGTGGCTGTCACCAGGACACGGGAACGGTGCTATGGGGCACTATGTCGAGTAAGGATACTTATATTATTATTCTCCTGTACCCCCTGGCTATCTCTCTTTTTTTTTCAACTTCCCAGGACTTCTCCTCTAATTCCTACATTGTGCTTGTGACTGGAGTGGTGAGACGCTGGTAGTCACACTGACACGGAGAACAGTCAGAGGAAAATGACTTCCAGTGGTAGTCCCGCAGCCGCGGGCACGGGAAGAGGTAGGTTCTTACTTTTAATCAATTCCCCCCCCCCCCTGCAGGCTGACGGCTTTTAGAGATCGCCGGACTTCTCCTTTAAAGGCTATGGACAGCTCTATATTGAATGTTTTTATTACTGAGCTGCTTCCTGAAAGTAAAGGATGTAACTTTAGAAACAGTCTTTATTGGCTACAATTTAGTTTCTACAGTGTGTCTACCCTTGAGCATGAAAAGTTCTTTAGAACAATTTCTGTTTCTGACAGGCTTTCTGCTATGCAGGTTATATAAAGCAGCTTAGAGTGTGAAGGCATACCTGAAGGACAGGTCACGCAAGCTGTAGAGTCTGCAGTCTGCAAGGGAGACGCTACTTACTGGCATTCATCATACATAGCACCTCTGTAGCACATAGGCTCTTTACTAACCTACTGTATCTGTACAGGATCTACTGTACATCTTACCGAATGATGGTCTGACACACCGCCTACTGACACTGTATGGCTAGGTCATTTTACTTGCAGGGAAAAAATCATTTTACTCTCCTTTTCTTGAACAAAACAGGAATTTAAATTCTTGTCTGCCGTGTATCAGGCGCAGCAGCTGTCCAGTTCTTCCCACAAACGTATTTGTTTTTATAACAAACCTCATCATGTCCCATCATCTGTTGTCACCGCTAAGCCTATAATTATGATGAGGTCCTCACTATATTATGCAGGTAAGTCCGAAATAGCAGAACTTTAAATAATAGAAGCAAGACGTACGCTGTGAGTTTTATTATCCTCCTTCTGTAGCAGTCAGGCTTTATGCGGTGATTCATATATTTACAGTTTGCATGAATAAATCACAACAATATAAAACTCGACTTTTTATCACTCAGGCAATTCATCAGTTCATGCTCGGCTGCAACATCGAGAAGCTCATTAAAGGTCTGAGAAAGAGAACAAGTCCTGATGTATTACAGCAAGTTTGAAAGACACAATTTTATATTCCCTTCCACTGATTTAAACAGTGTGTGCAGGTCTTCACTGGCAGACTGATCTCCGAGACATGCTGCCAGGAGAGAAGCTCCCTGTGTGTCACTTCAAGCAGATGTACAGGTTTCCCCTAGGGTTTCAACTGAATTGCAATGTGGAATAGAGAACGGCCTTCTCATTTCAGGTTGGATTTAATGTCAAGATGTGAGTTGCAGTGTGCACTCATTCGTGCAGCAGGGCAGACAGAATAAGACTTGCACATACGTAAATCCGTATCCAGAATTAAATGGTCACTGTCCTGTCAACAAACATTGGATAAATCAATAGAGTGAATATAAGCAACTCTAATACAGTGGTACCTCGGTTCTCGAACGTAATTGGTTTCGGAAGGCAGCTTGAGAACCAAGCAGTTTGAGAACCGAGCAGTGTCTTCCCATAGGAAATAATGTAAATGTGATTAATTAGTTCCAGCAGCCACCAATAATTACCTACAATACTACAATATTTATTACACTGATAAGTGCTCAGTATAATCACTACAGTACAGAACAGCACTATACTGTACAGGACATTAAACATAAGAAATGTTCATCAGAACCAGCAATTATAGTACAGTAGTCACCAACTCCTCACCCATCCTTTACTGTATAGCACCCCCCCCCCCCCCCCCCCCCATCCAAGCACTGTATTGTATGGGAGATGGTGGTGCACTGCCTGTACTACTACTGCACTGTATATGCACTCCAGCAGTCTTATACAGCACTGTACTGTATGTGAAGCCTCACCACTGCTTAACTCGCCAGGTACAATCCACCATCCACGCTCGCAAAAACGTTCGAAAAACGTTCGAAAACCGAGCAAAGTTCGAATTCCAAACACTACTTCTGGGTAAATTTATGTTCGAATACCAAGCAGTTCGAATTCCAAAGCGTTCGAAAACAGAGCTATTACTGTATATCTTACTAGTGCTAGAATGTCTCTTTTTACACTAATGAGCCGCCACGTCTCCAACCCAAACTTCTAATGCTGTGTTTACACAAAACGATTATCGTGCGAATTTGCACAATAACGATTGAATTTGAACGATAATCGTATGTGTAAATGCAGCGAACGATCAAACGAAGAGCGAGAAATCATTCATTTTGATCTTTGAACATGTTCTTAAATCGTCGGTCGCAAAAAATTCGCAGATTGTTGCGTATAAACAGTCGTTCACCGATTTTACTTATGTGCGAGATAGGCTTAAGCCATCGCAAAATGATTTTTCCGTACGATATATCGTTCCGTCTAAATGCTAATCGTTATAAAGAAAACGTTTGGGCGAGTTATCGTTCCGTGTAAACGCAGCATAACCCTGATCATTCACTTTCAACTCACTGCTAAAATGGTTACTGAGAGAGGAGAATTATCAGATGACATAAGGTGCAGGTTATACTTGCTTGAAGAAGCCTACAAAGTAAAGAGAAGAGGAAGCAGCGTAGTGAAAGACAGATATAGGTTGAGATGCTGCAAGCTCTAGTGAGTGTTTTAATGTCTCCTCCCAGTGCTTGATTCACAGCTCACTACTGCTCCATAAGGTTTTCTATGCTGCTGCTTCTGAGGGTTTTGCTATAGAGATAAAGGAGATCAGGATTCCCTTTCCTAAATGTGTTCCTTGTACAAGAGACATAACAGAAGCTGGCCTCCAACTACTGAGAATTAAAGGGGTTATCCAGCGCTGCAAAAACATGGCCACTTTCTTCTAGAGACAGCCCCACTCTTGTCTCCAGCAGGGGCAGGTTTTTGCTGCTCAGGTCCATTGAAGTAAATGGAGCTTAATTGCAAACCGCACCTGAACTGGAGACAAAAGTCCTGTTGTCTCTGAAAGAAAGTGCCCATGTTTTTGTAGCACTGGATAACCCCTTTAAGGATGACACCTGCAGAAGGAGAAAAATCAGTAAACAATTAGAGATACAAGTGATTCTGCCTGTGCCAGAAGTGTCCTGCAGCCGCTGCAGAACACTTCCGGGACACAGGCAGCGTCTCTGTACCCCGCTGCCTGTGCCGGAGGATGACGGGAGACCCGAGTGTCGGGAGAGGAGCTGCTGGTGCTGGCGGACAGGTGAGTAGGACAGCGATCCCCTCCGCCCGCCCAGCCCGCCCCCTCCATCGCCGCTTAGCCGATCAGGAGCCCAGGAAAGTGCTGCTCATTGCACTTTCCCGGGCTTCTGATCGGCTCAGCTGAGCGGCGATAGAAGGGGCGGGCTGGGCGGGCGGAGAGGATCACTCAGGGCCGCTCACTATGCATATGCATAGTTAGCGGCAATACAGGGGGCGGGCGGGACGGCTTCCTTGCGGTGCTCAGCACTGCTTGGGAGCCGTCTTCGCTTTATAGGACGCACTTGGTTTTTCCTCCCACTTTGGGAGGAAAAAAAGTGCGTCTTATAAAGTGAAAAATACGGTACTTTAATCTGAACGAACATATTATTTGAAAATTTCTATTTTCCATTTTTTCTCCGGCCTAATTGTGAATACTTTCCACCAGCCCCTGTAGGGTTAAAATGCTCATTATACCCCTAGATTAATTCCTTAGGTTGTGTAGTTTCCAAAATGGGGTCATTTATGGGGGTTTCAAGTATACAAGCCTCCTAAACACACTTAAAAAAAAGAACTTAGTTTTGGAAATTCCATGAAAAATTGATAATTTGCTGATACATTTCTAAGCCCCGTAACACCCAAGAAAAGTAAAATGTTTACGAAATTATGCCAGAATAAAGAGGACATATTGGTAATGTGACCTAGTAACTAATTTATGTGATACGACTTTCTTTTTTTACAAGCAGAGAATTTCAAAGTTTGTAAAGTGCAAATTTTTCGAATTTTTCATGATATTTTTATGTTTTTCACAAAAAACACAAAAGATAGTGACCAAATTTTGCCACTAATATAAAGTACCACATGTTACAAAAAAAAAACAATCTCAGATTCGCTAGCATATGTTAAAGCATCACTGAGCTATAAGTGCATAAAGTGAGACAGGTCAGATTTTGAAAAATGAGCCTGGTCATTAAGGCTCAAATAGGCTTGGTCCCTAAGGGGTTAAACAAATGCGAGGCCCTCAGTATATTTATTCCGGACAAACTAAAAAAGTAATCTGAGAGAGAACTTCCCTCAGCTATCTAGGCACCCAAATAGCGATCTCCCCAGAGAACATAAAAAAAGAAAACTTAGACCCCATTATGAAAAAGATAAAAGAAGACCTGGCGAAATGGGAAAAGAGGGAGTTCTCTTGGCTAGGTAGAATCAACATCCTAAAGATGAATATCCTTCCAAAATTGTTATATTTGTTCCAAACTGTACCTGCAGTTCTTAAACACACATACCTAGCCAGGATGAACTCGATCTTGAGCAAATTCGTCTGGTCACATAAGACTCCGCATATAGCAACCAAGATCCTAACTAAACCAAAATCAGAGGGCGGTTTAGCCTTACCGAGTTGCAAAACTTACTACCAGGCAGCTATATTAAATAGATTCCTTGACTGCTTCAAACATAGAAAAAGAAAACTATGGGTAACTATGGAGGCAGCCATCACAAACTTTGACCCCACAGCAATTCTATGGACACCAAAAAACATACTGAAGGACATCAAATCTCTGCCCATCTCCCCTATTAGCGCTTCAATCACAGCCTTGGTCAATTCACCCAAACAGATGCCATCTAAACAATTCCATCCAGGCGGCCCCCTAATTCCACTGGGTGGAAACCTCAGATTCCTCTCAGCCCTGCACAAACGTTCCTTCCTTAGGCTGCATTCCCACGTTCCGTGATCCTGACGGATCACGGACGTGGAATGCATGTACCGGAGTCCCCCTGCGCCCGGACAGCATCTGTAATTAGATTCTGGGAGGGGAGACTGTATTCGTAAGCGCCGCACTGTAATGAATCAGCCGCGCGGTGCTGTTACTACAGCGCGGTGCTTATGAATACAGTCTCACCCGCTCCCAGCATCTAATTACAGATGCTGTCCGGGCGCGGGGGGACTACGGTAAATGCATTCCACGTCCGTGATCCGTCAGGATCACGGAACGTGGGAATGCAGCCTTAGGGTAATCACAGATGAAGGAATGACATTACACTCGCTACTGAACACTAGCGGAGTTAAACAGATAGATGATCTCCCATTTAACCCTTTAAGGACCGTGCTAACTTTCGTTTTTACACACAAACAGAGATATAGCAGATCTCCCCTAACTACAATCTGTATGTATTTCAATCCTAAGAAGGGGATATAGTGTTGCTGGTGACACTGGGTTCTAGTTACAAACGCCAAACCTATAGAAAGACAACTGAACCTCCATAACTAATTTGCCATACAAAAAATACTTTATTGCATAAAAGACATACATAGAAAATCATACAGTGGACTGCGACTGAAAAATACATTAAAACCAACAAAGAAAACATACACATGAGGGGTGCTACTGTCAGGCAATATGTGGAGGGAAGGTCAGGGGTACAATATAATTCATCGGTATATTACCGTAGATCAACCCTTAAAACAACTCCATCATAGAAAACATAATCATACACAATACATTATCTTACCCAAATGTGGGTGATGTGCCAGCCGGACAGTTGCCCCCACCCCAACGCACGTTTCGGTGAGCAACCTTTATCAAGGGGTACTGACTAGTTGGAAGGCCCTGATATAAATACCCATATGCCAAAATATGGCGGGTTGGACGCCATATTTTGGCATATGGGTATTTATATCAGGGCCTTCCAACTAGTCAGTACCCCTTGATAATTCACCGATGAATTATATTGTACCCCTGACCTTCCCTCCACATATTGCCTGACAGTAGCACCCCTCATGTGTATGTTTTCTTTGTTGGTTTTAATGTATTTTTCAGTCGCAGTCCACTGTATGATTTTCTATGTATGTCTTTTATGCAATAAAGTATTTTTTGTATGGCAAATTAGTTATGGAGGTTCAGTTGTCTTTCTATAGGTTTAACTTTCGTTTTTGCGTTTTCGTTTTTTCCTCCATGTGCTTAAAAGGCCATAGCACTTGCATTTTACACCTACAGACCCACATGAGCCCTTATTTTTGCGTCACTAATTGTACTTCGCAATGACAGGCTGAATTTTTCCATAAAATATGCTGCGAAACCAGAAAAAAAATTATATGTGCAGTGAAATAAAAAAAAAAACGCAATTATTTTTCTTTGGGGGGCTTCATTTTTACGCCGTGTGTCCTATGGAAAAACTTAGTTGTTATATATGTTCCTCAAGTCATTACGATTAAAACGTTATGTAACATGTATAACTTTTATTGTATCTGATGGCCTGTAAAAAATTCAAACCATTGTTAACAAATATACGTTCCTTAAAATCGCTCTATTCCCAGGCTTATAGCGCTTTTATCCTTTGGCCTATGGGGCTGTGTAAGGTGTCATTTTTTGCGCCATGATGTGTTCTTTCTATCGGTACCTTAATTGCGCATATGCGACTTTTTGATCGCTTTATATTACATTTTTTCTGGATTTGATGCAACCAAAAATGCGCAATTTTGCACTTTGGGATTTTTTTGTGCTTACACCATTTACCGTGCGAGATCAAGAATGTGATTAATTAATAGTTCGGGCGATTACGCACGTGGCAATAGCAAACATGTTTATTTATTTATTTTTATTTGTAAAATGGGAAAAGGGGGGTGATTCAGACTTTTATTAGTGGAGGGGATTTTTTATTAATAAAAACACTTTTTTTCACTTTCACTCACAGTAATATGAAGCCCCCTGGGGGACTTCTATATACACAGAACTGATCTCCCATTGAGATCAATCCTGTGTATATAATAGAGCAATGATCCATCAGATCGGTGCTCTATTATAATGGTCTGCTGCAGACCATCTGAATAGATTGCCGAGCCGGGATCAGCGTCATTCCGACGCTGAGCCCCGGCCGGCTCATTGGAAGGGATCTCCCCTCCGCGATCGCATCGTGGGGGGGAGATCCCCCACTGGACACCAGGGAGAGGGGCCACAGCTGCTATTCAAATGCAGCTGTCAGCTTTGACAGCGGCATTTGAATAGTTAATTAGCCGGCCGCGGCGATCGGCCGCGCCGGCTAATACACGCGGTCCCTGGCTGCACTTAGCAACCGGGGACTGCGCGCTGCAGAGAGGGCTTACGCCGGGAGCCCTCTTTGTTTACTCTTAACGGCCGCATGACAGGTATACCCGTCATGCGTCGTTAAGAGGTTAAGGAAAAGAGAGCCATTCTAGCAACAGCAACAACACCAGTATACACATCATAAATAAATAATTTTAATAGACAAAAGAATACCCTAAATTTAACCAGACAACTCCTACCGTTTGAGAAGCTGTGTGTCTCTAGCTCCTCACCATCGAAAGCGGTCTCCACAATTTCTAACTGGTTATTGACAAACGATGATGACACATATCCCGACTATATTAGTAGCTGGGAGAAAGAACTTAAGGTATCTGTTACCCCAGGGGAAGTCAATATGGCTTTTCATCTGACCCATAAAACTTCCAGTTCCTGTAACATCCAGGAAAGAAATTAAAAAATATTACCAAGGTGGTACTTAGTGCCCACTAAACTGGCAGCTATATACCCTAACCTTGACGACCTGTGTTGGAGATGTGGAGGAGACAGGGGTACTATGGTCCACATATGGTTGAGTTGCCCTTCTATTCAGAAATTTTGGTCCAAGATAGTAGAGGCAACCAATCAAATCTCAGATTTTTAGATTGACAACAAGCCCCAGCAAGTCCTATTATCTATGATACCTGGTCATACACATATTATTAAAACTTCTTTGGTAGGATTTCTTTTGGTTGCAGCTAGAGCAGTGGTGGACAGGAAATGGAGATCTTCCTCACCCCCTTCCATCCAAGACTGAGTTGAAGAAGTAGATCATCTTCATAGATTGGAGGAGTTAGTTTCAGAGGATTTTGACACTGGGAAAAAAATTCATAACTGCTGGCACACCTGGATCTCCTACAAAGAATCTAAATCATTTCACACCCTCATAGGATCCAGTCCCATGCCCCCACATAACACCTTCAACTCGTCACACTAAAGAGGTACATGATACATTTGTTACTCACCAAATAGGATCTGGATTACTCTCTGTCGCTTTATTTTCCCACTTGGTACCAAAGTCATTCAGATTTTGTCACTGGGCAATGTGTCTGTGATGTCAACGGCACCTCACCTAGCTAAGATTTTGCTACCATATATATGCTGTGTAAATAAGGTTCACAAGCCCACTTGAGGCATTTGTGTGATTTTAGGTAATCAACTTCTATAACAGCCGCACACTCACTACCTTTCCTTTTCCCTTCTCCCCTCTATCCCACGTTACCCTCCCCCTCTCCCTTGTGCTCCTCCCCCCCCCCATTTTTTTTTACTTTATTCCCTCCATTTCCTTCCTTACCCTTCCGCTCTCTCCTTTTTACCCTCATTTATTCTCATATTATTTTGTAGAAAACTATATTATGTTCTGGTTGTGTTTACTCAACAATGATGACTGTGAATATGTTCAGCAAAGCAATGTTCTGTATACCAATTGTCATTTTCGCACACACTGAACTGACTAGCTGATTTGCTCAGCATTTTGTTAAAATACTACTTCTTTTAATAAAACATAAATTAGTAAAGAATTATGGCTTTGAATGATGTCTTTAGCATTCTGCTGCTTTGGTTGTCAGGAGCAGCTTCAAAGAATTGTTTTGCTACTGTATTTAATAAATATGGTGCTCTTCATTTGTCTCTGGAGTTGTGATCCTACAGAACCCAATGCATTAATTTCTTTTTTTTACTCATCAGTGTAGTGCATAGGCCCAAAGCAGGATATTGTATGTCACGAAGACACCAACAGATGTGCATGGACCTTTTACTTTACCTCTTTATTCAAATTTTATAGAAGGGCATATTCCACATTACCATGGCAGAAACAAAGTTGTGGCATGCCTTATTTATGGAGGAATTATTGTATACCATATAGATTGCAGTGGTTTATCAATCGACACAAAAACAGCAACAACAAAAAATTTATATATAATAGTCAAATTAGGTTTTCTGCTAAATCATAGCAAAAATGCAATCTGACTGCAACTTGTGACACGCAGAAGATATGATGTGTAAACTTTTGTAACTGTTCCTTTTATCTGAATCTGGCTAGCAGACATCCATGCTGCCAAAGCAACCCCATTCAGGCGAATGGAACGGATTTTTAGTTTCTAAAAAATCTGCTGCAAGGCTACCAAGTGTGCATATCCCCTATGATTCAGAGGGTGCTAGCTCTGAACCGGTTGAGTCAATGCTTTTTGGTGTGTGACCAGTAATAAGCTGGCATCTATTACTTCTTGGCAGAATAGCTTGAATAGCTCATTGACTTTCTCTTGTATGCTTTTGATATATGAGACCATCATTTCTGTAATTGTTGAGAAAAATTTAATTGGTGATCTTGTACAGGCAATGGCAAACAGCTTGGAATAATGTCTAGTGCTATCACTTCAGTAAGTGATTGCAGGCGGCCCTGAAGTCATCGGAGATATGCTTCAGGTTTCTGCAATTATGTCTTCAACAAAGAATCACTTAATCATTGCTCATGACCTGTCTACAAAGCCTCCACTGTGGAACTGCTGGCCTTGGGAAGAGAATGGGGATGTTTAGCAGAACAGGTGCAGGTATCTGGTAAATATGTACAAGTCTTTATCTCTTCAGATGATACAATGAATAGACTGAATTACTCCCATTTGCTGCCTCTTCAGCAGAATCTAGAATTAACTCTCTCTGCATAAACCCGACGATCCTAATGCTCTACACATATGGAAGAACCATATGTACAGAGCCTGAATTGCAGTGCATAGAGGCTGTATTGTGCGTAGAATACAGCCATACAAGCTCGGCCAGGTGCCATATGTATGGAGCAAGGAGCTCTATTGTACAACCGCATGCCTCTGATCATGTACAGTGGTATACAAGTGTTTTTATTTTTGGTGGACAAATATGGAAGTTTCTTTGGCTATCATATCACAGTATTTTAATACTAGATGGGACGACACCGATGCCCTGCAGTTCTGTAATATGAATCTGCATGGTAATCCATGTACCATGATACAGACTCCTATTAGAGTCTAAAGTGTGGAAGAGGCCTTAAAGCGACTCTGTACCCACAATCTGGTGGTTTGTGGGTACAGAGTCGCTTTAAAGAGATAATCCAGCAAATGTATTTTTTTCCGTATAATGCTGCCCTGATGAACATAATACAGTGGTGCCTTGGATTACGAGCATAATTCGTTCTGGACCGTGCTTGTAATCCAAATTCACTCCTAAACCAAAGCAAAACTTCCCATAAGAAATCACTGAAATACAGACAATTGGTTTCACACCCCAAAATAATGATTTATTATTCTGAATAACATGTAAAACAAATGAAATAAAGATTTAGAAACAGCAGAATATGTCATATTATCAGTTACAGTACAGTATAGCCAGGGGCGGATTAACTTTACAATAGGCCCGGGGCTGTTCACCAAGCCTGGCCCCCCCCACTCCACTGTAACTATAGAAGCACTAGCCTGGCGTTCATAGTACAGGATAGATAATGTCATGATGTCCTGATTTGTGCAAAATTGCCATAAAAAAACTGTGATTTTTTTTGCAAATCATGGCAGAAGTGTAGCCAGGAGACAGTACACCATTGAAAGTACAAGTCTTTTTGGGTGGTCATGGGCCCCCCAGGAGCTCAGGGCCCCGGGCTGCCGCCCAAAACGCCCCTATTATAATCCACTACTGAGTATAGCAATCAGCATGTGGAGTATAATGTATAGCAGTGCTTCTCAAACTTTTTCTACTTGAGCCTCACCCAACAGACCAAGGCAATGCCTGGGCCCCACCAGACAGACCAAGAGGATGCTGGGGCCTTACCATCTGTAGTGAAAGTCCATTTAAAAGCTGAAAATAATGCTAGGACTACCTTTCACCCATCTCCCAAGCTCTATATACTAATAAAGCAAGTAGAAAATAAATTAAAAATGTTGCTAAAATGGAGATTTTGGAGGACTGTGCGGATCATAGTTACTTTTGTAAAAAATCTGGCTCCTCAGCTGGGCCTCAACAACAACTAAGGGGCGCATCACTGGTGAGGCCTGCCTCACAGTTTGAAAAGCACTGATATATAGTAACTGCATAAACCTGAAAAACAGCAGCAGTTTGTAGATACAGGATGGAGCTGCAGATCCCTATAATGGCAAGGATGGGAAACACAAGGGCGGACAGAGACTGCAGGGAGCATGAAGGAATAAGCAGGGCAGATCTAGGCACAGTATAGCAGCATTCTCTGTCCAGGGAGAGAGGGGTTACAGCTATGGAGACATTACCTCCACAGTCCTGTCCCCTGATGCAAGCCCCAGCCTGAAGTAGATCTGCTATGATTTGGAAGGTGTGGGAGACTTCCAGGGTCAGAGTACAGGGCTGTAGACCCCGCTATGCAAACCATGCCCCTCTTTCACTCCGCCTCCCACCCAATACAGGGAGCTCTTAAGCCAAAGCAATGCTCTTAAACCAAGTTACAATTTTGAAAAACTATGAGGTCTTAAACCAAAACGCTCTTAAACCAAGTTACTCTTAAACCAAGGTACCACTGTATACATGTTATGCTTACCTCTTCATGCTCCCCAGGTATCCTATTGTGGATACCATCGGTGATGATCTTGTCTTGAGAGTGACAGGCCACTCAGCCAATCACTGGCCGTGGCACTGTCCCATCTCAATCATTGACTGAGCAGGCTGTCACTTCAGAGACGAGTTTGTCTTGGAAGTGGCTGTGGCTGCAGTCAAGTTATTTTTGAGTGGCCAGGCCTTATTCACTGATTGACTGGCTGGCCTGTTTGCCTGTAGTAAACAAACATGGACTTCCTTTGCCTTACTTCTGTGGCCACAGAAGCATAGCACATACTCCTCTCCCCTCTGTCATAACACAGTGTATAATAAAGTGCACTGGATTAAGCATGATGACACTATGCTGAGATGATTATTTAAGCAGTACAGTAGTAGATGGCAAGCAGAGGGAGAAAGGGTTACTGATGCACTGGGTTTACAATGTGCTAAGTAAAAATAAAAAATAACAGTAGTGGGATGAGGCTAAGAAAAGGTTACACTCAGCATTGAGCTGCTGAGAAGCTAAAGAGAAAGAGGATTAAACTGCACCACTGTGGACATACAACAGTAGATAAACTGGTATTTGCACAAGGATCATAAAAAGATTCAGATACCTTATTTATTGAAATGTCTGTAACTTCTATGCTAAGGAGTCCAGTGGGCTGCTCCATGCATGAGCATGCAGAGATAGCTGTCATTCACTGACACCTCCCACCAGAGAGTCCAATCAATAAGTAACAAATTATACTTTTCATCCAGAAAATGATATATTATTCTTTTTAGCTTATCACGCTCTATAACTGACAGATCAGACTATATGTTCAAGATGACAGGTTCCCTTTAAAGGGTTGAATGTAACATCAATTTAATACAGATTCATAAATATTCATCTTAGCATAGCGCAATAACACATTTTTAACAAGAAAGACTTGCTGGCACACAAGTTTTATTATGCATTTCAGTTAATAGTCCCTAATACTGCTATTCCCTTTCAGGCAAAACATATTATGCTCTAATTCCCTTGACCCCTATGAGAAAATGTGCCCCATATAAAGCTCTATAAACATGGCAGAGACATTTTGTGACCAGCGAGGATTAGACTTTGTGCAACAATAACATCATTAACCTCAATGGCGTCCGACTTTGATGAATGAAGCCCTTCAGTTCCCTACACAAGCGAGGAGGTTAATTATGTTACTGCTTTGTGATCATTGTTTAGGGCAAAGGGAGGAAGGAGAATAACTATTTCTAGAAGAGGGCAGTACAATCTGCATGTGGGCCAAGAAGAATTAATAAAACGAAAGAACAAGGGTTAAAGTTAACCTACTGATGACATATTGTTCAAATCACGTTCTTATGCAATTGTATGCAATTTCTACGTCAACAACCTGAAATACTGTGTTTTCGCACTGTCCGCTAGGCTTGTGCAATGGGCTGACACTTTCTGCTAATATTCAGCTTATGCACTGGGGGGGCAGTAGTAGCAGCAGCAGCAGCCATCTCATTACATTCACAGGTGACAGTGACACCTATGTCTATCATACAGCTGGAGGCAAAAAAGGTTTTATAGTTGAAAACCAATCAACCAAGAGAAACCAAGAGAATGTTAGTCCTGTATAGGGTAGTCAAGGGTTTCCTTATTACATGGGATGATTATGTGCCCAATCAAGCGGATACAGAAAGGTAACACCCATGTAATAATGACAATGTGTAGCCGAGGACCCGACCTGTTATCTTTTAGCAAGTTTTAAATTTATCCACAAACCACGCATCGTTCCGTGTAAAAGGAGGTGCATGGTCGGCGACCAAAAAGAAAGTGAGCTCCAATAACTTGCAGGCTTCCAATGTAAACCTGTTCTGTCTTATATAAGGTAAAGGTAATATAATAGGTCTCTGTTTTATACATAACAGATGACAAAGAGGATAAGAAGAGGATCTCCAGGATAGTCAGATTTGCTGCATGGTTAGACATTACAGACAATCCAAATATAGATACTTCACACTATCCAGAGATAAGGACATGGCAATGTCTGTAAACAAATATAAAAATATCCTCGCAAACATAACATTTCCACCGCTCCAACATCTGGCTCCAAAAAACAGTGATACAGTGATTCGCTAATCTCTACACAGAGAAACCGGGGTTAACTGCCCACAGCAACCAATCACAGATCCGCTTTGTGCTCTATTAAAATAAAAGCTGTCTGTCATTGGTTGTTAGGGCAGGTTACACCAGTTTCTTTTTTACAGTTTTATATATCTGGGCCAAGGTCTCTAAATTGCAAGAGCATCAGAGAAATGGGAGCCAAAAAAAGGAAACATTTATAGGTATTAGGTAGTAAGTTTTCCCAAGCTGGCAGAGTACTGATTCTGCTCTTACCCCCTTTAATGCACAAAAGTTAAAAAAAAGGAATGGAGATATCTGTAATTCTTATCATTGGTACACTTTAACTGTGAGAGACAGAATCTATAAAAAAAAATTGTATGCAATAAGAATTTAATCACCTACCAACCAGCAAGAATTTTGGTTCTTACAGACCTGCTAGTTTTTTTGTTTTTTGTTTTTTAAGAAGCTCTCCTACTCTGCACTTATTATCTGTAATAATTGCACCTGTCTGACCTTGTTACATGTATAAAAAAACACCTGTCCACACACTCAATCATACTCCAACCTCCCCACCATGGCCAAGACCAAAGAGCTGTCTAAGGACACCAAGGACAAAAGTATAGACCTGCACAAGGCTGGGATGGGTTACAGGACAATAGGCAATCAGCTTAATGGAAAGGTAACAACTGTTGCAATTTTTAGAAAATAGAGAAAAGACAACATGACTGTCAATCTTCCATGATCTGGGGCTCCATGCAAAATCTTGCCTCGTGGGGTAGGGATGATTCTGAAAAATCATGTCAGGAATCAGCTCAAAACTACATGGTCAATGACCTGAAGAGAGCTGGGACCAGTCTCAAAGATTACTGTTCGTAAAACATTACACTAGAAGTGTACCTACAATAAAATAAATCTCCATTCTTTGTAGGAGGGAAAACTTGAAAAATCGTCTGTATCACATATTTATCTTCCCCCATGTATGCAAATAAAAAATCCCTTTTCCTTGTATTAGAGGGTGGTGCCATCTGCATCTTGTATATACTAGTTTAAAAACAAATGGATTTAGTTTGAAATTGCTGGAAAGGAAAAGAACCAACAGGTAGTGAATATAAGGAAATAATGATGTTGACCTGTAATATGTTGATGCTTCTTGTACTATGAGCCTCTCAGGAAGCCAACACCATCTTTTATGACAAACACATAAACTGTGACTGGAAAGTCTACGTGGCATTTATAAGATTGTACACAGAGCAATTTCCTGAGAAGTCATAACTCAGATCGCTGCACACTTTTCTTCGATACGCTTCACGACAGTTAATGATTCTGATCCTATAAGTTTATAGCCAAACAAAAAAATGTGATATACATGTGTGCTGTTGTAAATGGTTATTGGTTTGCCCATTAAATGTGGCATTGCAGTGACGTGCTCTATAGACTGCTAATTCTGATGTATGAATCAGCTGCCAAACAGGAGCGTGATCCTTGACAGATGAGGTGATGAAGATTACATCTTCAAGTGCCCGGCAGTCCACATTAGATGTGTCTGGAAGTGAACGCACACAAATCTTCTGTGTCACTATGCAGATACCTAAATGAAAGCTGGCGGCTGCACTGAAATATTCCTTCCTGGTTTCAAAGACAATAGATGATACAGGAAATTGTAGCATCGGAGAGCTGCAGTAATATCATGTAAATTTCGGGAATGAAATATGAATCCAAGTAGAGATTTTGCATGAGATATACCTACAGCGGGAAACAATTCAGAACATCTGAAATGAAATGATAATGATTTACAAGGAAACCAGCAGAATATGCATATACAAGCAGACATTGTGCACTACCCAGCAAAGTACTGTCTAGATTTTAAGGTGTTTTCTGGGTTTATGTACATAAAAGCTATACTATAAGCTGTATTTTAAATAATCTTATGGTATTCAGTCATTACTACATTAGTGATAACAGCATGCCAACACAGGTATTGTCTATAGCATTTTATGTACTCTAGAAAAGCTGCAGCTTATAATGTAACACACTATAGGATGGAGCTTTCTACATATATACAGTAATCAATCTCTCTCACCCTTTGCCTTCAAAACAGTATCATTTAAAGTGTACCAGTCATTTTATTTATATGTAACACTTGCAATATGTATACGCTTCATTTTCTCTATGAGCAAGTGAGTGGCCCTTTTTATCAGTTAGTTTACTCTGCAGCAGTGCACGGCTGCTGACCAATCAGCAGTCATCTTTACTGGGCCAACTGAGCTCCCTATACTGGGTGGGACAGGGAGTGGGGGAGGGGATGGTTTGCATAGCGGGGTCTGCAGCCCTATAGTCTGACCCAGGAAGTCTCCCTCACCTTCCAAATCATAGCAGATCCACTTCAGGCTGGGGCTTGCATGAGGGGACACAACTGTGGAGGTAATAACCCCTTTATGTGCCCACATCACCCCTGCTCATTCTCCCTGCAGTCACACCCAGCCATTTACACTGCTGTATAGAAAAGTTTCTGCCACTGTCCTCCTGCACAGCTTTGTGATACTCCCTTCCTGACTGGTCCATGCTGAACACACACCCTTCCTCATTGCTGTCATGTGACCACACAGACCTCTGACAGCAGCCCTGCTTCTCTATTTTAGCCTGTTGTACTACACTACTGAATTATGGTGATCTGTAGCTCTATCCTGTATCTACAAATGACTACAATTTTTTCAGGTATATGCACTTACTATACATTATACTCCAAATGCTGCTTGGCGGTACTGTACTATTCTGTTACTTATAATATCACATATTCAGCTATTTCTGAATGTTTGTTTCATTTGTTTTAAAAGTTATTAAGAATAAAAAAAAATCATTATTTTTTGGGGTGTGGAACCAATTGTCTGCATATCAGTGATTTCTTATGGGAAAATTTGCTTTGGTTTAAGAGTGGATTTGGATTACAAGCACAGTCCCAGAACGAATTATAATAATCCATACAGCTGAGTGCTTTCCTCCTGGGCTTGTTGCCTTTCCCGTCCTGCTGCAAAAAAGAGGTTTCATTATAAGCTTTTAGAGACTGTCTCCTGCAGTCACAGAGATCTCAATAGGTGAGGTCTGACACTCAGACCCCAACTGATTAAAATTGTTGATGTGTTTGTGCGATGTGCCAAAGGTTTTTTTTAAAGTGACAAAGACAAATAAGAAAACTACAACAACTATTAGGCTATGTTCACATTACGTAAATTCCGCAGGAAATCACTGCTGTTGTTACAACAGCCGGAATTTCTGCGGTACTTAAGTAGTGCTGCAGGCTGAGGGAATCCCGGCCAGAGTGTATACACATGGTATACACTCCGGCCGGGATCCCTAGCAGCACCGAGAGAAACTGACGTCAGTTCACATAATGGCAGTACCGCCCGGGATGATCTTTTTTGGGACCGGCCGTTCTGTGACCCCGCAGCCTTAAACAGCTTCAAAATGGAAAAAAAACCTGTAATTTTCTTCATCTGTCACTGGCATGATTACCTTTTTTGGAGTTAGAGTCCTCTGTCTAAACTTCTCCACAGTCTCCTGCCCAGCATTCTCCCAGACACTGGCAAATGCTTCTGTTTTACTGGCCTCAAGATGGATGTTCTCCAGCTGCTGGCGAAACACTGGAGTTTTTAAATTGTGATACACAGCCTGCAAAATAATGTACATGGCATCAGGTGACTGAGATACAAGCTCAGCATTCTGGTTCAATCCTGAACATGAACACAGAAGTATATCCCTGCAGCACCTCCTTTATTTTTCATTGATCTTATTTTATTCTAAATTACAAATAAAAATAACTGCACCCGCACCTCACTATCCTGGGCAACTAGTTGTAACAGGCACCTTCCCCTGTGCCCTTACTGCATTAGGATGAAAACATTGGTGAATCCCACCCCTAAATATTCCCCCCTGTTGAACTTGAAACAGGCTGTCAGCAAATTAACCCCTGTGTTTACTGCAAAAAGTTTATTTCAAGAACATGCATGCAGTCTTGCAACTTAGGCTAGGCTCACATACAGCAGCCCAGTATGTCCAGCGTATACGCCAGTAACAAAAAAATTACATTTACTGAAGTGTTGCTGGCTGCGTTTTTTAGTCTCTAAAAGTATATGTACTTTAAAAAAATTGGACCAAATGTCCAAATGTCTAGTTGACTATGTTCTTCCCACGCATATCGGGCAGGGGCTGGAGCACAGGAGGCGGGCCGACCCGCCCCCAGTAGGAGGGAATTCCCTCACCTCTATGATGCGACTCCATTAGAATCAATGGAGCCGCGTCATAGAGGGACGGGGATTTCCTCCAACAGGGAGCGGGCCGGCCCGCTTCCTGTGCTTCGACCCCTGCCCGGTACCCGTGGATAGAACGGCCATTCTGTCTGTGGGTCAAGGTACATCCTCTTTAAATAATAATTATTTGTAATACCTGTTCCAAAATGAAGGAGATGGTTTCCAAGACCAGTTTTAAGCTTTGCTTCTCCAAGGAAAAAGCTGCTTGAAGTTTTTCCTCTTCTTCTTCATTAAAACTCTGTTCAGCCTAAATCCAAAATAAAAAAAAGTTAATAGTTTATAAAGAAATATACATGTGGTATAATAGATATTCATTCCGAAGAGCAAACTCTTCATCTTTCAACTAATCTGCAGTCATATCTGAAATTCAGAAACCTGTACTGTGCTGCTTAAATTGTGTCTGGATGAAATCTATCAGCTCACATTTTTATCTGCATAAAACACATAAAAGCAGAGAGCGAGCAAAAATTCCAAACTATTGAGCGCTAATGTCAGGTATTTGTATCTTTTAGACCAGCCAAGAAAATCCTCTTGTGATAATCCCAAGGCTGAGATCACACAACAAATCTAAAAAATAAATGGGTTTAGAGAGATAATTGAGAGTCTGACTGTGCTGCATTCATCAATCCAGGGATGCCAGAGAGAACCTTATCTTGTTCTCTGCACTGATACACTGAGTCGTATATGGATCCATCAATTGAGGATGTGAAGTCATGTAAACTAGCTCTAAGCAGAGCTAAATCGAGTTGATGCCTCTTTCTGGAGCAAAGCACAAGACTCACAATTTACATTTTAAGTGTCAATATAATTCCATTCTCCCACCTGATCTGATATAGGCTCTATTCCTACTGATGTTATGGCTTCCACTTATAAGTCAGATCTATCATGTGATGGATACAAAACGCAAACTCATAGACGGAATCAACTTTATAATGGGGTCCCCTGAGGTGCTATCAAAGTTTTCACAGACAAGACACTGTTTTGGATCTGTCACTTAATGTGTCTAATAGAGGATGAATGGACCCCACTCCAGTCAAGTGGTGACAGCAAACATAGCAATGTGATATTTCCATCATCAAAAGTAGTAGAATCCCTAAGAGACCTAATGGCAAAGGGCCCAAACAGCAACATGAAGTTAGCAAAAAACATTCTAAAAAATCTCACAGACTATAAAGGGTTTATAGATGACCATGACTCATAACTCCACAAGTCTAATATTTTCTAAAACATAATTAAAGACAGAACCTCCATTTGATACAGAGTAAACAATGTACACAAAAATAATACTAGTAAGGTATAGTATGTGCACACTGCTTAAGACAGATGGAAAGTCCGTCGCATAATCCGTTGCTTGCGCCCACTCGCAGGACAGCGGCAGGCGCGCACGTCTCCACCTGTGTCATATACTCCATTCTATGCACGGGCGGATTCCTTCCTCCGTCCAAAGAATGAACTTGATCATACTTTGGACGGAGGAAAGAATCACCACGCGTATAGAATGGAGTCTATGACACGGGCGGAAACGCTCCCGCCGCTGTCCGCGGACTTTCCGTCACTTTTAAGCAGTGTGCACATACCCTTATAGCTACAGTTCTTATAACTCTAACCTTAACATTGCTACATGAGAAACAAGTTTAACATCCCCATGTTGGAGTTCGTAACACTTGCATGACAAACAGAATCAAAGTTCAATGGCACATGCACTGTATGGCAATAGAAGTGTCTAATGGTTGTTCATCAACCAGGAAAGTGTCCTGGGTTCTTGGCTGTAAGTGCTCTTTAATTTAAATATTATATTATTTCTCAAATGCATTTCTATCATTGTATTACATTTATCATATTATATAATCCTTGTCAGATGAGATAAATAGCATTTAGAGATATGCTTTAAAACACTCATATGGACCATTAGGAAAAACAGACTGGAGATGTTTACTGACTTCTATAGGTGAGTGCTTAGGGCATGCCCTGTTACCTGTGCAGAGGTCACTGCAGGGACAGAAAGGAGGTGAGCTGTGGCCATCATTTATTGCCTCAGATGGACCTTGTATGACCGGATTTGTGCTTTAAAACACAGGTGTCACCATCTAGAATGTGCACATCTACAGAATACTATTACATGTCCATATGTAGCCACTGGGTGATAAGGTGAAAAAAAAATATTTATTTATTTCAACATTTTGGGTGATTCACAATTCAAATCTTGATTCTCTTTTTTCCTGAATAAACATTTTTTTTCCTTCCAGACGCCTTAGCTACTATTTTAAAGTGACACTGTCACCCCCTTTGTGCATTCTGACATCTCTACACAGGTGTAAAGGGTAAATTTAGTGTTTTTCATACCTTATTTCATATCATACGTCATGGTGTTTGTTCAAGTAAAAAGTGTCCTTTTATCAACTGCAGATTGTATTAAGAGGGCGTGGCGTCACGGCATTAGCCTCGCCCACAACGTCACTGTTGGCCATGCCCCCTTGACGCCCATTGGTTGGCCGACGTAAAGGGGGTGGGGTCTAGACCTTTTGCCCAGCCTGTTCCAATGTCGGCGAGGGGGTGGGGCCAACGGTGTCATTGTGGGCGGGGCTAAGTGGCGCTAAGCCCGCGAGGCCACGCCCACTTGATACAATCTGCAGTTGATAAAAGGACACTTTTTACTTGAACAAACACCATGACATATGATATGAAATAACGTATGAAAAACGCTAAATTTACCCTTTACACCTGTGTAAAGATGTCAGAATGCAAAAAAGGAGGTGTCACTTTAATGGTTTTTGAGGCAGCAACTATATTGCTTAACACACTAACCATGCCTCTGTATAAGCAGTTATGCCCAATATGTGCCCCCAAATAGTATTCATGCCACTTTGTGCCCCCATATAGTAGACAAGAACCCTATGTACCTCCATATAGTATAGGAGGTCTTTCCTGTGCATCCACATAGTAGTTAGGCACCTGTGTGCATCCGTGTAGAATCCTTCATGTTCCTACCCTCCAGGTAGATCCCCTAGTAGTTTGTCCCCCCACCCCCATTGCATAGTAAATTGTATTCCCAATGTAGGTTATCCCCTTGTAGTAAGCCCTCTTTGTACGTAATCCTCCCTGCACTAACCGCCCCCCCCCCCCACCTCTAAATCACGTCAGTCCCCCTGTAGGCAAGACCTAACACCCCCCCCCCCCCACCCGAACAATCACACCAGTAGTAAACACCATCCCCTGTAGGTAATTCCCCCTCTTTAGGCAATCCTCCCCATGTAGGTATCACCTTTGTAAAAAATAAAAAAACACACATACTCACCTGGCTTCTGGCCAGTCTCGGGACTTCTTTTCTCTAACTTTTGTGTCAGGTGGCAGGAGGAGACAGCTGCCTCTAGTGGTCAAAGGCAGAATGCTGCCAGCAGCCACAAGAGTGACTGGCAGGCGGGAGGAAGCCAATGGCTTCTCACTCTGTCAGTACACAGTACTTAAGTATAAGGGCTTACTAGGAGACCTTATAGTTAAATAAATAGGTGCAGCACCTGGCAGCCGAGTGAGTCTCCTCCCCCCCACGGGCATCACTGGCGTCAATGCCCCTAGAAGTGTCCTGCTGCTTAACTCTGTCTATACTGCAGCAAGTAAATGTCACAAAGTTCACTACAATACAGAAAGAGTTAAATAGCAGAAAATGTATTACTGGGCTGTCTGCTAACAGTACACACAGTACAGAGTTTTCTAGCTAGTCACAGCACATTTCTCTCTGCTAGTCTGCTGGACTAACCAGGCTAACACTGTGCTTGGCTGGTGATTTACTCTCTACAGTACTAGATGGCATGTGGGGGGAGAGGGGCTTACTGATGCACTGGATTTGTAAGGACTATGTAAACAGAAAAAAAATAGCTGCATCCCAGCAAGGAAAATGTTACACTAAGCGCTGAGCTGCTTCTAGGAAGCTAAAGGGAGGGAAAGGTGGAGATTACACTGCAGCACTGTGGACACACAGCATTAGGTAGGCTGGGATTTATACAAGGCACAGCTGCCCTGAGCTTTATGAACAGTAAGAGATAGCAGGGAAGCCTTGCTTTAAATTTAATATAGATAGCTGCGGTTTTGTGATTTTTGATTCTTTGTTGAAATACTTTTGGTTCAAAACCTGAGAAGCTGTGCAGGCAAAAACTGCACCATGAAAATTTGGTGTAAACCTGCAGTGTGGTTCTCAATTGTGTTGCACAGTACTACTGGGTGTACAGCTACCCTTAAGGGAACATTCAAACAAAAAGGCAATTACAGTGGTGCCTTGTATTACGAGCATAATTCATTACGGGACCGTGCTTGTAATCCAAATCCACTCTTGGATAGCTGCGTTTAACCCAAGATCTGTCCTGGGGTCCGTTCGGCAGGTGATGCAGTTATTGTCCTAAAAAACAACTTTTAAACTTGCAGCCCTGTGTCAAATTGGTGTCGTCTAGAGTGTCTGTGCCCAAGCCTTGCATCACCTCTCCATCCCTCCTACCCGCCGTCCGCATCATTAGAAAAGTTAAAAAGTTGTTTTTTATGACAATAACTGCATCACCTGCCGAACGGACACCAGGACAGATCTTGGATTAACCCCTTGCCTCTTCAGCCTGTTTTGGCCTTAATGCCCAGGGCCTATTTTTTTAAATCTGACCTGTCTCTCTTTATCATTTATCTCTTGATCTTTATCTTGATCATTATTTTTATAAAAAAAAATGTTGCCGCCTTATTCGGGCGGGATAATTAATGTAACAATTTAATAGAAGGGGGCATTACAGATGCGGCGATACCAAATATACTGTATGTATCTCATTTATAGGGGATCATTTATAAAGGGGGATGGAGAATGTGTATATTTATTTAATTTATTAATTAATTTATTTGTTTATTCATTTATTTATTTATGTATGTATTTGTGTGTGTTTTAACTTTTACAGGTCCATCTATAATACATTACAGCACATGATCAGTGCTGTAATGTATTATAGAGAATGAATGAGCTGTCAGAAGCTGACAGCTCATTTATATCATCAGGTGACTGCCTCAGTGCAGGGGCCTGATCGTTCTGATTCATAGCAGCCCAGACGCATGAAGCAGCGTCTGGGTTGCTATGGTACCCCCTCCAGCGGTTTTGGGAGGTCAGATTGTGGGTATAGAGTCGCTTTAAACCAAAGCTAATTTTCCAATAAAAAAAAAAATAATATGCAGACAATTGGTTCCACTCCCCAAAAATAATGATCTTTTTCTTCTAAATAACATCTAAAACAGATGAAACAAACAATGAAAAATAGCTGAATATGTCATTATCAGTTACTGTACAGTATAGGAATTAGCATGTGGAGTATAATGTATAGTAAGTGCATAAACCTAAAATAAATTGCTGCAGTTTGTAGATACAGAATGGATAGTACAATAGCATAGTACAACTAGAACAGAGAAGCAGGGCTGCTGTCAGAGGTATGTGTGATCACATGACAGCAATAGGGAAGGGGTGTGTGTTCAGCAGGGACCAATCAGGAAGTGAGAACACAGAGCTGTGCAGGAAGACAGAGACAGAAACTTTATATACAACAGTTTGAATGGCTGAGTGTGAGTGCAGCCAGATTACAGCAGCAGTGTGTATAGCTGAGTGTGAGTGCAGGCACATTTTAACAGGGATGGAGAGGATAGGAAACACAAGGGTTGACAGAGACTGCAGGGAGTATGAAGGAATGAGCAGGACAGATGTGGGCACAGTATAGCAAAACTCTCTGTCCGGGAAGAGAGGGGTTACAGTTATGAAGAGATTATCTCCACAGTCCTGTCCCCTGATGCAAGCCCCAGTCTAAAGTGGATCTGCTATGATTTGGAAGGTGAGGGAAAAAAAAAAAAAAAAAAAAAAGTATTAAAAAAAAAACTCAATATGCATTTCAAGTCTATGAAGACTGAATGTCCAGTCACTTTAAACTGAATGTTTTCCTACTCAGTTTGTAAAATATTTTTTTTAAATAAGCCAACTTTTCCTAAGTGTTGTTTTAACAGCATTTAAGATATGCTTTACAGCAAGCCCCATGGACGTAGATGACATTAGTCTGGTCCAGATTTTATTCATTTAAGTGGCAGTGTTTTATAGGCATGCTCCGTGACCTGTGCAGAGCTTATTCCACAGCTCGGGCCCCCCAACGCTACTGTAACTCTGGAAACACTAGCGTGGTGTTCATAGTACAGGATAGATAATCTCACGATGTCTTGATTTGTGCAAACTGTGGTGAAAAAGCAGCAATTTTTGCAAATCATGGTAGAACTGTAGCCAGGAGACAATACACCACTGAAAGTATACTTTTTTGGGGTGACCATGGCCCCCCCAGGAGCTCAGGGCCCCGCACTACCGCCCGAAAAGGACCTATTATAATCCGCTACTGGCTCCAGCTATTGTGAGATCCTGTATACAGGTGTCACCTTTCGCTGTAAACCTGTGACAATAGGCTGCTAGAAAGTGATACGTATCGAACAGGAAGTGTCATCTTAATATATGGATGAGCAGCCAGAATGAAAACTGCAATATTTCAGGATTGTTTAAAAAATATAGACAGTAATATAGAAAATAAGAACTAAGATCAATAAGAAATAATGTTTAACATAAAAATGGAAAATAATAAATAGGTAATTTTATCATGACGTAATGCTTAACACACCAAGTTACATTTGCTACAGCCACTAATTTCCCATATATGCTAAAGCCACTCATTGTAGTGACGAACACAAAATAAAAAAGCTCATGAGAATAAATCAGTCTTGATAGGTGAAGGCCAGTTATCAGAGACAGCAAAAATAACATATTCATTGAAAGTGACATTCTCTGTATTTCCTTATTTATTGCTGCACACCATTTGTATCCCTTTAATATATGAGCGGCATTTGCAACTATAGTGATAAACCTTTGAATAATGTAGGAAAGAGGACAGACGATGCCAGAGCAGATGTACCAGCACATTGCTCATTATTATGTAGACTCAATCAAAAAAATGCAGAAATGATCTGATAGACAAGACGGCAAAATCAACCTGAAGCCAGATAATGGAAGTGAAAAAAGGCATAAACGTTCAGGACGCTTCCTTATCTCTTCACGTTTAGACTTCTGCCTGACAACACAATAAGGGGAGCAAACCAGGCTATCCTCATATCTCTCTATTTCTTTATTTCCAACCATATCACAAAATTACACTTAGAGGAAGGCGGAAAACTAAATGAAGCGCACAAGGTTGCAAACTGTTTAAAGAGAGAAAGTGTGAACTTTCCCCAGGTACATTACAAATGCAACTAGAAAGGATACAGGATTCCTGTTACTTATGGATATAATGTACAGATCCAGCCATATCCAGAAGAAACTAGTCACCTGGGTAGTGACCATATACAGATATCAAAATGGCTTATCCAGGCTTTCAGTTTGGTTTTGCAGATTAGTTTCATTGAAGTGAATGGAGCTGGGTTGTAATAAAAACACAACCTAAGGACAGGAGTGGTGCTGTTTTTGCAAGAAAGTTGATGTGCTTTTACTAATCCTGGAAAATCCCTTTAAGGGTGCCTTCACACCTACCGCATCCACAGCGGATCTCACTTCTGCGGATTCGTAGCGAGATCAGCTGCGGATCCGGTACCATTGACCCCCTATGATAGCACATACTCGCAGCGGGATTAACATCCCGCTGTCAGTCTGTGCTTTAACGGGGGCCCCGCAGCCCTGCCGCCCGAATCTACCATCCTCAGCCGCATCAGTCCATACTCGGCCGCATTAGCCCATCCCCGGCCGCATCCAGCAGCCCGCCGCCGTCTGCATCCCCCCATCCCCGGCCGCATCCTCCCATCCCCGGCCGCATCCCGCCGCCGCCCGCATCTCCGATTCCCAGCGCATCCTCCCCTCCCTGGCCGCATCCCGCAGCCCGCCGCCGAGAGCATACAGTACCTGCTCGGCGGCGCGGCTGCAGTGATGCTCCTGGCTCCGGTCCCGCTCAGATCAGCCTCACTGCAGCCGCGCCTCCGAGCAGGTACTGTATGCTCTCGGCGGCGGGCTGCGGGAATCGGCCCGGGGGTGGGGGGATGCGCCGGGGATCGGAGATGTGGGCCGCGGCAGGCTGAAGGATGTGGCCGGGGATGGGGGGATGCGCCGGGGATAGACTGATGCGGCTGGGGCTAGACTGATGCGGCCGAAGATGGTAGATTCGGGTGGCGGGGCTGCGGGGGGTTAAAGCACATACTGACAGCGGGATGTTAATCATATGAGTATGTGCTATCATAGGGGGTCAATGGTACCGGATCCGCAGCGGTTCTCACTTCGAATCCGCAGAAGTGAGATCTGCTGTGGGCCGGTAGGTGTGAAGGCACCCTAAAGGGATTGTCCAGCAATCAGCCTTTTTTAACCCCTTCATGTCAGGAATACATACATATATGTTCCTGCTGCACATACACAGAATGCCTTTAACTGACTTCTCCCCCCGTCCTGGCAGCATCTGTGATAAGATGCTGGGAGCGAGGGAACTGTACAGATATGCGCCGTTCTGTAATGAATCAGTTGCGCGACTCTGTCATTACAGCGCAGCGCATATGTGTACAGTTTCCCCGCTCCCAGCATCTAATTACAGATGCTGCCCGGGCGGGGGGAGAAGTCAGTTACAGGCATTCCACGTCCATGTTCCGTGCGGAACACAGAATGTGTGAATGCAGCCTTACATTTACCACTCCCCGTGTTGCAGCGTGTCCTGCTTCAGGGTTATATAGTACTTATCAGCTGCTGTATGTCTTGCACGAAGTGGTGTTTTCTTTCCTGTCTGACACAGTGCTCTCTGCTGCCACCAGGAACAGGAATTACTGTCCTGAGCAGTAGCAAATCCCCAAAGAAACAGTCTCCCGCTCTGAACATTTCCTGACATGGACAGAGATGGCAGCAGGGAGCACTGTGTCAGACAGGAAATAATAAAGCACTTCCTGCATGACGTACAGCAGCTGATAAATATGGGAAGACTTTTTAAATAGAAGAAAATTACAGATTTGTATAAATTTCTTACACTAGTTGATTTGAAAGAACCAGACTTGTCAATCAGCCTGATACACTGTAATCAATCTGGCACATTTGTAGTCTGACTGTGTAAGGGACCTATTACATGGAGTGATAATCTGCCGAATCAGGCCGATTTGGCAGATCATCGCTCCCTGTAATAAAGACAAACATCAGCCGATGACAAAGATCATCGGCTGATCATGTGTTTAGGTTCTAGCCTAAAATCATTGGGCGCTGGGTGTGCATCGCTTCATGTAATTGTGTTAAAAGATAATAAAGTTTCTACATACCTGACCACGCTCCCCAGTACCTTCCTCAGCCATCGTTGGAACTGCAGAGCCGGCCTCTGAAGTAACAGGCCACTCAGCCAATCACTGGTCACAGCCAGGCTGGCTCTGCAGTACTTGCGGCAGCTGTGGGACCAGAAGGTAGGAAGATAGGAAGGTTCTGGGGATCATGGTCAGGTATGAAGAACTTTTTTATTTTACACTAAGCAAGGCGATCGCTAACGATATACATACAGCCATTCTTATACAATGTAAACGAGCAGCAGATCAGCACTCACTTACGATATTCATCCGGCTGTGTAATACGGCCCAAAGTTTGCACCAAGATAGGTTTAGTAAATCTGGGCCACTGTTGGCAACAAAAGGATATATCACTGATGAGAGATGGCAGAACTGGCCAAGTCTTTACACTACATCACCTGCAAAGTGGGCTATGGTGAGTATAGACACATATGGGAGTATTGGTATGATTAAAACTACGTTGGCAAACAGTGATGGCACAGTTCTATGAACATGTTCCCACAACATTCCTTTTTATCAATATGCTAGAACAAGAGGAGATTTGGTATGTCTGTAAAGGCTGATAGTAATTGATGTAATTTACAATGTCTCTAGCATAAAAAAAATATATTTTTTTTTTCACTTTTTGCTCTCATGTGCCCCCTTTGGTGCTGTTGTTCCTGCTCTGGCAGCTGACAACACAGACCTTTGTTACATCCCCTGCAGAGAGAGTATTCTCAGCTATCCTGCCATGTTACTGTATAGGCTCTGTCCCTAACCTGACATGCAAAGCAGGAAGCTATTTCTATTGGATGCTCTGCCATAAACTATACAGAGAACTGGGGAGTGACTGAGCATGTGTGTCCACCAGCACTCCGCTCTGTAGTTGGACATGCACAATGATATATACTATACAAGTATATACGCTATACATTTCTTCAGATATGTTGTCTTAATAGATAGGTAAGTACAGCATATGTCACTTATGTCATCTTTGTACTTGGCACTATATAATACAGTACACCAGTGGCATAATCAGTTTAATAAGCTAAAGGAAAGCAAGCATGGCTGGGGCTTGTTGCATACCTGTTGATGCTGATACTCCCATCCCCCAGAGGATAGCATCTCAGAGCGGGCCGCCTGCACCCCCCTCTCTCCCCCATGAACTGTGCTGTGCAGAGAAGAGCACCACTGTGCATGTGCACAGCTCCCTCACTCTGCTCTGTTCCCCTACCCCCACCCGGGCAGTAGAGTGGTCTGCACACCCTGCTCATCAGAGCAGACCCAACCTGAGGAAGTAGAGCAGCCCCTCCCCCCAAACCCTCACCTGGGATAGAGCATCAGAGTGGGGGTGTTCTTGAGAATGTGTGATGGGTTAAGTAGTGTGCTGTGCTATGTGGGAGGTAAGTAGTGTGCTGTGCTATATGGGAGGTAAGTAGTGTGCTGTGCTATATGGGAGGTAAGTAGTGTGCTGTGCTATATGGGAGGTAAGGAGTGTGCTGGCTGTGCTATGTGTGATGTAAGGAGTGTGCTGTGCTATGTGTGATGAGGTAAGGAGTGTATGATATGTAAGATGAGGTAAGGCTACGTGCACACAGAGCAAAAGTGGTGGAATTCTTCACTGCGGAATGCCGCCAGCCTCCCTGTCATAATGAGTCTATGGGAGGCTTGCGTGCCTCCTCTCTCCGCACTGAAGAATGAACACTTTCCGCCACTTTTGCTCTATGTGCACGTAGCCTAAGAAGTGTATGATCTGTGCGATGAGGTAAGGAGCGTATGAACTGTGCAATGAGGTAACGAGTGTATGATCTGTGCGATGAGGTAACAAGTGTATGATCTGTGCGATGAGGTAACGAGTGTATGATCTGTGCGATGAGGTAACGAGTGTATGATCTGTGCGATGAGGTAACGAGTGTATGATCTGTGCGATGAGGTAACGAGTGTATGATCTGTGCGATGAGGTAACGAGTGTATGATCTGTGCGATGAGGTAACGAGTGTATGATCTGTGCAATGAGGTAACGAGTGTATGATCTGTGCGATGAGGTAAAAAGTGTATGATCAGTGCGATGAGGTAAGGAGCGTATGATCAGTGCGATGAGGTAAGGAGCGTATGATCTGTGCGATGAGGTAAGGAGTGTATGATCTGTGTGATGAGGTAAGGAGCGTATGATCAGTGCGATGAGGTAAGGAGTGTATGATATGTGTGATGAGGTAAGTGTGCTGTGATATGTGTGACGGCGGATCAGAGCGGCCTGCAACCCCCCTCCATATCAACCCCCTTCCCCCTGGAAGTTGCATTACAGTGGCCCACACAACATCCCACTGCATATATCTCTCTTGCAGCTGGAGGCAGTATTGTACCTCCAGCCATAAGAGCCTTCTCCATACACATATTCACCTTGCCTGGCGCAGTGTTCGTGCATTCTCCCTCATGCGCGAGTGACATGCCAGGTGAGTATGTTGAGCTATGTGGTGGGTTGGTTTGCTTATAGGTGGGGCCATGCACATTTTTTGCACAGGGGCCCTATGCAGTCTGTGTCTGCCCCTGCAGTACACTATACAAAAAAAAATTAACAGTGTTGTAGGAGTGTGGTAAAGCTACATGGAAAATGTCTGTCAAGAAGCTTACTGATTATACCAACAGCAACCAGCAGAACTGTGAATAGAGCTCTGGAGTATAAAACAGTGCAACATAATTATGTAAAAGGATTATCCAAGATTAAAAGCACACATGCTGTGACACGACTCTATTCACTTTCAAATGTAAAAATAGTACTGGTACTTAACATCATATGTGGTGTCTGCACCACTGCCAGCAGATTTTGGTCTGAAATGGTTGAGACTGTGAAAAAGGAATTTGACTGTAACGTCCCCCTCTCTCCAGAGATAGTTCTATTAAAACATATTGATTGCAATGTGCCTATTGGCACGTCTGCAACTTTTAAGGATCCATTAATAGGCAGTGATCTGTGCTGAAAAAAATAGGACATGCTCTAGTGTGGATCCGCAATTGAAGCACGGGTTATTGTCTAGAATGTAGTGGTCTATAAATTGCGGATGACTACAGAAGTGCTGTCCTAAATTACAGAAAACATTGCAGATGTGTTAATATAGCCCTAAACACATCGTTAAAAACTCTAAAATGTAAATTAACAGTAGATGTGAGATAAAGCAAGTTTGCAATTTACATTCATTATTTATTTTTCAGTTATCATGGAAAACACAGCACTTCCTGTTTTCTGACTGTCTTTTTCTCAAAAAACAGGAAGTTCAGTGTTTCCCAGGCCATCTGAGCCAGAACTCTCTGTACAGGTCAGACTTCATGTGTTTAGTCTCTTTCCTTCAACTAGCACAAGTCAGACAATCTGCCTTCAGGAGACTGGACCTGGATTTCTGGTAAGTTCAGTCTCTTTTTACAGCGTGATAACAACAACAAAATAATGAATGTATATTGCAAACTTGTTTAACCCCTTAACGACATCGGGCGTAAACTTACGCCCTCGCGCCCTGGTACTTGGCGCATCAGGGCGTAAATTTACGCCCGATGTTTCCCCGATCGCTGCGTGTTCACACACAGCGGTCGGGGAAGATGGCCTGCTATAAATCATAGCAGGCCATCTTAGCTTCACGGCACGGGGGGTGGTTAACACCCCCCGTGCTTACGATCGCCGCTATAGGCTGATCAATTCAGATCAGCCAATAGCGGCGATCGGAACCTTTCCGGGTCATCGGCGACCCGATGACCCGGAAAAAAATGGCGGTCGGTGCTGTCCGAGGACGGCACCGACCGCCATTACTGTAAAAAGTAATGGTGATCGCCGTGCCACCGGCCCGATCGCCGTGAACGGCCGGCCGGTACCGGCCGGCCATTCACGGCGATCGGGCCGGTGGCACGGCGATCAGAGTCCCACAATATAGTAAATACCTGCCCTGGACCCCTCAGCTAGGTAGCCGAGGGGTCCAGAGCAGGTATTTGTACATTACTCACCTGTCCCGGGCTCCTGATCGGCGTCTTCCGGGTTCGCGGCATCCTCGTCTTCGTTCGGGTCTTCGGCTTCTTCCGTGACGTCACGTTCGGCTTCTCTCGGCTATTTTCGGCTCCAGCGTCGGCTCTTTCCGTATTTTGCGCTCTGCTGCCCTCTAGCGGCTGATATGTGTAATACACTTATCAGCAGCTACAGGGATGTTCAAATGTAGAAATTTTTTTTTTTTTTTTTTTTCAAATTTTTTTTTTTCTATTTTCCGCACCCTATCGCCGCTGAGTGTTGATCAGCATCGCACGAAAGTGTGCTGCTAATCAGCAACTCCTCCTTTTTGGCGTAGGGTGTTTTTTTTCTATATTCTACTGCCACGGTCTGCTTATAAGTGCCGCACATAAGTGCGGCATTTATCAGCAACTCCTTTGTTGGCGTAGGTTTTTTTTTTATACTTACTGTAAAAAAACACGTAAAAAACACTACATTACACCACACTACATTGAATAAAGTTTGACACTACACCACTACATACCCCATATACCAATCCCCGTATAAAGATGGCCCCCAGGGTGTTTTCGGCGTCAGAGGGATACGTTATTATTACCTCCGACACCGAAACAGCCAGTGAGGATGAATGGGGGGTCCTTCGTTCCTCCATTCATCCTCATCATCCTCATCCTCCAATGACGTATCTGGGGGTAGCGTAGCGTACGCTGCCCCCCAGACACATCTTTTCCGCCAGTACCGTCCCAATAAGAGATGACGGTATGGTGTGAAATTCTACAAACTCTGTGAGCGTGCCTTAGGGTACACTTACAGATTTCGGGTACGTGCACACTGCGGAATGGCGAAGGATAACCCTTTGTGCATTCCGCAGCTGGCACCCGCCGGCGGACTGATGGAGGCGCGTGTCTCCACCCGTGTCATAGAATCCATTCTATGCACGGGCGGATTCCATCGTCCATCCAAAGAATGAACACGTTGGACGGAGAGCGGAATCCGCCAGTGCATAGAATGGAGTCTATGACACGTGTGGAGACGTGCGCCTGCATCAGTCCGCCGGTGGGTGCCAGCTGCAGAATGCACGAAGGGTTATCTGTCGCGATTCCGCAGTGTGCATGTACCCTTAGAGTGTATGTAGGAAGGGACACCCGAATCCAGCCCCCAGATGCCCCCCTCCCCCCCATCCTCGGAGTTAGTGGGAAGATCGTCCGGGAACTGATCTTCCCACTGCTGGATAAAGGTCACCACCTGTACGGGGATAACTTTTATACCAGCGCCCCCTCCTCTGGTCTCTCGCTGCCCTGTAGCTTGCGGCACGATCCGAACATATCAGAAGCAGTAATAGCGCCCTAATATTTAGCAGCCATGGAGCGGACCCAGCGCTTCTGGATATGAAGGACCCCGTATCGCACCAGGGCAACATTTTCCAGGTGACGTCCCCCACACTGGAGAACGGGAGACCCCAGAAGAAGTGCAGAGTGTGGCGTAACAGGGGGATCAGGAAGGACAACATTTTCCAGTGTGACGCCTGTCCTGATCCCCCCGGCCTCTGCATACTGGATCGCTTCAAGGCGCACCACACGTCATTGGGGTTCTACATTATCTAAATTCTGTCCCTTATTCCTATTTCAGGGGTCACGTTGATCCAGGGATTATTCTGATCGCCATTATGGAGTCAGGAAGGAATTTTCCCCTGTGATGAGGCTACTGTCGTCTGCCTTAAGAGGGTTTTTTGCCTTCCTCTGGATCAACACAGGTTGAGTTTGATGGACACCTGTCATTTCCAACCTTATAAACTAATAATTGGCCTAATACCCCCAAATAAATTAGAATTGTCCCTTTTCCCCAGCTAAGTAGGTATGGCCGCCATTTCCATTAGAGGATGCCATGTCGCAATTACAAAGCCTCTGTGCGGCCAGGACAGTAGAAACCCCCCACAAGTGACCCCATTCTGGAAACTACACCCCATAAGGAATCTAAGAAGGGGGGCAGCGGGGATATGGCCCCCTGGTGACGGCCACATTTGGGACGTGAAAATGAAAAAAATTGTATTTTTTATTTTCTCGGCACATGTTCTACGTAAGTGCCCGTCACCAGTGGGGTCCATATGCTCACTGCACCCCTTGTTAGATTCCTTATGGGGTGTAGTTTCCAGAATGGGGTCACTTGTCGGGGGTTTCTACTGTCCTGGCAGCACAGGAGCTTTGTAATTTCGACATGGCCTCCATCCTCCATTCCAGCCTCTAAATGGCGCTCTGTCCCTTTGGTGACTTGCCCTGTGCCCATATGGCACATTATGTCCACATGTGGGGTATTTTCGTACTCAGGGGACACTACCCTACACGTTTTGTGTTCATTTTCTTTTTTAACCCCTTGTGGAAATGGAAAAAAATCAAGGCTAGACCAACATTTAGTGTAATTTTTGTAAAATTTTTACTCTAAATCATTAATCTTGTCATGTTTTTTCATTTTCACAAGGGGTTAAAAGATAAAAAAAAACATTTAATGTGTAGAGCAATTTCCCCTGAGTACGGAAATACCCCACATATGGACATAAAGCGCCATGCGGGTGCAGGGTAAGCCTCCGAAGGGAAGAAGCGCCATTTGGTTTTTGAAGGCTGGATTTGGATGGAATGGATTTCGAGGGGCCATGTTGCATTCAAAAGGCCCCTGTGTTGCCAAGACAGTTGAAACCCCCCACAAGTGACCCCATTATGGAAACTGCACCCCTCAAGGAATGTAACAAGGGGTGTAGTGAGCATATGGACCCCACTGGTGACGGACACAAATGTGGAACAATGTGGCGTGAAAATGAAATATTACATTTTTTACACTATAATGTTGGTTTAGCCTTGAATATATCATTTTCACAAGGGGTTAAAAGAGGAGAAAAAAAACAAAATGTGTAGCGCAATTTCCCCCGAGTCCGTAAATACCCCACATGTGGACATAAAGCGCCATGCGGGTGCAGGGTAAGCCTCCGAAGGGAAGGAGCACCATTTCGTTTTTGAAGGCTGGATTTGGATGGAATGGATTTCGAGGGGCCATGTTGCATTCAAAAGGCCTCTGTGTTGCCAAGACAGTTGAAACCCCCCACAAGTGACCCCATTATGGAAACTACACCCCTCAGGGAATGTAACAAGGGGTGTAGTGAGCATATGGACCCCACTGGTGACGGGCACAAATGTGGAACAATGTGGCGTGAAAATGAAATATTACATTTTTTACACTATAATGTTGGTTTAGCCTTGAATTTATCATTTTCACAAGGGGTTAAAAGAGAAAAAAACACACAATATGTGTAGAGCAATTTCCCCCGAGTCCGTAAATACCCCACATGTGGACATAAAGCGCCATGTGGGCGCAGGGCAAGCCTCCGAAGGGAAGGAGCGCCATTTGGATTTTGGAGGTTGGATTTGGCTAGAATGGATGATGAACGCCATGTCGCATTTACAGAGCCCTCCTGCTGCCAAAACACTGGAAACCCCCCACAAGTGACCCCATTCTGGAAACTGCACCCCTCAAGGAATCTAACAAGGGGTGCAGTGAGGATATGGACCCCTTGATGACGGGCACATTTGTGCCATGAAAGTGAAAAAATGAAATTTTTCCCTTTCACGTCACATTGTTCCACATTTGTGCCCGTCACCAGTGGGGTCCATATGCTCACTGCACCCCTTGTTAGATTCCTTGAGGGGTGTAGTTTCCAGAATGGAATCACTTGTGGGGGGTTTCCAGTGTTTTGGCAGCACGAGGGCTCTGTAAATGCGACATGGCCCTTGAAATCCTTTTCAGTGAAATTCAGCTTCCAAAAGCCAATTGGCGCTCCTTCCCTTTGGAGGCTCGTCCTGCGCCCCCTTGGCACTCTATCGCCACATGTGGGGTATTTCTGTACTCGGGAGAAACTGCGCTACACATTTTTTGTCTTTTTTTGCCTCTTATCCCTTTAAGAAAATGAAAAATTGAAGGCTAGAACAACGTTTTAGTGTAAAAAATAAATTTTTCTTTTTTCACGCCATATTGTTCGGAAAATCTGTGAAGCACCTGTGGGGTCCAGATGCTCACCGCACCCCTTGTTACATTCCTTGAGGGGTGTAGTTTTCTAAATGGTGTCCCTTTAGGGGTGTTTTTTAGGTTTTGACACCCCAGAGCCTCTGCCAACCTGAAGTGGTACAGTCAAAAATGACCAAATATAACGGAGGCGTTGAAATTCATTAGGCGCTCCCTTATATCTGAGGCTTGTGGTTGCGTCAAATAGCGCAATAGGGTCACATATGGGGTATTTCTATAAACTGCAGAAACGGGGCAATAATTATTGGGGTGCATTTCTCTGGTAATAGGTTTATAATTATGAAAAATATTGGATTACAATAAAATCTCTGCACAGAAAATTAAAATTTTCAAATTCCTTACACACTTGGCTTTTATTTCTGTGACTCCCCTAAAGGGTTAAAACACTTTCTGGATGTGCTTTTGCAGAGTTTGGGGGGTGCAGTTTCTGAAATGGGGTGCTTTGTGGGGCTTTCTAACATACAGGCCCCTCAAATACACTTTAAACCTGAACAGGTCCCTAAAAATATCTGATTTTGAAATTTTACTGAAAATTTGGAAATTTGCTGCTAATGTTTTAAGCTTCCTATCGTCTAAAAAAAATGAAAGATAGTTTAATAAATGCCGCCAACATAAAGTAGACATGTTGCTAATGCTATTTAATATATAATTTATGTGGTATAACCACTTTCTGTATACGCAAAGAAGTTTCAAAGTTGGAAAAATGCATTTTTTCACATTTTTTCACATTATTTGGGTTTTTTTCATAAAGATTTGTTATGAGTATCGACTCCAATTTACCAGAAATGTAAAGTACAATATGTCACGAGAAAACAATCTCAGAATCAGCCGGATAGGTAAAAGCATCCCGAAGTTATTAATGACTAAAGTGACACTGGTCATATTCATAAAATTTGTCTCTGTCATTAAGGCCATTTCAGGCTCTGTCCTTAAGGGGTTAATATCACATCTGCTGTTGATTTAGATTTTGAAAGTTATAACGACAGTGACACTTTAAAAGGAAACTAACAGCAACTCAATTTTTGCAACTCACCTTTAGATGAAGCTTCTGAACTATACGGGAAAGAAGCCGTGGAAATTTTCCAGTATCCATGTCATTGATAATTGACACTGCTTGTTTTATGCTAATAAAAAAAATAAGATGTCATAAGTAAAATTGCATTGTAATCACTGTGTGCATTGGTTTCTGCAATCCATAATAGTTGGCTGCACAGCTTTTAGTTGTTCAATAACTATACCACTGAGTAGGATGCCAAGCAGAGATCTGCTATGGGTATGTCCTTAAAGACAGTATTCCAATGTATACTGGCAATGTACCCTAAAAAGATTCTGTGAATGGGGCCCAAGAATAGCAATGCAAATACAAAAATTTACAAAACACAATATAATATAGAAAGCTAGCCTATAAGCATAAGATTCATTTTCTGTAGACCCTTTATCAATATGGTGCTGGCTCATTTGAACAGAGTGTAATCCATATGCTTTAGTCAAAGGGACACTAAAAGGTGACGTGAGAGTGTCTAACATGGTATTGTAGGATACTACTGTGATCAGTGCAGTTCTTACAATAATGGAAGTCAGATAGGATACAGTTTTTGTCTTGCTCCATGGCAGGAGTGACCATTGTTCACAGACTCATAACAACTCAAATGCAATCCAGTGAGCCTGCAGCATGTCTCCATTGAATTCTATGGGCAGAATCACACAGAAGTCTCATAATGTGATAAAAAAGGGTTTGGTACATATAACTCTGTGGTTACAATCACATGCACTTTAAAGTGACTGTACCACCAGGCCCAGGCTGAAGCACTGGAGGCGGGCCGACCCACCCTTAGTGGGAGGAAACTCCGCCCCTCTATGATAGGGTTCCAATTATTCTAATGGAGTCACGTCATGGAGGGGCTGGAGTTTCTTCCCACTAAGGGTGGGTCGTCCCGCCTCCAGTGCTTCAGCCTGGGCCTGGTGGTACAGTCACTTTAACTGTAAGCTTGTATCTGGCATCAAAGGTCATGACCCACCGTGGACATCTACTGTTACTGATAAGTCCCATAGTCTTCCTCAGCATGGTGTCAGGAATCAGCCATGTATTCTGCCACACTTCATATCAAATGTAGACTGTTTTATATTAATATCCTCTTAGCTGCCTATAACAACCAATCACACCTCAGCTTTCATATTACCAGAGCAATATTAGAGATGAAAGCAGCGCTGTGATTGGCTGCTATGTGCAGCTGAAAGAATAGTACTGTAAGACGGTGAATCTCCCCCTTAGTCCATATTAAATGGCATTATTGCAGTGCACTTACCCCAAACCAGCCTGATGACTATCTGTGTATAAATGAAGAATAAAGGAGGAGATTTACCATGAGGTCCTATAGATAGGGCCCTCCCTCTCCTTGAACAATTAGTGTGTAATTCTACATAGTCAGAATTCGAAAGTGCAGCGGAATCTGTTGGTGCTGTAGAAACATTATTCTGTTGGTTCTTCACAGAAACCAATCACAGCTCAGCTTTTATTTCAGAGATAAAGAGATGAAAGCTGAGCTGTGATTGGACAATAAAGAGAATCTTACTATATGGGTATTTGCACACTATGGAATCCGTGTGGATCACCCACAGCAGATTCCGCAGCTCGCCCCCGCTAACGGCCGCGTGCATTTCCACCCGTGCCATAGACTCCATTCCGCGGTCTATGGACCAACCTGTTCATTCTTTGGACGCATATGCTGCATAATTATAACTATACTACTTTTCTACGTAACACCGCGTATTCAGTGCGTAAATTCCTATATTTACCAAAGAAAACATGATGTGAAATCTGATTGGTTGTTATGCTTCATCTTTCTATGTAAAAAGCCCAGGGGTGTTACTCAGCCATTGGGGTTCTCTGGCATGTCACCTTTATGGGATGTCCATGGCCTATGCCAGCAATGTATGATCAGTGGGGTCCAAGGATTAGGGGAGCACCAGGAGGGGCACTGTGTAGGGTCCCCAGCAGGGATAGATGCTGACGCCACAGTCCTGGGCATCAAGGCACCTGGTCCCAGTCCTTACTGGCTGTACAAACATGACATTACAAAGCCCTGCAAGCTGTCAGCACTAGGGGGCAGCACTGTGCTTCTAATAATGGGTGCTGGGTGCACACTGACAACCATCCTCATCACTGCCATCTGCCTGGAAGCCATTTCCACTACATAATGCTGCAGGACGGACACTTTCCGCTATAGATCACCATGCAGCTCAGCCCTGCTCACGGAGGGTTACCAAGACAGTAATGAAGTCCACTCCTCTCTGACTACCTGGCAGTCTCCTTGAATATCGCTGTCGCCATGGTGACAAGTTGGGCGCTCGGGATGCCGCTGCTGCCTGCACCACTTCGCGCCGGTTCGGCTTCAACTAGGAGTGAGCCGGACAGGTCATGTGATCGGCTGTCAGCTGCCTGGTTGCGTCCCGGACTGCTACGGTGGCGCGCATGGCTCAAAATGCAGTATCAGTCACTTCTCCTGGCGTCGCTGTGGGTGCACGTATCAGCAGCTTCTCTGCAGCTCACAGTTCTGTCACTCAGCATGTTACTTTGTACAGCACCGAGCACCCTTGTAACATAGTTGTTCCTGCAGCAGCTTATTGCCCTATAAGTTACATTAGGTGGGATGCTGCCCAGATACAGTTCAGTGGGGGAACATTGTGGGGAATTTACTATTGTTTGCTGAGTGTTTGCCAGTAGCTGCTGCATTGTGGCAGCTAAATTTTTGTGTTATTCACTCCATTTGCTGTATGTTGCTTATTAAATCCCTGGCCCAATGCAAAGTACTGTATATTTCTGAAAATTGAGTTATTTTACCAGGAAAGAATACAGCCCTTTAGTCACTTATAAAAAAAAAAAAACCACAAAAAAGTCTCCCAAACAGTGTAGATTATTAGTAAATGGTGTGTACCATGACGTGCGCTAAACTATGGCACACAAGAAACCATAACAATTGTGTTCAGTGGATATGTGATCCAATGATCTGTCCAATTTATCCCCAGCAAATTATTCCCTTTCATGCAAAGTTACTGCATCTCCATGGCATCATCTAGTATTAAAGCTTATTACTGTCAGTCAGTCTGTCAGTCAGTTACAGTAGTCAGTGGGATCTGATCCCTGGTCAGAGTAACAGCTCAAGCGCCGCAGTCCCTTCAGTGGATTTCCAGGCAAGACAGTCCTGTTCACTTGAATGGAGCTGAACAGCAGTACCCAGTGCAGCTTCCGTACATAGCAGGACCACCACAGCGGGACGTTTATTGTAGGTTCATACGTTAGTATGGAATGTTGTGTTTTTGTGGGTCCATAGCATTACTTTTTTTTTTTTAGCATGCACTTTGGATGTTCATGGTTTTGCTGAGATGCTGCGGTTGCAATCTGGACCCACAGTCACACAGCCAGACTTCTTCAAGTTGGGAATCAGCATTTTGGAAGTAGAGATGACGGGAGCAAGGACATTTCAAACTTTGAATGCGTTTTCTATGTAAATGTGGCCAAGTACAAGTACAAAAAAAATGTACATGCCCACACCATCATTCCAACAGTGCCCGAATTAAAAAGAAAAAAGGAAAATATACTAAGGAGGGCACAGCAAACAAAACTCACTGATATGGCAGCAATGATATGGTAATATGCCATGTAAGACAAATGTGACTAGAGCATTGAGAGACAAGTAAGGCAGTTTTTTATTCCCATCTGACCACAAAACAAATGATAAAGCATATTAAACATGGCAACAATAGAAGCCAGTCAAAGGCTGAATATGTAAATTCTTATAAAACAAAGAATAAACTTACGAAAAATATTTATTATTTTGAATATAAAATATAACACTTTTGTACCAAAAATAAAACTTGTGCAAAAGTACAAAAAGACAAAAATATTACCATCTTTTGAGCATAAACCTGTCTCATGGAAAAAGACAGACAACATAGAAATAATCTGAAAGTATTCTTCTAGCTATGGCTTGCATAGTCATGTACCAAACAAAATGAAACAATTGTTCTAATTTCTCTGTAAAATACAAAATTCAAAACATAAAACTGCAAACATTTCTTATAAACATGTAAAAATGTTTCCTTACACCTCTTGTACACAGCAAGACTATATGCTGGAGGTTGTTGTGTGGCTCATCTGCTTTGTATGGTGTTCCTCACAGCAGCATCCTATTTTCCTACCAAGGACGTTTTAAGAAAGAAATATCTCTGTAATATCACGTCCAATGGAACATGCCACATTTTTATTACTGAAAGCAACACTCCAGCTATACATTTTATTGCATAAGGGGCATTAATGGGGTGAGGCTAAACACCTCAAAAGACCCAATTACATAGGCTGATTATCTGTCAAACAGGCTGATATTGCCCCATGTAACAGAGTATATTCAGTAAAAAGGGGGAGCAGGGTGGCTGACTGCCCTTTATGCAATAAAATATATGGCTCGAGTGTCACTTTAAGAGAAGTACCTTGTTGTCAGTCATATAACATCAGTCAAAAGACTGGGACACCCAACCAACCTTAAGTACAGGTTAGTTCTGCGGCTGGCCATTAGTGATTTCTATAACATTTTTACATCAGGTGATTGGTCCCTCTAGGGGTCAGACACCAACCAAACTTTTGACATTTTAAACAAACAATTTTAAGTAATCGGATGTGCAAGGAAACCTTCTACTGCACTATTCTGAAACGTTAAATGGCATCTTTCTGATGATGTCACCGGCCTCCGACTCAATTCTTTCATACACCCACTTCCTGTTGCAGCGGCACTTAGGTCCACATTTGTTGGAGTTGCATTTGGGGCAAGGATAGAAACACCCCTGGCATCTCTCCTCCAGACAGTCGCACAGGTCCTGGTTATTACATAGCAGTTTACCATTTTTGTCATATTTTTTGACAGAAACCCTGAGGAAGACATTATAGTTACTATGTTAGATGATACAACATGTTACAGATTGATCTACATACTATGGGCTAACTTTACAACAGATTACAGAAAAAAACACGCACTAGCAGGGACATCTCATATGCGATAAATTACCCACACTCTGCTCTATTCACACAAAACCTCCCAATATATATAATGGAAGAATAGACTTTAATGAACACTTTCTAATAAAGCCTGTGTGGTTTGCATTTTTACAGGAAGAGTCACTCTGGCAGTTGTTCACAACAATAAATCCGCCATATACATCAGAAAAAAGAACATAGTGTGAACAACACCTAAAATTTACAATGCAAAGGGTGCACCAAATGTTAGTCTGAAATATTCTATTTGTATTCTTTAGCATTTGTTAAACTTAAGGGGAACCAATCACGCCAAAAACGACCCTAAAGCCAAGGAAACGTACTGGTACATCACCAAGCACGCTTCCTAAACATACCCCTGGACCCTGCGTGCCCAGCTTGATTAACCTGCAATCTTTCTTTTATATACTCCCGTGCTGTATGCTAATTGCGGCCAAGTAGTCATCTGGGCGTATGTAGTCACGGTCCTGGGCGGGTTCCAGCGCTGTAATCTTGCCCCTCTGGGCGTAAGTGAAAGCACTCCTGTCCTGTGACGTCACCCTGTGGCCAACATTGCTGACATCTTTACTACGCTGCATATGCGTAGTACAGCGGGAGAAGACGCTGCTGTTCTGCGCCTGCGCAGCATAGTGCAGCAGCCTCTTCTTCTGTTCATAGTTTAGACATCAGTGCGCCGCTGTGCAATGCCGGCCCCTAGGTGACGTCACAGGACAGGAGCTCTTTCAATCACGCCCAGAGGGGCAAGATTTCAGCACTTGAACACGTCCAAGACCGTGACTCCATACGCTCAGGACCATGACTACATACGCCCAGATGACTACTTGGCGACGATTAACATACAGCACAGGACTTTATAAAAGTAAGATTGCAGGTTTATCAAGCAGGACACGCAGGGTACAGGGGTATGTTTGGGAAGCGTGCTGGGTGCACCAATCAGCACCAATTGTGCTGATTGAGCTCCCAGAACGGCTGCATAGACCTTGCAGACGGGTTTCCTATGGAGTTGGGGGTTCTGGGCTCCGTAGGCTTAGTGTTGGGTAAAATGCTTTTTAATCTTGCGCGCAAGGCAGGGGGAGAGATGGTTTCCACACACGGCTGGTCTTTTCGGGAGCACCAGCCAACCCTGGAGCACTGGGCAGGCCCACTGGCCCCTGGTGTGACAATCTCCCCTCTGTTCCAATGGAATCAATGGAGCTTCTTTACAGAGAAGAGGGGGTTTCGTCACACCAGGGACTGGTGGGCTTGCCCAGTGCTCTGGGGTTGGCCAGTGCTCCTAAAAAGACTGGCGGTGCGTGGAAACCGAGTGGCGGTTCGAAAAAAGGACTGTGACATTGGCACCAGTCCATAAAGGTATAGTACCCAAAGCTATGTACCTAATGGTACATTCGCTTTAAGGTTGCTGACACTGCTAGATAGCTGTTAGGTCATGGAGACACAGTACCTTTTTTATACAACAATCTGTGCTTCCATAAAGTAGAAATTTCCTTTTTTTCTTCATTGGAATGTTTAAAGTGGCTTTCCCCTCCCATTCCTGTTCCTGCATTACAGTCTTCATCACATGAGGGGCTTGGAAACTTTGCACTCTGACACTTTGCTCTAGAGAATAAAAGCATTTTTCTACATTCTGGAAACACAGACAGATATAGGAAAGGTACCATGTGTCTCATTGACCTAACAGCTATATTACAGTACCAGCATATATATTAATCTCATCATATTTGAGTCAGATATTTTTTCCCAGCTTTGATTGGCATGAGTATTTTTTGCCAAACAATCCATCTATATCCATGCAGCTGACATACTACTGTCCCTTACTTGTTGGTAGAATAATATCTATTCATTTGAGACATGTAGGCCTTCTTCTTTTGTTTTCGAGTTTCCGGATTAAAGTCTGCGACCTGAGGTCCAGGATTTTGGAAGGCCAAACACTTTAACTGTTTCTCGATTTGCTGTAAAGACAAGAGATAACAGCTCAGGCCTCCCTTAACATACAGATGAACACATAAGGGAGAATTTACTATGACTTTTAGGCCATATAATTGGCATTCAGAAGTGGCACACAGCTCATCTGCACAAAAATGTGCAACTTCTTAGCCGAAAGAATGTGAAGCCTCTCACAGCCTGGAACATTTACTATATTCACAGCTGAAATCTACACCAACTCATTTCTGGTCTAGATGTCAGTGTGTGGTGCAGGGACCGCCACAGACACAACTTTATTAAGATACATAAGTTCCTTAATACATTTGCAGCAATTTATACCAATGGGATCAGCTATAACAGTATGTAAAATACCAGTCTGTATTAAATCTGCCCCATCATCTGTTAGATTTCTTGTATTTTTGCAGTCCTTTTAATGTATACATTTTATGGGGGGGGGGGGGGGGAATGGATACAACTGTGTGCAATTTGTTTGGATCCGTTTTTTCATTGACTTCCATTTAATTTTTTTTTTTTTTATATTGCTGCCCTTACAGAGAACATAATAAAGATCATTTTCTTACGTCACCATGCTCCTCAAGTGTCCTCCTGTGGCTTTTCCTGGTCGCTTGCTGAATGCTCCCACCACCACTTCCGATATGGACTTGTCTTTGCATTGACACAGGCCGCAAAGCTGTCCTGTCTCAGTCAGTGATTGGCTGAGCAGGCTGTCACTGCAGGGGTGTTCAGTGGGAGACCAGGAAAAGCCACAGAGGATGTGGGGGAGTTTGAAGAGGTAAGAGTAAGCTCTTTATTACGCTTTGTATAATGGCAGCAAAAATTTTAAAGGCCGGGAGTACTCCTTTAATTAAACCTCCTCTCTCCCACTTAGCTGCCATTCTGAGGCTCCTCCTCTATCTGCCGGACACACCCAGTGCAGGCAGTGTGATGACATCATCAGGCTGCATGCACTGGGATGTGACATTGTCGGCTACAGCTGATCATTTGTAAGGGCCTTATTACACCAAAAGATTATCTGACAGATTTCTGCAGCCAAAGCCAGGAATGGATTTGAAAAGAGGAGAAATCTCAGTCTTTCCTTTATGACCCGTTTTCTGTTTATATTCTGTTCCTGGCTTTGGCTGCAAAAATCTGTCAGTTAAATCTGTTGGCATAATAGGGCCCCCAAGTCACAGCTGCAGCTGCAAGACAGAGTGGGGAGCTGGTGGTTATCTACCCTGTGCGACTGTCCAGGGATCTGGGGCATGAAGCCCTGGAATCCCAGAGTGGGGGATGCAATTCAATATGGAAAAACTGTGTGGCTATTAGCCACCCGGGAGCCCTGGACGGACACCCAGACAGCCCATATTTAACAGAAAGTCCCCTGAAAATGAAAGGGGTAGGAGGAAATAATCAAGTAAACTCACCAGCTGCCGGATGTCATTTTCACCTAAAATCCGGGTTGCCTGATTTTTTTTCCCACTACTTTAGTGCTGTCCCAGCTGCTGGATTTTTGTACCGAGTCTCCTGGTTCTGTTAAAAGGGCTGCTGGCAGCATCAAGGTGTATAAACCACTACTAAAGCGACTGGTGGTGTGGGGCTTGTAGCCTGACCACCCAAAGTGAGCAGCAATTTTAGCCACTTGCACAAATTTGTTCTGCAGTAATAAGTTGTATGAATGGTATGGTGTTCTCTCTCTTTTCCTAGTACATGTATACAATGGCAGATTTTACCTTAAGGGTAGCTTCACACGTAACGTATCTGCAGGCCCATTCACTTCAATGGACTGACATACTCGCAGCGGGATTGTCATCCCGCTGCAAGTATGTCAAGCTCAGCGCCATTAACCCCCGCGACCCGGGAACATACTTTATTAGGTCCCCGCTCCGGCTTGTTTTGGTGGCTCCGCAGCAGGGGGCCCCGCCGCAGTACACTGATTGGTACCTCCAAAGCAAGCCGGAGCAGGGCCTATCACAGTATGTTACCAGGCCGTGGGGGTTAATGGCGCTGAGTTTGGCATACTCACAGCGGGATGAAAATCCTGCGAATTTGATGTGAGAAATCCGCTGCCGATACGTTATGTGTGAAGCTACCCTAATGCTTACCCGCTTATCCAATCACTGCACTGTCCTGCCGCAGTCATTGATTGGCTGAGCAGGCTGTCAGCGAGTCAGGATGAGGAAAAGGAGACTGGAGCGCACTAGAGCAAAGGGAGCGGGGTAAGCATGGTGTATTAAGGTATAATCTGCAATTATATCCATGTACTAGGAAAAGAGAGAGAACACGATACGGCGCACATAGCGTATTACTGCAAAACAAATGTGTGCAAGTGGCTAAACTTGCTGCTAACCTTGGGCGGTCGTGCTACAAGCCCAAGACCTTCAGTCGCTTTATTGGTGGTTTATACACCTTGAGGCTGGGTTCACACTATGTATATTTGAGGCTGTATTTGGTCCTCATGTCAGGTCCTCATAGCAACCAAAACCAGGAGTGGATTGAAAACACAGAAAGGCTCTGTTCACACAATGTTGTAATTAAGTGGATGGCCGCCATATAACAGTAAATAACTTCCATTATTTCAATACAGCAGCCGTTGTTTTAAAATAACAGCACATATTTGCCATTAAATGGCGGCCATCCACTCAATTACAACATTATGTGAACAGAGCCTTTCTGTGTTTTCAATCCACTCCTTGTTTTGGTTGCTATACAGCCTCAAATATACGTAGTGTGAACCCAGCCTTATGCAGCTTGCAGCTTTTTCAATGGAACCAGGAGACTCTACAAAAATTCATCTGTGGAGACAGCACTAAAGTAGTGAAAAATCTTCCGTGTGATGTTCTGGCTTTAGCCTTCCTCAGTGTTAGTGTAAAACTAAAACATCGCACAAGAGCGTGTGAATAAGGTCACAAGATTTTTTACTTTAGTGCTGTCTCTGTTGCTGCTCCAGACGGAGTGCAGTGTGGTGAGGCGTGCATTATCCTTCTTCTCATCACATACATATACACATATGCACAAACAGACATACTGCAGAGATGCCCAAATATGCAGCCTTACATATACTGTATACAGACAGCTAATCATACTAACACACACATAAATACATGACAGACACTCAAACATAGATGCACAGATACAAAAACATGCAGATTACATATAAAAACATCTATAGAACTACATTACATGATGCACACTATATACATGACAGATGCACACATACAGGCATATTACATAGACACAAACATGCACAAAAAGATTTTACACACATATATATCACATGAATAAACATATTACATAGATTTCCTAACACACACAGAGGATAAACATAGACAAGTATAAAACACACTCACATTTTATGCCAGACAGGAAGCTCCACAAGCGTCCTCTTGTCTCCTTCTCCACTTCCTCGTGTCTCTAGGCTCCGGCAGCTTGCAGCCCCTCCCCCTTTTCGTCTGCACCGACTGCACCCGAGAGTGCGGACCTCACTGCAGAGGGGGATGGAGGGGCCCTGCTGCTGCTCTATGACAGGCAGGAAGAGAGCAGTGCTGAGGCTGTGGTGGGAGTCGGACCATAGAGAGCAGGGGGAGTTCAGAGTTCAGAGAAAAAACGGCCGTTCTTTCATCACCCCAGCAGTGTGGGAGCCAGTAGGGGGCCCCTTGAGCTCCCCATACTAAGTTGCTCTTAAAGACGCCCCTATCTAGCTCAGATGCAAGGCCCAGCAAGGGTGGGGGGCACCAGGGGAGCCCCCTGTGGCCTAGTCCAAGCTGGTCTGCAGCGCTCCTTCAATTAGTAAAGAATATGAATTTATCCCATCAAATGAAAAAGGTGCAACACAGAGACAGTTACGCACAATGTTTCAGCGAATTCCCACCGCCATTTTCAAGTGTGATATGAGATAGTAGACAGATATGATTATAGATAGATAATAGATATACTGTTTGTGATATAGATAGTAGATTTACAGTCAGGTAGACAGATATGCTCTTATGCATATACTGTATATGAACAAAATATTATATACAGTACACAGTATGGATATCACACATACATAGAACACTACAGATAGATTACATTACACATACATAGAACAATACAGATAGACATCACACAAACATAACATTACACATACCACTGCACATTGTACACAAGAATATAGTATACTTACCCCTTTGATATCCAGTTGGGTGCAGTCTACAAAGGGTTAAATCAGCAGGCTTATGTAGGTGGCAGAGGTCTGGCAGTCTCACTTCTGTGCAGACAGTTTGCACTACATTGTCCCTCCCTTCTCCCTGTTGTTCCCACTGCTGAAATGATTAATTTAGCAGGAAGCTGAAGAGCCTCACCTGCCCTGAGCAAGCACTGTGGCTCTCACTAGTTTGTGGGTCACTGGAGATGTTACTACTGTACTTTGGGGGCGCTGTTGTCACTGTTATGTGGATATTGTGACTGTCACTGCAATGGAGACATTGTGGTTGGCACTGTCTTATGGCTTTAGGGGTGTGATCTGTTACATATTTCATTATTTATTTAGGGGGAGTGCTAAAACTGTTTAAGGGTGCCTTCACACCTACCGACTCGCAGCGTTAATAACACTGCCAGTCGGCTAGGTCCTGGCAGACCACTGTCAGTACATACACGCAGCGGTCTGAACGACCGCTGCGTGTATGTAAATCTGCCGGCCGCTTAACCCCTTCCGATGCGGGTCGCCTCTCGCTCCGCTCTGTATACATACCTCCTCGCTCCACGGGGTCCCGGCGTCCTGCTTTTCCGCCCAGCCAATCAGTGGCTGCGGCAGGGCAACACACTGATTGGCCGGGCGCGAGAGCAAGACGCCGGGACCCCGTGGAGCGAGGAGGTAATGTATACAGAGCTGGAGCGGGAGGCGGCCGGCATCAGAAGGGGTTAAGCGGCCGGCAGATTTACATACATGCAGCGGTCGTTCAGACCGCTGCGTATATGTACTAACAGTGATCTGCCAGGACCTAGCCGACTTGCAGCGTTATTAACGCTGCGAGTCGGTAGGTGTGAAGGCACCCTAAGGGTGCCTTCACACGTACTGGATCCGCAGCCGATTTCATGCTGCGAGTTTGCAGCGAAATCCACTGCGGATCCATGTAGTGTGAAGGTCTATGGGGTTACATATCTGCAGCGGAATTTTCCTTCCGCTGTGGATATGTTACCCGGCTCCTTTAACCCCCCGCAGCATACATCGCCTGCTCCAGGCTCCTGCTTGCTTCGGGGCCTCCCAGCATCTCCCAGTGGTCAGCCAATCAGTGCGCTGTCCCGCCGCAACACAGTGATTGGCTGACCGCCGAGAGGCTCCGGAGCAAGCAGGAGCCTGGAGCTGGTGATGTATGCTCTAGGGCTGCCCCGGCCCGGAGCATGCATTATCTGCTCAGCGCCGCGGCTGTGTGAAGCTCCCGGCTCCCGTCGCTCCCCATCGGCCAATCAGTGCTGCCGTGCACTGATTGGCTGATGGGAAGCGAGGGGAGCTGGGAGCTTCACACAGCCGCGCCCCGAGCAGGTAATGTATGTTTCGGGCTGCGGGCGGCCGGGGGTTAAAGGGGCCGGGTCACATAAAGGCAGCAGAATAAAAATTCCCCATAGAACTTCACTATACAAGGATCTGCAAATCGCAGCGTAAAATCCGCTGCGGATCCGGTACATGTGAAGCTACCCTGCAGGGTACAAACCCACACACCGTATACGCAGCTTATTTACTGCTGCGATACGCAGCAAATACGCAACAAACACGCAACAAATACGCAGAAGATTAGATCTAAATAACTGGACACAGCATCAAATCTGCACCACCAAATCTGCTTCAAATCTGCTGCGTTTTTGCTGCGTATCTGCTGTGTATACGGTGTGTGGGTTTGTACCCTTAATCTTCATTCTACTGTACTCACACAACATGTTATTGTGTCAGTACAGTACGTGTGTCTTTTAAAACCCGTCACAACCGATAGATTTATAAAGCAAACTGTCTTTTTTTTAGGGTTTTCTATTCTAAAAACCAACCACCTCTAGAGTGGCGGGGTAGTCGGGTTTTAGTTTTGTCCTGTGAAAAACCTTCCAGATTTACATAGGGCGCAAAAAACAGACATAAACAGCAGCCTAACAGCTTAAAATTGACGCATTGTTAGTTAATGAGGTCCAATATGCCAAATTTTGATGTCAAGTTCTAAAATGGACTAAACAGGAGTGAACATACCAACTGCTTCTGGGCTCTGGGGCTGTCATCTTTCGCATCATCTGTCTCCAAGCCATCTTGTCCTTCATTGTTTTTTGCAAAAATAGATTTTTCACTCATTATGAACTTCAAAATACTATAAAGAACAAAAAACAACCATGATATATTACATTGCCAGCAGCTTTTCATTTGTAGTGATTAAAGGGGTTGGCCACTTTATAGTAAAATTGCTCAGTGTACAGTATTAGTAAGTGTACTCACATTACTTACTGAGAGCAGCTCCCTGTGTCCCTCTAAGAATTAAAATCAGACTCCCCTCCTCCTGGATGGGCTGCCCTGCTCTGTGGTGAGTCTGTCCATACCGAAGAGTTGCTGTCGGTATATACAGTGAGTACAGGTATTAATACTGTACACTGAGCAATTCTACTATAAAATGGCCAACCCCTTTAAATATGTAGACTAATTTGGCATACGGTACATTTTATACTTTGTGTCCTTGAATACAGCAACTTCCCTCCCTGAGATTGCACGCCCCACATTTTGGGATCAATGGAGATTTTTACTGAGTAAGTGTAGCACCCCCACTCTAGGGGGGCAGACATCTGGATACACTGTTTATAGACCCCCAAAGACTTCAGCTCAGAAATGATAGGTCCACAAGCTTGGGTGATGATATGATGAATGTTACTCTGTGGAGTATTTAAGATAAATTCACACTAGCATCACAATTTAGATTTTTTAGTTTCTCTGCTTAAAGCGTAACTGACTTTTTTTTTTTTTGCAGAAATCAATTGTATAAGTGATTTTAAGAAACTATAATAGGTTTAATTAGGCAAAAAAGCCTCTTTCTGTTTGCAGACTGGGTACCTAAAACGCTGGATTCAGGGGTCAGAAAGGTCAGTGCTTATCTAGGAACTTGCTCAGAGAAGATTGCAGGGTGCTGTGCTGTGCAGGACTGCTCCATGCTATCTCCTCATAGCCCCTCCCCTCTCCATAGCCACATAATGGACACAGAAATCCTGCCTCTTCTGAAGTCGGGGGAGCTAGGAAAACAGCTTTTTCAGTACAGAAGGAAACTCTTTTGGTAAATAAAACCTATTACAGAGTTTCTTAAAATCGCTTGTACTATAGATATTTATAATTTTCATAAAAATGACCTTGAAATGACAGTTACGCTTTAAAACTTAAAAGTAACTGCTTTCATGTCTTTTTTTTTTAACTCTTTAAGGCACAAGACAACTTTTGTTTTTGCGCTTTTGTTTTTTCCTCTTCGTATTTAAAAGGCCATAGCACTTGCATTTTTTCACCAATGGACCCACATGATCCATTGCTTTTTACGACACCAATTGTACTTTGCAGTGAGAGATTTAATTTTTTCATAAAATATGCTGCCAAAGGGGTAAAAAAAAATTTGTGGCAAAACTGAAAATAAATTTCAGGGGGATTTCGTGTTTACACCGTTTGCTCTATGGTAAAGCTGACATGTTATCTATGTTCTTCAAGTAAGTAAGATTACAACGATAGGCAACTTGTTTAATTTTTATTTTATTTGATGGCTTTTAAAAAATTAAAACCTTTTTAAAAAAAACTGAATGTTCTTAAAATTCCTCTTTTCCCATCCTTAAAATGTTTTTATCCTTTGGTCTATGGTGCTATGTGAGGTGTAATTTTTTTGGCCATGATCGGTAGCTTGTTTGCATATATGCGACTTTTGATCCCTTTTTATTACAATCTTTCTGGACTTGATGCGACTACAAATGTGTTATCTTGCCGTTTGGCGTTTCCTCCAAGCACCCCCCCCCCCCCCCGCTTATTTATCGTGCGAGATCAGAAATGTCATAATGCCGGCTACTATCAGCATAGCAAGAGCATGGTGGTTCAGAACGTGACCCCTCTCTGAACTCCCCTACGGGTACGTCGTTGATCCTTAAAGGGTAAAATAGTGTAGCGTGCTATTTTGCCCCCTAAGTTTTTTCCTTCTAGACTTGCAGAAGAAAAGCTATGTGATGCCAGCTGGTAGCCTGTACTATCTGAAAATATCCCATTAAGTTCAGTAGAGCAACACAAATATTGTATGTTTTCCTGTAGAAACAGAACATAATAACACTAGTGTGAACGTAACAAAACATAATATATAACAAGGTTGTCTCGCATAACACCTAATTTACACTATCTATGCAGATTGTTCAGTTACTGTGTGAATTACCTTTTTATCCAGCAGATGTCGCCATTGTGCTTTGGTTGATATTATCACAGTAGTAAAATGATAGAATAATTAACAGGAAGGTAATGTCCTTTACCTCTAGTCAAGGCTTAAAGATCATTGGCAATAATAATTTCAGTTTTTTACAAATATTCCTCCAACCCCTTAAGGACCAGGCCAATTGTCACTTTTGCTTTTTTGTTTTTCCCTCCTCACCTTCTAAGACCCATAACTCTTATTTTTCCACCTACAGGGCCATGTGAGGGATTGTTTTTTTTAAGGGGAAGGTGTACTTTGTAATGTCATCTTTCAATCTGCCATAAAATTAATCACAGAACACCCAAAATATCATTTATGGGGTGAATTTTTTTTTTTTTTGGGGGGGGGTCCATTGTTATGTAATGCACTTTACGGTAAAACTGACATTTTTTCTTCATTCTAAAGGTCAGTCTGAACACAGCCATATGCATGTTTACTAGGTTTTCTAACGTTTACTATTTTTATTAGCAAATAGGTATATTTAAAGCGACTCTGTACCCACAATCTGACCCCCCCCCCTCCAAACCCCTTGTACCTTCGGATAGCTGCTTTTAACCCAAGATCTGTCCTGGGGTCCGTTCGGCAAGTGATGCAGTTATTGTCCTAAAAACAACTTTTAATCCTACAGCGCTGTGTCTAACGGCCGGGGCTTACATTTGTATATGCATTAGGCTGACACATCCTCTCTGTCCCTCCTCCCCACCCTCCTCATCATTAGGAATGCTCCAGGAATATTTACTGCTGTTTGAGCTTTGCACAGGTGTCTTAACGATCCAGCCCATGTTCATTATACACACAGGTGGGGAATAGGAAGCAATATGCCTGGAGCATTCCTAATCATGAGGAGGGTGGGGAGGAAGGACAGAGAGGTGGTGCCAGCCTAATGCATATACTAATGTAAGCCCCGGCAGTTAGACACAGCGCTGCCGGATTAAAAGTCGTTTTTAAAACAATAACTGCATGACCTGCCGAACGGACCCCAGGACAGATCTTGGATTAAAAGCAGCTATCCGAAGGTACAAGTGGTTTGGGGGGGACAGATTGTGGGTACAGAGTCGCTTTAAAATGGCCATATTGTGACTCTTATATACGCTTATATTTTTTCACCTCTGGGGTCGTATGGGGTGTCATTTTTTGTGTCATGATCTCTAGTTTTTATTAGTAACATTTTTTTCTAGATCAGACGTATTGATCGCTTTTTATTAATTTTTTTTAATAAAAAAAAAGCAATCTCTGCATTTTTATACCGCTTTTTGTTCACACCGTTCACTGTGAGGGAATAATAATGTTTTATTTTAATAGATCGGACAATTACGCAGGCTAAGGTATATTATATGTTAGTTAACTTTATTATTTTTATGTTCTTTATGTATAGAATGGGAAGGGGGTGATTTTCACTTTAATTGGGGGAGGGGCTTTGGGACATTTTTTAAAACTTTTATTGATTTTTATTTTACACTTTTTAAGTCCCCTTAGGGGACTTTTACATTAATACATTTGATTACATACACTGATCGCTGCTATGCCATAGCCGTGGTAGATTCTATCAGGAAGAATGAAGACCTGACTGAACGGAGGAAGGTAAGAGACCTCTGGCATTTAGGTTATGCGATCGGACCTGGTCCCGATCCGTAAGTGACAGGAGATGCTCCTGTCAGTTACATTTAACGTTGTGATCGCGGAGTTTAAAGGGTTAATGACGGGCGGCTGCACAATCACGGTGGCCCGCCATTGAGGGTGAAGGCCTGGCTTTAGATAGCAGCCGGTCCTTATTGGCTATGGAGCGAGCTCAGCTCCTGAGCCTGCTCCACATCCCAGGACCCCGGCAGGGCGTACATTTACGTCCTCCTGCGTTAAGGCTCAGCCTGCGGGGGTGTAAATGTATGCCTGTGGTCGTTAAGGGGTTAATATGGAAAGTTATATAAGCAAGATGCGAAGGTGTATAATGGTGTTACATAAACCATCAATGTGAATCTGTTGAATGATCAGTACCAGGGTATGGAGCTTCAGCTACCAGCAGATGGATACTAGGGGAATAACATTAATCACACTTTTTGTTTTCCTGATCGTTGTTTGTAAACTTAGCAGCTTAAATATCATACAGGTTTTCCACTGAAATGCCTATTAGTTACAGTAAAATCTGTGGCAATGTTCTTATATGGTTAAAACATGATACAACATCATACCCCTTTGGTAGATCTGTTATTGCCATTGGATTGGGAGATAAGCTGCTGCCGAGCACACCTAGCACTAGATTCTGTCTTTCAAAATTGTTATTTGTTTTTTTTAAACAAAGTAAAAAGTTACCATATATTTACACAGTAGAAGCAGTTTGAAAGACAATGAAGGGGAAATATAGTAATGTACGCTAACACACTGCACCCTCAAATGGATTGAGGATTTTTTTTTTTTTTGGGGGGGGGGGTTGTCACAGGTGGGTAAATATTCTGTTTAACAACTCATTGACAACCTTAAAGTTTCACTGTCGTTAAAACTTTCAGAATCTAAATCAACAGTAAATGTCATATAAAGCAAGTTTGTAATTTACATTTATTATTTATTTTTTAGTTATCATGGAAAACACGGCACTTCCTGATTTCTGATTCTTTTTTCTCTCAAAAGACAGGAAACAGTCAGAAAACAGAAATTCCTGAGAGAGAAGGACGTCAGAGAGAAGGCAGTCATGTGGTTGATGGACACATTGAGCTGTGACTCTCTGTACTGGCCGGAATTCCTGTGTTTAGTCTGTTTTTTTCCAACCAGAACATCTGCCTTCAGGAGACTGGACCTGGATCAGTTCAGCTTTGTATTACAGCATGATAACAATTAAAAAGAAATAATGAATGTAAATTGCAAACTTGCTTTATATCACATCTGCTGTTGATTTAGATTTTGAAAGTTATAACGACAGGTACACTTTAATGGCATGCCAATGTGTGCAGCTGTGTGTATGTCTGTGCATGGGCTTATAATTCACACTGTATAAATCGTAATCATAATGCCATGACTCTTGGTGTTGCAGTGCAGCTTCAATGTTTGTAATTTTCAGTTGCCTCCGGGCCTATGCTCTAATGTCTCCCATACACTGCACGCATAGAGAAAGAAGGGACCCAGCTCCCCTGTATCTCTGTAGCACAGCACAAGCAGAACTTCTCTATAATGAAAAACATCATAGAGCTGTACTGAACAAGTTGTGAATCAAGCCCTGGGGTTAGAATTGATACTCACTAAACACAGCTGTGGTCTCACTGCCCCCTCTGACTCTCTCCAGCCACTCTCCACTGCTCAACGCCAACTGCCACTCATCTGACTCTCTCCATCCACTATAACCTTCTCCTTTCTCTTCATAGACTTGTATGGGCAGTCTCCTAAGTTTAAACTGACTCTGATCTAATTTGTGCGGCAATTCTGACCAGACGCAAGCTTGCACCAGGTTGTGCGACTTTTTGAAAAGTCGCAAATGATAGATTGTCCGCTTATCCCGGATTATATGGATTTTTGGGTAAATACTGAAAACAGGCAGATTTAAAAAAAAAAAATTCCATCTAAAAAAAATCGCTCGTCAAATACTGATTTATAAATAGAAGTTAGATGAAAAATTGGTTAGAAATCCAATTATTAACCTACAAATAGGCGCAAAGCCCTTGATAAATTTCCCCCATAATGTCAGTAGTTATGGAGTGGCACATATAGCGTTTTTAACCCCTAGATGACCCTGGACTTACTGTTACGCCCAGGGAGTTTGTCACCAGATGACCCTGGGCGTAAGGCTGGGTTCACACAGCGTTTTTGCAAACCGTTTAACGGATCCGTTTTTTTAACGGACAAAAAAATAGTGTCAGCAACGTTTTTGTGTCCGTCAAAAAAATCACGCTGCAGCCTGCCATTAACCCCTTAAATGCCGCAAAGTGTGACAGAGGCAGCCCCTGTCACCTACCGATCGGGACCCCCGCAGTGTAAAGCAGGTTCAGTCAGCAGAGCGCCCATAACACTGATCAATGCTATGCCTATGGCATAGCATTATACAGTGTATGCAATCTATTGATTGCAGGTAAAAGTCCCCCAGGGGGACTTACAATGTATTAAAAGAAAAAAAGTTAAAAATAAAAGTTGAAATTACGCCCCCCCCCTTTCACATTATATAAATAAAACATATGAAAATAAATAAATATATTATAAATCGTAGCGTGCGTATCTATCCGATCTATTAAAATATAACAATCGTCATAGCAAATGGCGTATATGAAAAGAGGGGAAAAAGTGCCGGGATTGCCGATTTTTTTGTTACATTATATATTAAAAAATTAATAAAAAGTGATCAAATTGTCCGAGCTACACAAATATGGAATTCATAAAAAGAAGAGATCATAGCGCAATGACACCCCATACAGCCCTGTAGGTAAAAAACTAAAACCGTTATAAGCGTCACAATAGGACCATTTTATTATTAATTAATTGCTAAAAAAAAAAAAAGATTTAATAAAAAAATATATATATAACTGACTGAACTAAAGAATAATGGTATCTTGTCGCTTTTACCATATAGTGCATTACATACACACAGGAACCCCCCAAAAGTTACCAAATTGCATTCTTTTTTACGATTTCCCCAATTTATATTTTCATAAATACTATTTTGGGGTTCCATCATACATGTTATGGTAGAATGAAAGGCGCCACTACAAGGTACACCTATTCTTAATTAAAGCAAGCCCTTACATGGCCCTGTAGATAGAAAAATGAAAGGAGGAGGAAAAAACTAAACCGCAAAAATGAAAATTTCTGCGGTCCACTGGGTCATTTTGGGCTTGATCCTCTAAGGGTTAATAGTTGTTCCAATGTCAGGGGAATTGCACAGACAGAATAAATGACCCTAGAGTGCTCTGGTAATTTTACTCTCCAATTGGGAATAATGTGTAATTATTATTACCATATAAAATACTAAACATTAGGAACATCTGCCGATGAGTCACCATAACATACTGAATACAAATTTTTTTTTATAAATCAGCTTCTAATATCTCTCCTCTACCTTTCTTCCTTTCTAAGATGTTGGCTAACATTTCACATATTAGGACATGTTCTATTTAATCTTTGTAAACAATAGAATGTTCTTGTTAATAATACTTGGTGGGGGCACCTTTAGCATGAATGACGGCATCAATGCGGCAATATGGCATGTAGGCAATCAGCTGATGGCACTGCAGAGGTGTTATTGAAGCCTAGGTTGCTTTGATAGCGGCCTTCAGCTCATCTGCATTGTTGGGTCTGGTGTCTTTCATCTTCTTTACAATACCCCATAAATTCTCTATGAGGTTAAGGTCTGGCGAGTTTGCTGGCCAATCAAGCCCAGTGATGCTGTGGTTAGTAAACCAGGGATTGGTACTTTTGGCAGTGTGGACAGGTGCCAAATCCTGCTGGAAGATGAAAACTCCATCTCCAAAAACTTTTTAGCACAGGGAAGCATGAAGTGCTCTAAAATTTCCTGGTAGACGGCAGCGTTGACTTTGGTGTTGATGAAACACAGTGAACCTACACCAGCAGATGACTTGGCTCCCCAAACCATCACTGATTGTGGAAAGTTCACACTAGACCTCGAGCAGCTTGGATTGTGCCTCTCCACTCTTCCTCCAGGCTCTGGGACCTTGATTTCCAAATAAAATGCAAAATTTACTTTCATCTGAAATCAGCACCTTGGACCACTGATCACCACTCCAGTTCTTCTTTTCCTTGGCCCAGATAAGAGGCTTCTGGCATTGTTTCTTGGTCAGGAGTGACACATGGGATGCAACACTTGTAGCCCATGTCCTGCAGATGTTTGGATGTGGTGGCTCACCAAGTCCCCCTGAGTATTTTGAGCCATCTCCCGTCTTTTTAGCTGCTGCCGTTCCATAGTTACAAGTTTTTCTAAAAGCCAATTTATTTCCAACATGGCGCCAGCCAGAAAACTACATCTCCCATCATGCAATGCTTATGCCTAATTGGTCCATGATGTAGCAGAGCTGATATCCATAAGATAAAGCAGAGTTGCAGAGGTGAGGTAGATAGGTAGCAAAGTTGAGTTAGTGAAATATAGCAGAGCTGAGTTAGTGAAATATAGCAGAGCTGAGTTAGTGAAATATAGCAGAGCTGAGTTAGTGAATAGCAGAGCTGTTGAGGTAGTGAACTCAACTCAATTTCACTGCCTCAACTCTGTTACCTCACTAAGAGTTATTAGAGAGGTAGAAGAGTTGAGGCAGGGGGTTATTGGGGAGGGGCTGCAACCTGTGTGGGGTGGGCACAGTGCGCGGGGGGAGCGCCGGGGGGGGGGGCGGTTGAGCACAGGGATGTGTGTGATGAGGGTGAGTGCCACGGGGGCCGCGGGTGAGCGATGGGGGGGGGGTGCGGCACAGTGCGTAGAGTTAGCGCCGGAGGGGGAGCACAGTGCGAGCGCAGGGGGTCGGAGGGTCAGCACTGGGTAAACGCCAATAGAGCGCGGGGGGGGGGGGGGCGGTTGAGTGCCGGGCGTGTGTGCCATGGGCGAGCACCGGGGGGTGTCGATGATGGAGCACTCCTGTGCTGTGACACTTCCTTTTCCACACGCACAGCCGACGATGACCCGCTCTGTGCTGTGATGCCCAAGCTGACATTGTGCAGCAGGGGCACAGCGCAGGATCAGGCTGGCACGGAAGCTAGAGGGAGGACCGTCGGCTGTGCATGTGGAGAAGAAAGTGTCAGCACAGGAGCGGGCCGTGGGATGATAGGGAGCGGGCATGGTTGGATGCAGGGGGGAGGGGTTGCTGAGATGTCCCAGCACAGGAGCGGGCATGGTTGGATTGGGAGGGGGGGCGCGGGAGCGGGCATTGTTGAATGTGTGGGTCACAGCACCAGGAGCAGGCACGGTTGGCTGTGTGCTGTGCGGGAGGGAGTCACAACAGCACTAGGGAAAGCTAAGGGAGGCTGTAGCTATCCTCCTTCTCTTCAGTGGGCAGGGCCATAATAGCTAACGTAGCCCATGAAAGAGACTGAGGACACGTGATGCCGTCTCAGAGGGTCGGGGCCTGGAGCAGGGAGCGGTGTCAGGTTGGACTGAGATGTCATGATTCTATGTGTTTGGTGGGTGAGTGCATCTAGATAACAGCAAAACTGTGCAGAATCCATAATAAATTGATATTGGAAAGATGGAAAGCTACAGGTGGGCAACATATTAGTGCAAAAATAATTTTGGGGGGAATACCCCTTTAATTATTCTAATTTTATGTAATACTGACTTTTGGGTTTTTCTTGGCTCTAATCCAAAATTATCAACTTTAACAGAAATAAACGCTTGAAAAAGTTCACTCTGTATGTTATGACTCTATAGAATATATGAGGTCACTTTTTGAATTGAATTACTGAAAAAAAAAATTACTTTTTGTTGATATTCTAATTTATTGCAAACCACTGTATGTTATTTCCGTCAGTCCTTTGGTCAGTCTTTTTTCAACCAAAATCCTGAGTGGAATTGACAGGGCAATATTATAATGGAAAGATTTGCACAGTTTCTGCGTTTTCAATCCACTCTTAGTTTTAGTTAAAAAAAGAACTGACCTGACAGAAATACTATGTGTGAATATAGCCTAAGGGCCCTATTCCACCGGACGATTATCGTTCAGATTATCGTTAAATCGTTTGAATCTAAACGATAATCGTTCGGTTGAAATGCAGTTAACGATTAACAACCGAACGAGAAATCGTTGATCGCTTTATAAGACCTGGACCTATTTTTATCGTTGGTCGTTTGCAAAACGTTCGCAAATTGTTCGCATTGAATAAGACATTGTTCGGTCGTTCACAATAAATACGAACGCAATAGCGAATAAATAGGGAAGAAAAACGATCGCAATTACAATCATAAGTAACGATTATTGTTCCATGGAAATGAGTAAACGTTTTCAGGTCTTTCGCAATAGCGGTCGTTTGAGTTTGTTAATCGTTAACGATTATGCAAACGATAATCGTCTGGTAGAATAGGGCCCTAAAGATAACAGAGACTTTAATCAGGAAAACAAATGTATACTGTACAACTGTGTATAAACCATGAGAAGTACCACAATGTAATCTATCATTGTATGACACCTGCGACACCTGCGGGAGTCTTTCCACACTGCAGCACTGGTGAACGTCTGAGATCACCAGGACTCTCGGGAAGTTGTTAGGTGTATTGTAAGTGTATCAAAGTCTGTTATTGTCAAAGGGGGTTTCCTATATAGAAAACATTACCTATCCACAGGAGTAGTGACAAGTGTCTGATCGCTGGGGATGTGAATGCTGGGCCTCCAACCAATCACAAGAACAGGTATTCTCTACTCACAAACTTACCCCTGCCCACAGAATAGGGGATAACATTGGTGGGGGTCTGTCCACTGATCACATGACTAGAGGAAACCTGTCCCTCAAATAAATGTAGTGCACTGCATTTCTATAGCCAACACTCTGTTGATTCTCTATGGGGCTTCTGAAAATTGCAGAGCTATGGATAGGAGATAACTATTGTGAGCTGTTAATACTCATTTAAAGCGACTCTGTACCCGCAATCTGACCCCCTGAACCACTTGTACCTTCGGATAGCTGCTTTTAATGCAAAATCTGTCCTGGGGACCATTCAGCAGGTGATACAGTTATTGCCCTAAAAAAAACTTTTAGGGTGCCTTCACACCTACCAGATCCGCAGCGGATTTCACGCTGCGAATTCACAGTGAAATCCGCTGCACATCCAGTCCTATTCATTTCTACAAAGCACATACTCGCAGTGGGATTGACATCCCGCTATCAGTATGTGCTTTAACCCCCTGTCGCCCACAGCCCTGCCGCCTGTAGCCCCGCCGCCGAGAGTATACATTACCTGCTCTGGCGACGCGGCCGCATGTCAGGCTCCCGGCTCCGGTCCCGCTCAGCCAATCTCAGAAAAGATCATCCCGCTATTACTACTGATTTTTAGCGCTGCTGAGTTCTGAACCCCCCACAGCACATAATGGAGCGAGCAGCTGGAGCTGTTCGCTCCATTTTGTGAACTGACAGGGTTTTCTGCGGCAGCTATTCACTGAATAGCAGCCGCAGAAAACTGACATGTCAGTTTTCTACGCCGCCGCTAGGGATCCCAACCGGAGTGTATACTATGTGTATACACTCCGGCCGGGATTTCCTCAGCCTGCAGCACTAAGTAAGTACTGCAGAAATTGTTACAACGGCCGTGATTTCTGGAACTTACGTAGTGTGAACATAGCCTAAGAATGCAAACTTCTATTCATTTTACACTCTGTGCCTACCAATGTCTTTGACTGTCCCATGAATAAATAGAGTGACAGTGAAAATGCTCCAACAGGGGGGCACTGGACCCCCATTCTTATAATCTGTAGTGTTTGAGCAGTGGTGCCCCTAGTAATCAGACACTTACCACCTATTCTGTGGAGTCCGGGAAAACAGCTTTAATATTTTTTATTGTTTGTATACTTATTTATTTTCAATATCAATCATAAAACAAAATCTTCTTGAATTACATATCTCTGCAATGTATATACAGTATGCAATCGTATACAGTAGATGTTTATTTATTTTTTGAGATATACTACTTTAGCCATGTGCTATGTTCTTACTCACATAGGCAGATAATGGTAACAATACTGAAAATAATTTTAAATATAATAATATAAGTAATGTTGTAATTTTTTTTTACAAATAAAATGCACAACGAAAACTAGAAAGCTGTATATTTTATATATCGCTGCATTCATATGCTGAACACTTCATGTGTATCTGTACAATAAACTGTTTCAGTCACCTTACTTGGCAAAGCCAAAGACTGTGTCAGCAGAAATTCACCCGTCTACCAGGAAAGGCAAAAGGCTTGTTTCATTCATTGAAGGTAAACATCTGTCACTGTTTTTCTGGTGACAACAAAAATGAGGGCTGGTGTTTCCAGAGCACCTGGAGCACTTGAGGCAGAGAATAACTATCGAGGAGCATTGGAAGCCTGCCCATTGACTCTTAAGTCACAAGTCACAAGTTTTATAGTTTGAAATTATTCAGCATACTTCTGATTATCACACATTTATGCAACTCTCAGCCAATTCTCTGTCTCCTATCTATCTATCTATCTATCTATCTATCTATCTATCTATCTATCTATCTATCAACATAGGAAACAACGCAGCACTTCATGTGTAAATAAAGCAATAGATCCAGAGGACATATGTTTTGACCACAGCATTCAGGAATAAAGTGAAAATTTAAACGTGAAGTTTATTTCAAACAAAACAATAAATGACACGCAACGTTTCGACAGCTCCATGCTTGAAAATGGTGGCGGTAAGTCATGTCTCTTTGATATGCTGCAACCATGTTTTGATTGGAATAAACTTCATGTTTGAATTTTCACCTTATTCCTGAGTGTTGTGGATTATCTGCAATATATCTATATTCTCTCTCTCTCTCTCCCTCTATCTATCTACCCTATAATCTATACCTCAACTTAATAACTATTTATTGTTTCTAATTGTCTATCTAATAGTAGCCTGTTTGAAACATGCAGATTTTGTTTCTCACAATGCAAGAGATCAGTGGATGTTGACATACCTGTGGATTCTGTTCCTTCTCTCTCTCCTATGAAGTAACAACAGAGACTTCAGATCCTTGCGGGGTGGAGACAGCCATGCCAGTGTTTATTGAAAATGGCTCTCTGGAGTATACCTGCATTTATTGCCAGATGGCTCCAACAGTCACAATACCAATCCCATGTAACCAGGTGCAATTGATGATATCTGCTCTGGGTTTATATAGTCAATAGGGGGGGGGGGATGATTTATCAATGCTTTCACCAAAAAATTAGGGTAAAAAAGTCAAAATTTTTTGCACAACACTGTCAGTTTTTGCACAATGCTCTGAAAATGTTGCCCAAAACACTTATTTGCTAAGTATGTTTTGTGTGTATGTCACACATCCTGCCCTTCTCAGAATAGCTATTCTACAGTGTTTTAGAAATATGAGAAGCGACAAAAATAAAAACAAGAATAAGGCAGAACAAAAATAAGAGCATAATGTGCGGTTCTTTCCAGCACTTCCGGGGGGAAGTATGACAACAGGAGCGTGTATGTCATAGCTAGGCAACCAGAGTTGCTGCCTGTTATATAAACTGAACTATGGAGTTCTAGACAGATCCATGGGGTATAGATCATAGAATCAGCAGACACAACATGTCTAGATGTCGTAATGTCAGCAAACTAAACATAGCCTGTCAGACATTGTGAATAAAGCATATACCATATTTACAATATATACATAAGGGCGGGAGGTATTTCCATAGGGGATCAGGACCAGCCAGAGATCATCACAAATAGCATGCAAAATTCCACTGCTCGTTCAATCCCCTAGGTGCCATGGTCCTCAGACGAAAAATGTAAAATTAACCTATCCCAATCACCATCATCTTCGAGGTGGTTTTATCAGCTTCAGACCAACACATTTAGACTAGCTATATCTCCATTATGTACAGAATTGGTATGCTGAGGAATAGTCTTGTCGGCTTGACACATCCCTCACATGTTTGCCTACACGGCATTTAAATTCTCTTCTAATCTTACCGACGTATTCCATACCAGATACACGTGACCTTATTTACAACAACCTTGGGCCTGCAATTTCTGATGTCCCTGATTTCAAGACTGCTCTGTGACACCACTAGATATCTGTTTGGTAATTTCCATGAATGTCCATGCAATACAACCACTGCATCTGAAATTGTCCACTGTTCTTCTATCCAGCCAAGTGTTCTGTGTTTTAGGGAGACCCACCTATCGTGTAGATTGCGACCCCGTCTGAATGTAATAAGGGGTCTCTCGGATATCAACCCTTTAATGTTTGGGTCTAGGTGTGCAGAAACTGCATCACAGGTTCTTATGATTCTGGTACCCTCGTCACTTGTTTCTAGGTACCAACAGACCCTGTCTCTCTCTTGCGCCTCAACATTTTGATATGCCTTTCTAAGCACATATATCCTCTGTCTGGCAAACTATGTTTAGTTTGCTGACATTCCAACATCTAGACATGTTTTGTCCGCTGGTTCTACGGTCTATATCCCCGTGGATCTGTCCAGAGTTCAGTTCACATAGCGGGCAGCATTCTGGTTGATGAACCCCACACTATGTGTTCCAGCGCATAAGCGGAGTGGTGCATTGGAAGCTTTATCTTCCCTCCATGTGAGCACACGCTGGTTACAGCCATATGCTGAAACCTACGCTGGACCATTGTGACCGCTTTCCATTGCAGCCACTACTGCTACATTTCTTTTTTTTGGGCCACTTTTGCACCGGACTTAGGAGCTACATATACACAAATCTCCATTTTTTCTCCCCTGACGAATCCAGTTGGATGAAACACATTGGGAGGAGTCTTTTATATATTGTTGTAGTGCTTGGTTGGCATTCAGTTTGTGTTGTTGAGGGTAAACCTGTTATGATGGTTGGGTGGCTTTACATCTGCTTTAATGCATACTTAATAAATGTTATTTTTTTAGAGGATATAATTCTGTGAATATTAATTTACCTTGGTATACATCTTTGGCCTACCCATGTGCATACCCATCAATACAGTCACAGGGTATGGCGTGATTGTCATTGCAGCCAAAGGTAAAAGCCGCCAGTCCTGACATATTTTGAGATTTGTACAGAAACAGCATGCTGTACATTGAGGAAACTGACCAAATGTAGTACTGGCAGGGCTGTATGAGGGCTTGCTTTTTGCTGGACAAGCTGTTACAGTGATAGCTTTTTGTAATACATATTACTTCATATTCTGTTTTATATAAAAAGGGCTACGATCTAAGAAGTGTTTTTTCCTAATAATAAACCATTTTTTTATTAGCAAAATTGTGATAAAATTACCACATTTTATTTTTATTTATACTTTTTATACTATAATGGAATTCAGGATCCGATCTTTCTATCACTCAGCTGTTTCACTGCCATATACAGTGCAGTGTATTATTGTGCTAGCACTGTCCCTATATCCCTCCCCTAAGCTCCTATACTGCAGTGCAGTTATCTGTGAAGCAAGTTGTGTTCATATAAATTGTCCTCACACAGAATCAAAATATGCAAAAAAAAAAAAACACTCATTTTAAACCTTCTGAAGTAAAAAAAAAAATGCTTTGTTCTGATACAAACTCACTTGTCATCCATAGTGGGGTCAGTTTTTATTCGTTGTTGCCCCAGTCACGTCCTTCCGATGTTTGCCACAATCTAGGAGATGCCGCATGCGCAGTAACAGGCAAGAGGTCTTCTTTGCAGGTCCTATACCACAAGGTATCACAGGCTCAGGCCTACACATTGATCATGTGTCCGTACTGTGGGTGCTATAAGCTGCTAGCTGTGTAGCCGTGCTGTTCTATGTGATCTGGTACTATATTAGAATTTGCAGAGTACACCTTTGCACACTGTTTATTCAGTGAAGTTAAGCTGCCCTAACCTGAGCCCCAGCCGCTCTGCCTGCCCCTCCCTGTTCATATCTATCTTCCCACTCTGTGCTTGTCCATAGAGATAACAAGTAAGAAATAATCCCAAATTAAAGACATCAAGTTATATTGCAGCTCAGAAATGATTATGTAATTATAAAATGCCCTATTTATTGTTTGTGTCTATATCTATATCTATCTATATCTATCTATATCTATCTATCTATCTATCTATCTATCTATCTCTCTCTCTCTCTCTATATATATATATATATACTGTAGGGATCTTCAGTAGCATATAATGACACAGTCCATAAACCACTTTTGTAAAACTCCACCTTGGCTTTATTTTTGGCATATAACAGTCCAGGCAAACATAAACATAACAACACTGTACAAAACAAAATACAAAATAAACACCTGCCAGGCTGCACTAAACCTCACCGCACTCAAATAACAGCTTTACGAAGCAGTGAGTAAACATGCCTCAGGCTCCTGTAGCTTCCAGGCTCTCAGCAATGCCTTTGCCTTCTAAGCTGCCTTTTATATTGGAGCAATTAGCCCTGATTGCACCTGAGGACAAGGTGTGAACTATAGTAGGGAAGGAATGGCAGGTCACACTACCAAACCTACTTGCCATTTGAGCCATTAGGAATAAAGAACTTTTAATTAAAAAAAAAAAAAGGAATTCCGCTGAATAGTTTACACCCCCTGGGGTATATAGCACCCTGTAGCCCCTATGACTGTGAGTAAATTGTAAAGTACCAGAGAGAAGGGGGGTGGAGCATGAGGCGGTGCTGAGGTCCGCTTCCGCTTCTGGACCTTGGCGTTTTGATTCTGGACCCTCACATGGAGCCTAAAAATGAATAACGTGGGCTGGGGATCGTCCCCGACTAACCCGCTCGGTCTGAGATGCTGCTGCAGCTTTGAGGGGAAGTATCCGACCTGGAAGGAGGGCTCGGCGTCTCATGTGTCCCACGCTATCAGAGCTGCTCGGCTCCAGTGACGCGTTCCTGCTGGGAGTGGAATCGTGTGCAGGAGGAAGTCGGCAAGCCGCCAGGCTGGGAGTCGCGAGTGAAGGCTGGAGGAGGGAGCTGAAAGGAGGCGGGTGGATACTCCGGGTTCCCCTGCTACCCGAGAATCAGCATTCAAGGAGGAGAGGGCGATGCAGTACTTGTTCCGGCAGCGGTGAGAGCGGTGTCGGGCCGGGGCTGGCCTTTCTAGGGAATCCATTCGTCAGCCGATTTGTGGCAGAGGTGTGAGCGCTGTCAGGGACTGCTGGAGCCTTCCTTCGGAGCATTCATTAAAGGAGGGTAACATTTTCCTTGTTTGTGTTGGGCCTCTGAGCGGAGGTTATTTTCTAGTGACATTTAGCTGACGTGTTACTAACTGTGACTAATGCTGACACGCTACTAATCTTTGCTACCATCTCTTCCTAGCGTGATACTAATTTTCTACCTTTCAGCTGGATACTAACGTGGTATCAACCCATATCAGTGGCTAATGCCACTTTGTTCCATTTGGATATCATTTTTTATCAGTGACTAACTCCAATCTGATATTGCATTTTTGATCAGTGACTAATGCCAGTCGGTTATGGTCTGGATATCATTTCCCTTCAGTGACCAATGCCATTCTGATATTTTCTGGATTTCATCTACTTTCAGTGACTAATGCTATTCTGATATTATCGGGACATCATTTTCCACCAGTGACTAAGCCATTTGGATATTGTTGGGATATCATTGTCTATCAGTGACTAACACCATTCTGAGTCTATCGGGTCATTATTGCCTATCAGTGTCTTATGTCATTCTGATATTGTTTGGATATCATCTATCGGCAGTGACTAATACCACTCTGATATGGTTTTTCATCAGTGACTAATGCCATTCTGATATTGTTTGGTGAATAAGACCATTCTGATATTGCCTGGATATCGCTGATTTGGTGAAACTGGGTGTTATAGATATATATATATCAGGCTGTATATCCCCTAGAAGTATTAGCACAGTGTTATTAAAATGCCTACAAAAGCAAACAAGGGGGGAAGTCCATCAAAGGATGGGAAAGAGTCAAAGGCCGCAGCCCGAATGGAAAAAAATGTTTGGCTCACCGGTAGTGGGCACCAAGGGGAAAGGTGGTGGGAAAAGTGGAAATGAGTCTGGTCAGGAGTGCAGGGAGAGATCAATAGTCATGGAAAAGGAAGATCAGGAACCCCCGGTGTAGTTGGCAGAGGTCCTTGCAGGAATTAAAAAATGTAATAGCGCTATAGAGGAATTAACTGCTCAGGTGGGATCAGTTGGTGCAGAGGTCTCATTGGTAAGAGCAGATTTAAACAAAATCAGGGAAAGGATGGATGAGTCTGAGCAGCGCATTAGTGACTTGGAAGATGACATGAGGAAGGTCAAAAAAGACTTGGGAGACTTGATAATTGAGAATCGCAACCTCAGGATAAAAATGAATGATAGCGAGGACAGAGCTCGACGCTGTAACCTGCGAATTGTGGGTATTCCCGAAGGATCAGAAGGAAGGGACACTGTGAAGTTTGTTCGGGATTGGCTGGGGGAATTGGTGGGAAAGGAGAAGTTGTCACCTTTCTTCTGTGTGGAAAGAGCTCACAGGGTAGAGGGAGGGGGGTTCAAGAGGGAGGAGGAGGGGGAATATGTATTTACTGGGGTTTTTTTCCTTCTCTTTTTCCCTTTTCTGTTCCTCCCTGTTCCAGGGCAAAAGTGATTATGGGTGGTGTAAGATCTCTTGCCCTTTTTAATGGAGGTTAAACTGCTGGTATGGAATATCCGAGGAGTCTCCGATAAGGTGAAAAGAATGGCAGTTATGAATGTGATCAAGAATTTTCTTCCCTGTGTTGTTTGGTAGAAACACATCTAGTTAAAGTTTATTTATTGAATAAAAGGTGCTGGGCTAGTCAATATCACTCGGTTTTCTCTGGATACGCGCGTGGGGTGTCAATACTGATCCACAGAAATGTGGTCTGGGAACTTTTTGACCGTAAAATTCATAGTAAGGGGCGTTTTGTTTTTCTCTATGGTAGACTGGGGTCCACTAGATGTATATTGGCAGCTATATATATCCCCCCACGGTTTAACGCGGAGGTTCTTAAAGCACTTTTTGCCTTTACCCAAAATAAACCAGATTGTCCTGTCCTAGTGATGGGAGATTTTAACGCTATGATGGATGAGAATAAAGACAGGGTTAGGACGGCTGGAGGTGGGAGGAATCATGGGAGGTCTCCTCTTCCGGGAGTACTTGGGGAGTTAGGGTTGAGGGATCTTTGGAGGGAAAAATATCCGGATAAGAGCTCTTTCTCCTGTTGGAATAAGACATCTAATACGATGTCAAGAATTGACATGGTGGTGGTAAATAACCTTATGGCCCCCTTGGTTAAAGACATAAAATACTTGAATAGATGTTTATCAGATCACGCACCTGTATTGGTAGAATTGCACTCATTTTGTGAAAATAAAAGAAATATAATACGTATTAATGCACACTGGATTAGTTTAATTCAAGATAAAGGTAAAATTATTGAAGAAATTAGACACATATGGGAAATTAATCAGGGCACTTCTTTAAGGGGGGCCATCTATAAGGGGGCAGAGGGGGACCATCTATAAGGGGGGGCAGAGGAGGACCATCTATAAGGGGGGGCAGAGGAGGACCATCTATAAGGGGGGGCAGAGGGAAGAGGGGACCATCTATAAGGGGGGAAGAGGGGGACCATCTATAAGGGGTTAAGGGGGGACCATCTATAAGGGGGGAAGAGGGGGACCATTTATAAGGGGGGAATAGAGGGCCAGCTGACATCCTCTGTGCTGCTGTGACCTCCCCTATAGATCAGCACCCTCCTCTCCTGACATCCTCTGTGCTGCTGGGACCTCTCCTATAGGATTAGCACCCTTCTCTCCTGACATCCTCTGTGCTGCTGTGACCTCCCCTATAAGATCAGCACCCTCCTCTCCTGACATCCTCTGTGCTGCTGTGACCCTGTGACCTCCCCTATAAGATCAGCACCCTCCTCTCCTGACAACCTCTTTGCAGCTGCGACCTTGGGGGGGGGGGGGGCAACAGCAGGAAACCAGGTTGCAATATGTTCATTGGGGGCAACAGCGGGTGAACAAGTGGCAATATGTTTATTGGGGGCAGTGGAGGTGGGGTGGACAATGCTTACTGGGGGTAGCAGCAAGGGACCAAACATTATGTTTATTGGGGCCAGCAAGGAGGGGAGGCAGGTAGTGTTTATTGGGGACAGCGTGGGGGGGGGCAGTAGCGGATTATAATGTGGGCGGTTTGGGAGGATTGACCGGGGGGGGGGGCAGGTTGGGTTGACAGCCCGGGGCCCAGGGTACATTTAATCCGCCACTGGGTAAAAGGTGTTGTCCAAGTGGCAGACTGGCGGATCTCTTCAAGTGGAATGGAGTCTCTCTCTGCCCAAGAGGTTGCCACGACCCATTCCACTTTACCCTGGTAAAATCCGGTGGTTGCCATTCGACTGTAGAATAACATATATGTATAGAGTCACAAATCCATCTAGAGATTGATGGTTTAGAGGCCATGTTCCCTTTGGTCCTACCTTGGAAATAGAGAAGAAGATTTTCATCTTAACAAAATTCTTCAGTCCTCTGAAAAAGTTCATCTCTTGCTCCAGAGGGCTCTGAGGATAAAATACGGGTTAGACAATGGACTGGTTTATCCTTTATAAAGGTGGTAATAATTGAAGTATCAATCTGTCCTCTAAGAAAGAGATGTTCTTTGGAGGGCAGGGCCTGAAGCTCATTCACTCTCTTGGCAGTAGCAACTGACAAAGGAAAAGCCAATAGTCATAGTCATAGTCAGAGATTTAATAGAAAAATCATTAGTTGGTTCAAACGGATGTGTACAAAGCTGTCTAAGAACAAGGAACAAATCCCAGCTTGTTACTGGCTTGATAATCTGGGCCTAAGACTCGATATGGCCCTAAAAAAGTCCTTGACCTCTTGTACCTGAAGTAGCTTCTTGTAAAGACATGCTGACAAAGCTGTGTCTTGATGGAGCTAGGAGTAAGAACCTTATTAAACCCATCCTTTAGAAACTCAAGAATCTTAGGAAAGGAAGGGTTCTCAGACCCAACACCCTTAGATTTACACCAGGTTTGAAAAATCTTCATAGTTCTTGAATAGGAACGGTTGGTCGCCTTGCTGCTAGAGTGAGAAAGCTTGTTCAATACTCTCTCCGAGAACCCTTTGGTTCTCAATAGGGACTTGTCAACCTCCAAGTCATCAGGTTGAATGCTTTCATGTCCTTGTGGACTTGAATGCCCGGGGACAACAGATTCTGTCTGGAAGGCAGCTTCCATTATCTCCCTCGGCTCATGATCATGAGTTGGGAGAACCAAGATCTCTTTGGCTAGAAGGGAATTATGGCAATTACAGAGGCTTGATCTTGGCGGATCTTCATTAATAGCTGTAGTATCATAGAAGTTTGTGGGAAGATATAGACCAGACTGGAGTTCCCTGAAATATTCATGTTGTCAACTACAGCTGGCTTGTCCGCCTTGGAGATTGTATTTTAAAGAGTCCAGTGCCCACTTGACTGCCAAACAGTACCATTCTACACTTTTAGATTTGCTGTTCTCCTTCAAGTGACACTGTCACCCCCTTTTTGCATTTTGACTGCTCTCCACAGGTATAAAGGGTAAATGTTACAGCTTTAATTACTTATTTTATATCGCACCTCATGGTGCTTGTTCTGGTAAAAAGGCATTTTTATCACCTGTTGATTGGTACATGTGGGCAGGGCCTCGCGGCCTATGTGCCACATCACTCCGCCCCTAGCGCCACTTAGCCCCACCCCCATCCGTGACGTCATCAACGTATAGGCCCCGCCCCATCAGCAGCCATTGGAAGGGCCAGCCTAAAGCTGTAGGCCGCACCCACCAATGGCCGCTGAGGGGGCGGGGTCTATGCAGTGATGACGTCACGGATGGGGCGGGCTAAGTGGCGCTAGGGGCAGAACGATGTGACACATAGGCCACGAGGCCCCGCCCACATATAGCAATCCACAGGTGATAAAAAACGACTTTTTACCAGAACAAGCACCATTAGGTGTGAAATAAAATAAGTAATAAAAGCTGTAACATTTACCCTTTACACCTGTGGAGAGCATTTAAAATGCATATAGGGGGTGACAGTGTCACTTTAAGTTTTTGTAAACTCTTAACTAGAATTTCTCTTCTCATTGGAAATTTCACTTTCATCCTGTGTGCTTTCTATTACTGTCTTTCTTGGAGCAGTGGCGTCCACATCCACATAGTCTACTTTTGCTTTATATACAGTACTTTATCACTGTTCACTTCTTCATTGACCAGTTCTTCCAGACTAGGGATAAGGTTCTCGATACTGATTCCAACCTAAACCAAACGCTCTTTCCTTCTTTCTGCTCACTGTATCTTCTCAAGGATGACATCTAGATTCTGTAACTGTTCATCAAGTTTCTCACAAAGTAATTTATGTTGACACGGTGGGCAGAACTATTCCCCATTAGGAATCAGCATCAGAGGCTGACAGAAACAGGCTGTATGGTATTCACTATTACAAGAGTCACACAGCAGAATCAGCTCGGGGTGGTTGGGAAGGCCACATTTCTTACATTTTTCTTTGTTCTCTGGCCTAATTCTTTTTCAGATTTCTTCTCTTTCTCCTCTTTTTCTAGTTTTGCAAGAGCATGCTAATCTTCATCATCGCTCTGTTTCTTCTCAGGCTTGCGGACTTTAACCTCCGCCACCAAGTCAGATAGTCGATAAATCCATAGAGACCACCTTAGCCTCCTGCTAATGTTTTCTTTCATGTCTGCCTACTCTGGGTCTTCCAAAGCCAGGTTCTCCACAGGCAGCTCCAGCCTCCTCCTCTTTTGGATCTGGATAGTGAGTTTTATGCAATCCTTCTGCCTCTCTGAAGTCATCTTCTTACTCGCTAAGCCACTGTTCTCCTCTTCTGTAACGGCTTTTAGCTTATTTTTACTTCTGGACACTAGCAATGGCTTCTCTGAATTCTTCTGCTCTTCTTCTGCAGCCTCCGTTTTCTCTTCATCATCTGCATATTTTGTCATATTTCGCTCTCCATTGCACCCAACTTACATTTGCTCCTTAAAGGAAATGTTTTCTTCTCTTTTACTGAAGCCAGGAGCATCTCGTCGGTTACAGCACCTATACTGCTAGGGTGGCACACAAAGCTGAGACAGACGAACAAACACAATAAGACAACGTCAACGGTCCGGGTCGGTAACAGTGGGCAACATCAGTACAAAATTTGTAAATGGTCGAATGGTTGGGGACTGCCAAATAGGTCAGGGCAGGTGGCAGACAAGGCAGGAGAGCATACAGGCAAAGGTCAGGGCCAGTGACGTAGCCATAAGGGTCGCAACGGTCGCCATCTTCTTACTCGCTAAGCCAATGTTCTCCTCTTCTGTAACGGCTTTTAGCTTATTTTTACTTCTGGACACTAGCAATGGCTTCTCTGAATTCTTCTGCTCTTCTTCTGCAGCCTCCGTATTCTCTTCATCATCTGCATATTTTGTCATATTTCGCTCTCCATTGCACCCAACTTACATTTGCTCCTTAAAGGAAATGTTTTCTTCTCTTTTACTGAAGCCAGGAGCATCTCGTCGGTTACAGCACCTATACTGCTAGGGTGGCACACAAAGCTGAGACAGACGAACAAACACAATAAGACAACGTCAACGGTCCGGGTCGGTAACAGTGGGCAACATCAGTACAAAATTTGTAAATGGTCGAATGGTTGGGGACTGCCAAATAGGTCAGGGCAGGTGGCAGACAAGGCAGGAGAGCAGACAGGCAAAGGTCAGGGCCAGTGACGTAGCCATAAGGGTCGCAACGGTCGCCATCTTCTTACTCGCTAAGCCACTGTTCTCCTCTTCTGTAACGGCTTTTAGCTTATTTTTACTTCTGGACACTAGCAATGGCTTCTCTGAATTCTTCTGCTCTTCTTCTGCAGTCTCCGTTTTCTCTTCATCATCTGCATATTTTGTCATATTTCGCTCTCCACTGCACCCAACTTACATTTGCTCCTTAAAGGAAATGTTTTCTTCTCTTTTACTGAAGCCAGGACCATCTCGTCGGTTACAGCACCTATACTGCTAGGGTGGCACACAAAGCTGAGACAGACGAACAAACACAATAAGACAACGTCAACGGTCCAGGTCGGTAACAGTGGGCAACATCAGTACAAAATTTGTAAATGGTCGAATAGTTGCGGACTGCCAAATAGGTCAGGGCAGGTGGCAGACAAGGCAGGAGAGCAGACAGGCAAAGGTCAGGGCCAGTGACGTAGCCATAAGGGTCGCAACGGTCGCCATGGCGACTGGGCCCCTAGCTACAGGGGGCCCGCTGGGCTCCCTCGCCACTTCCTGCCTCTCTGCAGTCCTCCCGAATCAGCTGTGATAATGGCAGCCGATTCGGGAGAAGAGCACTGAGCCAGGCTGTCTAATGCTGCAGTGTGGTGTCCTGAGTCCTTCCCACAGGGCCGGCGTCAGCACCCGGCTAACTAGGGCAAGTGCCGGGGCCCACAGCTCCTCTAGGGGCCCAGTCCCGTCTGTTACTACATTTTTTTTTCTGTTAGTAAAAAAAAAAAGAAAAAAGTGAAGTAACAGAGGGGACTGGGCCCCTAGAGGCCGCATGTGCCAGTTAGGGGCCCGCCGATACATACTGGGGTCCCCGGGCACACGACTTCTTCATAAATCTTCAATACAGCCGGAGGAAGGAGGTGTAAAGGACCTTTAAATAGGAAGGAGAAGGACCTTTGATGATGTCACGGGTCATATGATCGGAAACTGACCTGATAGAGGGCTGAACGGTAGGCTCTGCAAACTTCTGTATGTGCTGGGGCTTCTAGTTGTTTTGTGTATAGAGGTCCTGATGTAATATATATATATAAATATATATATATATATATATATATATAATCCTGTCACTTTTGTCTTACTCCTCCAGATTCCTGACTACCGTAGAGATCAGGAGATACAGGAGGAGAAGGATATGCAGCAGCCGCATGTTTCTTCTGCTGCAAATCTTTCCTCGCCTGTCTCTCCATGATTTGCTCCTCAAAGGGTCCCGCCAAGGCTCTGTTGCCCAAGGGCCCACAAAAACCTGGAGCCGGCCCTGCCTCCCCATTACCTGTTTTCTGCTACCCTCTGCAGTCCGTGCAAGGGGGAGTGGCGGGAGAGCATGGTCCGGCACCAGCAGGAAGAGGAAGCAGGAGGAGGGGGGCATGGAGCTGCTGATAAAGTTTCCTCTTTTAAGTAAGTGTCTGTGCGCTGAGTGTGCTCTGTGTGTGCTGAGTGTGTTCTGTGTGTGCGCTGAGTGTGCTCTGTGTGCGCTGAGTGTGCTCTGTGTGCGCTGAGTGTGCTCTGTGCGCTGAGTGTGCGTCTGTGTATGACTGCGCTCATCCGAAGGGATGGGGGGGGGGCCCAAGCTAAAATTTTGCACAAGGGCCCATCAGCCCTTTAGCTACGCCCCTGGTCAGGGCAGATACACAGGGAATAGCAGGGACACTTAGCTTAGCATTAACTAATAGCCAGCAATGTGTGGCTGGCAGTCACAACTCTTTATACTGGACCAGGGGCCCGGACTAGACTACTATTGGTCCGGCCCCCTGGATCCAGACACACTACAGCTAAAGCACTGCAGGCTGACTGGCGGAGTGATCCGTCTGTCATCCCGAGTGCAATGCCATTCAGCTTAGTAGGCTGGGAGGCTCCGGCCCGTGATGTGAGACCGTTGCATCCTTGGTTGCTAGGGACACTGCCAAGTCTCCGTGACGTCACCTGGCCCCAGCAGGAGAGGTGACGTTGCGATCCTGCTCAGACTGACAGCGTCGAGCAAGGAGAGAGTGACACTGGATTGCCGGCAGATGAGTTCCTGACAGGTTTTCTCTGTAGGCTTTGATGCCTTTTTTACATTGTTGTCCGGTTTCTCTGAATCTTCACTGGGTTTATCCTTCTTGGCGGCAGTAATACTGCTTTACTTTACTTTACTTTTGGGTCTTTATTTTTTTCATCTTCCACTGTTTATTCTGACTCCTTATAGCTGACTTCGTCTTTAAGCTACCCAGCTTTTCATTGGAAACACTTAGCACTGCTGTCGGTGGCACTTCCTTGCTCTCAGTCAGTGGGACCTCATCAATATCCTCTGGCTCCATTCATTCTCCATGGACGCTGGACCTATCTCCACAGCGTGCGCACCAGCTTCTGACCAGGATATCTCCGTCCCGTGACCGGCTCCGGGAGCGGGATTCGGCGAGATGAGGTCAGTATAAGGGGATCTAGCTGGGGGTCGGGAGCCTGTCACCCCGGCACGGGGGGTGACAGGTCTCCTTTAAGGATGACACCTAGATTCTGTAACTGTTCCTAAAGTTTCTCTCAAAGTATTTTAAGTTGGCATGGTGGGCAAAACCATACCATCAGGAATTGGCAGCATAGGCGGCCAGAGACAGGCTTTATGGTATCCACTATCATAAGACTCACACAGCACAATCAGCTCTAGGTGGTTGAGAAGGCCACGTTTTTAAATGGCTCATCGTCTTCCCCCGGACACCTTACCCTTTCTTTTCATCTTCTGAACCTTTCTCTGAATCCTCCTGAATGCTCTCAGACTTCTATTATTCCTCTTCACTTGAGGATTTATGAGGCGAGATCACAAGTTGGTCGAGTGTGTCCGTCTTCTAGGTCTAAACTTCTTCTCTGTCCTCTGGCTTGATTTATTTTCAGATTTCTTCTCTTTCTCCTCCTTTTAAAAATTTGCAGAAGCAGGCAATTTTTCATCATCGCTGTTTCTTTTCAGGTGTAGGCAGACCTTGGCAGATGGTCGGGAAATCCAAGGAGACCGCCTTAGCCTCTTGCCAATGTTTTCCTCTATTTTCCCTCCTCTGGGTCTTCCACAGCAAGGTTCTCCACAGGCAGCTCCAGCCTCCTCCTCTTGTTGGAGATCCAGATAGTAAGTTTTATACCATCCTTCTGCCTCTCTGAAGTCATCTCCTTACCCTCAGAGCCGCTGTTCTCCTCTTCTGTAATTACTTTTAGCTTAATTTTACTTCTGGACACCAGAAATGGCTTCTCTGTAGTCTTCTCCTGCTCTTCTTCTGCAGCCTCCGTTTTCTCCTCATCATCTGCATCTTTTGTCTCTGAAACCTCTCTCTCTATTGCACCCATCTTACGTTTGCTACTTAAAGGAAGTGTTTTCTTCTCTTTTCACTGAAGCCAGGAACTTTTCGTCAAGCTTGGTTTTTACTTTAGGCTTTGACTCCTCTTTTACATCGTTGTCCGGTTTCTCTGATTCTTCACTGGGTTTATCCTTCTTGGCAGCAGTACTACCTGTGGCAGATTTTTTTTTTATACTGACACATTTACTTTTGGGACTTTATTTTTTTCATCTTGCACTATTGATTCTGACTCCTTATAGCTGGTGTTGTTTTTTTGTTGCTTTTTTGTTTGAAAAATGTATTTGAATTACAATGTATTTGAAAAGGTTACAGGGATGCATCAGAATTGTACTTGATAAACAGCTTACATGTATGACTTCCACAGATTGTACACTGTTTCATATATGTAATGGGCCCTGTAATAAAATTGCGCTGGAATACACTATAGAGACAAGTAAAGTTAGATATGGAGCTCCTAGAGAGCCAGCTAAATCAGCTCTACAGTACCACTCTGTTAGTCAAAATGACCCACTATGTCTGCTATGGCTATTTTTAGTACTCCTGTCTTTGTGGCATATCTATGCAATCCACTCCAAAAAATACTTTAATTTGTGCAATTACCATTGGGATATCAGGTGGTGTAGGGGATAACCAGTTATGGAACAAACACTAAAGAGCAACTAATAATATTACAGTAATTAAAGAGCAGTGTTTGAGTCAAGGCTAGTTTGACCTTCCAGTGGGTATAAATGTATTTGGTGACATCCTGCCAAAACTGGGAAGTGAAGCTGCAATTCCATACTCTGTACCACGTTAGTAAGGGTGACTGACATTTGGGACAGGAAGTTTCTGTCTGAGAAAGTGGGGGATGGGAGAGTATTGAAACCATATAAGGCTCCATGTGCCATCTTAAAATGTTTCCCTCCAGTGTCCGTTTATAAAACACCTCCTGACCATTTCCCAACCTGCCAGAATATTGTCTACTATGTCTTTATCTAGAGTTCATCTTGTCCACTTTAGAGATGATCGAACAGCGCTGATGTTCAGATTCGTACAAACTCGAACCATCGGTATTTGACTCCCGCAGCCTTCCTGTTCTGTGGGGAAGGTGGAGACAGCCCGAGTCCCGCCTGGAAAACAGGAATACAACCTATGGCCCATGTATTCCTGTTTTCCAGGCGGGACTCGGGCTGTCTCCACCTTCCCCACAGAACGGGAAGACTGCGGGACTTAAATACCAATGGTTCGGGTTCGTACGAACCTGAACATCAGTGCTGTTCGATTATCTCAAGTCCATTAAAGAGCGCCAGTTTGTCAAGCGTAAGGATATATTTATGAAGAGCAGTGTATAGGATATGATATGGAAGATTTGCTTGGTAAAATCTAGTGAGAAGGTATATTAAATTTAGAAATGAGCGTGGCAGTGGTTAGCCACTTGTGTTTTTCTTGGTCCATGAGGTCCCTCACCTTACTAAGTCTCTTATCTGCCCACTGGTGAAGCCATGGGGCAGGCTGTCCATTGTAGATTTCCGGGTGCCTAGCAAGAGACAAGTGTTTGGAAATTAGCAAGGTAAACCATGAGCTTAAAGGGGTTGTGCAGAATGAATTTTTCCATAAACTAGCATTGCACTGACCTCTTTGGGTGTTGCATATTTTAAATACACTTCTATTTTTTATTTAGAGCGATTACTGTGTTCTCAGGCTCAGTCACATGACCACTGTGACAGTGTTTTCTTTACTTCCTGTGATGTCACGTTCCCTTTCTGTTTCCTGTTCCTGTCAGTGAGGGAACAGTGAGTCATCAGGTGGGTGGGGTTATGCACCCACATTTCTTTAGCCACACCCCTAACATCTAACTAACATCTGAGCCCAGAAGAAACTGCAACAGTAAAGGCAGCATGACAGACTACAATCTATGTACAGTACTGCAGCATAGGAAAAACTTGTGCAGAGGAACAGGGAAGCAGTTGCCTATAGCAACCAGTCAGATTCTAGGTTTTATTTTTCAATGCCTGTTTAAAAATGAAGGAAGCAATCTGAATGGTTGCTATGGGTAACTGCTCTCCTGCACAAGCTTTGCTAAATCTCCCTCTATATTTTTACTATTGTAATGTAAAGATGTACAGTGTTAGGGCAGTGCTGCTGCTGTCTATAATATGGAGAGAGGAGACTTCACCTCATGTCACTCACCATTCTGTCTATTTCTTGCTGAGGTAAACTTGCAGCAGCATCCTGGCTCATTAAATCCCATCCACCTGTAGGATGGCTACTGTAGTGTATATCTAATCCAGGACTACAACTCCTAACATGTACATGTGTGCTGGGGTTTGTAGTCCTACAACAGATAAAAGTGTGAAAAACGAGTTGATTTGATAATATAAGTAACTGGCAGCCACTGAGCCACCATGCTGCTCAAAAGACACTTGTAGTAATACAGACATTACCTGCCTATGGGTAGAGTGGGTGGAGCTAGAGTCAGAGAGGAGGGGGTGTGGCTTTAGGCTTGCAGAGCTGTGATGTCACTGCTGACCCCTGTGACCTGGAAGTTCTTTATGTAAACAAATACAAATCCAAAAAACAGCAACAGAGGAGGATGCCCAGGGACATGGAGTGAAAAGGTAAGAGGAAACCACTAAGGGAAAGGGACAGATTACAAATTATTCACATTTCCAATAAGAAAAAAAATGTTGGACAACCTCTTTAACGTATCTCTTTCCAAGTCATTATGGTATATCTGAGTAAGCTTGAGGATTTTACCTCTATAGGGAGCTTACGATCCATAAAAGTGGAAAACTTTCCCAGCTGCGGCTCTTAATGAATCCTGCATGGGGAAAGGGGGCGGGGCCTAATATAAGACTGGCTTACTTGTACGCCTGTCTTCATAAATCCCCCTCTACATTTTTACAATCAGTTTTTCTTGTCTGTTTTTGCAAAAATTCGGTTGACTAAATTTTCGTGTACATTAACCCCTAGAGGATCGGGCCAATTTAAATTTTTGCGTTCTTGTTTTTTCCTCCTTGTGCTTAAAAGGCCATAGCAGTTGTATTTTTTTTTACCAAGAAACCCACACGAGCCCTTATTTTTTGTGCCACTAATTGTACTTTGCAATGACAGGCTGAATTTGTTCATAAAGTACACTGCGAAACCAGAAAAAAATTAAATGTGTGGTGAAACTGAAAAAAAACCTTTTTTTTATTTGGAGGGTTTTTGTTTTTACGCCGTTCGCCCTGGGGTAAAACTGTCTCGTTATATATGTTTCTCAAGTGGTTCCGATTACAACGATATATAACATGTATAACTTTTATTGTATCTGATGGCCTGTAAAAAATTCAAACCATTGTTAACAAATATATGTTCCTTAAAATCGCTCTATTTCCAGCGCTTTTATCTATGAGTCTGTGTCAGGTGTCATTTTTTGCTCCATGATGTGTTCTTTCTATTGTTACCTTGATTGCGCATATGCGACTTTTTGATCGCTTTTTATTACAATTTTTCTGGATTTGATGCGACAAACAATGCACAGTTTGGCACTTTGGGATTGTTTGGCGCTTACGCCATTTACCGTGCAAGGTTAGGAATGTGATAAATTAATATTTTGCACGTGGAAATACCAAACATGTTTATTTATTTATTTATTTTTATTTATAACATAGTAAAAGGGGGGTGATTCAAACTTTTATTAAGGGAGAGGGCTTTTTATTAATAAAAACACTTTTTTTTTTTTTTACACTTATACTAGAATCCCCCCTGGGAATCAGGGAATCGGCTGCACATAGTAATAAGATGCAGCTGCATCTGATTACTTAATTAGCGGGCACAGCGATCAGACCGGCTACATGCGGCAGCCGGGACCGCAGCGGTTCAGAACGTGACTGGTGCAATCAAAGACCTCAGCTGGAGGGGCTGCTTTGTGAGGGAGCTACTGCTGGGCTGCACTGTCTACATCCGGGCTGTCTGTGTCCTCTCCCAGCTCCATCTTGGAATCAACTTGTGGTGGCTCCGCCAGGCTAGAGACGCAGGGGGGTGTTTTGGGGGCTACCTACTGAATTTACTTGTCCATCAGGACTTCCAGAGGAGTTCCCGGGGCTGCTGGACCGTCGTGTGGTCATCTAGAGGACAGTCAATGTGAGGTAAAGTTCAGTCTGTATGAAAGCTTCTGCTCCATGCTCCTCCCATACTTGCGCCATCTTTGAACTTTTTTTTTATTGGAAACACTTTTCTCTGCTGTCGGTGACACTTCCTTGCTCTCAAACAGTGGGACCTCATCCTCAACCTCTGGCTCCTTGGTAGTCTCTGTAGTTAAACCTACAAAAACTCTACTGTGTTAAACCAGAAGAAGGCAAAAACCCATATGAGGCAGATGTCAATTGCCTCATGTCAAAGACCTCTTTTTTTAAAACCAAATAATTGATAATCTGTCTTGGTACTGTAGCCCACCCATTCCCTTAATGACCTTGGTCTACTTCATCTTCATCCTCTCCAGTTTAATCATATCCTTCTTATATACAGGTGCCCAAAACTGTACACAGTATTCCATGTGTGTTCTAACCTGTGATTTATAAAGAGGCAAAACTGTGTTCTCATCTTTAGCATCTAGGCCTCTTTTAAAGCATCCCATTGTTTTATTACCCTTGGCACTCACTGCCTGGCACTGATCACTAAAGTTTCAAAAGGTTTTTTTTTATTATGGTTTTTCAAAATTTTTAACAAAGGGTATATAGACTTAACAGTATAATAACACTGTGCAGGTGAATACATCAAATACAAGTAGTCATGTAATATCAATAACAAAACAACACGCAAAATATGGCAGTAGTGTGGGATCAAAGCTACTGATAAGCAGAATGTCCATTGGTGAAACATGTGAATAAACATCCAATAGGGGTCATGTGACAAAACTAAATATGTTCTGATTAATATCCACAAAATTGCTTGAAATAATTGAATATGAGTCTTTTTTGCTGCAGGTGCATAAAGTGCTTGTTAATTTTACAAAGATTCAATTAGCTTCTGTTAGGAATATGACTTTGCGCTCCTCGGTCCGTGCCGGGCGGTCGAGGAAGCGCTGAGTTTGTCTGTGTTTTTCTTTTTACTCTGTCTGAATTGTGTTGTATTTGCCAGCCACACCCGCTTTTCCTGGCAGACTCCTGGCAGTGCAGGGGTTACTGCTCTGCTTGATCTTCTCAGCTGAACTTGCTGCTGGGATCAGGGCTGGTCCAATCATCTGCTGGACTTAGTCTCTGATCTCAGATAAAAAGCAGCAAGTTTCTCCCTTCCCTGCTGACTATTAGAGTTCACTCGCCTGCTCAGCTCCCTGTTTAGTTACACTGATCTCTGTATTCTGGACCTTCTGCATTTGACCTCGACTATTCTCCTGTTTGCTGTTTTTGTACTTCGCCGCTCGACTGTTGCTGACCTGGTTTGTCTGACACCTCTTATTGTGTTTTGTTTGTCTGTCCGTGCTCTGTGTGTCGCACCTATTCAGTGTAGGGACCGACTCCGTGGTTGTCCGGGCCGTTTAGGGCCGTCCGTGGCAATTAGGCAGGGTCAGTGGGTGGGGTCAGCTCAGGACTCACTGTCCGTGTCTTGTCAGACTGCCTTTGCCATACTGACCATAACAGCTTCATAGACCATAATACAATCTTTTGCCCGACGTTTTGGTGTTGTCTACACCTTTGTTAAGGGGTCTATGATGAGAAATACAAACGGTGAAAATGAGTGGACATATATATACAGAATATATTAAGTATATACAAATTAATAAACAAGAGGTCTAGAATAGTGTATATGGGACTTAGTCCCTAGTCAATTGCATGGATGAATGCACAATAGTAAAATTGGAAGTCATGTAGTAATAAAAAATATCGGATGGCCATGTTTTAATCCCAGTGTCCTATTGGGGATAACCGTCAGCAAGCCATAAGTAAAAAAGGCGTGGTTATCATAGTGTTGTATATAAATGGAAGTAAAGAAGGGAAGGGAATCAGATAACGTCATACTGAACTATAGGTGATACTACCTGTCAGTAGTCAAGGTAATATATTCTATGGCACCTGGAAAAGGGAAAAAAGGAGAAAATATGTTAGTGCTGTATTTTCATAGTCCATTTACGAATGCAAGATTTCATAGACTCTATATAGTCCATACGGTTCCAGGGTATTCAAGGTGTGTATCCAATACGCCTCTCATTCTTTAGGTCTCTTTATTCTGTTGCCCCCTGTTGTTCAGTAACCTGGAAGCGTAGTTGTGACACCTGGTGTTTGGCTGAAGAGAAGTGTGCTGGAAATGGGAATAGCGTCTTCTGGCATCTGATTGTAGACTTATGTTGTGCTATACGATCTCTTATGTGTTGTGTTGTTTCCCCCACGTAGCCAAGGCCACATGGGCATTTGATTAGGTATACCACATATGAGGAGTCACATGTAAAATAACCTTTTATGGGAAAACGTTTGCCTGTGCGTGGATGTGTGATGTAGGAACTCTTGGATATATTATATTTAAATGTTTTTATAAATTTTCCAACATTAAACAAACAAATTTCACTTATGAAATGAGCAGGTAATGTATAGCATTTCGGTCATAAGCTAACCTGGTGCAAGTAGGATACCTGCATTAGCAGAGATAATCACAAAAGAACCAAAACATCGTCAATGTGCATTTAAAACTATAAAACAACTGAAGCTCTCATGGGAAGCCCAATGTGGACCTCCGAATCTAAGTGCCTGGGATATTCCGGCTCACCCCAGATCTATAGGTGGGTCCTTAGCCTACATCCTCTTCTGATACCATGTAGTTATACAAAAACACTCTTTGATAGAGCGCTGCACCTGTGTGGGCAGCAAAGCGATGTAACTCTCCCAACAGTCAAAAAATCTTTCCACATGAGTCTCCCTTCTCTGCGAAGCTTCCACCCAGTCCATTTTCATAATGAAAGATAGTTGTTCTAGAAACAACCGGAATGGGGGGGCAGTGGGGTGATTCCATGTGTGCAGTATGGTTTTCACGCCCGCAGCAAAGACCATGTATATGAGTTTTCTGCCACCCGCTGAACAGGGAAACTCCTGTGTGTCTATATAACCAAAAATAGCCCATATTGGGCCCGAGGGAATGTAGTTAACCAAATGTGTGGGAGCAAATGTGGTGACCCGGTCCCAGAAAGAGCGGACGACAGGACCCCCTCATAAGCAGTGGTATATGCCCGCCCCTCCCTTACGACATCTGAAACAGGAATCCGACTGGTAGAGACCCATTTTGTAACCTCTAACCGGTGAGAGATACGACCTATGAAGCAGTTGTAGCTGCATCTCCAGGTACCGGCTAGAGGGTAGGTATCTAAGGCCTCTTATATGAGCTTTTAGAAGGATAGAGGTTGTCATTTCCGGAATGTCTTGCGACCATTTGGTCATTGCAGCCGGGGATTGAGCGAGGTCCAAGGGGGAGTGTATAAAGCTATAGTAATAGGAGGTGTGGCCCGCATGTTGGGAGGGTGTCTACGAGCTTTTTTTGATTTCTAAGGACCATTCCAGCGGATGTATTGCTGCCAGCACCTTGGAGACATAGCTATGTGCCTGTAAGTAGGAAAAGAAAGGTATGTGTATGTGCGGGAATTTTTTAGAGAGGTCCACTAAAGAAAGAACCGCATGTGTGTCAGGGTGTAAAAACTGTTACACGTAACTAAGTCCAGCTTTGTGCAAACGGATAAACTCACCATGGGGTGAGCCATCTTGGAAGTCGGGATTATGTATGAGGGAGAGGAATGGCGAATAATATGGGTGTAGGCACTTGGTCCGCCTCATTTTTTGCCATGCCCACCATGTTGCCATCAACAGAGGATTTAATCTACAGGTTTCGGAGATGTTTCGAAAGGGCTGATGAAGGAAGTTGGCCAGGGAAAGGCGGGGAAGGAATTGTTGGTCTCATTTAGGATCGGTGAAGTGAGAGGTGTGATACAGCCAGTCCATCGCCACACGCATGAGAGTCACTATATTGTATGCCCGGACTTCTGAAAAGTTCAGCCCCCCCATTAAATTTGGGTTGTTTTAGGAGATGGAACGGGATCCTGGATCTGCCGCCCCTCCAAATAAAGGAGCGGAATAGGTAATTGATTTTCTTTTCGTCTTTGGGGCGCAAATAAATGGGGAGGGAGTGGAGGATATAAAGGAGACGAGGGAACTCCACCATTTTCAAGAGGTATGCTCTGCCCACGTAGGATAGCGGTAAGTTACGCCAGTTTGACACAGTGGCTTCTAGGGAGGAAATATAGGGCCTAATATTAGTTTTATAGAGAAGGGAGATTTGTTTTGGTAAGGTAATGCCCAGATATGTAACCTCGGAGGAGCGCCAATGAAAAGGGTATGCGTAAGTCCAGCGTGGGCGTGGAGGGCCTCGAAGCAACAAAGCCTCTGATTTGTCTAGGTTAATTATATAGCCTGAGAGTTTACCCAGAACCTGGAGGTCATCCAGTAAAGGGGATAGTGTGGATTGGGGGGTTTTAATTACAAGGAGGATGTCGTCCGCGAACGCAGTCATAGTGATGTTGCCGTGATACGGCGGGGAGGTGTCAGAAGGTGTAGTTGGGGATAGGTAATATAGTAGAGGGTCCAGGGAGAGATTGAAAAGGAGAGGAGAGAGGGGGCAGCCCTGCCTGGTGCCTGTGAAGATATCAAATGGTAATGTATTAAGTCCGTTAATAGTCAATTTAGAGCAAGCGTCCAATTGGGTGTACGTCAAGAAGTTAGAGAATGTAGGGCCTAATGGTGGAATGGAGAAAGGGCCAGGAGACCTTATCAAAGGCCTTTTCCGCGTCCAAACTGAGTATCATAGTCAGGGGGGAAGAAGGTTCCCGAGCCTCCACGATACAGGAGAGCGCGGTTCTGATGTTGCGAACGGCTTGTCTATGCTGAATGAAGCCCCGTTGGGAGGGGTGTATGAGAGACGGAAGGATTTGTTGTAGGCGGGTTGCCAGAATTTTAGCTAGGAATTTATAGTCGCTGTTTAGCAGAGTGATGGGGCGGTAGGACTGGGGGAGTTGGGGGTCTTTTCCTGGCTTTGGCAGCAATATTGTTGTAGAGTCCAAGAAGAGATCCACCGGAGAGTTGCGGATAAATACATTGTTATATAAACGTGTGAGTATCGGGATCTCGTCAAGTTGGAGCATTTTGTAATATTCGCTGCCAAAGCCATCAGGGCCCGGGGTTTTATTACTGGGGGAGGATTTGATGGCAGCTGTCACCTCTGTTTCTGTTATTTCAGCATTAAGCATCGCTTGTTGGTCATTTGTCAGGGCAGGAAGGGCAATAGTGTCCAAGAATGAGTCAATTTTGTGTATGTCAGTGGGGCTGGCTCTGTACAGGTCCTCAAAATCATAGTCATACAGGACAACACTTATGTCTTTGGTCTTGGTCAAAATGGCGTTCGTGGTGGGGTCACACAGGGAGGAGATAGGTGTAAACTTATTTTTGGGGGAGGAGAGGCGGGCTAGCAGGCGCCCAGGTTTGTTTGCCTGCCTAAAGTATTTTTTTTTGTTCGGTCCTCACCAGCCAAACCGCCTGTCCCTGAATGAACGCATCTAAGTTTTGTTGTGCCTCCGTTGTCAATTTTTTAGTGAGTGGGGATGGGTCCTGCACCTGCGACTGATGAGCCTGCAGCAACGTGTTGTACAGGGACTGAAATTTCTGATGTGCCTGTTTGCATTTAGGGAGATATAATTTATGATATGGCCCCTAACTACGGCTTTGGAGGAGGCTCACAACAGGGGAGTATTGTCCACATGGTCCAAGTTATCATCAACAAAATTGGCCCATGTTGTTTTGAGGTAATCCTGGAAGTCCCCCGATTGAACAAGATAAGTGGGAAACCTCCAAAATCTGGTCCTGGTGTGAGGAGTAAGGCCCTGCAGGGAGAGGGTAATCGGAGCATGATCAGAGATGGCGATGGTATGAAGTGTAGCGGAGGCGACTGAATCCATGAGTGAGAGGGAAGTTAGAAAGTAGTCTATACAGGAGAAGCTGTCGTGTGCAGAGGAGTAAAACGTATATTCTCGGGAGGTGGGGTTAGACAAACGCCATGGGTCATAGAGCGAGGGGTGATTGAATGAGGTGTAGGAGGTCCCTTGCAGACGGAGATGTGGCGTGACGTCCCGAACTTTTATCCAGAGATGGGTTAAGCACTGTGTTAAAGTCACTGCCGAGTATGAGGTTATTATAGGGGCCTTGGAGTAGAAGAGAGTTTAGTTTTGAAAAGAAGGGGGTGTGGGGTTGGTTAGAAGCATAGATATTTAGCAGAGTGTATTGTGTGTCGTCTATTCTAACCACTAGCAATAGATATCTACCCCCCTCGTATACGATCTCCGTGTCCACCACCACCTGGAGGTTTCTTCGGAAGAGGATCGCTATCCCCCTCGCTTTCGAGGAAAAATTGGCCGTGTGGCAGGATTCTATCCACGCCACCCTAAAAGTAGAGGAAGAGTTTTTCCTCCAGTGAGTTTCCTGAAGAAATATAATGTCAGGCTTCATACGTTTCAGGTGGGTAGTAACTTTTTTACGTTTAATGGGCGTGTTAAGACCCGCCACATTCCAACTCGTGAGTCGCAGACTGGAAGGGGTAGTGTATGTGTCTTCTACAGGGCGGGTACAAGTAGTCATATGTATCACATCAGTGGGTATGTGCAAGTGGTGTGTAACCTACATTTATGAGTCCCCTGCTGTCCCAGCAAGCAACGAGAGACTGCAGACCAGATGGGGTGAGGCCGGAGGTCCCAGGCGAGAGCACAGAAAGATCGCCATGAAATCTATAGGAAAAGATGCAAATAAGAGTGAGCTTCAGCAAAAAACCACAACAAAACAAAAACATGAGTGAACTTTTGAAAAACAATATCAGTAATGTTAAAAGAACATTTAAGATAATATGAAGAATGCAACGTCCCATGTGGGGAATCAGGGAGTGATGCCTGGGCGTCCCTTTAATGAAATCATCCCGGGTGGTCGTCCTGCCCTATACGAAAGTGGCGACGAGCCGCTGTGGGGTCCTCGAAGAGAAGTTGTCGTCCCTCCGACTGTACCCGCAGTTTAGCTGGATAGAGGAGTTGGAAGCGGAAGTTGTTGTCATGTAGATAGCGGCAGATTGGGATGAAATTTTTCCGTTTCAATGAGACATTAGCCAAAAAGTCCTGGAAAATTAGAACCGTGAAGTCCTGGATCTTAGGGGCTCTTTTGTTTCTAAAGGCGTGCAGCACCTTTTCCTTGATGGCCCAGTTTTGATAACGAGCAATGACTGGTCTGGGTCAGTTATTCCTTTCACCCGGTGGTTTGGGGGGCCGATACGGTGAGCACACTCTATGGAGAGGGTGTCATAGGGGCCCTCTATCTCCAGCGCCGCTGGTAGGGTAGATGTGAGTAGTTGGAGGAGTGCCGGGCCAACATAAGATTCAGGAATGCCCACAAACCTAAGGTTGTTACGTCTTTCACGGTTTTCCAAGTCATCGAGTTTATCTTTAAGTACATTTTCGGCTTCACGATGTTGAGCTATAGCCTGTTCCAGTGTGGATGATGACATTTCACAAGACGTGACCCTCCCCTCCAGGTCAGATATTTTTTGTGTGTTTGCGGTGATTTGAGTCAGTGCTGACGTAATAGTGGCATGCAAGGCGTCTAAACGTTTATCAAACATTGGCATTAGTAAACGTGAAACCTCTTGGGCCACTGACGTTGCATTTATAGGATCATGGTCCGTTGGGTCCGCCTGACTGTAGCTTGGGGACATGTTAGGGGGGGTGATATCCTCTCTTTCTGGAGAGGCTGAGCTAAAGAAGTCTTTTGCGGATCCCTTTGTGGAAGTCAAGGATGACTTAGGTACCACCTTGTCTTTTTTGTTTTTGGGCGGTTGTTTAGAAGCCATAGTGGTGGAACGTTGAGCTTTAGAGGCAGATAAAGGTTGGGAATGGCTGCTGCGATTTGTGCTTTCTGGGGTAGATTTGGAACGGAGTCTGTTCATAACCCCATTAGAGTAGGCAGGTTCTGACGTGTGGATACGGGGGTTACCCAGGCACCAGGTGTGGAAATTTTACATAAATAATGGGGCCCTGTCTGGTATAAGTGTGTATGCGGTGGGCAGATAGGTGCTATATATTCAGCGCACGTAACACGTTGCCATTTCCTGGCAAGCTGTCAAGCAAAAGCAGTGTGACCGCAGGAGCGATCCCAGTGTCGCCATGAGGTTAATGCCGGTGTTGCGCCTCCCGCGTTGCAGCCGCAGCGCCTGTGCAGTGACCCAGATTGGGTCCGACCCGGTGGCAATCCGTCCCTCACTGTTTGTTCTGCGCCCTTCAGCGCGGACAGGGCAGGAGCGCACGCCTCCCATAGACTCCCATTATGAGCGGGAGGCTAACGGCATTCCGCGGCGGACAATTCCGCCACGGAATTCCGCTAGTTTTGCTCAGTGGGAACGGGGCCTTAGAGTTATTTATGGATAGTATAGAGCCGTGGGGAGAGAAAAGACCATATGTTGTTCCAGGTAGTAACATATATTGTTTTTGGCAGTGTCTTTATACCTGTGTGTTTTCTTGTAAAGATTATAGTGGGGGGGGGGGGGGATTCTGACAGGTGGTTTTTTTGTACAGGGCTCTTGTAGTGAGCCTGTTTGCTCCCAAAATGGCTGCTCTTCTAGTTAGCTTATTGCAACCCTTTCCTGAATGTGAATCTCCACAGTGTGATCAGCACTGTGCTCAGTGCGTTCTGTGTGGGAGCCGATGGTACACTGGGGGGGGAGGCTGTGTGCTTAGATGTGCAGCTCACAGAGCAGATCCACGTCCTCCCTATTTTTTTAGATCAGTCCAGGCCTCTCACTCTCTCCCACGGTTTGTTGTTGCTCACCTCCCCCTCACCCTTTTCAGGGTGCCGACACGCACCTGTAGGTCCACAGTCTCCGGTCTGCTGCTAAATCAGCTGGTATTTGTCCCTGCTGGGTGACCAGGTGGGTGGTGGTGCTGCAGGTCTCTGGAGCAGTTCGCTGAACCTGGTTTTGAGTACAACTACGTTGTGGGAGAGTCCTCTTGGATATATTAGAACACTAGTGACAGTGGAGACAAGGAAAAGTATCTCTTTTCTGTGTCTGTAGGAAAGTTTGTATGGGAGTCTTGGTGAAGGAGCCTATATCTGCCCATATCAGTCTGTCCCTCAGATTTGGTGGTCTTTTGTGGCATATCATGGGAGTAGTTTGGAATTCTTCTATGGTGGGGTATGACTTGGTTAGTATCTCCCAGTGTTGTCTGATTGTCTTGTGTATCATTAGTAAGAATGGGTGGTAGGTATTAACAAAAACCATACGAGGTGGTTTGGGGTTGTTGGTGTTTGCGTTGGGTTCTGGTGGTTTGAGAAATTGTCTCAGGTAACCTCTATTGGCAAATTTTGTGGCCATTTCTTCAAGTCTGTCTTGTTTGGTGATGGTGTTTGAAACAATTCTGTTGACTCTACAGAACTGGGATTTGGGCAGAGATTTCTTGATCTGTTTGGGATTGCAACTAGAATAGTGGAGGAGACTGTTGCGGTCTATGGGCTTAGTATATAAGTCTGTGCTGATATGTCCCAGGTTGTCTTTTTTATTACAGTGGTATCGAGAAATTGTATGGAGTCTGTGCTATGATGGATGGTAAATCCTAGGGCTGGGGTACTGGTGTTGAGGTCTTGGAAGAATTGTAACAGTTACTCAACGCTATTGGTATATATACAGAAAATATCATCGATAAATCTTTTCCACATTAGTATGTTGGAGGCCAAGAGGTGTATGTATACAATTCTATCCTCAAAGTGGGCCATGTATGCGTTTGCATATGGGCGCGCTACATTCGCGCCCATTGTGGTGCCAGCTATCTGAATGTAGAACTGGTCACCGAAAAGGAAGTAGTTTTTGGTCAAAACCATGGTGAGGAGATCTAGGCAAAATTGTTTCTGTGTGGAGGTCAGTGAGGTGTGTTCCAGTAATATATGGGTTGCTTCTATGCCCTCTGAATGGAGGATGGATGTATATAGGCTATTCACATCCATTGTGACCAGTATGCTCTCGGGTGGAATGGGTGTTATATTGTTGAGACAAGTCAAAAAGTCAGAGATGTCTAATAGAAATGATTTTGTTTTGCGAACCAATGGGTCAATGTTTTTATCAAGAATTGAGCTAGTGGTGAAAAGATGGAATCAGTGGAGGCCACTATAGGGCGTCCTGGTGGTCTTTGTAGATTCTTATGAATCTTGGGTTAGGTGTAAAATACTGGGGTGACTGGGTGTGGGTTTGTTAGAAAATGTTGTAATTGTGGGTCTATTACATTATGGGCCCTGTATTCCGTCAGTATGTTGTTAATCTCTCTAGCAATGTTATTTGTTGGGTTTTGTTGGGTTCCTATTGACAGGTAGGTATGTGTTAGTATCCCTCAGCTGTGAGTGTATCTCCTCTATATAATATGTGCGGTCCATGACCACTATGGCCCCGCCTTTATCAGCAGGTTTGATCATAAGGTTTTTGTTGTTGGCTAGTTCTTGTAGTGCTCTTCTCTCTGTATTGTCTAGATTGTTGTGAAAGTGGAAGTTGCCCTTTTTGATGGAATCGAGTGTATGGCTTATGTCTCGTTGTACTATGTCAATGTAAGTTTCTACTGGGTGGTAGTTTTTGGGAGGCATGTAATTGCTACGATTGCGTAGGCCAGTGCTTTTGAGTGTGAATGTACCTGGTTTATCTGTGTTGTCGTTGTTATTGAAGACAATTCTTTGAAAATGTACCTTCAGTCTCAAGGATCTGAAGAACCTCTCAAGTTCTTGTTCAAGTAGGAACGTGTTGAATGTGGGAGTGGGGCAGAAGAATAGACCTTTCTGTAGTAAGTTGGATTCGGCAGGTGAGAGACTTATGGATGAGATGTTGTATACTAGTGGTAGTGGGCCTACCTGTGATTGTGTCTGCATCCTTTCAAAGTTCCCTCATGGCCAGTTGCGTCCTCTGCGAGCTCCCCTTCTGCGTTGGCCAGAGAAGTTGCCTTGTTCACTTCCTGAGCTTGATGGTTTGTCAGATAAATAGTATGGGAAATGAGCCCTGCTTGGTCGGTGTGGTATGGGTTCCTGCCATTTGTATACTTGATTAGACAGGTAGTCCTCTGTATCCCTAATGAACTTGCTTCTTTTCTTTGTCTCTACTTTTTTTCTGAATTCTGTGGTCTGTTTTATTTTTAATTATCAGCCATTCTTCTTCCGTAAGGCTATTCTTCATTTTTTCCTCTGTTGCCTGAAGTTTCTGTGTGGATTCTTGGATGGCTTTATCTAGAAAGTCTAAGGAGAGAAGAATTATGTCCATGGAGCATTTATTTAGTATGTCCTCAAATTTTGTACAATATTCTTTGTTGTTGGTGAACAGCGTTGGTCTGAGGTATATTCGTAATCCTCGAGGGACTCTTTCAACACAATGGTATTCCGCCAAGATGGCACTGTGTATTTCCAAGGACGTGTGTTGTTTCAATTCTTGTTCATAATCGCGATCCCTCAATTGGCCTGCCGGTATTTGTAGGTAGTCTCGTGAGCTGGTTGCGCTAGATATGATCTCACTGGCTTTGTCATTATTAAATGACACCGTCTGCAAAGCCATGATGTTTGTAGGTGCAGGATCTGGAATTATTCAGATTAATGTTTAATATAGTGGGTTGCACACTAGTAGCAGAGTGGATAAATGGTTGCTATGTTCTGATTAATATCCACAAGATTGCTTGAAATAATTAAATATTTTAGTATGAGTATTTTTTGCTGCAGGTGCATAAAGTGCTTGTTTATTTTACAAAGATTCAATTAGCTTCATAGACCATAATACAATCTTTTGCCCAACGTTTCGGTGTTGTCTACACCTATGTCAAGGGGTCTATGATGAGAAATACAAACTGTGAAAATGAGTGGACATATATAAAGAATATATTACATATATACAAATTAATAAACAAGAGGTCTAGAATAGTGTATATGGGACTTAGTCCCTAGTCAATTGCATGGATGAATGCACAATAGTAAAATTGGAAGTCATGTAGTCATAAAAAACATCAGATGGCCATGTTTTAATCCCAGTGTCCTACTGGGGATAACCATCAGCAAACTATAAGTAAAACTGAATGTATACGAATACACAGACCAACAGAGAAAAAAATAGAACATATAACAGAAAAACTGGCAACTGGCATCCAGCTACTTCACTGGTTTTTAGATAAATAGCATATATCAAGAGAGTGTTTATTCTGTGGCAGAATGATATTTACTGCTCACCCATCGGGACTGAAAGGAGTTAGTGGTACCTTGTCCATATGCAATATATTGTTTTAATTTGGGGATTTGGCGGATATCTTTAAGTACTTCTAATGTTATACGTGGTGCTCTTGTCTTCCAACGTCTGGTGATGGCCAACCTCGAGATAGTTAGGATCCTGCAAAACAAAGAAAGTACAGCTTGTGCTGGGGTCAGTGAGCCAGCAGGCCACAAATCTCTTAAATAATAGCAGAGACTTGTAGCCAGAAAAGACGTAGAAGGGGCAAGCCCATAAAACATCAAAAAGAGTGCCTGTCTGACCGCACGGCCTACAGCAGCAGGCATCAACTGTGGGGCACATAATATGAAGCCTCTGAGGTATATAGTACCAGTTCAACCTACACTTCAAAACATTCTCACGTTGATTGGTGCTAAGTACTGAGCTCAAAGACCAGCGGAATGCTTGAAGCCACCTATTACATGGAACAATATATCGCTCCTTGTAATAAAGACAACGATCAGCCGATGATCGTTGTCATCGGCTGATCGTTGATATAGGTTAGAACCTATAATTGTCGGGCGCCGACGTGTAATAGGTGTGTGGGCCGGCAACTGATGATATACATTACCTATCCACGCTCCAGGGCTGGTCCTGCGGTCCGCTTCTCCCGCTTCTCCCCTGTTAGCTGACAAGCCGCACACTCTAGCTTCAGAGCGGCCTGTCAGCTAACAGGCACCTCAGCCAATTACAGGCCGGGACCGCCGCGGCCTGTGATTGGCTGAGCGGCCTGTCAGCTGACGGGCCGCTCTGAAGCTAGAGCGCACGGGACCTGTGGAGAAGTGGACCGCAGCAGCAGCCCTGGAGTGTGGATAGGTGAAGTATACAATCTAAGCAAGGGCTGCAAGGACATCGGACTCCAGTGCGATGCCTGCGATCCCGGGTGCATAGTTGCGCTCTCGGGAATCTGCGGCCGGGATCTTCCAGGGAATTCAAGATACATTCCCTGGAAATCCAGGGAATGTATCTTGAATTCCCTGGAAGATCCTGTCCACAGATTCCCGGGATCGCAACTATGCACCCAGGATCGCAGGCATAGTAATTGAGCGAAGATGCCGTCGGACCAAAAGTCTGACGGTTCGCTCATACCTACAAGTAAGTAACAAAAAATCCCCAAGGAGTTCAATGCTGCTTGGAAGTTTAAACATAAGGATATATCCCTACAGATATAGGGTTACTAGTCAAAGGGCAAAGATCAACGATAGGTAAACCAGCTTCCGAGTCCCATGGAGCATTGGGAACCTGTAGTCCCATGGAGTCCCATGGAGCATTGGGAACCCATTCTGACAGCAGTAAGGGAGGCAACTGGAAAGTCTTAAGCAATATGGGAGATCCTCAGAGGTATGAAGAGTAGCTTGTCTGTCACCTTGACATGCTGCTAAGGTCAAAGGATAAAGCCATTTGTAGAGAATGTTCGTGGATTGAAGAACTTTAAGGGTAAATTCACACGGGCGTCTCGCACAAGAAATCCACAGCTAATCCGCAGCTAATCCGCAATACACAAATTATTCTTCTTCTTATTAATATGTGTATTGCGGATTAGCTGCGGTTTAGCTGCGGATTTCTTATGCGAGACGCCCGTGTGAATTTACCCTAAGAAGTAGTTTGAGTACAGCTCACTGTCTAAAAGTACGTTGATATAGGTCTGAAAAGATGTAGAATTATGTAGAATCATGTAGAATTTTACCAGCAACTCTAGCCCTATTAAGAATGTCCCCATTGACGGTGTAATAATGTATTCTGCAGATCAAATCCCTTGAAAAATTAGGGTCACGACTTTTGGCTCAGAGGGCTTTATGTGTCCTGCCGGCTGGGAGGTTCAGCAATATGTTACAGATACGTTGCAAAGTAGGGAAAGTCAGGGCACAGATTCAGGGATGCCTCTTATTCTAAGATTATTGTGCCTATTTTTGAGTTAATCTAACAGGCTTGCTTGAGCTTTTTGTGCAATGGCTTGTCGTTTAGTTATTTCATGTAACGTGCGTTGTCGCACTGTTTGTTTTAAACAACTCCAAGTCAACCGCCTTTGTATGGAGAAGAGCAATGTCATTTTTGACCACTCGTAGATCTGTGCTCCAAGCCGCTCTCAAGTCATCTGCCAGCGCTGTCATATCAGATTTCAATGGCAACAGACTGATGCTGAGTTTACACGTAACAAGTATCAGGCAAATTTGTGCGATAACGATCGAAGTCGAACGATAATCGTCTGTGTAAACGCAGCGAATTATCAAACAACGAGCGAGAAATCGTTCATTTTGATCTTTGAACATGTTCTCAAATCGTCGTTGATCGGTTGCAAAAAATTCGCAGATCGTTCCGTGTGAACAGTCGTTCGCCGATTTAACCAATGAGAGAAATAGGCTTAAGCGATCGCAAAACGAAATTTCCGTACGATATATCGTACCATCTAAACGCTGATCGTTATGAAAAAAAAATCGTTACTCCGACATCGTTAATCGTACGATCGGGCCAATTATCGTTTCGTGTAAACGCAGCATTAGTAAGGCCTGTAACTCAGGATGTTGTTTTAAAGCAGAAGTTGCGGCATCAGGTGTTGGAAGATCAGGTATGTTCAGTATACCTGAGGATATTTGACAAGGGCTCATTGTGAGCAAATGCTGTCATCTGAGGGTCCATTTACACAGAAAGATTCTCTGACAGATTATCTGCCAAAGATTTGAAGCCAAAGTCAGGAATGGATTTGAAAAGAGGAGAAATCTCAGGCTTTCCTTTATGACCTGATCTCTGTTTATAGTCTGTTTCTGGCTTTGGCTTCAAATCTTTGGCAGATAATCTGTCAGATAATCTTTCTGTGTAAATGGACCCTGAGGACTCATAATTAGGTATTGAGGAATCCACTACATTGGATTTGACAGGTGTTGTAAGGAATTTTATTTTAGCTGGAGGACTCTCTCTCTGTGTCTCTGAGAGCCCTGTTATGCGTGATTAAGAGAGCCATAACCAATTGCAGGTGGAATTACATCCACAGAGTCCCCTGAAACTTCATCTGGATCATGGAATAATAGAGGGAGACTAGGCATAGATGAAGGGACTCTCTCTTCTCCCTTTGGGAGCTGTTTATCAGGGACTGCCACTGCTGCTGCATATGAGAGATGTAGGCATTGCTAGGCACAGCTAGTAGTTCAATCTCTCCTGCGGCTAATAAGTGTGGCCATACCTTAGCAGACCCCCCAGCCTGTCCTAGCCTGTCCTAGCCTGATGCCTGGGAAGTCCGGTGTTGCTGTGTGCATGCAGCTGCAAGGGGAGCAGCCATGTTGGATCCATTCTGATACACAGACTCAGCGCTGCTCGTGGACAGCTGGATATAAATGGTGAAGGGCTGGGAGGATTGCGGGTGGGCAGAGTCTTCTGGTAGCTTGCCTCTCCTTCTATTCCACATAAAGGAAGCTGTCTCCCTGTAAGAAGCTGCTCCCCAGCTAGAGGTCCGTTTACCCACGTCTGGTCTCCAGCGCATCAAGCCACGCCCCTCACATTCAATGTGCATGGGTGATACAATATGAGGCTATGTTCACACAACGTAAGTTGTGTATTAATCACGTCCGTTGTTGCCGATGTGCAACAACAGTTGTGATTAATACACAACCTATGTGCAGTGCAGTTAGAGGGAATCCCGGCCAGAGTGTATACACATGGGGGGACATTTATTAAGGAAAAAATGCGTATTTTTTACCGGGAAGGGGCCAGATACGAATAAATTTATTTGCAAATGGCTGTTTTGCAAATAAAATATTGGCTTCTGGCCACTTTCCTCCCGGTACGCCAGGGGGGGGCGGGGAGGGAGTGTGGAAGGGGAGGAAGGGGGGGCACAGACTCAGTCCGCTCTATTCATCATTTGTTTCGCTGAAAAATAGTCAGGAAACCTACTTTAGCTCTGAGTTGGCATAGGTTTCCTGGCGCACGTACTGGTGAGCACGGAATTTATGTAGCCTCTACGTGAATCTCCATACTGTCGGAGCTGCGGGGACATTTTTGAGTCCACAGAAAACGCCAGACTTAATAAATGTCCCCCATGGTATACACTTTAGTCGAGATCGCTAGCGGCGCTGCAAAAAACTGACATCTCAGTTTTCTGCTCCTGCTATTCATTGAATAGTGGCTGCAGAGAACCTGTCAGTTCACACAATGGCTCCGGCCACATGCTTCATTGTGTGCAGGGGCGAATTGGGGTGTGGGCGAATTTAGAAGAAATGAAGATCATCTGGTCACAGAACGTCTGGTGTTATACTTAATGTGAACATGGCCTTATGCTGTTCTTTTCTTTTTTGGGTATTAATGTCACCAGTGATAGTACTGTCCTTTATTGCTGGATTACCTTCAGACTCTGGCCTGGTGAGGGATGCACTTCATTATCCTACATATCCATCCTGTGCTGCCTATTTCTTTATTGAATAAAGTTATAATCAGCTACAGAATAGAAGTATAGTAAAAAGACCTGCTGCAATAATTGCTTGATTTGTTTCCAGAATAGATCTATTTAACGTTACATTGAATTCACCCATGGGAAAGCATCATACTGCTGACAGCTGGAAACCTGATTAAAAGACGAGTTGGAGAAAAACGTTGACCTTTTATAAGAGATGTCACATTGTGAAAACATCTCTGTTGTTTCAGAATAACCTTCAGCCTCATTCACATGGATCAGCACCATTAAATAATCCAGCACATTGTACAGCAAACTAGGCACCACTTTTTCTGTTAATGTTATCATCATTAGGTTTTTGGGGTCAGTCCCCCTGCACCCATAAAGTGTCCGATATCTTTTCAGTTCTTCATGTTCTTTAAAACTTCTGCATAAAGGAGTCAATTATTCAACTCTGCCCATAGGAAAATGATGCACATGTTCACCCTATGTAAGTAGTGGAAGTGTGAAAAATACTGCTAGTAATTGGGAAATGCATAATAGTAATTGTTACAGAGTCTGTTTGACACATTAAGATGGCATTTATGGTGATAATTTAAAATGTGTTTTGTCTGTGGTGAGATTAATACTGTTAGAATTCATTATCATGATAGAGACATCACTGCTGCACTAATATTATTGAGGCTTGACTTACTTTCATCATCTCGTTCTTTATCAGAGGCTTCATATTCACTTTACATGTGGTTTAGAGATAAGCGATTCTTAAGAATGATCAGATGCTCCGAACCTGAACGCTCTTCATTCCCTCTGGCTGAAGAGGTTGGAAGCATCCAACTTCTTCAGCCATTGATAATCAAATGCAGAACGCTCAGGTTCAGACAAATCCAAGCTCGCTGAAGGTTCGCTCATCTCTGATGTGGTTCAATGCGCTAGTACCTATCTGGCTCAATGAACTAACAAGGGAGTGAAGCTGGGTTCACAATGGGTTTGGATTTATATTTAACATATAAATTTCATTCTCTTGAACAGGATACAATATGTTAATGATGTTTTTTTTTTTTGCTGTACAAGTCATCTAGGCTTTAGTATACAGCTAAATTCATTGTGATGAAATGTATATAGCAAAATGTAAACCCAAAACACAGTATGAGCCCTTACATGTACTGTGATTGGCCTCTCGGTAAAATCTTGTTCCTTGAATGGGGATGAGTTGTGCAGAACCCATGGACTGGAGTGGTGCTGTTTCTTTTAAAACATAAAACAGATCCTTTATTTCTAATCCTAAACAACCCCTGGAAGATAGTGGGGCATAGAAGATTTAACCCCTTAAGGACAGAGCCAATTTCGATTTTTGCGTTTTCGTTTTTTCCTCCTTGTGCTTAAAAGGCCATAGCACTTGCATTTTTCCACCTAGAAACCCGCATGAGCCCTTATTTTTTGCGTCACTAATTGTACTTTGCAATGACAGGCTGAATTTTTGCATAAAGTACACTGCGAAACCAGAAAAAAATTCAAAGTGTGGTGAAATTGAAAAAAAAAACGCACTTTGTTTATTTGGGGGAAATGTGTTTTTACGCCATTCGCCCTGGGGTAAAACTGACTTGTTATGCATGTTCCTCGAGTTGTTATGATTACAACGATATGTAACATGTATAACTTTTATTGTATCTGATGGCCTGTAAAAAATTCAAACCATTGTCAACAAATATATGTCACTTAAAATCGCTCCATTCCCAGGCTTATAGCGCTTTTATCCTTTGGTCCATGGGGCTGTGTGAGGTGTCATTTTTTGCTCCATGATGTGTTCTTTCTATCGGTACCTTAATTGTGCATATATGACTTTTTGATCGCTTTTTATTACAATTTTTCTGGATTTGATGCGACCAAAAATGCGCAATTTTGCACTTTGGGATTTTTTTGCGCTGACGCCATTTACCGTGCAAGATCAGGAATGTGATTAATTAATAGTTCAGGCGATTACGCACGTGGCGATAGCAAACATGTTTATTTATTTATTTATTTGTTTACTTTTATTTATAACCTGGGAAAAGGGGGGGTGATTCTGACTTTTATTAGGGGAGGGGGCTTTTTACTATTACCAACACTTTTTTTTTTACTTTTACACTTATACTAGAAGCCCCCCTGGGGTTAGGGTTATTCCCCCCTGGGGTTAGGGTTAGGGTTATTCCCCCTGGGGGACTTCTAGTATAAGTGCATTGATCTCTCATAGAGATCTCTGCAGCATAGATATGCTGCAGAGATCCATGAGATAGGCACTCGTTTACTTCCGGCTGCTGCAGCCGGAAGTAAACGAGTGCCGAGCCGGGGACAGCGCCATCTTGGAGCGGTACCCGGCCGGCTTCAGTTACGGAGATCGCTCCTCCGGGATAACATCCCGGAGGAGCGATCTCCCCACTAGACACCAGGGATGACGCTGCGTCCGGTAATCGGATGCAGCTGTCAACTTTGACAGCTGCATCTGATTACTGTATTAGCGGGCACGGCGATCGGACCGTGCCCGCTAATACCTGCGGTCCCAGGCTACAAGCGGCACCCGGGACCGCCGCGGTTCAGAGCGGGGTCGCCACGCGGCCCCGCTCTGAACGTCCCTAACGGCATCAGGGCGTAAATATACGCCCTATGTCGTTAAGGGGTTAATTGGAAGCTGAGGACTGATATGTTAACACATAGGGGGAGATTTATCAAACATGGTGTAAAGTGAAACTGGCTCAGTTGCCCCTAGCAACCAATCAGATCCCTCCTTTCATTTTCCAAAGAGTCTGTGAGAAATGAATAATTTAATCTGATTGGTTGCCGGGGGCAACTGAGACAGTTTCACTTTACACCATGTTTGATAAATCTCCCCCATAGCATTTAATTAGCGTTATTTTGCCATGAATTGTGCAGTTTGTGGTGAAATAGTGCTATTCTTAATGTAATTTTGACACAGGTGGCCCGTGAATGTTTTTTTTTTTTTTTTTTATTGTTTTCCAGAACTGGATCCAGATGGAAGAAGTATAATTTCAATTTATTATCCAATTTATTGGATTGGACCACAAAAGGCTATTTTCACACACAGCCTTTGTTTTAAAATAACTGCATTTGTTTGCCATTCAATAGGGGCCATTCACTCAATTTCAACAGTGCGTGAACATAGACTTTCTGTGTTTTCAATCCACCCCTGGTTTTGGTTGCAAAATACTGTGTGGGAACATAGCCTAATAAAGAATTTTGCAGCTGACGACAGCAGGATGTGTTCTCACATTCAGGTTTTTGATGCAGTATGTGAAGCTAAAGTCATAAATGGAGGATATCTATTAGGCTGCCATCACACACATCATTTTGTATTATTATTTTTTTAAACTACAGCCAAAAAGAAACCTAGTAAAAAGCTTAGTTTAATGAAGAGATCAAAAAACTATTTCACTGTACTATTTTTAAAAGTACATTCATGGATCACATCAACTCATAAGATAGTGCTGGCTGTCACTTACTTATGTAGTATGTATAACCAAATGAAGAACTCTTAAAACACTGCATTAAAATGCTGTTTGACCGCCGAGGATTGTTATGGGTATTTGTTTTTTAGGTTGTCCATTATTTAAAGGTGAAAATATTTATCTTTCAAATCAAATGGTTTCGGAAAGTTGTATATGTTTGTAATTTATTTCTATTTAAAAATCTCAAGTTTTCCAATACTTAGTATCTGAAAAGATCTGTTTTTTTTTCTAATGCTGGACTACCTATTCAAGTATATTTTACCTTGAGTTAAGAAAATCGTAGCATTGTCCCACCTGTATAATGTTGATGACCTACAGTACAGTACATATCGATTTCATGATTTGAAAAAAACAGACACACAGTAAATTGTAAATCAGCACAAGTTTAATCACATTCTCACATATTGTAAAAAAATATATATCAGGAATTTTGCTTTCTACGCAAAAAATAATTGGCACTTTTATATATAAGAGAATATTCTTTAGAAAAAGGCTACAAAATCTCAGATGCTGCATTATAAATGATAGACTTTAGAAATCTGAATCCAGTGTATTCCTCTGTAACCAGTCAGTAATTCTGGTATTTACAATGTTTATCCACTCTAACCTTGCTTTCTTTTTTGCTTGAAGCCCTTCAAGTTCACTGTCTCTACTACTCTCATCCATAGTAGTTGTGATGAATAACTCCAACTAAAACATAAAACCAAGGGGAAAAAAAAGATAAAACACATTCAAAAAAATATATATGTGAAAATACATCTTAGGGCTGGGTTCACACTACGTATATTTCAGTCAGTATTGTGGTCCTCATATTGCAACCAAAACCAGGAGTGGATTAAAAACACAGAAAGGATCTGTTCACACAATGGTGAAATTGAGTGGATGGCCGCCATATAACAGTAAATAACTGCCATTATTTCAATATAACAGCCGTTGTTTTAAAATAACAGCAAATATTTGCCATTAAATGGCGGCCATCCACTCAATTTCAACATTGTGTGAACAGATCCTTTCTGTGTTTTTAATCCACTCCTGGTTTTGTTTACAATATGAGGACCACAATACTGACTGAAATATATGTAGTGTGAACCCAGCCTAAAGCTATGTTCCCACTTTGGGGACATATCAGGGAAGTTGCCCATCTAGTAATATAGAGGGTCACTAAAATGTTCATGATCATTATTAGCAGCCATCTATATTACAAGATGGCAGCCTTTCCCCAATATGTTCCTCAACTGGGAACATAGCGAAAGGCTATGTTCACACACCATCAAACTGACGTCCCTTTTTATTGGCCGTCCGGCATTAAACAGCAAATAATGGCCGTAATTTGCCGCTAGATTATGGCCATCCAATAAAAACGGCCATCATTTTAACAGTGTGTGAACATAGCCTTAAAATAACTTGTAGTTATTACATGCAGTAGTATACAGCATGTTTTTAAACAACATATAAATACTGACTTATTGGCACACTGTTCCCAAATCATGTGCTCACCAACAATTGTGAAAACCTGAGTGTAAGGAATATGGACAGCCCTGTCCTTATTCATGAATATGTAAAGTGGTTTTAGGTGTGGTGTGGTTTATATGTATTCATGCAGTAGATATTTTATAGATTGTGATTGATATTTTATAGATTTAGTCTAATGGCAATAACCCATAGCTGACGCAAGTTAATCATATGGACTTATTGATTAGCTTGGAGTCAGGCCGTCTGATTACCTTGTGTAAAAGACCAAAAGTCTCTCTGCATGGGGGAATAAGCATGGAGCTGTAAAGAAGATGGTGGAGTAGATTGTGACTAGAGTGTTGACTTCGCACCTCTGAGGCAGGCTCACTGACTCCATGCCAGCAGGGGGTGAACTCTCTTTGAGGAAAGGAATAGGAATATGAAATCTCCCATAACTTTCTTCAAAGAGAGTTCACCCCCTGCTGGCATGGAGTCAGTGAGCCTGCCTCAGAGGTGCGAAGTCAACACTCTAGTCACAATCTACTCCACCATCTTCTTTACAGCTCCATGCTTATTCCCCCATGCAGAGAGACTTTTGGTCTTTTACACAAGGTAATCAGACGGCCTGACTCCAAGCTAATCAATAAGTCCATATGATTAACTTGCGTCAGCTATGGGTTATTGCCATTAGACTAAATCTATAAAATATCAATCACAATCTATAAAATATCTACTGCATGAATACATATAAACCACACCACACCTAAAACCACTTTACATATTCATGAATAAGGACAGGGCTGTCCATATTCCTTACACTGAGTGATATTATTGTTAAAGTAATTCTGATTCACCCGAACACTGCCCCAAATCCTAGGTACCGTTTACTAACGCTTCTCAAATCCATGCCAGGTCCAGGGGTCAAACTGGGGCAGGTGTTTGGGTAAAAAAACTTCTTTTATTAAGGCGGTGCAGCATGGTGCTTTGTTAAAGGGGTAGGGCCTAGAGCATCCGTGCCCTAGGCCTGCAGAACATAAAGATCCAGCCAAGGGAGTGAGAGAGGCACTGCAGGCCTAGGGCCCAGATGCTCTAGGCCCCGCCCCTATCCAAACACTGGCCCCAGGAGACAGACCCTTGGACCAGGCATGGATTGAGAAAAACTAACAAAAAGTACCAGGGGTTTGGGCGCAGTGTTTGGGCGATTCACTTCAAACCTAAAGATGGTTATCAATTTACATTTGTATTAATTATATTGTTAATTCTGGCTTCTTATCTACCATATTGGGTATGTGCCTAAAGTTTTGCCTTCCAAGACTGGCCACTGTCTTGGCCAAGAGCTGAAGCCAAGGGACAAATCAGACCAAAATCAAAACACTGCAGAAGAATTAAAAACTATCTATACCAGGGGTGTCAAACTCAAATACACAGTGGGCCAAAATAGAAAAATTGGACAAAGTCGCGGACCAACCATGATATTTCAAGAAGATTGCATGCAGCGTTTCTGGCACTGTCAGAGCAGCGTGCGGCGTTCCTGGCACTGCCTATCTTAAAGTAATTTTCCCGATATGAAAGTTACCCATTATATCCCTCAATAGTGTCTTATATAGTAGCCAGCCTTCCCAATAGTGTCTTATATAGTAGCCAGCCCTCCCAATAGTGCCTTATATAGTAGCTAGCCCTCCCAATTGTGTCTTTTATAGTAGCTAGCCCTCCCAATAGTGTCTTATAAAATAGCCAGCCCTCCCAATAGTGTCTTGTATAGAAGCCAGCCCTCCCCCATAGTCTCTTGTATAGTAACCAGGCCTCCCCAATTGTGTCTTATATAGAAGACAGTCCCTAAAATAGTCTCTTATATAGTAGCCAGTCCTCTCCAATAGTTTTTTTTTTATAGTAGTCAGCCCTCTCCAATAGTCTTATATAGTAGCCAGCCCTCCCCAACAGTCTCTTATGTAGAAGTCTCTTATGTACTGTAGTTGTTCATGACTGCCCCCTTAGCTTGGACTTACCCTTCCTGCAGCTCCAGAGGCTGCAGTAGGCGCCTGTCGGAGAATGCGGGTGATGACTTCACCACATTGCCAGCGTAGGGACACTACTGAGATACTTCTAGGCCGAGGGCTAAAAACTGCCTGCGGCCTATGAGATTATAATATGGGTGGTCCAAGCAGCTCTACGGACCACCTATATTATAATCTGCTGCAACAACAAGTGGGCCAAATTTAACAGGGTTAACAGGACTGAGTTTGACAGGACTGATCTATACTGTATATATAAAACACAGGTATGGTGAACTCACCTCTTGGAACTGCAGTTCTGAAGTGGCTTTTGATCCTAAGTCTGGTAATAACACTTCATAAAAGTGATTGGAATCTTTCATGTTACTAAATAACACAAATACAGACATAAACATCAATGCAGTATTGGGATACATACTGACATGACAAATACAGATATCCATCTTATTGTATGCCAAATTTAGGCTCCAAGCATGATGTGAACATGGCCTTATGGATGTATGGTCTTTAAGCAGAATATGGATACTAAGAGTAATGTGTCTGCATGTTAAACATATAAATTAGTGCACATAAAAAACTATGCATACTCACATGTCATTTAGGTGATGCCAGTTCTCTTTCAAGAAGTCCCAAGCTATGTGTCTTCCTATGTCACTCTTAAACATATGCAACAAGATTTCTAACATATTATGAGAATCACTACTCATGCTATCCTTCAAGTACCTGTAAATACATTATATGTCATTAATAAAGCTTAACAAATATCAGGCTCAGTATTTTTTTTAACTACATGAAGAAGAAAATTGTGAGAACTGAATGTCTCATTTATACAAGTATATAAAGTGAAGGAAACAAATCTCTCCCCAAGGCTTTCTACCTGGGGCACACCAAGCGAGTAGCTCAATGCCAGGAGCATCATTTAATTCCAAAATATACAGAATATACTAATACTGTCATATGTTTCAGATCTAAACGCAGGATGCGGTTACATGAGGTTACATGATGTTAATGCACCTAGAATGGCTATCATGGGCAAGGGGGGGGGGTGCTTAGAATTGTAATTGCCAACGAACCCTAAATAAGGTGTAATTGAGGCAGCAACATCTTTCATAGTGGTAACACCAATGTCATATTGTAAAACTACTTTGTTGCATTACTATGTGAGATATTCTGATATGTGGCATTAGTATTACATTGTGAGGAACATTTTCTGTGTGGCATTGCCATTGCCTGCTTACCGATACAAAAGCCATGGTTCCCTGGTACAACTTAAACCCTGTTTGAGAAAAGCCAACTCATAAGGATCTTCACTTTCTGATTTGTTATGATAATTCCAAGCAAAATCCCATTCCTTTTCACCACCTTCCGCAATGCCATAGCAATAAATAGAACCCTTTATAGACTGTGGTATTCTGCAAAAGAGAAACAAGCATTAGAAGAAATAATGATACAAAGTGTATTGCCACCTACATAAGCTCAAAAGAAATTTTTTTTAAAATATATTATCATTGCTGTATCCTGTGGAAGATGCCACAGTGCCCCGACATATGGATAACTGGAGATGGACACCAGAAATATGGTCTTCAGGCTATTGACAGAAATTAGAGGGGTGAGCTAGGCTCGGGCACAGTCTGGTGCCAGTTGGGAGCTGTGTGTGGAGAAGTTGAGACAAAAATAGAAAGATGAGATTTGGTGTCAATTGGGGAGTATACAAACAATCTATGTGAGGTGTCCAAAGGAGCATGGTTGAAGTGAGAGTTAAAGATAGGTGTGCACCTGTTCACCCAAAATAACAAGCTTGTCTTTTTGTGGGAAAGGTAGAGAGACTGAAAGCGGTAAAGGGGGTGATAGACTGAGTCCAGAAGACCTGTGAAAGAGGGTCATCTATTATTTATGAGCAAATCGTTTAACTGGTTCAGTTGCTCCACTAAGTAGGTCTGGCTGGAATGTAATGGAGCAGATGGTTAGGCGACAGCATGACTGCTAGTAGTAATCTAGGGCTAGGAAGATCTGACCATGGAGGACTTAAAGGGGAACTCCGGATAAGGAAAACTTGTTTTCTATTAAAAGTACATTAAAAGTTATATAGATGTGTCTATATAATGTATTACTGTATCTGTACGGTTCTGCCACACTGGTAGCTGTTTGAAATCCAGGAAGTGAAGAAAAATAGCATCTGTGCAAATCCACATTGTCAACTGCTCCTTCTGCTATCCCCCCTTAGGAGACAAATCTTCCATGCCTCTGTCTCACATTGTGTGTGTTTGCTGAGATCAGGCTGATGATGCAGACAGGGGGCAGGGCGTGATGTCCCAGGAGGCTTGCCTGGATCCCCCAATCCCCTGAGTGATTCACCATCTCTGACCAGCCAGAAGCAGGTGTTGCACTGATTTCTCTGATTGTCCAGAAGTTTGCAGTGAAATTAGGGCAGCGTTCACACATGTTGGAGTGTCATTGCAGTACTGCAGCGTATTCACAAAAATGATGCAGTAACACAAGTAAATGATGCTAAACTGCAGAGAGGATTAGAGCCGTTTTGTGGGGCTCAACTTCAAAGATAAAAGATGCTTGATCATAATATGTGTGTGGAAATGAAAAGAAAAAAAAAATCAATAAGTTATTTGCTTTATTCCGATATCAGCATTACAGGTAGAGAATACAGCGTGCTGTGTGGGTGGGTGGGACAACAATGAAATGATAAAGTACTGCAAATAATTCAGTAGCACAATGAAACTGCAATGTGTGAACACAGCCTAGATGTTCTGCAACAGATTTGGGCGGGGAATGGGCAGGTTGGGGGACTGTGATGAGGGAAAGCATTGCATTCTGGAACCTGTAGTACTGTGTACAACTGCTCAACCGGGAAGTGCAGAAACACAAAACAAAACAAAACGTCAAAAAACAAATGGATTTTTGGTAGTTTCAAAACTGGAATAGATAGGTAAGTAATGTTTTATGCTTCTGCAGAAGTTTCATTTTTTTTTAACCTCGACCTAAAGTTCCCGTTTAATTTGCCTACAGTGTTCTGCATGAGATATAGCTGAAATGAGTATATTGCCAACTGGAGAGTGGTTAGCTCTGGAGATTCTGCTTGGGTTGGGGAAATAAATTCAGCCTGGTAAGGGATAACCATGTTTTCAAAAACATGGGTAGTCTGTATTTAAAGAGTCACTGTCGTTTTTCGTTTTTTTTTTCAGAAATCAATAGTCCAGGCGATTTTAAGAAACTTTGTAATTGGGTTTATTAGGCAAATATGCAATTATCTGCATTTAAAAAGCCTTTTCCCAGCCCCCCTTTTCCATCCACTGCAAATAATCAGGAAATTGTGACTTGTTGCATCAGACGTACCCAGTCTGTTCTATTAAGAGGGGAGGGGGGAGGAGGGAGTTAGCCGACAGCAGAAAGCAGATAACAGAGGATTACAGGCATGGAGCTGGGTGACAGCTGTAATCAGAGCTCAGAGAGGTCAGTGGGGACTGTCAGAGGAGATAAAGGGTGAGGTATTTGTAGATTAACTCTTTGTTGTCCTGTTTAGGTCTTTTATTTAGCTCTCTCCATAGGAGAACAATGAAGACAGGGGGAGAGCTTCAAACTGCTTTCTTTTAATAAACCCAATTACAAAGTTTCTTAAAATCGCCTGGACTATTGATTTCTGCAAAAAAAAAATTCACGACAGTGACACTTTAACCTCTTAAGGACATAGGACGTATGCGTACGTCATATGTCCTCACTTGCACTTCAAAGCGGGGCCGCGCGGCGGCCCCGCTTTAAAGTGCCGCGATCCCGGGTGCCGCGAGTAGCCCGGGACCGCTGCTATTAGCGGGCACGGTCTGATCGCCGTGCCCGCTAATTAGCTAATCGGAGGCAGCTGTCAAAGTTGACAGCTGCCTCCGATTACCGGAGGCAACGTTTCCCTGGGGTCTAGTGGGGGAGATCGCTCCTCCGGGACCTTGTAAAAAGCCCCCTTCCCTAATAAAAGTCTGAATCACCCCCCTTTTCCCAGGTTTTAAATAAAAGTAAACAAATAAATAAATAAACAAACATGTTTGCTATCACCGCGTGCGTAATCGCCCGAACTATTAATTAATCACATTCCTGATCTCGTACGGTAAACGGCGTCAGCGCAAAAAAATCCCAAAGTGCAAAATTGCGCATTTTTGGTCGCATCAAATCCAGAAAAAATGTAATATAAAGCGATCAAAAAGTCGTATATGCGCAATCAAGGTACCGATAGAAAGATCACATCATGGCGCAAAAAATGACACCTCGCACAGCCCCATAGACCAAAGGATAAACGTGCTATAAGCCTGGGAATGGAGCGATTTTAAGGCACGTATATTGGTTAACAACGGTTTGAATTTTTTACAGGCCATCAGATACAATATAAGTTATACATGTTATATATCGTTTTAATCGTAACGACTTGAGGAACATGCATAACAAGTCAGTTTTACCACAGGGTGAATGGCGTAAAAACACATTTCCCCCAAATTTTTTTCTTCAATTTCACCACACTTTGAATTTTTTTCTGGTTTCGCAGTGTACTTTATGCAAAAATTCAGCCTGTAATTGCAAAGTACAATTAGTGACGCAAAAAATAAGGGGTCATGTGGGTTTCTAGGTGGAAAAATGCAAGTGCTATGACCTTTTAAACACAAGGAGGAAAAACCGAAAACGTAAAAACGAAAATGGGCCATGTCCTTAAAGGGTTAAGTTATTTGAGGGCTATGGATGACCTGACAGCTGCATTGAAATGCTTCAGACCTCACATCCCTGGTGTCTAGTGGGTCGGATCTACCCCCCGGGGAGATCCGTTCTTCTGGCCGGGCCTCAGCGTTGCAATGACGATGATCTCGGTAATACATTGCACTGGGCTGCAGCAGGGCAGTGCAATGGATCACAGATCTAATGGATCTTTGCTGTGTATATACACAGCATTGATCTCTATGAGAGATCAGTGCTGTGTATATACAAGTCCCCCAGAGGGACTTCTAGATAATGTAAAAAAAAAAAAGTAAAAAAGTGTTTTTATTAATAAAAAATTCAGATCACCCCCCTTTTCCCATTTTATAAATATAAATAAACATGTTTGGTATCGCCGTGCGCGTAATCCCCCAAACTATTAAATTATCACATTCCTGATCTCACACGGTAAACAGCGTAAGCGCAAAAAAATTCCAACGTGCAAAATTGTACATTTTTGGTCACATCAAATCCAGAAAAAATAATAAAATGTGATCAAAAAGTCGTATATGTGCAAACAAGGTACCGATAGAAAGTAAAGATCATGGCGCAAAAAATAACACCTCAGGCGGCCCCATAAACCAAAGGATTAAAGCGCATATCAAGTAAGTTTTACCTTAGGGCGAACGGCGTAAATGCTTAATTCCCCGAAATTCAGACAAAGTCCTTTTTTTTTTCAATTTGACAACGCAAATGATTTTTTTCTGGTTTCGCAGCATATTTTATGGAAAAATAATGCCTGTCATTGCAAAGTACAATTGGTTTTGCAAAAATTAAGGGCTCATATGGGTCTCTCGGTGAAAAAATGCAAGCGCTATGGACTTTTAAACATAAAGTGGAAAAAGCAAAAGTGCAAAAACAAAAATTGGCTTTGACCTTAAGGGGTTAAGCAATATAGGATATTAAATTGAGAATTCATTTGCCTTATTCTTTATGCACATGGTGATGTGCCCCTATAGAAAATCATGCAACTCAGTGTCCTATGTACAGTGCTACTGCAATGCTTGTAGGGGCAAAAAGCTTGTTGCATATATAATTGAACTGAAGAAACTCTGTAGGCATATGTATAAAATGAGATCCAAAACTACAAAAACGACTGCATGCATTTATATGGGTACACAAAATAAAACTGTAATTTTTGACCGTGTGGTTGACGCCTAAGCCAGGATTATGCAATATGCACTGTACCTACATAGAATGTAACTTACTCATTGGCTGAAGTGTTAGCCATCCATTTTGTATACAGTTCACTTGCCAGATCAAGACAATCTTTTAATCCAAGAAAACAGGCAGATTTAAAAATATCATCTATTCCTGTACTTGAAAAAAAAAAGAAAAAAAAGACAGCATTCATAAAAAGAAAAAGCAGACATAGTCATTTCATTGGCAGAACGCTTATCTTTGTAACACCCCAAACATAAGCCCTTGGGTTTGCATCTACATAAAACCCTACGGTATGTCTATGGTGGACAGCTGTCCTTGGACTTGCAATCACTGTTGGGCAGAGTAGCCTTTGGCTACTAGATGATACAGGCTGCATGATTACTAATTCATGCTGCCTGCATCCCTTACGAGGTGCCAGGCCTGGTTAGCAAAGGCGTCTAGTGAGGACAGTACATGCAAGGAACACATAAGTATTCTATACAGTGCATGAAAATAAACTTGTGTGTGTGTGGGGGGGGCAAAATGTGGGACACATTGTATTAAATTCAGTGTAGGGGATCCACATGTTTAATTGTGGGGACACCTTGTAATTCATCTACTGAGAGGACACAGTGTATTAAAGCAGGGGGCATAACCCAGGATGGAAAGTTAGCAAGCCCATCTCCTCTTTTTCACCACCTGCATGAAGAGATAGTCTGCCCAACCCTGGGCTCTTTCAGAGTCTTTTCCTGTGGTATGGGCCTGTCAGTGATGTTGCTGAAGCGCTGGCAACAGCTGAGAGAGGGCAACCCGGGGCTCGGCAGCTGTGGCAGAGCAGGACAGGTAAGTATGCATCACTGTCACGGGTATGCATCACTGTCACGGGTCAAACAACAGCCAATGTTCATGCAGCGTCTGAACATGGTCTAAGGCAGTATTATATTCAGAGGATGCAATGTTTTGTGCTGTTCTTTTTGTGTGGCAGTATTATCTCCACGGGCACAGAGTGTTGCAGTATTATATTATATACAGGGGGCACAATGTGTGGAGTCTGTTGCAGTACTATAAAGATTAGTATCAGCCCCAATAGTGATTATGGGTGAAACAACAACCACTCGCAGCATACCCTTACCATTATTTAGGTCATACTGAAAGAGGGAGTTTTAAATAGTAAATCTTCTATAGTGTGTGTACCTGAGTTGGCAATTTTATTATTACAGTAGAAGTAATTTTCTGAAATGTGCTACACCAAGAAGATTTAGCCTTTTTTGCCCCTGACATTGAAAATATACAATGGTATGATTTTTATAGTCCCCCAGTCACTGTGGAAACTGCATGGCATTTACACAATTTTTGGTCAGTTAGATATCACAGTGACTATTTTCTGTCAGATAAATCTGCCAATTATCCTTTGCCGCTTCTAATATGCTCCAATGGAATATAAGAATACATTTCTGTATGAAGTTAACCTGTTTGCCTGTCTCTGTAGTCTAAGGGGCATATTTTTCATTCTTTTTGCACCATTACTCTGGCATATTTTGTAATTTTACGCCTAATGATACATTTTAAGCAAGGTCTGTGAGTTTTTGCGCAGCACGTATAAAGTGTGCAAGGGCAAAAAGAAATATGCAAATTATAAACAGGCCCCTACATTATGTGATGTAGTTGTGGGCTTAAAGGGTATTGCCACAGACTACTTCTAATAAAATAAATGTATTAAAATTGCCTATACCAGGGAGAATTGTGAAGTACTTACTGAACAAATATGTCATCCGCAGTTTTGTCAAAATTATGGCGAATAATGCTTGCATAGTGTTGGAATATTGGATTAAGCCTCTTCAAAATATATTTCTGTAAAAAATACAAATACAAGTCAATGCCATCTCCTAACATCTATGCCAAATGACAGAAATTTAAAATAACATGTCACTTTAATGGGGTACCCCTGATCATATTGGACGTTATAAACTTAAAGGACACCTGTCACCCCCCCGTGCCGGGGTGACAGGCTCCCGACCCCCTGTTAGATCCCCCTATACTCATGTGATCCCGCCGGGTCCCGCTTCCTGAGCCGGTCGGGTCACGGAGATATCAGCGCCCGAAGCCCGATGCACACGCTGAGAGCAGAGTCAGATGCCCATAGAGAATGAATGGGGAGTCTGATGCTCCGTCATTCTCTATGGGCATCGGACTCATCTCTCAGCGCGCACGCCGGGCTTCGGGCGCTGAAATCTCAGTGACCTGATCGCTTCAGGAAGCGGGACCCGGCGGGATCACGTGAGTATAGGAGATCTAACAGGGGGTCGGGGGCCTGTCACCCCGGCACGGGGGGTGACAGGTCCTCTTTAAAGAGTCAAACAGTCAGTTTTGCAGACAGTACGGGTGAGGTTTTGTTGTTGATGTGCAGTTTCCTTGTTCTTTTAAAAACTGCCTTGTACATTAAACCCCTATTACACAGGGCGACATAGAGGAGCAAACGAGCGCTGCGCCTCGTTTCCCGCTCGCTGCCACTGCTATTACACGCAGCAAGCGGGTGAGTACAGGGGGGCCGCAGGGAGCTGCCCATAGAGGATAGCAGCGGTCTGCTGCCGCTGCTCCTATTCCACAGAGTGGCGACAGCAGATTGCTGCTATCACAGTCGTTTGTCTTTCAACATGTTGAAAGACAAACGACTGCAACGATCAGCCAACATCGTTCATGTCGGCTGATCGTTGCCTTCTATTACACGGGACAATAATCGGCCGTAATGGCTGATATCGGCCAAATACGGCCGGTAATCATTCTGTGTAATAGGGCCTTTAGTCTAAAATGTTTATAGACCATTTTTTGTGGAATATCCTTGTGGTCTCAGGCAAATTAATTGAGATAGGGCGCAATTTGTTTTGACAGCTTTCTTAATGGTGTCATTCTATACCAGATATGGGGGGTTTGGAGTCACCTTTGGATTCTTTCTCTTCTCTTTCAGTATTGTGCATTGTACTCTTGGAGTGATTTTAACAGGATGCCCACAGTCCTGAATTTTCTCTGTAGACAATTTATCTGATCATGGCTTAATGTAAACCCATGTATTTAACAATGGTTGGTCTTTACCAGCCATCTTCATCTGTCTCTCTGTAGCATGGCATAAGACTGTATAAAACACAAATTTTTTTTTTTTTTGGGGGGAGGGGGGTTTGTCAAAATTATTTTATGCATTTTGCTTGGTAAAAATCCCCCCACAGATTTATGTCTAGTGAGGGGCCTGAGGCAGTATTTCATAGGGATTCTCTCTTTGGTGTTTGGTCTGTCAGCGTTTCTGACCTTTCTGTTTAGTAAATGTGTATTAAAAAAACAAATGAGTCATTCCATTATTTCTCCTTGAAATGTAAGAATAAATTGCCAACTGGGGATTGCCATCACATTTGTCAACAGGGTGTGTCCTCAGACATGCTTGGACAGTGACAGAGTGCCCCATTATGAATAGTAACATAAGTTTTGTGATTTATTTAGGGAAATACACATATGTATTAAAACAGACCTTTTAACAGTGTCCTCAATGAGAATTCTGCATTGTTCTCAATGGTTAGAAACATAAAAATAGACAATAATATAAGTTCCTATCAATAAGATAAAAAAATATTAATACCTTTAGTAATGGAAAAGAGTGATATGTAACTAGTGATTTTTTATAGTGATTTAGGTGTTTCAAAACCCTACACCACACCAGGATTTCCATTTCTTTTTCCAGATATCTTGTTAAATTGAGAGTCGTTTCATACTCCATGTAACCAGCACTAAAAACAAAAATAACACCAGTCAATTTGTGAAGTGCTGGAATAACTAATAAATAGAAATAGCAACTAATCACCATTAATCTGGGGGTCTGTATATTTACACCTGAATATTATCCTATTCCCCTTGGGTAGTAGCATATTTTTTGCCAAGTTTACAAAAAGGAGTAGTTATAAGAGGAGCAAAAGTAGCCACCATACCCTCAACATGGTGCCCGAGGGGGTTTAAAAAAAACTTCCGCCACTTCCGCCGTAATGGCGCTGATCCCGGCTCGGCACTCGACTGCTTCCAGCTGCAGCAGCCGGAAGCAATCCAGTGCCTATATAATTGATCTATGCTGTATAACTATACAGCATAGATCTCAATGAGAGATCAGTGTACTTATACCAGAAGTCCCCCAGGGTGGGGACTGTAAACTGTGTAAAATAAATAAATAAAGTGTTGCTATTAATAAAAAGAAAACCCTCCTCTAATAAAAGTTTGAATCACCCCCTTTTCCCAAGTTATAAATAAAAATAAATAAACATGTTTGGTATCGCTGCGTGCGTAATCGCCCGAACTATTAATTAATTTCATTCCTGATCTCGCACGGTAAACGACATAAGCGTAAATAAATTCCAAAGTGGAAAATTGCGCATTTTTGTTTGCATCAAATCCAGAAAAATTGTAATAAAAAGCGATCAAAAAGTCTCATATGCTCAAACAATGTATCGATAGGAGGATAACATCATGGTGCAAAAAATGACACCTCACACAGCCCCATAGACTAAAGGATAAAAGCGCCATAAGCCTGGGAATCGAGCAATTTTAAGGAACATATATTTGTTAACAATGGTTAACAATTTTTTACAAGCCATCACATAAAAGAAAAGTTTTACACCAGGACGAACGGTGTAAAAACAAATACCCCCCCAAATGCATTTTTTTTTTTCAATTTCACCACACATTTATTTTTTTTCTGGTTTTGCAGTGTACTTTATGAAAAAATTCAGGCTGTCATTGCAAAGTACAATTAGTGGCGCAAAAAATAAGGGCTCATGTGGGTTTCTAGGTAAAAAAAATGCAAGTGCTATGGCCTTTTAAGCACAAGGAGGATAAAAACGGAAATGCAAAAATCTAAATTGGCTCTGTCTTTAGGGGGTTAAAGATGCAAACTTCTTATGATCCATATTTAATACAATATTGCAGTACAGTATATGCTAGCAAAATCAACTGACTACAACTCACACTACAACCACTAGGTGGCAACAATAGACATTAACATGTCATAGTGATATGTGAGATGCGTTTATCACCAGCGTCTGGGTGCTGAGACCCCTACCAATCACTAAAACAATGGACTGCAGCATTTAGCTGACCGCTGTGTCCGTTTAGCTCTGTTTAGAGAAAAGCACAAGCTGTGTATGTTTTTTCTAACAAACAGAGATGAACGGGCACAGAATTTAGTACTGAAGTACATTTGTTTTAGCCCTTGGTGGAGGTTTGAGACCTAGACACTTGCTGATGAAAACTTCTATTTTTCTATATATGAGGAATGGTAAGGAAGGATAGTTCATCTTTGCATCATAGACACCTATGGTATACCTATGGTTCCAATTACATACAGACCTATTAGTATCCTAATGTTTTTAATGGTAGCCATTTTTTGCAAATAAAACAACATAAAGCACAGCTAATTGGTTGTTATTGATTGTTATAATTTTTAATCTTTTTACTTTCAAGGCTCCACAAAACTGCTGCAGATATCAATGTAACTAAATGATTGATTGAACAAATAAATAAAATGTCAGTTTGTTCAGTTGCTTAAGGACATCATGTAAAGACTAAATAGGGCTAAGTTTACATCCCGTTTTTGGCCCCACAATGGGTTAAACAGTATGTTGGGAATCTATGAAAAAAAGATGCAGAAGTAAGCGCCATTGAGTAAACCCCATTGACTTGAATGGCCCCACAGACGAGTGGTTGACCACGCTTTTGACTTCTGCAAAAAAGAAGTATGGACAGAAAGCAGTCACAAAATGTGGATAGTTCATCAATCTATTTCAGTCTACCATGAGTCTTTTTTAGCCTCATTTTCACTGAATTTCCAGTTTACAGCCTGTTAAAATCCATCTTTACTAATAGAGACAGCAACAAGGCTGCTGAGGTTAGGGTGGCCCTGTTCCCTCTCAGACTGAATCTGTCGGTTCCTTTAGCCAATACCTCAGCTTCAAACTTAAGTGGGGTAAACAGCTGAGAAAAAGCCTAACAGTGCAAATGTATGGCTCTGTGACACAGAAACATTAATAAAGTAAGACCAGGGCATTTTTCAAATTTTTGATGAAAATTCAGGTAAAAGGGGCTGAAAACTCTTAACACTCAGGCAGTATGTCCATTGGTTAAATGCAGAATTAATTACAGAATTACAGCAGATGTGCTGAGGGTTACTTGTACATTTATGGTATACTGTAGTGATACAAAAACTGAGGACTGAGTCCATTGTAAACAGACCAAAACTCCATTTACCATCGGCGGCAGAGCTTAGCCCTGAGCTCTTTCCTCCATTCAGATCACCAACATTTCTTTTCAATTGTAAATAAATTAATAGAGTTAACATAAATGTTCTATTTTATAACATTGGGCCACGTTATCTGCTGGCATGAGGTTAAACACCTTCTATATTAAATTGTTTTTTTTTTTTACATTTGCTAAGCATTCATGCAGTCAGCATCTCTTGTACTTACTTTGCCAATGCAAATGCATCATCCATGATCTGCACTCTATTGACAACTGGCAGAGGCTGCACATAAATGGAGACAAGATATAACCATATGAACACATTCTGATATAGTATGTTAATATTCAGTATTTTTAGTCTTCATGATTTGATGAAAAATTGGTAAAATAGGTTTAAGGGGTTGTTCAAGGAGCATAAAATAACTTTCCTGTTTTGCTCCCCAGCATTCATTTCTTCCATTTCACGTCTTGGAGAACTTCTAAGACATGGTTCTCCAAACTGCGGCCCTCCACCTTTTGCAAAACCACAATTCACATCATGCCCAGAGATCTAAAGCTTTGGATTTGACGGTCCAGGCATAATGGGAACTGGAGTATTGCAACAGCTGGAGGACCACAGTTTGGAGACCCATGTTCTAATACAAGGGGGAGGGCAGATACCAGGGAGGATAACTTCCAAAATTTGCAGAGGACAGAACAGAGGGGCACAATAGGTAAGTCATTTTCTCTCCCTGGATAACCCCCTTTTAAAGCGACTCTGTACCCACAATCTGAACCCCCCCCCCCCCCCCCAAACCGCTTGTACCTTCGGATAGCTGCTTTAATTCCAAGATCTTTCCTGCGGTCCGTTCGGAAGGTGATGCAGTTATTGTCCTAAAAAATACTCTAAGGGTACAAACACACACAGCAGATACGCAGCAGATTTGATGCTGTGTTCAGTTATTTACATCTAATCTGCTGCGTATCGCAGCAGTAAATACGCAGCGTATATGCCGTGTGTGTTTGTACCCTTAAACTTAAAGCCCTATGCCAAACGTGAGTATCTGTGCCCTAACTTTGCACAACCTCTCTGTCCCTCCTTCCCACCCTCTTCATCATTAGGAACGCTCCAGGCAGATTGCCTCCTTTTCCCCACCTGTGGCAGCCCGGTACATGGGCTAGATCATTAAGGACCTGTGCAATGTTCAGCATGGAGAAAATATTTCAGTTGCATTCCTAATGCTGAAGAGGGTGGGGAGGACATACAGAGGGGTGGTGCAAAGTTAGGGCACAGATACTCCCGTTTGGCATGGGGCTTCAAATTTAAAAGTATTTTTTAGGACAATAACGGCATCACCTGCCGAACAGACCCCAGGACAGATCTTGGATTAAAAGCAGCTATCCAAAGGTACAAGTGGGTTGGGGGGGGGGGGGTCAGATTGTGGGTACAGAGTCACTTTAAAGTCTATGTGCACCTTTGTCACCATTTTTTCACATTTCTCTAGTGTATCGAAAATGAAATTATTTTGCAGTCTTTAGTAAAAATAACCTATTATTATGTGTCTACAGCTCTTATATAGACCTACAAACCTCTATGGTAACAGATAACAAACCAAGCCATATTGTCTGTTTCTAAAGTCATAGATCCTTCTACGGTACCTATCCCCTATATTTCCCATATATTAGGAAATAGTAGTTTTTCCCATATATTAGGAAATAGTAGTTTTTCTGTGCTATCAGTGATTTGATTTGGATCTTACAAAGATTCTGATGAAGATTCTGCCTCAAAATTTGTGTAAAATTTGAACCTCTTGATTTCACTGGGAAATTTGTGACCATCTGCACAGTTGAATTTGTCATTCGCTGACCACCGACTGAGCTGGCAGCAGAGCTGGGCCTAGAGTTCCCTGGACCCTGACATCGCTATGCTTCACTGTGCTGTATGCCTGTTCTTGGCATAATCAGTGATACACACTGTACATACTTCACAGTGAGGCATAGCAGTGCCAGGGCCTAGTGCCAGTGCCACCTCCATGACACTATTCACAGCCCAAATAAAGGTTTTATTTAATGAACATAAAAACACAGGAAACAAAGGTATATTCAGCATCACCTTAACTGGTGTGTGCCCTCCTTGTGCTACCCAATCTCGGGAGAGGAATCTAAGTATCCCTTCAGATTTTACCCTTAATCCCATTCCATTACATTACAGTGCACCGGGTCACTACTCCAAAAGTGGTTCAGGTATGGTTTGAAGGTGGCCAGTCAAACATTGGAGAAACAAGCAGAGCCATATCTAGTGCTGGTGTGTGAATGAGTTAGTTGGCCAGTTCGATACAGACAGGTGAGTCATGGCAGGTGACAAAGGTAGAAGAAACACAGGCGGAAGAGTCTTGGCAGGCGGCACATGATCAGAGTCAATGGTATGGGTCAAGTACAGGAAGGTCAGTGTAGTACACAAGGGTTGGGCAGTATTATTATTAGAAGAACAGGCACAAGTCAGGCACAGAGGAACAGATCAGATTAAGGAACAGCACACCTTCTGAATTGTTAACACCCTACATTTGCTTAGTGACAGGTGAAAGGGAGCAATATGCTTACATAGGTAGGGCTAGGCAGGGAGAAGGAAGCCTGGGCCTGATGGTGGGGAGAAGGAGACAATCAATGAGTCTCAGAAGTAAATGTACACCAATTTACTTGTACATTTTGCTCTAAATCAACAAAAATATTTTGTGTGTATGTTAACAAACATATGTAGCAAAGTCCGCAGCACACCAACTTAAAGTGAAAAATTGTGGTTTATTCCATCAAAAATTGAATGAAAAAAAGAGGGTACAATGTTTTAACTCTCTTACAGTGTCATGTTCAAGCACCGTGGTAACTTCCTGAATACATATTTATAGGGCTGTCTCAATTACACGTCAATTATAAAAATGCATAAAATCACATAAAGCAATATTAACAAATCTAAACATTTACCCCAATATCTTCTTCAAGCTTCCTTGCAATGCTGTTCCAATTTTTTACATCATAATTTGTTTTGTAATAACCAGTGACATTAGGATTTAATACAATCCATTCCTTATCACTTGTCGTCTTCATTTCTGGGACATTTTCTAAGAATAAAAAGTAAAACTACATATTGAATGGTAATTTGCCAAATGATTTTATTTCAATGAATCAATAATACCAGAATAAATAAGAAAGTGAGGAGTATTAATAGATATACATTTAACCATTAAAAATTGCATTACTGTAATGGATGTGAAAATTAACACATTACTGTTACATAAAAAACAAAATGTTGACATGTCACACAGACATAATATGAAATCCAACAGTATCAAAAGTAGTTAAAAAAAAAATCTTCACATCTTTATTCCATGTCTAAATACATACAGGCGACGTTTGAACCCCATAGGGTCTTTATCAAGTTTGCACATCAAATATACACTATCGTTCAAAAGTTTGGGGTCACATTGAAATGTCCTTATTTTTGAAGGAAAAGCACTACTTTTCAATGAAGATAACTTTAAACTAGTCCTAACTTTAAACAAATACACTCTATACATTGCTAATGTGGTAAATGACTATTCTAGCTGCAAATGTCTGGTTTTTGGTGCAATATCTACATAGGTGTATAGAGGCCCATTTCCAGCAATTATCACTCAAGTGTTCTAATGGTACAATGTGTTTGCTTACTGGCTTAGAAGGCTAATTGATGATTAGAAAACCCTTGTGCAATCATGTTCACACATCTGAACACAGTCTAGCTCGTTACAGAAGCTACAAAACTGACCTTTGAGCAGATTGTGTTTCTGGAGCATCACATTTGTGGGGTCAATTAAATGCTCAAAATGGCCAGAAAAAGAGAACTTTCATCTGAAACTCGTCAGTCTATTCTTGTTCTTAGAAATAAAGGCTATTCCATTCGAGAAATTGCTAAGAAATTGAAGATTTCCTACAATGGTGTGTACTACTCCCTTCAGAGGACAGCACAAACAGGCTCTAACCAGAGTAGAAAAAGAAGTGGGAGGCCACGTTGCACAACTAAGCAAGAAGATAAGCACATTAAAGTCTCTAGTTTGAGAAACAGACGCCTCACAGGTCGCCAACTGGCATCTTCATTAAATAATACCACCAGTAAACACCAGTGTCAACATCTACAGTGAAGAGGCGGCTGCAGGATTTTGGGCTTCAGGGCAGAGTGGCAAAGAAAAAGCCATATCTGAGACTGGCCAATAAAAGAAAAAGATTAAGATGGGCAAAAGAACACAGACATTGGACAGAGGAAGACTGGAAAAAAGGGTTGTGGACGGATGAATCCAAGTTTGAGGTGTTTGGATCACAAAGAAGAACGTTTGTGAGACGCAGAACAAATGAAAAGATGCTGGAAGAATGCCTGACGCCATCTGTTAAGCATGGTGGAGGTAATGTGATGGTCTGGGGTTGCTTTGGTGCTGGTAAGGTGGGAGATTTTGTACAGGGTAAAAGGGATTCTGAATAAGGAAGGCTATCACTCAATTTTGCAACGCCATGCCATACCCAGTGGACAGCGCTTGATTGGAGACAATTTCATCCTACAACAGGACAATGACTCTAAACACACCTCCAAATTGTGCAAGAACAATTTACAGCAGAAGCAGGCAGCTGGTATTCTATCGGTAATGGAGTGGCCAGCACAGTCACCAGATCTGAACCCCATTGAGCTGTTGTGGGAGCAGCTTGACCGTATGGTACGCCAGAAGTGCCCATCCAACCAATCCAACTTGTGGGAGCTGCTTCTAGAAACGTGGGGTGCAATTTCTCCAGCTTACCTCAACAGATTAATAGCTAGAATGCCAAAGGTGTGCAATGCTGGAATTGCTGCAAAAGGTGGATTCTTTGACGAAAGCAAAGTTTGATGTAAAAACAATTTTATTTCAAATACAAATCATTATTTCTAACCTTGTCAATGTCTTGACTCTATTTTCTATTCATTTCACAACGTATGGTGGTGAATAAATGTGACTTTTCATGGAAAACACAAAATTGTTTGGGTGACCCCAAACTTTTGAACGGTAGTGTATGTGGATCAATGTTTAAGTTTGAAATAAACATGCCCATACAAGTGCCTACTACATAAACAAAAAGAAGACAACTCTATATCTACATCCAAGTCTATGGACTTCAAATATATTTCCAAATGGTAAAAATATTTGTATGAATAAAAATATTGGGCACTTTATTCAACCATGGCTTTTCACTAAAAGAGTATATGTTGAAGATTTAAAGCGACTCTGTACCCACAATCTGACCCCCCCAAACTGCTTGTACCGTCAGATAGCTGCTTTTAATCCAAGATCTGTCCTGGAGTCTGTTCAGCAGGTAATGCAGTTATTGTCATTAAAAATAACTTTTAAACTTGCAGCACTGTGTCAAATTGAGTGTCTAGAGTGTCTGTGCCCTAGGCTTGCACCGCCCCCCCCTTGTCCCTCCTCCCTGCCCTCATCATCATTAGGAATGCTCCTGGGCAGGATTCTTCCTATTCCTCACCTGTCTGACCACTGCACAGGTACCTTGATGATCCAGCTCATGTGCAGTGTTCACCCATGTGATTAAGAGGAGAAATTGTTCTAGGGGTGTTCCTTATGATGAGGAGGGGGGAGAGGGACAGAGGGCTGGTGCAATCCTAGGGCATGGGTACTCTAGGCCAGTGCTTCTCAAATCCAGTCCTCGGGCATCACCAACAGGTCATGTTTTGAGGATATCCCATACAAAGAAGACCAGTGATAATACCTGATGCACTGAGTATAATTATATCACCTGTGAAATACTAAGGAAATCCTCAAAACATGACCTGTTGGTGAGGCCTGAGGACTGGAATTGAGAAGAACTGCTCTAGGCCACACCAATTTGACACAGGGCTGCAAGTTTAAGGGTATATTCACACGGACGGGCTCGCAGCGAGAATCCTGTCCTTGCTGCACGGGTCCGGCGTCCTGCTCTCCTGTCCGGCCAATCAGTGGCTGCGGCTGGGCAACACACTGATTGGCCGGACAGGAGAGCAGGACGCCGGACCTGTGCAGCAAGGACAGGTAAAGTATGCTTACAGCGGGGGAGCAGAAGGGGTTAAGGGTGGTATAATTACATACCTGCTGCGGTCGTTTAGACCGCAGCAAGTATGTAGTGTATGGGAACTGCCAGGACCTGCCGGGCTCGCAGCGAGAATCTCGCTGCGAGCCCGTCCGTGTGAATATATCCTAAAAGTTGTTTTTAAGACAATAACTGCATCACCTGCCGAATGGACCCCGGGACATATATTGGCTTAAAAGCAGCTATTTAAAGGTACAAGCGGTTTGAGGGGCCAGATTTTGGGTACAGAGTCTCTTTAACCCCTTGCCTCTTCAGCCTGTTTTGGCCTTAATGCCCAGGGCCAATTTTTCTGATCTGTCTCTCTTTATGTACTGATAACGCTGCGGTGCTTTTAACTATCGCAGTTATTCTGAGAATGTTTTTTCGTGACATATTCCTCTTTGTTAGTGGTATACTTTCGTTGATACACTCAGTAGTTTTTTGTAAAAAACACAACATTTGCGCAAAAATTAGAAAAATGTACATTTCTTTATATTCAAAATTCTCTTTTTCTAAGAAAAATAGTTATGTCACATAAACTAATTATTACTGCAACATATACAACATGTCTACTTTATGGTGACGTCATTTGGTGAAGGTCCTTTACTTGTTAGGATGTTAGAGGGCTTCGAAATTTTGCAGCAATTTTTCAAATTTTTAGGAACATTTCAAATTTTGATTTTATTAGGGACCAGTCCAGTTCTGAAGTGGATTTGTGGGGCCTGTATGTTAGTTACCCCCATAAATCCCTCCACTGTAAAAACTGCACCCCTCAAAGTATTCAAAGTGACATTTCATAACTTTATTAACCCTTTAGGTGTTTCGCAGAAATTTAGAGGGGAAATTTAAAATTTTCATTTTTTTGGGCAGATATTCAATTTTAATAATTTTTTCCCCCTTACACAGCAAATACTAACTGAGAAATACCACTCACTATTTATTCTCCTTATTTCAATGTTTCTAGAAATCCCCCATATGTGGCCACAGTGCGTCACCTGACTCAACCACAGACCACAGACATGACAGAAGCCTTGTGTATTTTTGGGGTCTTTTCTTATTTCAGGTTTTTTTTTAGCCATTATACCATGTCACAGAGGCCTTGCGGTGCCAAAATATTTGTGTAAGACAAGTTGACGTTCCCATTGGTACCACAAGTTTTTTATGAGGTGGTCCAAATAAAAAAAACACAATTTAGCAGCTGTTTTTCACCAAACAAAAAAAATGTTCGTTTTTTTTTTTTAAATGGCATTAATTGGGCGGATTAATTATTGTAATGGGTTAATAGACGTGGTCATTACGGACACTGCAATACCAAATATGTGTACTTTATTGATAGGGGATCATTTATAAAGGGGGATAGGGAATGTGTATATTTATTTATTTATATGTATTTATTTTAATTATTTATTTATTTATTATGTATTTATTTAATTATTGAATTTATTTGTTTTAATTGTTTATTTATGAATTTATGTGTGTGTGTTTTGTGTTTTTTTTTTTTTAACTTTACAGGTATATATACAGTATAGTGCATTACAGCACATGATGAGTGCTGTAATGCACTATACTGTATAGTGAATGAATGAGCAGTCAGTGTTACACACTGACTGCCCATTCAAACTCAGACCCCTGTTTCAGTGCAGGGGCCTGATCGTTATCTATCATAGTAAGCCAGACGCATCGGGAAGCGTCTGGGTTACTATGGTAACCTCTCCGAAGCCGCGTGATCGCTCGTGCGGATCCGAAAGGAAAGAGCAAGGGGAGGGAGATCAGAGGGGAGGGGGTGCAACAGGCCAGGGGGGCGGGGGAGCACAGAGGGGAGATTGGGGGGGAAGGAGATCCCGGGGGGGCGCAGATCGGGGGGGGGGAACAGCCGGCAGGAATCCTCCTCCCGCCGGCCGATCAGCAGGAGGCCACACGATCTCCCCATAGATGCTGCGGTCGCATCGACCGCGGCATCTATGGGGTTAACTGCCCAGGGGGGGGCGAGGCTCCCCTCCGGGCAGTAGCGGCAGGTGGAGGCTGTGTGACACAGCCTCCTCCTGCTGCCTGATTGCATCTAGAGACAGAGGGGGGAGGCAGGGACAGCATGACGTTTCTGGAACGTCATGTTGCGGGAACTACCTGCTTTACATGACGTTCCAGGAACGTCATTTTGGGGCAAGGGGTTAAAGTTAGCAAACCTTTTAATTATGTAATCACGAACCTTACTGCCAAAAGTGAGAAAAGTTACTTACTTGTCTTGGTATCTAGCCATATTAATGGTTGATGAACTCCATTTTTCATCCATGTGATAGGAATAATCCATGTGTGACTGGAAAAAAAAAGAAAAAAAATGTGAACTATACTTTGACTTTTTTATCATTTTGAAAACAAATATATGGCATACTTACATAAGTATTAAAACTATGAATGTACTGAACTTTTAAACCAAACTTTTTTTTAGATTTCCAGCAAACCAGCAGGGAAATCATGCACTATGCATTTCCCGAAGAAAAAATGTTCCACAGTCCAGCACTTTTCGGCAAAGAAGTTGTGTTTTATTCAGTTTCGTTACAGCAGAACACCAACATGCAGTGACCCCACAGATTAGACGCGTTTCGAGCGCATGCGCACTCTTGTTCACCTAGTGCCTTCCCACTCCAATTTCCCTTAAATAATCACCATACAGGTGTACATACAAGTGGATCAAGAGACATACTGCAGATTTTTCATTTTAACACCATATAAATATTCGGTTTCATATATAATCAGTTTTATATATACTGTGTTCATTTACCATAATAGAAAATAAAAATATGAATAAAATATATTATTTTTTGAAGTAGTTGAACACATGCATGTAAGTTGGCGGACTCTGTATTGTGCGATGGTCTGCTGCCCGCACGGGCGGTGTGTGAACTAGGACTAAGTGGTTCCCAACTGATATGCAGTAGCTAGAGCCCACTACCTGTGACCGTGCCTGCGTGCAAGAGACCGCCGCTACGAATATATAAGTGGAGGATAAACCGGGGACGTAACTATGCATTTCCCCCAGAGTTACAGATGCTTTTTGTAGCTCTCTGCTCTGGGTAACAGGCCCGCTCTCATTCTCTAATGGAGTACAGGAAAATGGGAAAATGGGTATTTGACACATTTGATAAGTTAGAGCCATGTGATCCCCCATGGTGCCTTGTTAATCAGGTGGAGGTGGTGACTTTTGGTTGCTTGTCATTGCTGCTGCTGTTAGAGAGAACATTTAAAAGGTAAAGTCCGGGCATTTCCAATATTTGACAGACAGCAGGGGCAGGGGAGAACATAGCAATGAAGCATTACCTACCTCTCCCTCTGCAAGCGATGCACCATCTGACTGGCCCCGGGACCTCAACTGGAAGGCATTTTCCCCCAAGTTGTGATGAGGTCATGACTCAGGTCTAGATGGCTTGTTATGTTCCCTCCTGCCCCTGGAGTGTGACATTTTTTTTTTTACTAGTGGCTGGACTTCTCCTTTAACTTTACTTAGAGGACTGACATAATTTCTTTACCACTATGCTTTCACTCTGCAGAACTAACTTTTTTGAGGTTAAATTTAAAAACAATTTATTACCAATACAATTATTTTACTACATACAGAAACATATACTTTTTTCTAATTATTTTTTTCATTGTATATTTTTTTATACTATTTTCTGCACATGGTTATGGTGACTGCTTGTCTGAGATGCTGTTCTGATCTGCAAACAGTTTATAGATTTTTAGCACTACATTAATGTGAGAAACTTTAGCCAGAAAATATATGGGAGAGTGTTTTTGACATGCTCTGGGTTTATATGCATCATATATTGTAAATAATGTGATCCCTTGTTATCTGACTCCAGCTTTATAAAAAAAAAGTGTTACTTTTCATTGTAATCCTGCCTGCGATGAAATGACTGCTAAAAGTCATCTCTACCTAACATCTATTATGTGCGCTAGTGTGAAAAATATATAAGGATATTTTTTGTGGTATACTGTACATGATTAAACAGATAATTGAAAATAACACCATGAACATTAAAAATAAATAAATGAATGAATGTTAAACATAAAACCTGCATAACAACAGTATAAGGCTATGTTCCCACAATGTCTTTTTTACGTGAAAACGTCCATCTTTTGATAATGACAGATGTTAAAAACCTCTTAAGGACCCATGCCGCACGGCTGCAGCTCCTATCACTGTCCGATCGGGGGGGGGGGGGGGGAGGTGATGCAAAAAAGGGCCATTGTAATCACACCTATTTGCAAAGAAAAAGTTTTACTGTTAATAAAAATAGAAAAATATTTAAAAAGCTATATAAACTGCATATCGCTGTATTCAGACTGACCTATAGAATACAGATAAAATGTCAGTTTTACTGTACAGGGCATTAGGTAAACGAGGAACCCCCCACAATTTGCAGAATTGTATTTTTTTCCCAATTTCACCCCATAAATGACATTTTGGGGATTCCGTCATACATGGTATGGTAGATCAAAAGGCGCCTTTACAAAGTACACCTGTTCCTGAAAAAAACAAGCCCTTACACGGCCTAGTAGCTGAAAAAATAAAAGAGTTATGGGTCTTAGAAGACGAGAAGGAAAAAATTAAAACTCTAAATTGAAAATTGTCCCAGTCCTTAAAGGGAACCTGTCACCCCCCTTGCCGGGGTGACAGGCTCCTGACCCCCGTTAGAGCCCCATATACTTACCTAATCCCGCCTGGTCCCGCTTCTGGAGGTGGTCGGGTGATGAAGATCTCAGCCGCTGCAGCCCGGCGCACGCTCTGAGAGATGAGTCCAAAGCTCATAGAGAATGACAGGAGAGTCCAGCGCTCCGTCATTCTCTATGAGCGTTGGACTCATCTCTCAGCGCGCGCCGGGCTGCAGCGGCTGAGATCTTCATCACCCGACCACCTCCAAAAGCGGGACCCGGCAGGATTAGGTAAGTATATGGGGCTCTAACGGGGGGTCGGGAGCCCTTTAAGGCAATTTTGGGCTCCTTAAGGGGTTAATGATCATGTTCATTAATAAAGTCCTTCCTTATCAAAAGACTGACATTTTTCAAGTAAAAAGGCGCTGTGGGAACATAGCCTATTAGTAACAAATAGTATATTTGATTTCTGATTGCAGGCATCTGCCTGATTGGGTAGAAAATAGGCACATGGAATAGAGCCTTAACCCCTTGCCTCCGAATCCTGTTTTGGCCTTAATGCCCAGGGCATATTTTTCAAAACTGAAGTAATGTTCCTTCCGTCTTCTAAGAGCCATAGCACTTTTATTTTTCCACCTACTGGTTGGGGCCTCATTTTTTCCGCCGTGATCATGATCTCTAGTTTTTGTTGATTGATGTAAGAGAATTTTTTTAAATTATTTTTTTATAAAAAAAATTTCTAATATATAATAAAAAAAAAAATCTGCAATTCTGTTTTTATTTCACCTTGCTTTTCATTTGTACTGTTCACCGTGCGGGACCAATATTGTAATATTTTAATAGATTAGACAATTCTGCATGCTTAGGTATGTAAGGGACAGCATGACGTCCGGGGACGTCATAATGTAGTAACTCACTGCTTTTCATGGTGTCCCCGGACATCATATTGGGGGAAGGGGGGAAGGGGTTAATGGGAATTTGTCAGCTTTAAGTTATGTTCCTAACTACTGACACTGTTAGATGTTAGGTCAAGAAGCTGTGCTTCTGTGATGTAGGGACATGCTTTTATTTTCTGGTATAAATAGTCAAAGAGGCTTTTCCAAGTTTCTGAATAGCTGCAAGCTGGATTGCCTCTTCCCTATTTGATTGACAACTGGAAGCTGAGTCCCAAGCAGGATCTAGTATGTGAGGGGAGTAAGAAGCCTCTGTGACTCTTTGTACCAGAAAATAATTTTTCTGCATTCTGCAAACAGAGCTGGATATTTAAAAGGTACCATGTGTCTTCTTGACTAAATAGATATCTAACAGTGTCATCAATTTGGAACTCGAATTACAGCTAACAGATTTACTTTATGAAAATTCCATGGATTTTTTTAAAGACTAGCTACTAAAACTCCACCCAAGCTATTCAAGCTATGTTCGTACATGGCTCCTTTTTTTTTTGGTGTTTCTGCAGATACTTTCCCACTATTTTGCCATGAATTGCTCAACTGCAGTAAAAAAAAAAAAAAACTAAAATTGCAGCAAATTTGCACTATTTTACTGCAATTTCACAATTCACAGACAAATAAATAGAGGGGAAATGTGAATCAAACATACAAAACAACAACATATGTGAACACAGCCTCAGACCTAAGCAATCAAAGATTACCTGCCCCCCAAAAATGTATATTTAAACGAACTGATAAAACAGACAGCAAAGACACAGTGTGAACCTATCCTCATACTGATGTTTTGAACAATATGAACATACTCAGAGTCATTGGTGGTATTGTCATGATTGCCCATCTTCAGCAATCCTTGACTTAACGTTCCGGCAGATGTGTTGAGTGTGACCAGAGGTATGCCTTTTTTCCATGTCCATGAATCCATGATGTCTTTCAATGGCATTGGTAATTTAACTTCATCCTGGTCATCTATAAACTTAGAACATGAGCTATGTTGTTGTTTGTATCAACAATGGTTAAAAAAAATTTCATTTTAATGTATCATAAATCACTGAAAAGGAGTTATACATTTACAGTAAACTGTGTATACTCTTTGTTCTATGCCAGAATATTTTCACACTGTGCTCATAGGCCCAGATTTATCAAAGGGTGTAAAATGTAGACTGGTGCAAACTGCCCCCAGCAACCAATAACAGATCAGATTTCAGCTCTACTAAAACGAATGGGCAGCTGTGATTGGTTGCTGTGGGCAGTTTGCACCAGTCTACATTTTACCTTCTTTGATAAATCACCCCAATAGTGCCTATTTCTCATATGCTCCAGGAAAACATCTGGCATATTCAGTATAGGTAGAGATAAGCGAACCTACAGTAAGTTTGGGCTTGGGTGAAGCCAAACTATTAGCATTTAATTCCTGCTGCCTGGAGAAGATGGATGAAGCCGGAGGACTGCCTGGAAAACATGGATACAGGGCTGTATCCATGTTTTCAAGGCAGTCCTTGGGCTGCATCCATCTTCTCTAGCCACTTACTTTAGGTTTGCTCATCTCTAAAGGTATTCATAGATCCTCATTCCCTAAAAGAGGCTAAACAATTGTTATTTTGGCCTTCAGGTAAATGGTATACACTGAGGTGTGCTGTATGGAATAGCACAGAAGACATGGGTACCTGAGTATGTTGTATTCCACTAATGCTGTCCAACAACATAGGTATTCTTAAATTTGGAAATAGTTGCTTCTATTCTTTTCCATCAATAAAAACCTTTTCTAATAAAGACACTTATAGCATATCGATTTGATATGTAACAAATAGCTTCTCATTACAGAAAGGGCAGTGGACTTGAACGTATAGTCATACTCCATTAATGTGTTTTATAATCATTCATAGACAATATAGGTAAGCAACTAGGCTTCCATGGCAACTTTTCCAGGGAACAGGGGACTAGACACTGTCATGAATGTCTTTTGTGAAAACACCTTAAAGTGAAAAAGATAACATAGTCTGTCATTTGATTTGTAATTAGTGTTGAGCAAACCTATCAAAATGTTTGGGTTCAGCAACGTTATCTGAACCCATATGCTTGGCGTTGGACTCCCTGCAGCTACAAAAGTTGGATGCCGCCCTATGGAATCCTGGAAAACAGCCACAGGCTGTATCCATGTTTTCCTGGCAGCCTTAACCCTTTAAGGACGGGGCCCATTTTCGTTTTTACGTTTTCGGTTTTTCCTCCTTGTGTTTAAAAGGTCATAGCACTTGCATTTTTCCACCTAGAAACCCACTTGACCCCTTATTTTTTGCGTCACTAATTGTACTTTGCAATTACAGGCTGAATTTTTGCATAAAGTACACTGCGAAACCAGAAAAAAATTCAAAGTGTGGTGAAATTGAAAAAAAAAACGCATTTCTTTTATTTGGGGGAAATGTGTTTTTACGCCATTCGCCCTGGGGTAAAACTGACTTGTTATGCATGTTCCTCAAGTCTTTACGATTAAAACGATATATAACATGTATAACTTATATTGTATCTGATGGCCTGTAAAAAATTCAAACCGTTGTTAACCAATATACGTTCCTTAAAATCGCTCCATTCCCAGGCTTATAGCGCTTTTATCCTTTGGTCTATGGGGCTGTGCGAGGTGTCATTTTTTGCGCCATGATGTGATCTTTCTATCGGTACCTTGATTGCCCATATACGTCTTTTTGATCGCTTTTTATTAATTTTTTTCTGGATTTGATGCGACCAAAAATGCGCAATTTTGCACTTTGGGATTTTTTTGCGCTGACGCCGTTTACCGTACGAGATCAGGAATGTGATTAATTAATAGTTCGGGCGATTCCGCACGTGGCAATACCAAACATGTTTATTTATTTATTTATTTGTTTACTTTTATTTAAACCTGGGAAAAGGGGGGTGATTCAGACTTTTATTAGGGGAGGGGGCTTTTTACTATTAACAACACTTTATTTTTTTTTTTACACTTATACTAGAAGCCCCCCTGGGGGACTTCTAGTATATACACTTGGATCTCTCATTGAGATCTCTGCAGCATAGATATGCTGCAGAGATCCATGAGATCGGCACTCGTTTGCTTTCGGCTGCTGCAGCCAAAAACGAATGAGTGCCGAGCCGAGGACGGCGCCATCTTGGACGCGTCCCCGGCCGGCATCAGTAAGGGAGATCGCTCCTCCGGGACAAGGTCCCGGAGGAGCGATCTCCCCCACTAGACCCCAGGGAAACGTTGCCTCCGGTAATCGGAGGCAGCTGTCAACTTTGACAGCTGCCTCCGATTAGCTAATTAGCGGACACGGCGATCAGACCGTGCCCGCTAATAGCAGCGGTCCCGGGCTACTCGCGGCACTTCAAAGCGGGGCCGCCGCTCGGCCCCGCTTTGAAGTGCAAGTGAGGACATATGACGTACCGGTACGTCATATGTCCTTAAGAGGTTAAGGCCGCATCCAACTTCTGTAGCTGCAGGGAATCAAACAACGAGCATTCGGGATTACATAAAGTTGCTGAAACCAAACATTTTGACAGTATGAACCCGAACGCTCGGCATCAGATTCCCGCTGTCTGCCCGCTCCGTGGAGCGGGTGGATACAGCGGGAGGACCGCCTGGAAAACTGGGATACAGCCTATGGCTATGGCTGTATCCCAGTTTTCCAGGCGGTCCTCCCGCTGTATCCACCCTCTCCACGGAGCGGGCAGACAGCGGGAATCATTACCGAGAGTTCGGGTTCGTACGAACCCAAACCGAACTCTGTTCGGACCATCCCTATTAGTGAGCATTAATAAGTAATAGTGACACAGATTTTTTTATTTATGCCACACTGGTGAAGAAATAAAGAAAAAGTACCATTTGTAAATGATTCCACAAACCATCCTGGTCAGCATTTGAGAATGAAAATTTCTTCAAGTATGACTGTGATGAGACAAATGGAAGGTCATTACTTCTTGAGGCGGTAAGCAGAGAGATCCATGTAGTATCAATGAATCAGATGTTCCTGTCTAGCCTTATATTGCCAAAAGTTCATAAATTCCAAAAATGATTTCTAAACTCACGCTGATCCCTTTGATGAAGAGTTTCTCTGTCAGGAAGGTTGAAGCCATACGGATTAAAGCAGCTGCCTGTATGAAAATGAGAATCCTGCTTTATTATCTGCTTTGTTATCTGTGACATTTTTGATATCAGTGAATAACATAAAGAATTCAGGGATTTTTCAGACATAAGACAATTGAGGTTACAAATCAAAAACAATTCTTTATAAATGTTTTAATTTATATAAGGAATAAGAAATGCTAAGTTTCGTGGCATACCTATCCTTAAAGAGAAATCTGGTAGATTAAACCAGTTGTCCCACCATTAGCTATGATATTACTTGTACAGATCATACATGCTGGTTACATGCTGATAAAATGATCCAGTGTTTGGCACCACCTAGTGTTCAAAGTATAAAAGAACGTGCATGTCCACCTAATGAGCTAAGTGCTGTAGGAGTATGCAAAAAAAAAAATTTTCCTGTGGAGCCTCATTTAAGAGTCTCGAAATATAGGACTAGCCAGATATTCCTCCGGGAAGGGCCCAGCCAAGGGGTGTCTCTGATAGGGAAACCACCAAAACCACCATATTAAGTGGCCCTATAAGTCAATGTAATGACAAGGAAAAAAAAGCTAAGGCCAGGTATCCATCCACAGACAGCTGTTTCGGGGTGTTGCCCCTCATCAGTTTGGAGCAGGATTCTGGCTAGGCCTTGCTTCCACCTAGCCGGAATCCTGCTACAGAGCTTTACACTTGTCAGGAAAGGTAAAGAACTTCTGCAGTAGCATGATAGTATACCAGAGCAGTATGCCGAAGAAGGGGCTATACTATCAGGGACAGATTCAGCGCAGAGCAGCAACATGATGTATATGTCAGCAAAATAAAAAAGGTATTTTATTCTAAAGACTCTGCAAATTACCATATTTGAAATTTGGAAAACGATTTATGGGATACCCCTTTGGGGGAGGGGGGGTGTAACTCAGTGATGGGCATGCATTCACCTTGCTGTCTCATTCAGTGTCTATGGGACATACAAAATGGCTGAAAATAACATGAACAAGTATTGCACCAGAATAGATAACTTGATATGAAAAATGGTGTTACCTTGCTGTAGGTGAAATCATCAAATAATGGCTCTATAAGCTCCACATTATTAATGTCTTCTTCTTTGACTGATACAGCCCTTGCAGATGGCTGCATGTCTCTTTCAAAAATGTTTACCAAGTTGTGCATCATAAATAGCTCATTCTGAAAAAGTAATGAATCGTAAAAGTGAATATTTATAGATGCAACTATGTCATACAAATCCTTTTATTCTACAAAAAACAGAAGTGGATCATGACAGCTACAATACACACAGGTGTAGAATTATCAAAGCTACTGCAAGTGAATCACTCCTGGAAGAAGGTTTGAAATTAGTAGAAGCAGCGTTGGGTTGGTGGAGTGGAGGAGCACTGTTAGGTAAGATTTGACACACATTTAAATGTGTGTGGGGGGGGGCAGGTTTACATTCAGTTATTGTGGATTTATCTACAACATCTTCTGGAAGTTTACATCTACTACTCTTTCAGTAAAGTAATATTTTCTCATATTGCTTCTGATCTTTCCTCAACTAACCTCAAACTGTGCCCCCTTGTTCTTGAGTTCAGTTTTGTTTTTGTTTTTTTGCACCAGGGAGCAGAAGGTTTCAGCCATCTTTTTCCCCTAAACCACCCCTTTAAAGGTTTCCCATATGTTTGGGTATTTCTAAAAGGGATTGGGGTTGGGACTGTTTGGCTACATACACAAGGAAAAGGTTATTGTGACTGACTGCTATAGGCAACTTCTCCGCCCTTTTCTAGCATCAATTTTGATAAATCTTTTCCGTGATGTTTAAGTTGTATACAATGGACATGAGAGAAGGGGAGAAGAAAGGGGCGCTTCCTTGTGCAGTAGGTGGAGGTCAGGTGTGTGGTAGTAGACAACTACAGGAATCCACTCACCTGGTGGAGTTGTGCAAGATTAGGCACAACTCTATCGATGGCATATGATATGATATATAGTATGATATGATATGATATATAGTACTCCGCAGCTATTCCGGGGCGTCACCACCAGAGGTGGGAAAGAAATGTGCAAATGAAGTAACCAGCCGGTTACAGGACCAAAATGGGAACCCCGTACCACTTGGATCAGCGCATGAGTACTGTAATATGTACACAGCTGTACACGCCAGCTTCGTATATCCACAAAACGTCTTGTCCAGCCACGAGATGTATATTGAACCAAATACTTTAATTTGCAACGTGTTTCGGCCTTATTATAAGGGCCTTTCTCAAGCATCATGCTTGAGAACGGCCCTTATAATATTTATTAAGGCCGAAACGCGTTGCAAATAAAAGTATTTGTCCGTTAGTTATCAATGGTTTAAGGCCACCTTAACATCCCCGTTAACAGTCTGCTGCAATAAAAATAAATTATTTGGCTCTGTTCACATCTTTAGCTTTTCCAGCAATTTGTTTGTTTTTAATACAGTGGAAACAAGAATGAATGAGATTATACAACGGACAGTCTGACCTCATTCTTGAAATATGAATATTTGTCTGTAATATGGAAAATCACTCTGAGGAAAAACATAATGTAAACCCACATGTGCATATTTAATCTGCGGTATGATGGTGTGGTTTTTAGTGGCAGCATTTATAGGAATATTTTTACTTCTTTAACAATGCAAATCCACCATTGGACTAGTGCCACATAAGAACAGCCATAAAGGGTAAATAAGTAGAAAAGCAAACATTGTCGCTTCCTTCTACAAAGTGCCTTTCTTGTTTATGAGCTGTGTCATCTATTACAATTTAGATGTGAGATATTTGAGATAATTCAGATATTAGGATTAAATATACAGGTCACAACCCATGAATAAGGGAGGTGGTTTATAGAATTAGGTAACCTTTATTTTTCTGATTTCATAAAATCCCCTCAAGGCGAATGTACCATCAGTTCATTCGCTTTAAGAGTTTCATATGGATTAGAATCAATGGAGGCACATCAAAGAGGGGCAGGGGGTTCCTCCCACTGCTCTAGTGCTCCCCTGCTGCCAGTGCTTCACCCCCGGCCGGAGCCGTACGTGGGAACCGGGCCACGGTTAAAAAAAAAAAGGACCGCGGTATCGTCTTTCAACATCGGTGTAGCTCTATCCATGTGATGACCTTAGAGTCAAAGACTAAGACAGGATAGCACTGTGGCAAGTGATTACCTAAGCGGCTGTCACTTTCGTCTTGGGAGTGACAGCCTACTCAGCCAATGACTGGCTGTGATGCTGTCCCATCTTAATCTACGATTGGCTGAGTGGGCTGGAAACGGCTGCAATCAGTGGGGGACTCTGGAGACCAATAGGAGGACACAGGAGCAACATGTGAGCATACCCTTTTTTGTTTTCTATATGTATTGAATTGTATGGCCACCATCTTAAGAAACACATTAAAAAACTGCAACAATGTTTGTAATGAATCTTGGTTCACAGGATTCAGTTCGCTCATCTCTATAGTTCATGCACGCACAGGAGGTATAATCAATGAGTTTTTACAGTATATTAGGTCTGAATCCACAAAGAAAAAGAACCTAGCAGCAAGTCATTGTTTCCAGCTTTCTGCCATACCCCTCCGCCACTTGTTTTTGGGGCTAATTATTGTCAAGGCCTGAGCTGACCAGAAGATCCTTGGGGACTCTAGTCAACTCTACTTCATATTAAAGGGGCTATCCCAAGATCAAAAGTTATCCACAAGATAGGGGATAAGTAGCTGATTTTCTGCTAGACCCCTAGGCCACTTGTTTTTGGGGCTAATTATTGTCAAGGCCTGAGGCGACCAGAAGTTCCTTGGGGGCTCTAGTGGGCTAGTCAACTCTACTTCAAAGTCAACTCTATCCCAAGATCAAAAGTTAACCACAAGACAGGGAATAACTAGCCGATAGATGGGATTCCGATCCTTTAGCAATCCTGACAACAGAAGAAAACTGTCCCCAAATAAATAGATAGAAATGTGCATGTGAGGCCAGCATTCTTTTCATTACCTATGGTATTCCGAACACTGCTGAATGCAAAGCTCTTTAGATCCCTTTCATACAATTTTTATCAAATGAAGGAAAGATTGTGATCGTATGGTAGACATCAATAATTTTAATAAACTCAACATATAACCCTTCAAATATAGCAAGTATTTGTTAACACGAAGGGGCAAATGATTTGTCCTTATAAACTATTCAGATACAAACGCAATTCTGCTCATATCTGCCACGTTCAGTCATTAGAATGTATGTTACTTTTTCTCTCTGTTAGAGATTATGAGATGATGATGAGAAAATATGTTTGCTTCCTTACTCTTTAGGGGTCTTAGAGACAGAAAGAATATCAGAAATCCTTCAGCACTACTCTGAGATGTGTGTGGGGAGGGAAATGCTCTTTGCTTTCTAAATGGCACAGCTTGCTCCTTCACAGTGCTTAGGAGATAATTGTTTCACACTCTCACATACCAGCAAATTCATTTCCATTTTGAGGTGAATGCCTTTTTTGCTGAAACCTTTAGGAAGCTACACCCTGCCATGTTGAGGAGAACAAAAGAGAACCACTATAACTGTCCATAAACGGTAGCGTAGCAAGCACAAAAAATATATATCTGAGCTTGTTTCCTCTTATAAATGACACATTCAGCAGTTTTTGAGGTTATTATTGCCCCCTGATTTAAAAGCATCAAATGATACATTTTTACCATTATGATGTACAAAAATGTAGTCCAGTAACGGAGAAGAGGGGAATTATCATCCCTAATGGAAGGACATAATCAACAATGTAGCTAAAGAACTCTTGTAACTGATGCCTCAAATAGATTTTTCTCCCGGATAGATTGTTGTCTCACGGATTGCCCATATATTGTCTGAAATGCAAACTGTAAACTGTATCTGAGATATCCTCCACATCCTTTACTGTTCTTACATTGATAGATCTTCAGCCATCAGCGCTCATTTGCAGTGCCTTTAGAAGGCCCAAAGAATCGAGCGGCCGAGCCGCATAAACAATCAATGTGTTGTTCCTGCAGCCGTTTTAAAGTATTTTACACAGGGAGATGTGCAGCTGAGAGTGATATATGTTGCTGCAGTAGAGAAGATATGGTCAGCTGAGGATCAGGCATTTCCTGCGCCTAGGCTGACTGCTGTCACTTTTACACACACCAATTATTAGCCGAAGGAGTGTTTTTGGAAAAACTCTTTGCCGAACTCCAGCCATTAAGCAATTAGTAGATCCCAAAGATTTAGTATAATAAAAAAAAAACTTTTTACATGTGACACAGACATATGTCAAGAGTTTTGACTGGGGACTGGGTGTTCAGACCCCAGCAATCACTAGACTAGGCAGGAGAAGCACTTGGCCTAATTCTTCTCTTCCCTTGTCCCTGCTTTTCCCATCTCCCTATAGAAGGATATAGTACTCTATATAGGATTTACAGCGTGTATACATATACAGTATAGTAAGACTGTGGAGCCATGTGCTTTTCCTGCAATGATTTTAGGTGTATAATACAAATAACAGATAAGGTTACAGCATTGTTTTTTTTTTAATCCACAAATGATGCCCCTCTAAATGATCCTATTTTAGGCAGCCACCTATTCTTTTGAGCGGAAAGACGAATCAGGGAACCAAGCTCCTCTGAAATAAAGATGGAAGTTTGTAGCAGGCACCAAGTTTATTAATAACACACTACACACTGCTTCACACAATGCTCCTCTATTGCTTCCAATATACAGTAAATTACTGAAGGAAAAAAAGATTTCAGCTGGTAATTTTCATTCTGTTTTATATATAAAGCAATTTTTATGGGAGTCAAAGTCTACAAGGAAAGGATGAGATTTTTTAGTGAATGTGACTTGTGTGCAGCAAGCTTTTCACTTTCAACAATATGTCTAGCTTCTTTTCCTAGCTAGTTGCTTTATTCTAGCTTTTCTCTTTCCCCTTGGTAATCCGCTCCCCCTTGCTATATCTGTAGATCTGCGAAATACAGTTCAAGGAAGCACCTGTTGGGAAAATAAAGCTGTGCAATAGCTTATAGGGAAGACGCGGGCCATCCACTTTGTGGAGAGAATCTTCTTTGCATACAACCTAGTAAAACTGCATATATATCACAGTACTTGCCGTAGCTGTTCAAAGCATTACTGTGACCTGTATTCAAGTCTCAAATAACTGTGTAGCTAACAATATAAGAATAACTGCATTAGAAGCTGAAATAACGTAAAATACAACCACATCATAAAAGATATTTCCATTATCCCCACATGAAATAATGTAAGGAATGTCCCAGACAGAAATAAATTAAAGCAATAATGTAGTTATGAGAGATACGTTATTGGACATGTGAGACCTGATTGTATGATGCCTACCAATTTCAGTTTAGGGTCGATGAAACTGGCACCTCGGTATTCAAAGTAAGAAGCAAATCCTTCATTCAGCCAAATGTCATTCCACCATTTCATGGTAACAAGATTTCCAAACCACTAGAAAAGAAGGAAATATAAAATGACAAGTGCTTGTGTGGTCACTCATTTGCTTCATTCTTATAAACAGTTCAATAGCTACAAGCAAGGATAACAAAAAGTATATAACATCTAAATAAAAATATGTGTCAAGTTGCCCATATATAATACAGAAACGGGGTATTTGAAAAATTGTGATTGAGATTTTTTTTTAAAGTGTGAGTACTTCAGTGTTTCCCCCTGATTTACTGAGATGATGTGCACATGTGCCAGGGCCAATCACTGGCCTCAGTGGTCTTTTCCTGCATGCACATCGTGCGACCGCTGAAGCAGTGGTTAGCTGCAGTGTATCGGATATCATCACAGCACTTTTACTGGTGGACACCACAGCAGATGCAGCACTAAAGTGGCGGTAATAGGTATATATAGTTGTTTTTAGTTTTTCTGGTCTATATCTATGGGTATTTATTTTAACTACCAGGAATCCCTTTAAAATTTATGTCAGATGTCACTAATAATGTCCATTGACTGTCAATGCAATGTGTATTGGGATTAACTCTAAGGAAGGGGGTTGACACATTGGACTTTTGTTTGCTTGAGAAGTGCTTGAGCAAGGCCCTCCAGTATAAGAGGGCAGAAACGCATTGCCACCATTACATTTGTTGGAACTATGACTGATGACTCCGGGCTCCTTATAGCTGATGCACTTCTTCCAGCGGCTTGTCTGCTCTCATCTTAATTCTTCACCTGCGCCATCTCGGAGAGGAGACTACATTTTCTGCAGGGTCTGGCAGAATATCTTCCCCTGGAAACTTATTACTGGGGGTCTGACGCAATCATTGCTACAATAAATGGAGCTCTCACCATGCCTGCGCTGCCACAGTGGCCTGTGTTCTATATTTTCTATATGGGGCCACTGAATGCTAAGTTATTGTGTTCCAGTGAAACTAGGAAAGGGTATAAACCTATCATATGCAGTAATGTTTAAATAGCAGACATGACATTGCAGGGCATGAGGAGCCATGGATAAATGCCCAGGACTGGAACTGGGCAAGGTGAGTAACACAAGATTTATTGCAATACTCTATATACAGTAGACTGCACAGTATATCAATATAGGTCATTACCGAAAACTCACCTATAAATAAATCTATATCATAAAAATGAAAGTCTGTCTGTCTGTCTGTCCATCTGTCCTCTATAGACTTCCAAACGCCTGAAACGTTTGACCCCAAATTTGGCCCACAGATACATTGGGTATCTGTGGGCAGGTTAGAGCGAAGGTCCCATCCTTGCCAAATGTACAGGAGGGGAGGTGGAAGAGGAAGAGCACCTCATGAAAAAATGAATGGTAAAATCTCCAGACTGCACATACAGGTGATATAATTAGCTGCAGCTCTGCCCAGAGGAAATGGCAGTTGGGAGCCTTAGCAACCAATAGGATTACTACTTTCATTTTCACTGGGAGCTGTGGTTGCTAGGGCAGCTGCCTCACAACAGATTCGCAGAAATAACTGGTAGACCCCCTACTCCATCTATACAGTACATGTATACAGGACCCCCTACTCCATCTATACAGTACATGTATACAGGGCCCCCTACTCCATCTATACAGTATTTGTATACAGAACCCCCTACTCCATCTATACAGTACAGGTATACAGGGCCGTATTACCAGCTGCTGCTGCCCTAAGCACTAAAGCTGAAGATGCCCCATCCTCACTCACCAATTAGCATCAGGATAGGTAGATTGGTAGATAATAGCTCCAGACGTCACATTTAACACCGCCACACCAGACCTGACCAATACCGCCATACTGTAACTGGATAACACTGCTATACCAGACCTGACCAATACCGCCATACTGTAACTGGATAACACAGCCATACCAGACCTGACCAATACGCCACACTGTGACTGGATAACACTGTCATACCAGACCTGACGAATACCGCCAAACTGTGACTGGATAACACTGTCATACCACACTTGACCAATACCGCCATACTGTGACTGGATAACACCGCTATACCAGACCTGACCAATACTGCCACACTGTGACTGGATAACACAGCCATACCAGACCTGACCAATACTGCCATACTGTAACTGGATAACACCACCATACCAGACCTTACCAAAACCAACACACTGTGACTGGATAACACCGCTATACCAGACCTGACCAATACCACCATACTGTGACTGGATAACACCGCCATACCAGACCTGACCAATACCGCCATACTGTGACTGGATAACACCGCCATACCAGACCTGACCAATACCGACACACTGTGACTGGATAACACCGCCATACCAGTCCTGACCAAAACCGCCATACTGTGACTGGATAACACTGTCATACCAAACCTGACCAATACCACCATACTGTGACTGGATAACACTGTCATACCAGACCTGACCAATACCGCCATACTGTATCTGGATAACACTGTTATACCAGACCTGACCAGTACCGCCATACTGTGACTGGATAACGCCGCTATACCAGACCTGGCCAATACCACCATACTGTAACTGGATAACGCCGCTATACCAGACCTGACCAATAGCGCCATACTGTGACTGGATAACACCGCTATACCAGACCTGGCCAATACCGCCATACTGTGACTGGATAACACCGCTATACCAGACCTGACCAATACCGCCATACCCCCCTCGAAAAAAAAACAGATTTTCTTGCAAGTCTGAACGGGAGATGGGAGACTAGAAATATACAAAAAATTAAGTTGTTTCCTTTCCCTTGCTCCCTGGTACTGCTCCTCTGCAAGGTGCTGCCCTAGGCACCAGACCACGGGTGCCTAATCATAAATACGACCCTGCAAGTATACAGGACCCTAAAACTATACACTACTGGTGCACGAGACCTCCACCACCTGTATACTACAGGTATACAGGACCATCAAACTATACACTACAGGTATACAGGACCCCCGAACTATATACTACAGGTATACAAGACCTCCACCAACTATACATTACAGGTATACAGCACCTTCACCAACTATATACTACAGGTATACAGGATGCCCGAACTATACAGTACATGTATACAGGACCTTCACCAACTATACACTGCAGGTATACAGGACTTCCCAAACTATACAGTACAGGTATACAGCCCCCCCAACTATACACTACTGGTATACAGGACCCCTCTCAACTATACACTACAGGTATACAGCGCCCCCCCACTACACACTACAGGTATACCGGACCCTCCCAACTATACACTATAGGTATACAGCCCCCCCACCCCCCAACTATACACTACAGATATACGGGACCACTAAAAACTATACACTTTAGGTATACAAAACCCCTCAAACTATGCACTAGAGGTATACACTAATTCCACTGATTAACTCAGATTAAACAATACCTTTTAAAAGATTGCTGTTTCCTGTTAAGCACCATTTGCAATGACAATAAACAAGGCCCAAGGCCGATCACTGCAGGTGGCGCATAAATCTGGATTCTGCATGTTCTCCGCATGGACAATTGTATGTTGCTGCTCCAGAGTTGTATCAGGTAGAAATCTTTATGTCTATGCACCTGGCAATAGCACTGCCAATGTTGTATATAACCCGGCTCTGTATAACACTACCAATGTTGTATATAACCAGGCTCTTTATATAACACTGCCAATGTTGTATATAACCAGGCTCTGTATATAACACTGCCAACATTGTATATAACCAGGCTGTATATAACACTGCCAATGATGTATATAACCAGGCTCTGTATATAACACAGCAAATGTTGTATATAACCAGGCTGTAAATAACACTGACAATGTTGTGTATAACCAGGCTCTGTATATAACACTGCCAATGTTGTATACAACCAAGCTCTGTATACAGTCTGATCACATGACATCTCAGTTTGGCTATTAGGTATTTAGGATGTTTAAAGTTTTTTGTTTATTTCTAATGTGCATAAGCTACAATTTATATAAACAGTGCAGAACTGTCAGGTATGAAGGGCTACTGGCGATTTCCTCTTAAACAAAAAAAACAACGACATAGATTGGCCTCCACCTTAGAACAAATCTAATTAACACACTGACACTTTATACCCGGGCAGAGTCGGGTACATTTTCTAGTAACTATTAAAGATCATATTTCAGAAATGGGAATGCCTCAATAACCATAAACCAAAATTTGGGGATTTATTCATGACATTATACTTGCAGTATACAGCTGTCATTTTTACATTCAATCATCTCAATTAAACTGAACAAGCAGAATTCTACTGTTTCCACTACTATTCCAGATCACGATGAACACTAGTCAACACAATGTGCAATTATTCTTCACAACTTAAAGGGAACCTGTCACCTGGGATGACAGCGCCGAGCCCGCCCGACCCCCTGGTGGAGCCACGGATACTTACCCTTTCCTGCAAGTCCCGCTCCTGGACGCAGTTCCGGGACGAAGATATCGCGGTCGAAAGCCGTGCGCATGCTCAGCAGAGATGAGTCCGATGCCCATATAGAATGACTGCTCCACTCATTCTCTAAGAGCATTGGACTCATCTCAGGTAATTAGCATACAGTGCGCGCTCACCTTCGGGCGGCGATATCTCCGTCCCAGGACCGGGTCCAGAAGCGGGACTTGCAGGAAAAGGTAAGCATCCGGGGCTCCACCGGGGGGTCGGGCGGCCTTGGCGCCGCCATCTGGGGTGACAGGTCCTCTTTAATTTACACTGTTGCCAAGAATACAATGTTACCACAAGTAAGTATTTGTGGATGTTATGTTTGTGTGGCTGCTTAGACTATTGAGCATACTGTCTGTAGCAAAGGTGAAATCCAGGTGTTTTCCACAAAACATATAGCAAGACTCGTATCACATTTAGTCTATATTCCCACTAGGTAAAAATAAGGGCAAATAACGGCAGTTGTTGCAAAACAACAGCTCTTATTAATGATCAGGATAATTTATAACGGCTGTTGTTTTGCAACAACTGCCCTTATTTGCCATTATTTTTACCTAGTGGGAACACAGCCTTACCGGTATTAAACACATCTGTATCTGTGAACATTGATTTATTCAAAAAGTGCTATAATCAGCATAATTATTTATTCAGGTTTAGTGGTGTGCATAGAAGTCTATAAAGAGGGAAGGCAGGAGGGGACATTAGCTGCAGAGTGAGACATAGAGAAAGTGTTGTCCATATAACCATATAGAAGAGTACAGTTTCCTTTTCTGTGTATGTACATTGTATGGAAGACATCATAACAGGTAATCTCAACCAGCTAGCTCAGCGGAAGATAGAATATTACAGATAGAGGCCCAGATTGATCAAAGGGTGTACAATAAAAAAAAAACTGATGTAAGCTGCCCAAAGCGACCTATCACAGCTTAGCTTACAGCCCTGGTAAAATGAAAGATGAGCTGTGACTGGTTGCTTTGGGCAGTTTACACCATAATTTAATTTACACCCTTTGATAAATCTGTAGCAGAAAAACTGCTGAAAATGCATCCTATATAATATGTAATGACCTGGATCTGCCATAATATTCTGAACAATGGGAGAGTACCCCATTAAGGTTAAATGATTGGTAATTCGATAAATAAAGGTTATGAGGATTTGTTTCTATAAGTAAAATATTATGATTTTTGTCAGAAAGTATTGCTAGACTATAGTAAAATACTGAAGACATAAAGAAGTAATAATGAAATTAATAAAGATTTGGAACATTTTACCACATGCCTGGTGTCCTATCTCATGAGCAACAATCAAGCATGTCAAAGCCTTAGAATTGCTGAACTTCTGCTTGGGATCATACGTCAAGGAGTTTTCCTGGAAAGTAATTAATCCCCAGTTCTCCATTGCAGGCACACCAATGTCAGGCATTGCTACTAAATCTGAAAGAGAGGGACATACTTTCATCACTACTTTATAAAAATTTGTGGAGTTGTATATAATTTATTTGGTGTTCATAGTATGCTGATAAAGCAAACATGCTGAAAACCAACATAGTGTTTACTGGTAGTAAGAAGCGCTAGAAGCAACATGAAAACCTTTAAGGATGCATGCATCAGAAAATATTTTATAATATAAAATATAAATATTTTATAATTTAAAAAAAATTACTCCAAAAAAGGTTTTATGATTAGAGTCAATGATAAAAATGACTTTACCTTCCAGTTCAATTATACATCTGTAATTGATATCTGTAAATGCTATGGGTTTATAATTAAAGGGGTATTCTCCTCTGGGCTTGTTGTAGGACAGTAAATAATAAACTGATGGCTGGGGGACTGACCCCCCCCCCCCCCCCCCGTACCCCCACGATCCTGAGTACAGGGACGCAATCCCCACTCAGTCAATGGAGTGCATAGCACGTCTGTGCAGTCACCATTACCAGCGCTCAATTTATTCTCTATGGAGCCACCAACCACTTCCCAATTCAGCACGCTGAAACATTCTGTGAAAAATTTCACACAAGAGTATAAAAAAAACGGAAAAAGGACGGTTAAAAAAGAAAAACTTTGAGTAAACAACTAAAAATAACGTCCGCTGTTTGCACTCTGTATACACTCCAGACGGGATTCCATTAGGCTGCACAGAAAACTGACATGTCAGTTTTGTGTGGCCGCTATTCATTGACACGTGAACTTCACAGACGGCGGCCGTTTGCCGACACGGCCGTGTCACAGAACGGCCGCTGTCATACATTGTGTGAACCCAGCTTTATAGCAGATGTTGCTTGAAAAAAAAAAATTCTTTATATACACTTAGATTTAATGTCACTGAACTATAAGTTGGCTGACAACTTACTGTGCTAAATGCTTTTTAATTAAAGGCAATGTTCACACAATGTTTTTTCTTGTCCGTTTATAATTTTTAAAATGACATCTGTTATTTTGAGGATTGTTTGCCCGTCAGTGCAATAACAGCTGCTAGAACATTATTCTAGTTTAGGTGGACTGATTGGACTTTGGGTGTGTCTTTAATTGAAAAGTCCATTAAATTTATTAGTAAAAACGGAGAAAGGACGGTGAAAAAAGAAAAACTGTGTTTGAACAACTAAAAAAAAGTCCGCTGTTTGCAAAAGACGTCCGAAAATAATTGTCATGATCATTAATTTGACATCCGCGCAGCTAATGTCCGTCATTTTATACACTGTGTGCATTGGACATCTGGCATTCTATTGACTTCAATGCATTGCAGTCAGTTAAATTACAGCAATACAGACGCCTTTTCTCTTTTTTTGATGTTGTGTGAACATAGCCTAACTGTGCAGTGCACATATGTATTAGGAAAAAAAATGTCAACTGTTCTAAATGCAGTCTTGTGAAATAGGGTAATGTGTAGGTTCCTGGTCCCTCTCCTAGCAACATTTTAGTAAGAACTATTAACATTATATTTACTTTCTTATGACAGGCTGCAAATGCCATACAAGAAATGACAAAGGACAAAAAAACAGGGCAGGAAAATATTTAAGACATTGAAAAGACTGGAAATGTGGTACATTACTAACTGTATAGCGGCTTTATTGAAATAGATGTGCTTTATTTCCATCAAATAGTGTATTTTTCAGTTAAAACTAAGCTCACCTGTTTTTTGTAGAGGGTATGTGACATTTAATAGATCCTCCATATAAGAAAGAATTGGCCCCACAATTTCCACAGAAAAGTTTGCATATCCATTCTTTATTACTTCCTTTCGTGCCCAAACTCGTATCTAAGATATAATAAGAAAATGTTTCACTCGCAGTAAATAAAGCAAACAATATTTTTTCATAATCCTTGAAGCTCAAAATCATGTTCTGTAAATATGAGAAAGCAAAAAAGAAATGCATTAAAGCAACTCTGTACCCACAATCTGACCCCCCCCCCCCCAAACCACTTGTAACTTCGGATAGCTGCTTTTAATCCAAGATCTGTCCTGTCGTCCATTCGGCAGGTGATGCAGTTATTGTGCTAAAAAAACAACTTTTAAACTGGCCGCCCTGTGCCCTACAGGAGTATCTGTGCCTTAACTTTGCACCGCTACTCCGTCCCTCCTCCCCACCCTCTTCATCATTAGGAATGCCACTGGAACATTTTCTCCATGCTGAACATTGCACAGGTCCTTAACGATCCAGCCCATGAGCCGGGCTGCCACAGGTGGGGAATAGGAGGCAATCAGCCTGGAGCATTCCTAATGATGAGGAGGGCGGGGAGGAGGGACAGAGAGGGTGTGCCAGCTTAAAGGGAACCAATCACACACAAATTGGCCATAAAGATAAGGAAACGTGCTGGTACATCAGCCAGCACGCTTCCTAACCATCCCCCTGTCCCCTCCGTCCCATGAACATTCAGCCCGCAAAGTTAGTTTAATAGTGTCCCGCGCTGTATGCAAATTACCATGTAAGTAGTCAAGGTGGGCGGGCGGCTGGTCAAGTAGTCCCGGTGGGCGGGGGGCTTCGTCATGTAGTCACAGGCTCCTGGGCCGCCTCCGGTGCTGTAATCACGCCCCTCCGGGCGTGTTGTAAAGCGGCTCCTGGTGACGTCACTCGGGGGGCCGGCATTGCACGTCGGCCACGCCGACGTCTTTACTAAGCTGCGCATGCGCAGTGCAGCCTGAGAAGACGCTGCTGTACTGCGCTTGCACGGCGTAGTACAGCAGCGGCTTCACCCACTGTACTGCGCACGCGCAGCTTAGTAAAGACGTCGGCGTGGCCGACGTGCAATGCCGGCCCCCCGAGTGACGTCACTAGGAGCCGCTTTACAACACGCCCGGAGGGGCATGATTACAGCACCGGAGGCGGCCCAGGAGCCTGTGACTACATGACGAAGCCCCCGCCCACCGGGACTACTTGACCAGCCGCCCGCCCACCTTGACTACTTACATGGTAATTTGCATACAGCGCGGGACACTATTAAACTAACTTTGCGGGCTGAATGTTCATGGGACGGAGGGGACAGGGGGATGGTTAGGAAGCGTGCTGGCTGATGTACCAGCACGTTTCCTTATCTTTATGGCCAATTTGTGTGTGATTGGTTCCCTTTAATGCATACACAATCTAGGCCACTCCCGTAGGGCACGGGGCTGCCAGTTTAAAAGTAGTTTTTTAGCACAATAACTGCATCACCTGCCAAACGGACCGCAGGAAAGATCTTGGATTAAAAGCAGCTATCTGAAGGTACAAGTGGTTTGAGGGGGCTCAGATTGTGGGTACAGAGTCACTTTAAGTAACCAAATAATAATAAAAGAATCTGTGAAATATTATTCCCTCAGTTTATGTTCACACACTGTTTTTAAAGCCTTATTTTGAGACATTACCGACTAAAAAACAGACCGAGGCTATGTTTCCACACTATATTTTTGGTCAGTATTTTGCAACCAAAACCCGGAGTGGACTGAAAACACAGAAAGGCTATGTTTCCACACTGTTGAAATTTAGTGGATGGCTGTTATTTTGAAAAAAAGGCCTTTGTTTTGAAATAACGGTAATTATTTGCCATTAAATGGTGGACATCCACTCAATAGTTCAATAGTATGTGAACATAGCCTTTCTGTGTTTTCAATCCACTCCTGGTTTTGGTTGCAAAATACTGAGTAAAAATGCTGTGTCATACATAGCCCAATAGCCCTAGTTCTCAGAGCCAGAAGGGATATGGTAAGGGACATGATGTCTTCATGGCACTGTCTTTAATCATTGAAACATCTTTGCACAATTACAAGGTTCCAAGCAATTATAGAACTGAGAACATACAGAGAACAGGGAAGAAAAGAGTAGCTTCTTATAAAACTCATATAACCGAATACAGCTAATAGGAAACAATATCTATTTACACCTTAATGGTAAAACATAATAGCCTCAGAACAATCTCAAGTTCAATATCATTAAAATAGTAACATACAGTACCATACAAAAGCAAAATGCATTCCGACATAAAGATAACATGTTAGGCTTTGAAATGTTTTTTACGCTAATTTACAACATAACAATCAACATCTGCTGTTTTATGTGAGTTTTTATTACTATGTTATTTAAAGCAGAGGTTCAGAAATCTTTTGATTGCGGCTCTCAACATCCTACTCTCTGAAGGACTGACATGAATGTTTCCATTCCTTTGATGGATATGCCCTTCCTCTGTTTCATCTCTATGCCCTCCAGAATACACTGCTTTTTATAGCTTCACCTTACTTCTAAAGTCAGCTCGCAGCACAAACAGTACAAAAACAGCAATTGTTTACTAGGCAGACATGTTTACCAAAAGACACACCGAGATTAACAGCGCACCAATAACCTATGGTGTTACACGGAGGGCGCAGAAAGATGTAAGTATTCATGAATCTATCATTATAATTGTTAGGCTATGTTCACACTACGTAAAAGTGCGGCCATACATTGTACGGGTGAACAATGCCTATTGTTTTATGGGATCCTGGCCAGAGCGTATACACATCGCATGCGCTCTGGCCGAGATCCTGCACGGGGCTGCAAAAATGACATGTCAGTTTTCTGCGGACGCAATTCAATGAATTGCGGCCGTAGGAAATCCTGTCAGTTCACACAGTTAAGCGAGCGGGTCCGGACGCTTGCTTCACTATGCGCTATGGGAGGTTCTGATGCGGGCGCACGGTGATGCGCCCGCATCAGAACCCTGCGGCCGAAAGATCATCCGGCCGTTACCGCAGTACCGGCCCAGGATGATCCGTGCAGAAACCGGCCGGACGCTCTCTTCAGCTGCACGCCTTTACAAAGGGTGTCTCCCTCTCTTTCACACACCATCTCCCAGGGTTATAGAAGCACCATGTCCCACAAAGTGACTACTTGCGGCAGTAACCTGTTTCTCTTCAGCTGAACCATACACTTCCCTGTACTGAGCTGCACTTAGTCTGTTCCCCAAAGTGTGGCTCCACTCACTGGTTGTGATCTGTGCACACTGGTAGCTGTACTGTGGCTGGTACTGGACCTCCTGTCTCCCCTGGATCTGTGGCATGCGCTCTGCCAGAGGTCTGTAGCTGTGGTTTGCAGGTGTACTGAGCTGCCTTACACCTTGAGTTAAGCCTGGTTTAGCCCTTTTGTTCGCGCGGCAGAGCCGTGTCGGCGGTCACATGACTCCCCTGTTAGGGAGCTCTTGCACTAAGCGCAGGAGCTGCCTCAGAATTTTTCTAGGCGGCATGGAGGAGGACGCTTGCTCCATAGCAGCCTCACACACACTCTGGGAGGTGGAGATGGCGTCCCCAGAAGTAACGCATCCTCCTTTCAAAAGGATTAGGAAACCCTCACCCACTTCCTCCTCATCCTCTGTGGAAGATATTTTTGTAAAAAGCAGGAAAACTTCTGTCAGGGACAGGGCATTAGACTTCCCCAGCCCTGAACATAGGAAGCAGCAATGTCAGATACACCTCGTTTGAGGTTTAACAAACACTCTTCTGGCGTTTTTTCCAAATTCAATTAAAAACCCTCCTCAAATACCCGCTTGGGCACGCCTCAACTCCACACAAAACAGGCATTTGCCTTATGCTCAAGAGAAGCGTTTGCTTCACAAAGAGATAAAGAGGTGTTTGCCTCAAATGCTTATGAGGAGGCAGTAGCCTGTCACTCAAGGAATGACACAGTTTCTTATAGACACATGACACCTGCATCTCATACAATGTCAGCACTTTTTACAAAGTCTCATGCAGGTCTTTCATCTGCCAGTACATATACTTTTTCCCCACAAGCTTTTGGTGGTGACCCTCTAGATAATTACTATGAGGTAGACTGGGAATCAGACACAGTAACACGCTCCACTGCGTCCCCTGAGAGGGGTCGCTGGAGTGAGCGGCAGATGCACAGGGTCGGTTTAGCTGGCCGTACTCCTCCAAATAAATTATTTACTCAGAGATGGGCCATCTCTGACTCCTCCGAAGTGAGGGAATTTGCTCAGCTGGCCTTCCGTTCTACCCTAGTTAAGGAAGATGAGCTGGTACTTAGGAATTTTATAGAAATTCCAGATATCCAAGCCCTAATTGCTCCAGAGATAAACCCATCCCTACTCTCTATTACTGGAACCTCAGTTCATAAGGATTTAGTCGACCAGACACTGAAAAACATACAGTTTAAAATTGCGGATGCTGTAGGTCCGCTACTGTTAATGTTGACAAAAGCAGAGAAAGAGGGAGAGTTGTCCTCCACTCAAGACAATACCACCTTATTATCCTCTAAACTAACTTTGTTAAAGGCATTAAGTAGAGCAGTACTCATGATGGGTCAATCCTTTAATTACGTATCAAACATTCGAAGAGCTAGATGGCTCACTTCAGCTGGCATGGCAGATCTAGCCCCAAAATCGCATGAGTTTCCTAACCTTCAAAAAAGCAATTTATTTGGTCCAGATTTTATCCAAGAGGTTTAAGGCCGATATAGAGCTAAGAAATAATTTGCTGAGTTGAAGAAGCCAGTGAAAAAGCCCTTTCGCTCCGAGGGTCGCCCCTTTAAGTCCCAGGGTCCGACCCGAGATTCCTATGGACAACAGAAAAGAAACTTCTCCCGGGTCTTCAATTCCTCCAGAGGATCCTTAGGTTTTCGCCATGGCTTCAAAAGGAAATCCACAGGTGAGAGCTCAGTGCATTGTCCCATCCCGACAGTACTTACCAGCATGGGAGAAGATTTGCTCAGACCGCTGGGTACTAAATATCATAAAAAATGGTCTAGCTCTACCCCTCATAAAGTTCCCTTTACAAAGGAAAACACCCACATTCCACACAAAACAGTCGTTAGACATTGTACTAGAAAGGGCCTTGGCCCAGGGCAAAATTGCCCCTGTACTAGAAGGGGAAAAGGATTGGATAAGTCACATTTTTCCTGTCTTAAAATCAGACGGCTCCAGACGGCTCCAGTGCGTCCAATTCTAAATATCTGTCCTCTAAATGCCTTCCTAAAACCCAAATGGTTCCGTATGGAAAACATTACAGACCTAGGTTTTCTGTTGGAGAAGGACATGTTCCTAATAAAGGTGGATTTAAAAGATGCCTTCCACACTATCTTTATCACACTGAAACATCGTCGCCTGTTACAGTTTCAGTGGAAAGGAACACTTTTTCATTGTAACGTGATGGTGTTTGGCCACTCAAATGTCCCTTATACATTCTCTCGAGTCATGAAGGTATTAGTGTCCGACATAAAGTCCTCAGGAATAACATGTCTTGTTTATCTAGACAACCTTCTTATTTTCAATCCAAATGCCGAGACACTTTTGATCCAGAGAGACAACCTATTATCTCTTTTAACAAAAACAGGTTTCACTCTAAATATAGAAAAATCTATTCTCTCTCCAACAAAGACCCTAGAGTTTCTGGGCTTCACTCTAAACACAGCAGACCTGTCTCTAAGAGTTCCAGAGGAGAAATGGTCAAACGTAGTGGCTCAATTCCAAAAAGCTCTTCAGTCCCAAAACTTTTGATAAGACTCCTAGCAAACCTTATAGGGAAGATAATAGCCATGCGTCCAGGCTTCCACACAGCTCCGACCAAATGTCGCCAAATGCAGTTTTGGCTCAATTCCCTATTGCAGAAAGGCGTTCCTTGGGACGCATTAGTGGTAATACCCCCGCAGGTGAAGTCGGAGATGTCAACATTAGTACATCTGAACATACCGCAGCCATGTCCCATACGTCAATTACCCCCCCAGATAACCATAACCTCTGATGCATCCAAAATAGACTGGGGTGCATTCTCACAATAAGGGGCAGCAAGGGGAAAATGGCAAGCCCCAGATCTAGAACTTCACATAAATGTTCTAGAATTGAGAGCAGCCCGGTTAGGTCTTTAGAAGTTGGTTCAACCAACGGATCATCTACAAACGTTATTACTTCAAATGGACAACAAGACTGCTGTCTCATACGTCAACAGGATGGGGGGCACGAGGTCCAGGATACTTTGTATGGAGGCCCTAGACCTCTGGTCCTGGGCTCAAGCTCACCATCTAGACTTACGAGCCCAATATGTACCTGGCCACTCCAATGAGATAGCGGATGCGTTATATCAGGACAAGATGTCCTTAGCGACTGTTTCTCTTCACCAGCATCTGTTCACTCGAATAGAACACATGTTCGGGAAAAGACAAATAGATCTCTTTGCCTCAGCAACGACCACACATACACAAAAATTTGTAGCAAGATCTTGGTCACAGGGAGCGTGGAGAGCAAATGCCCTCTCCTTTTCATGGACACCCCTGAAAGGGTTGTATGTGTTTCCCCCGCCATTGCTAATGCCAATGTAACGTCCTTCACAAAGTCAAACAAGATCAGGTGGACAACATGGTACTTGTATGTACGGTTTGACCAGAGAAACGTTGGTACCCGCTGCTGCACACCATAATCAGAACATGGAAACTTCCCCTGGGTTTCACAGTAGATTGTTTTTGGGGTCCCCAAGATCTCCTCCTACGACTTCCACAATCAATGTGGATCGCAGCTCAGATAGGTTGTTCTCATTCCCAGGCCTATCTGATTAAGTAAATAGTCTTTTGAACCACTCTCTGAATCCTAAAACCCATCATAGATACAAGACTCTCATAGCAGAATTCCAGCAATGGTGCAGAGATAGATATTCAGGTAATACTCACATCTGTGGCCTAGACACAGCTTTAGAGTACTTAACCTATAAATTTTACAGCTGTATGGCATCCACTACTATAAAATCAATTCATTATTAAATCTCATCATTCCTAACCTTACCATGGATAGGAACTACTTGAGATTGCTCAAAGGTGCAGCTTCCCTGCGCACTTTCACTCCTAAGTATTCTAACACTTGGGATGTAGAATCCTTGTTACGCTGCCTGAGTTCGTCAAAGTATGATACGACTCAACTTACAGAGTTAGGAATAAAGCTTGCATGCCTTTTAGCACTCTCTATAGCAGCTAGGACAGCAGAACTGACTCTCTTTCACATTGTTGAACCTTGGCTAGTTAGAACACCAGCTTGCTTTAATGAAGCTCCCATCGAGTTGAATCTTGTAAGAGATCCAGATGATCCATCTTTATGTTTGGTAGAGACTTTACAAAAATATCTATATCTCTCAGAACCACACAGAGGAGGTATTACACACTTATTTATCACTTCTAGAACCCTTTTTCCGTAAAGCCTCAGCTAACACTATTAGAGGTTGGATACTAAGCGCTATGACAGACACTGGGATAAATACAGACATTTTTAAAGCCCATTCCATAAGAGGCGCTGCAGCTTCAAAAGGAGTCCCCTTGACCACAATACTAAAATCAGCAAGGTGGACTTCTGGGAGAACCTTTGTTAAACACTATTAGCGCCCCCCTGAAACTGAGAGGTTACAATTCATGAAAGCTACCATCAGGTGTGTGTTACTCTACCCATCAGCTGTTGATAGGTGGCTGCCTCCCCGACGAACAAAACGCAGTGTACAGGAATCTATGACCTGCAAACGGCCCTTGTTCTAAGGGAAAAGGCAGCCACCTAGCAACAGCGCTCACCCAAATACACCCACCCATGTACTAATCCAGCTGGTAGCATATTAACATGTTTCGTCTTCTCTTAGGTCAAACAAAAACTCAAAAACAAGGGAAACAAGCCCCTGCGGATCAGAAGAAATAGCTGAATTTCCAGGAACCTAATATTTCTTCAATCAATGAACCATCCTACTTAGGATAGGACTTTTACCTTTAATTACTGGTTTTCAGACTTCACTGGGTTCACAAAAAAAAGAAAAAATTCAGCATATTTAACAATAGTCCATATTGAATAGAGAATGTAATCTATTAGTTCTATGGATTAGATTTGTTTTCCAGTAGAGAAACGTTTAGACCTCATCGTCAGAGTCTACATTAAAGGGGTACTCCGGCTGGGTTTTTTTTCCGATCTGGCCGGGGAGGAGGTGGCTGAGGGCCGTTGGAACCGGGGAGGTGAGTGGATGTCGTTGCCCTCAGCCACCTCCTCCCCGGCCAGATCGGAAAAAAGTCCCCTCGCCGGAGTACCCCTTTCACACTGCTTCAGAAGATACATTGCCATATACATCTTATAACAAACTGACAATCTGTTCAAAGGTCTGTCTGCATTTGGCCAGCTGTAGCATAACAGTTTTCCTAGCATCACCTTCCAGTGTACTCAAAACGAATTCTGTCTTAGGGTATAAACCCACACACCGTATAAGCAGCGTATTTACTGCTGCGATACGCAGCAAATACGCAGCAAACACGCAGCAGATTATATCTAAATAACTGAACACAGCATCAAATCTGTACCAACAAATCTGCTGCGTATTTGCTGCGTATTTGTTGCGTATCTGCTGTGTATACGGTGTGTGGGTTTGTACCCTTAAGGTACTGGGCTACATTAGACAGTCTGACTGCGCCCTCCAGTCTCTCCTTTCAATCTACCAGCAGTATATTTGGACCAATAAACTTAGGAAGGTGGTTTAGCAAGGCTCCCACTGGAACATCATGTGGTGGCTCATTCTCTGGTCACTCTGTTGCTGATTCTGTGTCCCTCCTGCCGACTATCGCCACTTGTAATGTACTGGACGCATGCAGTAATAGGGACAGATACTGGCTTGTGAAGAATATAACTTTACTGAGGTAAATCTGTTAGTTATTAACCCTGTCTTCGGCCGCACGCCCTTGCAAAGGGAGTCTCCCTCTCCTTCACACGACGTCTCCCAGGGTTACGGAAAGCACCAGGTCCCACACAATGAACACTTGCGGCAGTAACCTGTTTCTCTTCAGCTGAACCATACACTTCCCTGTACTGAACTGCACTTAGTGTGTTCCCCAAAGTGTGGCCCCACTCACTGGTTGTGATCTCTGCACGCTTAGAGCTGTACCACAGACAAACTAATTGTGGCTGGTACTAGACCTCCTGTCTCCCTGGATCTGTGACACACACTCTGCCAGAGGTCTGTAGCTGTGGTTTGCAGGTGTCCTGAGTTGCCTTACACTTTGAGTTAAGCCTGGTTTAGCCCCTTTCTCAGACACAGCTCTTACTGCTCCCTCAGCACATATCTGTCCAGCTAACACAGCAGCCTTTCCTGTTTCCTGGGCTTTATATATACCCTTCTCCTCTGGGTCCTGGCTTCCCTCAGATTGCTGTATGCAATGGAAGCAGCTCCCTCTACTGGCCAGGGGGAGCGACTGCGGCATTACACTAATAGAGGACAATATATAGGCATATGATATGTGTTTTATAATGTCCCATTTTCTGGCCTCCTTCCTCCATAGTCATGTTTTTAACCTGTCTGTGGTAGTTTGATAATAATACAATATCATTTTGTTTAAATATGTGGTATGTACTTTTTTCTTTTATGGGATATTAACTCTGTGTAGGTGTACATATTTATAAATTGTAGTGGCTATAATAAAACCTATGATTGCTTACTGTGATATTTGAAGGGTAATGTGTGTCTACCAGCCACGTGGCAGGGCCTAAATTACATAATTACCAAGATTTGCCAATAAAAGTCTAAACCCTATAAGGCTAATGCCACCCCTGCGGAAAAGAACAGACGTTGATTTTATTGCAATCAGCATCCATTTTTTTCTACAAAATAATGTTGTATGAACTGATGGTGCGTTTACACAGAGAGATTTATCTGACAGATTTTGGAAGCCAAAGCCAGGAATAGATTTGCAAAAAGGATAGATCCCAGTCTTTCCTTTATGACCTGTTCCCTGTTTATAGTCTGTTCCTGGCTTTGGCTTCAAAGATCTGTCAGATAAATCTCTCTGTGTAAACGCACCATCAGTTCATACAACATTATTTTGTAGAAAAAAAATGGATGCTGATTGCAATAAAATCAACGTCTGTTCTTTTCCGCAGGGGTGGCATTGCAATGAATTCAATGCAAAGCCGCCCGCTGTGTTCCAACATTGTTATTTTAACGTCCGTTCTTTTGAACAAGCGTTAAAATAATGAACATGCCTATTATTTTCGGGCGCTGTTCGCCAAACAGTGTTCTGGAAACAATAGTTGTTCACACAATGTAAAGCACAGCCGGCAGCCATATTTTACATCGTAGTCAATGGTTAAATAAATTGCCCGCAATTCAACTGTAAAAAGATAATGTTCCTGCAGCAGATGCAATGCTATCAGCTGCAGGAACATGCCAAACACTGCCCGACATCGGGCAGTATAACATCGTCCATTGCTATGCAACAGACAGTGTTGTACTAAATGTCAACGTGGCATAACAGTGGTTATTGGATAGACCTTTTTTTTTTCATAATTAATTAAAAGCTCATAGGTAAACCACAATACGGCATAAAATACAAATCATAGCAAATAATGCATCAATATGTACATATATGCAAATTATCCGTACAATGTATCCCTTCCCGGCACCATCCACTGTCTCCAGATTTTCTGTTTATCGACAATAACTATATACCGTACACAACTATTCCCCAAGTGCCAGAGACACCTGCTCCGTACAACGCACCCATAAAGCTCCAGGCCTGTATTTAAAGTTCATGCTGCCCTAGGCACTTTGCATGCTGTACTGTACTACAACTCCCAGCATATCCTGAGGGCTGTAGACTGTCAGTAAATGCTGGGGGTTGTAGTGCCTGCAGATGTTTCTAGTTGGGTCCTAGGTGCATTATACACTGGATGCTTTGTGGGAGATCAGAATACATAGATCTGTGGGGGCTCAGTGCAGGGAAGTGACCCCAGAACATCACTAATAGGGGATAGGGGTAGATGTTTTTGTTCTGTCCTCTATTATTGATGTTCTGGGGTCATTTCCCTACACTGAGCCCCCACAGATTTATGTATTCTGAACTCCCACAAAGCGTCCAGTGTATGATGCACCTAGGACCCAAATACAACAGCTGCAGGCACTACAACTCCCAGCTTTTAATCACATTATATATATATATATATATATATATATATATATATATATATATATATATATATTCACCTCCTTATTCTTAATTCTAAACTCATATTTTCCTTTTTTCTTATTTTTTTTTTTTTTACTTTTGGGGAAGGACTGGCATATCAACACTACCACCTCATAGAAGCACTCATGGGGGGTTGTGATACCCAGAGCGGCAACACCGGACACCCAAGTCAGACCAGCAAAATATCTTAAAGGGGTACTCCGGGTGGAGGTTAAAAAAATTGAAACTTTTTCAGAAGCATAACGCATTACTTACCGGTCTATCCCAGTTTTGAAACTACCAAAAATCCATTTGTTTGGGATGTTTTTGTTCTGTTTTGTGTTTCTGTGTTTCCTGGTTCAGCAGTTCCCAGAATGCAATGCTTTCCTTCAGCTGACCATCACAGTCCCCCATCCCAATCAGTAAAATTATGCTGCACCTGCTTCTGGCCGGACAGAGATGGTGAATCAGTCAGTGGATTGGCGGATCCAGCCAAGCCTCCTGTAAAATCACACCCTGCCCCCTGTCTACATCATCAGCAAACACACACAATGTGAGACAGAGGCATGGAAGATTCGTCTCCTAAGGGGGGGGGGGGGCAGCAGAAGGAGCAGGAGACAATGTGGATTGGCACAGAGGCCATTATTCTTCACTTCCTGGATTTCTATCAGCTACCAGTGTGGCAGAACTGTACAGATACAGTAATACATTCAAAAACACACAAAAAAACTGAAATACATTGTATAGACACATCTATATAACTTTTAATGCACTTTTGATAGAAAACAAGTTTTTCTTATCCGGAGTTCCCCTTTAAATCCACCTTATCTTATATTAAGAGGCGCCTGAGGAAAACATCACACGGTCACATCAATCATACCATTTAATTATATCATTATGCCGCCATGTTACCCATTTGCATTTATAGATTCTATTTAGTTATTACTTGTGACACTTATCCCACTTTCCTTTCAACACCCCCCCCCCCCCCAAAAAAAAAACACAAAAAAAACGCAGAAAAATAAATAAATTGAAACGCAAAACCTCTCTCCTTTAGGCCGACCCTCTCCCTACTTTTTAGCACTGCATATGGGGAACTTTTTGCTATTCTTTCCCTCTATATAATTATTATTTTTGTTGTGTTATGTTACATTGGTCTTGTGTTAGGGTAGGGTAATTCATGTAACCATTTTGATTGCATATTTTAGTCCTGGGTCAGGTTGGTTGACTAGACCTGGCTGGAAGCCCAGCAGGACTATGGCTGATATTTTAAATGATTTTAATGTAGAGTAGTATTTGGGGCTTGTCTCCCTGTTTCTACTGCTCCTGTACTTTTGTGTAGTTTTGATTTGATGTGATTCTCTCATGTATTGTTTGTCTGGTACTTAATACATTTTTTATGTGCTACCAGTAGTGTGCATATGCTTTTTTCTTTAGAGGTACATATTAAACAGGGAGCGCAGGGTGACTCAGGAGCAACATGGGCCACCAGCAGCAACGTGGCTAAGAGGGTAAGAGACACTACTAGTGTGTAGAGCAGGGGTCCCCAAACTACAGCCCGCGGGCCGCATTTCGGCCCCCAGAGGCTATTTATCCGGCCCCCGCTACACTTCCACACCGCTGCCTATCCCTACCCTTGCCCCGCATCCACGCCGCCGCCGTCATCCCTGGGCGGGCCGGGCCCCTCGCACTCTTGGTCAGTCGCCAGAGGGATCCCCCAGCAGGTGCAGCGACGTCATCACTGCCCCTACCGGAGGATCCCTTAGATGTCTGCCCTGCCGCCTGCCTCCTCGGCACCGCATGGACCACCGACCCCCCGCCCCGGATGTAACCTGGAAATGATCTCTGAGGGATCCTCCGGTAGGGGCAGTGATGACATCGCTGCACCTGCTGGGGGATCCCTCCTGTGACTGACCAGCTGAAGAGGAGAGAAGAGGCCAGGAGAGATGAAGACAGTATTAGGTGAGTATAATTATTTTTTTTTTTTGCAGTGGACATTATAACTATATGGGGGACATTGCAGGGGGACAATATAACTATATGGGGGACATTGCAGGGGGACAATGTAACTATATAGGGGACATTGCAGGGGGACAATATAACTATATGGGGGACATTGCAGGGGGACAATATAACTATATGGGGGACATTGCAGGGGGACAATATAACTATATGGGGACATTGCAGGGGGACAATATAACTATATGGGAGATATTGCAGGGGGACAATATAACTATATGGGGGACATTTCAGGGGAACAATATAATTATATGGGGACATTGCAGGGGGACAATATAATTATATGGGGGACATTGCAGGGGGACAATATAACTATATGGGGGACATTGCAGGGGGACAATATAACTATATGGGGGACATTGCAGGGGAACAATATAACTATACAGTATATGGACATTGCAGGGGAACAATATAACTATATGGGGGACATTGCAGGGGAACAATATAACTATATGGGGGACATTGCAGGGGGACAATATAACTATATGGGGACATTGCAGGGGGACAAATATAACTATATGGAGACATTGCAGGGGGACAATAACTATATGGGGGACATTGCAGGGGGACATTATTACTATATAGAGAGCCCAACAGGGAGCATTATTACTATATATGGGACAATGCAGGGACACATTATTAGTATATGGAGGACAATGCAGGGGACATTATTACTATATGGGGGCACAGCAGGGGATCCTACATACAGGGGGTAACCCACATACCTGCTTGAGGGGGTGCAGGTGAAGTGGGGGGAGTTGAAAGTGGGGTGAGGGGGCTGGTTGAGGGTGTGAAGGGGGAGTTAGGGGGGCTGGTTGAGGGTGTGAAGGGGGAGTAAGGGGGCTGGTTGAGGGGATGAAGAGGGAGTGAGGGGAGGCTGGTTGAGGGGGGAGTGAGGGGTTGAGTGGGGGCTGGGTGAGGGGTGGAAAGAAAGAGGGATGCTTTTACTTTGGGGGGTGGGGGTTGTGGCATTTTGCACTGGGATTTGATTATAGTTTGTTTTTTTATAGTCTGGCCCTCCGATGGTCTTAGGGACAGTGAATTGGCCCCCTGTGTGAAAAGTTTGGGGACCCCTGGTGTAGAGCATACTGCTAAAAAACACCTATTCGCTAAACAACCCCTTTAAGGATTCGCAGCAGATTTTGCTGCGAACTTGCATTGTAAAATCTGCTGTGAATCCATTACGTGTGAACCCACCCTAAGGCTATGTTCCCACACAGTATTTTTGCTCAGTATTTTGGTCAGTATTTTTCAACCAAAACCAGGATTGGATTGAAACACAGAAAGGCTATGTTCACACACTGTTGAAATTTAGTGGATGGCAAACCGCACCTGAACTGGAGACAAGAGTGGTGCTGTCTCTGAAAGAAAATGGCCATGTTTTTGTAGCACTGGATAACCCCTTTAATGGCAAATAACGGCCATTGTTTAAAAATAACGGTATTATTTGGCATTAAATGATGGCCATCCACTAAATTTGAACAGTGTGTGAACATAGCCTTCTGTGTTTTCAATCCACTCTAGGACAAAGAGTGCCTAGAACATTCGACACTCTACACATAAGAATCCACATATCTTATATTTTTGCCTTATTGTAGCTGATAAAAGTTTTAAGTGATGAAGTTGTTTCATTTTACCTCATTGCCCCTTTCAGTTGTTGTGACGTAATCAAAGTCGCATACTACAAAAGCAGTTATATATGTTGACATTTTCAGAGTAGTGTTAAAGGTCGTGACAGTCCATGAAGTTCCATTTAGATCTTCCCTTTCGGATATATCTAGAGGAAATCATCTATTTTAGTAGAAGCATGTAAACATACTAAACAGATTTGATTTAGACACATAATACAGATTTTCATACAGGCTAGGCTTTAAAACACTAAAAGATGAAATATTCATTTGTAAAACATAAAGACAAACAAAAGATGTTTCTATTTATGTATAACCCAGGCCAATGCAATTCAGTAGTCTGGTAGACTGGTCTTAGGGTAAAAACATACAGGCTATAATGTTGCATGTGGCCAACATGTAGAAACCACTTCAGCGTCCTGCACTACACAATAAATGGGACTACAAGTCCTGCGCCAATCACTGCATAGTGGTGGCACCTTGTAACTGTTGCTCACTTCAATGGGAGCTGAGCTGAAGTTACCCAGCTCCAACATTACAATAAATAGTGCAGGGCTTCCAGCCCCATTAATTTTGTGGTGCAATGCCCAGAATAGCTGATCGGCCGGGGTACAGGATCCTGGGACCCTGTAGATCAGTAACTACTATTACTACTAACTACCTACTTGTGACTGTTAAGGTCCCAGCATTCAGATCCCCATTGACCACATACTGTACATATCAAAAAGTGTATCTAAAAGCTTTATGGTTGTTAAACATAAACACTGATATCTGAATCATTCACCCCTGTCATTCAGGATCAATTTAAAAATGTACCATGTAAATTGTAATGTAAAAAATAACTTTGGAAATAATTACAAGACATTTAGCACATACCTATAGCTGGCATATTAGATAAAGCCACGTAGGTTGAATTATGCACAATTCTAGTTTTAAAAGTTGCCTTAAATGCAGGTTCATCAAAGCATGGGTAAACTGTTCTAGCAGATGTTGGCTCCAGTTCTGATGCAACTAGGACCCTGTGGACAGAAACTGCGATAGTGATCACGACCTTATGCATCAGGTGTATGAAATGTTTTATGCACAGGGACAGAAAAGCCAGGACAATAGAAAACACTATAACAAGCTTTGTATACATGGCAGTGTAAGTTTGAAATATATATACAGTGGTGCCTTGGATTACAAGCATAATTCGTTCCTTGACTATAGTTGTAATCCAAATCCACTCTTAAACCAAAGCAAATTTTCCCATAAGAAATCATTGATATGCAGACAATTAGTTCCACCCCCCCCCCAAAAAAATGATTTTTTAAAATTCTGAATAACATGTAAAACAGCTGAAACAAACAATGAGAAACAGTTGAATATGTCATATTATAAGTTACTGTACAGTATAGCAATCAGCCTGTGGAGTATAATGTATAGTAAGTGCATAAACCTGAACAACAGCAGCAGTTTGTAGATACAGGATGGAACTGCAGATCCCTATAATGCAGGAGCGCAGTACAACAGGCTAGAATAGAGAAGCAGGGCTGCTGTCAGAGGTCTGTGTGGCCATATGACAGCAATGGAGAAGTGGGGATGGTGTACAGCATGGACCAATCAGGAAATGAGAATCACAGTGACAGAAACTTCTATATACAGCAGTGTGAATGTCTGAGTGTAAGTGCAGGCACATTATAGCAGGAATGGAGAGGATGGGAAACACAAGGACTGACTGAGACTGCAGGAAGGAATGAGCAGGGCAGATGTTGGCACATAAATGCAGCATTCTCTGTCTGGGGAGAGAGGGGTTACAGCTATAAAGAGACCTCCACGGTCCTGTCCCCTGATGTAAGCCCCAGCCTGAAGTGGATCTGCTATGATTTGGAAGGTGAGGGAAACTTCCTGGGTCAGAGTACAGGGCTGTAGACCCTGCTATGCAGATCATGCCCCTCCCCCACTCCCGCTCCCACCCAGTACAGGGAGCTGTTAAACCAAAGCAATGCTCTTAAACCAAGTTACAATTTTGAAAAACTGTGAGCTCTTCTTGCCAAACGCTCTTAATCCAAGTTATTCTTAACCCGAGGTACCCACTGTATATAAATTTCTGGACCGTAACAGAATAAAAAAACACTAAATGAAGTGGTAACAAAAGGAAAATATGCAACTGAGATGGCATTGTACTATATTGCAAATTAGGTTCATTTCTCTTGTAAATTCTCAATGAAAAAAAGAAAATGAAAGTTAATTTAAGACCTGTTTGTGTGTCAGTACTCTACTACAGTCTGTACCGAGAACAAAGTAGAACTTTAATCCTTTCCCCAATCTTAGAATAATGCGCAGCAGTGGGAGCGTTCCTATCGGGTTATCTGCCCTGAGCTGTTCTGAAATCCCCGCCACTGTGCCACTGTGTGGGCTCTTATACATTTTGTACAATTCTTTTTTTTTGTCCAGAGTTATAATTTTAGGATTGTGCAGTGATTGCTACTATTATTCTTTGTCAGCTAATGACTTTGCACCTTGTAGAGTTTTAATCCCATAACCCATTAAATATGGATTACTGTATATCATTTATACAACTCAAAGAAGATCGGGTTTTATGCTCATGGAATTCGCTCTTCTAAAGTATAATTTTCACATTCTGTCTTAAAGCATATTACTTTGTGACATTAAACCTGTCTTTCCGTATAAGTGGTATCTTTGCATATCATAAAATAAACACCTAAATTGCTAGCTCTAATAGTGGGTGAATGATTCGGTGATTTTAAGTCGGGAGTATTTACTGCAGATGTCATCTATACACAAGCTGATTTACTAACTGGCTAATGCCTGTCCTGGGAATGTAGGTTAGACATTCATACACCATTAGAAGTTATTTATAAGAGGGAATCATTAAATGATGAGAATCTCTTAAAAGAAGATGCTTGTGAATGTCTTGTACAGCTTGGTTGTTGTGCAGCCAAATCTGAGGTCAGTATGAAGAAGTAAGGCTCCATTGAATTAAACAAACTAGAGTTCACTATTTGTGACAGTTTAGTCTGCAGTGTGTTTCTTCCTATAAAAAATTTTGGAACTCAACAGATTTGGGATTCATCGACATTCATTAAAAATGTATCCATCATAGATGCCGTGGCTTAGTTTTGAACAGAAAATGCTAGTGTGATCAGAGCCTAGCTCATTTTTACAGCTTCAGCCACTTTGAGATGCTGACTTTTTTAATAATGGAAGTCAATGGAAAAACGGATCAAAATGGATGCACACAAATGCATCCTTATTTTTTATGTTTTTTGTTTTTTTTAACTGATTGCAAAAATGCAGTGTGAACCCAGCCTTAGTGTGGTGATTAAAACCAGTAAGACGAAGACAGTATCAGGAACTGGGCAGCATCTGAGCAGCTGCTGCGGGTTATTGGGCAGGAGAGAACAGCTGCTTTCAATATGTTTTCGACAGATAGCAACCGATTACATTCCATGAAAGTTGAGCTTTCATTGGTTGCTATTTGTCTGAAACAAAACTGTTTCAGATTGTTGTCTCTGTTTTATGTATATAGCTGGAACTTCTGTGTTGCTAAACAACATGACATTGGGAAACTCCATCTTCATGCACCCTGCTTTTGTTAGAAGGGAGCAGGCATTGGCATGGGGTGACCCTTGGGTTGAAGCTATGAGGTGATTGGGTAGGCATGTGACAGTTTGTGGCAGAGTCTCCAAACTTACTATAGGGATGGTTGTGTCACCATTGAGAAGTTGTGTTTGGCTTAGCTGAGCTGAGTTGGGTTGGGTTGGTGGAGAAGGCACTGTACTGGAGTTAGAGAAGCAAGAGCCAAGAAAAAGGAGCATAAGGAGCTGTTGGAGCAAGAGCCAGTGCTGTACAGTGAGACCACTGGTTGCAAGGATTAATAGACTATGGGAGACATTTATCATTTGCAATATTTTTGCAAATATTTTTATCACTGTGGTTTTGGTTATATGTTTGCAGCCTAGTCAAGTATTTATGAATATTCATATTTTGGTTCATAAATCACCTTACGTAACTTCTGTGGCACGGCACATTTTACTGCAGGTATCTCCGCTATCCTGGGACTGGAGTACAGATAAGAATGAATATGCAAAAATTCCAAAATGTGCACATGATAAATCTTAAGAATAACCACACCCACAAAAGTAAAAAAGGAAAAAAACAGGCGCAAGCTGTCATATTCACACGTACACCAAGCTACACTGTTTAGTAAATTTGACGAATGTCTGTGTGTATCACACATACACCAAAAAATGCTAAGAAGCACAAGGTACACTGCTTGATACATGTCCCCCTATGTGTGTATTGTAAGCCTCCAAAGCAGACAGACCTTGTGCATCTTATTAAAGGAGTTATCCAGCGCTACAAAAACATGGCCACTTTTCCCCCTGCTCTTGTCTCCAGTTCAGGTGCGGTTTGCAATTAAGCTCCATTTACTTCAATGGAACTGAGTTTCAAAACCCCACCCAAACTGGAGACAACAGTAGGGGGAAAGTGGCCATGTTTTTGTAGTGCTGGATAACCCCTTTAAGAATCACCATGCATTCTGTGCCTTGCATGCTGCATGTTCCTATGCTCTATGTTTTTTCTAAGAAATGCAGGTAAATTTACCAAAAGTGTCCAAATGAAAAACTGTTTTTATTGCCCAGAGCTCAGCCCCCTTAATTTACTGCACCACTCTTCCAAATTTTTCCAAGAAACTGGCAGAAAACCTTGATAAATCCCTGCACTACATGCCAAAAGAGATATCCACCACATATGTGGTATAATTAGACACTCAAACATTTAATATGCCATCTAGAGATAAGTGAACCTCGAGCACGCTTTGTGGTTCCAGGGTGGCACACGCTTTCTCCTGCGGGCCACACGCTATGATGTAATTTCATCACACTCCGCCTGTAGGAGAAGACTTCTTGCTTCAACGCAGACTATGAAGGAATGGAGAGGACCTAGGCAGAGCTTGAGCGGAGGAAAGGTAAGTGGGATGTTTATTATTTTTTTTATTTGGTACAGACTAAGGGTATTTTGTGGAGGAGAGGGACCAACTATAATACAAGGAGTACCTGGAAGAGGGGTTAACTGCAATACTAGGGGCATCGTGGGGGGTGTTTACTACAATACTGGGGGCATCAGGGGGTAAACTACAATACTGGGGGCATCAGGGGGTAAACTACAATACTGGGGACATCAGGGGGATATCTACTTAACTGGGGAAATCAGGGAATTAATTACAATATTGGGGGCATAATGTGGGGTTAACTACAATACTGGGGGCATCATGGGGTTAACTACAATACTAGGGACATCACAGGGTTAACTACAATACTGAGAGCATCATGTGATTAACTACAATACTAGGGACATCATGGAGGGTTCCCTACAATACTAGGGGCATCGTTGGGGTTAACAACAATACTATGGGCATCATTGGGGGATAACTACAATACTAGGTGAATGGGGGGGGGGGGGTGCAATACTTTGCCATGTCCTGGGTGCTCCAAACCAAGCTATGCCACAGGGATGCTGTGCGTGCATTTTTTTTATTTTGTATGGCTCTCAAATTATTTTAAAAATGCCTAAATGGCCCTCGACAGGAAAAAAGTTCCCCACCCTAGCCTACAGTCACTCACCGCCTTTGCTTCCTAGTCCCCATGTCTACACAGGGCAGCGTGACATTAGGAGATGGAAATCCTTTGTCTCCATGTTGCTTACTGCATGGTCAATCGCATTTTAGAAACAGCCAGCCTTTACAAATATGTAACATGAACAGCAAATAACTAAAACCATAACACACCTGCAACAAGCAGTTATGGAGTTAAAGGAGGAAATGTCTGATGTTGGGTAGTTGTGTGCGCAAACTGTATTATGCTTACGGAAAGTCAGATTAGGTGCTCACATTTCCTTGCAATGAAAGCAAATTGAAACGATTCAGCCGGTGTGAAAGTTAGTCTATCCAACCTGCCTCTTAACTTGCCATGCACAGTGTGAAATGACTCTTGCTAGAGAGGCAGAATGGCATGACCACCAATTGCATGATTTTCAACTATTTAAAATCACATCTTAGGGAATAGTAAATGCAAAAAACATATCATTATGCTGAAAAGTGATTTCCATTATACTATTCGGCGTGCAGTCTCAGCTTAATAATGAAGCAATTATTGTTTGGGAGCCTCTGACTGCGGATAAATAAGCGGAGAGATTTCAAATTTAAGCCTCATGCTCTAGTTCATTGCTCTGAGAATGTGAAATACTCACACCCCAAATACCAGGACCTGCTGCTAAAAAAGTTCTACTAGAAAAGTCTGAGATGGGAATTAGCAAGTTTCTCATTGCATACGTTGCATATATCAGACACAAAGCAATGCTCAATCTCCAGGGTATATCAGTTTATGGTACTGTGAATAATAATTTGTTTGGTGGCTTGGTTATTTTACATACTACCTAAGTGGAATTTAAATTTTGCCTATAAGTGCAGGGCCAATTCTAGGTTTTCTAAGGCGGAAATTGGAACCTGTTGTATACAAACGTCTCCTGTATGCTGTATGCATCTGTCTCCTGTATACACAAGTCTTCTGTATGCGCATCTCCTGTATACTGTATGCACCTGTCTCCTGTAAACACACATCTCCTGTATACACCTGTCTCCTGTATACTATACACATATCTCCTGTATGCTGTATGCACCTGTCTCCTGTATACACACGTCTCCTGTATGCTGTATGCATCTGTCTCCTGTATACACAAGTCTTCTGTATGCGCATCTCCTGTATACTGTATGCACCTGTCTCCTGTAAACACACATCTCCTGTATACACCTGTCTCCTGTATACTATACACATATCTCCTGTATGCTGTATGCACCTGTCTCCTGTATACACAAGTCTCCTGTATGCTGTATGCATCTGTCTCCTGTATACACAAGTCTTCTGTATGCGCGTCTCCTGTATACTGTATGCACCTGTCTCCTGTAAACACACATCTCCTGTATACACCTGTCTCCTGTATACTATACACATATCTCCTGTATGCTGTATGCACCTGTCTCCTGTATACACAAGTCTCCTGTATGCTGTATACACCTGTCTCCTGTATACACAAGTCTCCTGTATGCACCTGTCTCCTGTATACACGCACGTCTCCTGTATGCTGTATGCACCTGTCTCCTGTATGCTGTATACACACGTCTCCTGTATGCTGTATACACACATCTCCTGTATACAAATGTCTGCTGTATACACGTCACCCGTAATATGTATACACGTCTCCTGTATGCTGTATATACACATCTCCTGTATGCTGTATACACGTCTCCTGTATGCTGTATACACACATCTCCCGTATGCTGTATAAACGTCTGCTGTATGCACACATCTCCTATATGCACGTCTGCTGTATGCACATGTCTCCTGTATACAAGTCTCTCCTGTATGCTCTATATACACATCTCCTGTATGCTGTACACACATCTCCTGTATGCTGTATGCACACGTCTCCTGTATGCTGTACACACATCTCCTGTATGCTGTATACAAGTCACCCGTAATATGTATACACGTCTCCTGTATGCTGTATACACAGGGCCGTCTTACCCATTGGGCAAGGTAGGCGGCTGCCCGGGGGCCCTTGCGTCCTAGGGTCCCTGGGTAGCCGCCTCCCATGCCCAATGGGTAAGACGGCCCTGAGCGCCCCCCCCCTTCCCCTTTTCTTGCGACGGCAAGCACTTTCTTGCTTGCGGTCGCAAGAGGAAATCCGGCCCCGGCTGATGCGTCGCTCCCCAGGGGATTCTCAGAGAGCGCACGCATCAGGAACCTCAGTGCACGTCGCTGGGGCTTCCCGTACCGGAAGTCCCGGCCTGGGCGCACACTGAGCTTCCGGATGTGTGCGCTCCCGGAGAATCCCCGGGGAGCGACGCATCAGCCGGGGGCAGAAGAGGAGAGGAAGCAGCGACGGGGGAGCGCTGGTAGGTGAGTTGGGTGTTTGTTTTTTTTATCTGCTGTGCAGGGGGGAGCCATCTATAAGGGGGGAATACGGGGGAGCCATCTATAAGGGGGGAATACGGGGGAGCCATCTATAAGGGGGGATACAGGGGGGAGCCATCTATAGGGGGGATACAGGGGGGAGCCATCTATAGGGGGGGAATACGGGGGAGCCATCTATAAGGGGGTAATACAGGGGAGCCATCTATAAGGGGGTAATACAGGGGGGAGCCATCTATAAGGGGGTAATACAGGGGGAGCCATCTATAAGGGGGTAATACAGGGGGAGCCATCTATACGGGGGAGATACAGGGGGAGCCATCTATAAGGGGGGGGATACAGGGGGGAGCCATCTATAAGGGGGGGCGATACAGGGAGGAGCCATCTATACGGGGGGGATACAGGGGGAGCCATCTATAAGGGGGGGGATACAGGGGGGAGCCATCTATAAGGGGGTAATACAGGGGGAGCTATCTATAAGGGGCCAGATGTGCAGTGTGTAGAGAGATGAGGATGGTGACAGAGTGTGGAGCCTAATATGTCTGTCTGGCAGATTCTGTGGATTTGTGGCTCGGAGAAGTTCTCATAACAGGGCAAATGGAAAAGAAGATGAAAAGGGAAGAACTCCGATCAGAGAAGAAGTCCCATGTGAGTCACTTGATGTATCTGCACTGTAATGTATATGGTGTACAGAACCTGTGTAGAGCTGGGTACCTCTATATGACTGGATGAGGTGATAGTGATCTGTGTACAGTCAATTAGTTAGTAGCACAGCGGTGGTGTTAGTCAGTATGCGGTGGTAATATTTGTTGCTTGTTATCTGGCATATATATATAGAGAAGGGCAAAACAACATGTCTCATATAGACAGAGGAGCAACAACATGACTATTAAATTATATATGAACCATGTTGTTTCCCTGTATTCTGTATACAGGGAAACAACATGGTTCATATATAATATAATAGTCATGTTGTTGCCCCTCTGTATATATGAGACATGTTGTTTTGCCCTCTATATATAAGCCATGTTGTTTCCCTGTATATTGTAGTTTACAGTATACATACAGGGAGACAACATGGTTCTCATATATTATAGTCATGTTGCTGCCCCTCTGTATATATGAGACATGTTGTTTCCCTGTATATTGTATTATACAGTATACATACAGGCAGACAACATGGTTCTCATATATAATAGTCATGTTGTTGCCCCTCTGTATATATGAGACATGTTGCACTGGTGTGACAATAAACCCTGCAGATTGCTGTTGGAAGTGCTGTCTCCATTGCGTTTTTTGGATACTTTGAAGCCAACCTGGTCTGGTTTGGTGAGGCATGCACGGTTATTTTTTGTTTTTGCGCTGCTGAAAGACTGTGTTGTGAATTAAAGTTTATGTTAACAATAATTTGTATTTTTTATTATACGTAATTGTACTGGCTAGGGGCGGGGTTGCAAAGATGGGGGGGTTTTGATGGCAGCAGCCGCGGGGGGTGGGGCCCAATTCGCACCTCTGCCCAGGGGCCCATAATGCTGTTAAGACGGCCCTGTGTATACACACATCTACTGTTACCTATATACATGGCTGCTTGTATGCACATCTCCTGTATACATGTCTCTCCTGTATGCTCTATTTAAACATCTCCTGTATGCTGTACACACATCTCCTGTATGCTGTATGCACAAGTCTCCTGTATGCTGTACACACATCTCCTGTATGCTGTATGCACATCTCCTGTATGCTGTACATATATCTCCTGTATGCTGTACACACATCTCCTGTATACAAATGTCTGCTGTATACAACTCACCCGTAATATGTATACACGTCTCCTGTATGCTGTATACACACATCTTCCGTATCCTATATACATGGCTGCTTGTATGCACGTCTCCTGTATACATGTCTCTCCTGTATGCTCTATATACACATCTCCTGTACGCTCTGTACAAATCTTCTATATGCTGTATGCACAAGTCTCCTGTATGCTGTATACACATCTCCTGTATGCTGTATACATGGCTTTTGTATGCTGTATACACATGTTTCCTGTATGATGAGTTTATCAGCTCTCAATGGCCTCTGAGCAGCCTCATCAGCTCTGGTACATCACTCACATCAGGGCCGCCATCAGGAATTTCGGGGCCCCATACAACCAAAGTGTCTGGGCCCCCCACATTAATAAAAAAAAAAAAATTGTGTGTTCGACCCACGCCTTGCTGGGAGGTATAATTTGGTTCAGATCAAATTCTAGAGAACTGGCTCATATACCCCATTTTCCCCAGTGGCTTAAAATGTAACCTCTGTTATACAGTTATAAAATTGTAGAAACTAAATGTGAACAAGGTGCAATTTAAATGTCACCATACAGACACTTACTTGTATAGCTGTCTCTTGTGCTCTGTATGCAGTGCATTATATTCACCCCTGCAACGTACAATTCATAGCATGTCTACAAGCCCAGCGGGGCTCATTATGATGGAGACTAAAACTTATACAAGTATTCCTGCATGGGGTAGGGGTTCCCCTGTATTCAGAATGCTGTTGAGTACTAGGGGTTATTGAATTTCGAGGGTCTGGGGGGCTGTTTGATTTGTATATGTTCACCAATATCCCCCCCCCCCCCGGTATGCTCACTAACATAGAATATGTTGATAAGGCTTATATAATGAGGCTGTTCCATGTTAGTGAGCATATACAAATTACACAACCCCCCAGGCAGACTAGTTTAGCTCACCCAAGACAGTGATAGCGAATACATGGCGGTGAGAATGCTTTCTAGGAGATCCTGTTTGTGCAGCAGAGGTGTCTTTATCCTGCTCTGCATAGACCCTCGAAATTCAATAATCCCAGACGGGGCATTTCCTAGCACTCAACAGCATTCTGAATACAGGGGAACCCCTACCCCACTCTTGTATAAGTTTTAGTCTCCATCATAATGAGCCCCGCTGGGCTTGTAGACACGCTATAAATTGTACGTTGCAAGGGTGAATATAATGCACTGCATACAGAGCACAAGAGTCAGCTATACAAGTAAGTGTCTATTTGAATTGCACCTTGTTCACATTTAGCTTCTACAATTTTATAACTGTATAACATAGGTTACATTTTAAGCCACTGGGGAAAATGGGGTATATGAGCCAGTTCTCTAGAATTGATCTCACACACAGACACCAGCACACATGTATACAGACACCAGCACACATGTATACAGACACCAGCACACATGTATACACACATACAGACACCAGCACACATGTATACAGACACCAGCACACATGTATACAGACATACAGACACCAGCACACATGTATACACACATACAGACACCAGCACACATGTATACACACATACAGACACCAGCACACATGTATACAGAAACCAGCACACATGTATACACACATACAGACACCAGCACACATGTATACAGCCCACCCGTGTCTGTTCTGCTAAGTTTCTTCTGGTCTTGTAACAGTTAACCTGCCTTTGCCTCAGTGATTGACAGCTGGTCCCTCCTATCACTTTCTGGACATGGTTCCTGGTCTCCTATTTAAGATTTCTGTTTCTGCCTGTGCCTTGCCGGTTATTGACTTAGTCTCTGCCTGCTTGTGTGTTCTGTTTTCTGGTTTCTCCTGACTCCTGCTTAGTTTCTTTTGACCTCGCTTGCTTGCTGCCTGCCCCCAACCTTATTGCCTGTTTTCTGATTACTCTTTTGGATCCTGATTTTGTACCTTTGCTGCCAGACCGTTGTGACCCTGATTGTTGACTATTCTTATTGTGTTTGTTCGTTTTGTCTTGTCTATTGTATCACGTATCCAGGCCAGGGATCGCCGCCAAGTTGTCCGCTGCCATTTTAGGGCAGATTGCGGCAATTAGGTAGGGACAGTGGGAGGGGCTGAGCTCAGGGCTCACTGTCTCTTTGTGTTTGGTGTGACTGGTCGTGACAGTCATATCTAATGTTATATCCAATTACTCTAATGTGCCACCATGTTCTAATGCACTGCCACTGCCTCCACCTCATGTACTGCACTACTGCCCCCTATAATTAATGGACTGTACTGTGTCATTGTCTAATCATTGTATTCCAATCTTTGACTCTACAGCTGAAAAACTACAACTCTCATCATAAACTGCCAGTTGGAAACGATGGGGGTTGTAGTGCTGCAACCTGAAGAGCCACATGCTGCAAAACTACAACTCCCATAATAAACAGTCAGCAGGGCACGATGAAGTTTGAACTTCTGCAACCTGGAGAAATCACCTGATATCACCTGCAGTCCTATGTAACACCACATAACACAGTGGTATCTCTGAGTACAGATAATGTAGTAGCTGTCACCTCGGGGCACCCCTACTAAATGATGTTCTACAAAATAAGAAAAGTGTCATACAGGGACTCACAGGTGACGTCTTCTTTGATCTGAGGCGTCACTTTCCCTTTTCCTCTCCATCCGGCCCAGTCCTCCATGATGATTCCTTCCAGATATCTTTCATCTTTTCAGAACCTGCGAGACAAACAATTTAGGCTCCGCACATTTCTAGCAACTTCCTTTCCTTTCTGTGGCAAAATAATAGTATTGACAGTAAGCGCAATATTAGGCAATCCTAGGTATATAATAGTGCATTGAATATATTGTAAGGAAATGAATTGGGTTAGTTACCTGATTATCCCCTCTCACAATGTTGCTCGTGGCTTTCACTGTATGCTGTGGATCCAGTATCTATATTGGTTGTACGTCCTTCTGAAGTACTCAGTGCCGTATGTCTCTGCAGCAGGATGATGAATGTAGCCTCCGCTGGAGAGGCCCCGGCCGGCGGCACTACTCCGCAGTTGGCTACGTAGGTGGTGGCAGTTCAAAAATATTTTTCCCGGGGGTTGAATGACGTCACTACTAGTACGGGTGCTCTTCAGCGGAGGCTACATTCATCATCCTGCTGCAGAGACATACGGCACTGAGTACTTCAGAAGGACGTACAACCAATATAGATACTGGATCCACAGCATACAGTGAAAGCCACGAGCAACATTGTGAGAGGGGATAATCAGGTAACTAACCCAATTCATTTCCTTACAATATATTCAATGCACTATTATATACCTAGGATTGCCTAATATTGCGCTTACTGTCAATACTATTATTTTGCCACATTTTAACCCCCAATGAACTGACGGGTGTTCATTTTCTTGACGAATAGCAGCATAATTGAGTGTCGCGCTAGTGTGAGGTTACACCTCGACATTTTACTAGACTTCCTTTCCTTTCTACCCCCTGAAGGCTCCCATAGTAACTGCGCTGTTTGGTGTTATGTGCAGTAAAGCGAGTAGGAATGTGGGATGCCCCCTGTATGTAGGATCCCCTGCTGTGCCCCCTGTATGTAGGATCCCCTGCTGTGCCCCCTGTATGTAGGATCCCCTGCTGTGCCCCCTGTATGTAGGATTCCCTGCTGTGCCCCCATGAGCTAATAATGCCCCCATGAACTAATAATGCCCCCAGAGGTACCCCCATGAGCTAATAATGCCCTCAGAGGTGCCCCCATGAACTAATAATGCCCCCAGAGGTGGCCCCCATGAACTAATAATGCCCCCAGAGGTACCCCCATACACTAATAATGCCCCCAGAGATGCCCCCATGAGTTAATAATGCCCCCAGAGGTTCCCCCCTGAACTAATAATGCCCCCAGAGGTGCCCCCATATACTAATAATGCCCCCAGAGGTGCCCCCATATACTAATAATGCCCCCAGAGGTGCCCCCATGAGCTAATAATGCCCCCAGAGGTGCCCCCATATACTAATAATGCCCCCAGAGGTGCCCCCATCTACTAATAATGCCCCCAGAGGTGCCCCCATATACTAATAATGCCCCCAGAGGTGCCCCCATGAGCTAATAATGCCCCCAGAGGTGCCCCCATATACTAATAATGCCCCCAGAGGTGCCCCCATATACTAATAATGCCCCCAGAGGTGCCCCCATGAGCTAATAATGCCCCCAGAGGTGCCCCCATATACTAATAATGCCCCCAGAGGTGCCCCCATGAACTAATAATGCCCCCAGAGGTGCCCCCATGAACTAATAATGCCCCCAGAGGTGCCCCCATGAACTAATAATGCCCCCAGAGGTTCCCCCATATACTAATAATGCCCCAGAGGTGCCCCCATGAGATAATAATGCCCCCAGAGGTGCCCCCATGTACTAATAATGCCCCCAAAGGTGTCCCCATGAACTAATAATGCCCCCAGATGTGCCCCCATATACTAATAATGCCCCCAGAGGTGCCCCCATGAACTAAAAATGCCCCCAGAGGTGCCCCCATGAGCTAATAATGCCCCCAGAGGTGCCCCCATGAGCTAATAATGCCCCCAGAGGTGCCCCCATGAACTAATAATGCCCCCAGAGGTGCCCCCATGAGCTAATAATGCCCCCAGAGGTGCCCCCATGAACTAATAATGCCCCCAGAGGTGCCCCCATGAACTAATAATGCCCCCAGAGGTGCCCCCATTAACTAATGATTATTGCCCCCAGAGGTGCCCCCATATACTAATAATGCCCCCAGAGGTGCCCCCATGAACTAATAATGCCCCCAGAGGTGCCCCCATACACTAATAATGCCCCCAGAGGTGCCCCCATATACTAATAATGCCCCCAGAGGTGCCCCCATACACTAATAATGCCCCCAGAGGTGCCCCCATATACTAATAATGCCCCCAGAGGTGCCCCTAAAAAAACAAACATCATACTCACCTAATCCGCGCTGTGGCTGCAGGCAGCAGCTCTTCCTCCTCTTCGGGCTCCATCTTGCGAGCCACAGGGACGGGACTTCCGGCAGGCGTGATGACGTCACATCATCACGCCTGCCGGAGAGGTCACGTCCCGGCGTCCCATAGGCTGCTGGTATGAAGTGCCGGCAGCCTATGGGAGGGAATACAGGAGGAGGATGCTGACAGGTCCTGCGCCTGTATTCTGATCGCTTTAATGTTCCGCCCGCTCATTGTGCGGGCGGAACATCGAAGCGATCAGTGCATCCCGAGAAGCTGCGTGGCCGCAGCTTCTCGGGATGCTCAAAAAGGGCCCCCCCCCCATGTCTCTTAGGGTCCGGGCCCCATACGGCAGTACCAGTTGTACTGCCCTATTGGCAGCCCTGACTCACATTATAGCAGTCTGAAGAATTTTCATAAAATCGTGGCAAATTTACTATGGTTTTGCACAAATATGTGCAAAACGCAATAATGTGCACACTTTCCCAGGTTAGCCCCCAACCCCCTCCCACTGCTGGCCCTGACAGCGCCAGTAACCAGGGCCGCCATCAGGGCAGTATTGGCGGTACTGCTGTCAGGGGCCCGGGCTCAAACTAGCATCCAGGGGGGCCCAGCAGTCCAGCCTCCCTGTATGTAAACTCCTGACAGCTGTACCGCACAGGCAGAAAGACACAGGGCCTCTTCCTCACTCCCCCGACCCCTCCCCCGCCCCACACAACCTTCTCTGGCAGCTTTCTCTTGTGCTGCGATGTCGGAGGAGAAGGGGGAGGGGCCCAGAGCCGCTGTGTGAGGACCAGAAGACAGGAAGCACATGGGTCCTGGAGCTTCCCTGCAGTGTAAGTGTGTGTGTGTGTGTGTGTGTGTGCGTGTGTGCTGGGGGGGGCGACATGCCTCTACTGTAGGTCAGGAGCTAGGGGGAGGGGGGATTTCTTAGGGAGCTCATTAAAGGTGGAGCAGGTCAGGACAGTAAGGGTATGTTCACACTGAGTAAAATAGGCGGAATTCCACCTGTTTTACTCAGTGTGAACATACCCTAAGAGAGGGCAGGGTATGTCTCCAGACACAGTGCTCACACATCTCCCCGTATCCTGTCAGCCTCCACATCCCTGCACCCTGTCTGCCCCCACATCCCTGCACCCTGTCTGCCCCCACATCCCTGCACCCTGTCTGCCCCCACATCCCTGCACCCCGTCAGCTCCAACATCCCTGCACCCCGTCTGCCCCCACATCCCTGATCCCTGTCAGCTCCAAAATCCCTCATCCCTGCACCCTGTCTGCCCCCACATCCCTGATCCCTGCCGGCCTCCACATCCCTGATCCCTGCCGGCCTCCACATCCCTGATCCCTGCCGGCCTCCACATCCCTGATCCCTGTCGGCCTCCACATCCCTGATCCCTGTCGGCCTCCACATCCCTGATCCCTGTCGGCCTCCACATCCCTGATCCCTGTCGGCCTCCACATCCCTGATCCCTGTCGGCCTCCACATCCCTGATCCCTGTCGGCCTCCACATTCCTGATCCCTGTCGGCCTCCACATTCCTGATCCCTGTCGGCCTCCACATCCCTGATCCCTGTCGGCCTCCACATCCCTGATCCCTGTCGGCCTCCACATCCCTGATCCCTGTCGGCCTCCACATTCCTGATCCCTGTCGGCCTCCACATTCCTGATCCCTGTCGGCCTCCACATCCCTGATCCCTGTCGGCCTCCACATCCCTGATCCCTGCACCCTGTCTTCTCCCATATCTATGATATGGGAGCAGACAGTGGGCAGCTCAGGAATTGACAGCAGCAGCAGAGCGTGACAGGTAAGTATACCGCACTGTTGTGTCCCCCATAGCCACAACAGCAGCATAGATTTGTACTTTATGCCAGACAGCCCCTTAAGGATTGCATTTACATGTACAGGATGAGGATCTGCAGCAGATTTGATGGCGCAGATTCAAAGCAAATCTGGGCCATGAAATCTGCTGCAGATGCTGTACGTGTGAACGCCCACAAAGGTAGCTTCACGTGTCCCGGATTCACAGCGGATTTCAAGCTGCGATTTTGCAGCGAAATCCGCTGCGAATCCTGGTACTGTCACTTCAATGGGGTTACATACCCGCTGCGAGTATGTAACCCAGCCCCTTTAATAACCCGGCAGCCCCCATATTTTTTTGTTAATTTCTGATGGCAGCCCTGCCAGTGACTCTGCTGTTTCTGTAATGTAGAATGGAAAGCTGTCAGTAGGCATATAGACAGAAGGAAGGGCGATCCGTCATGGCAACACAATATTAGGCAGGTGGTTTCATTATTATGACTGATTGGTGTACATATGACCTGATTACAGAGTAGAAGAGAGTGGAAAGAAAGGACTATGCATAGCATCATGACTGCTGAAAATTATATATGTATTTTAAGATAAGATAATCGTTTAATAGTCTCACCATGGGGAAATTCATTGTGCTACAGCAGCATAGATAATACAATATAAAAAGCTCCAAAGTAAGAGCATTACAGTGACAGCAGGTACAGAGAAAAAAGATACAAAGATAGAAAGGATATCACAAGCTTAAAGGGGTAGTGCGGCGCTAAAAAATTATTCACAGAATAACACACATTACAAAGTTATACAACTTTGTAATATATGTTATGTCTGTGAATCGCCCCCTTTCCATGTCCCACCACCCCCACCCGTGTACCCGGAAGTGTGGTGCATTATACATTACCTAATCCGTGTCAAAGCCGTCCGCCATCTTGTGCCAAACGTCATCTTCGGACGGACGGACGGACGAATCCCTGCCGCCGTTCCCCCTCCGCCGTGTCACAACTGTGCTCAGCCGCGATTGGCTGAGCACAGTTATGGTCAGCTGATCGCGGCTGATGACGCGGTAGAGGGGGGGCGGCGGCAGGGATTCGGCCGTCCGTCCGAAGATGATGTTTGGCACAAGATGGCGGACGGTCTCGACACGGATCAGGTAATGTATAATGCACTACACTTCCGGGTACACGGGTGGGGGGGGGGACACGGGGAAGGGGGCGATTCACAGACATAACATACATTACAAAGTTGTATAACTTTGTAATGTGTGTTATTCTGTGAATAATTTTTTTGCGCCGCACTACCCCTTTAAAACATTTCAGTTCTCTGTATGGAATGCTCTCTGCTAAGGTCGGTGTTGATTGTACAGCCTAACCGCAGTGGGGAGGAAAGATTTCTGAAAGCGTTCCCTCTTGCACTTTGGGTAAAGCAGTCGGTCACTGACAGTACACTGCCCTGCCCAGTGCTATCACAGTCTTGTGTATGGGATGGGAGTTATTCTCCAGTATGGAGCTCACCATGGACAATATCCTTCTGTCACCCACCACCTGCCCCCCAGGACAGAGCTGGCCTTCCTAATCAGATTATCTATCATATATTACCATCTTTACATTACTGAAAAAGGCCAAATAGAACTGCCACACCTTGACCATATTAACAACACATAGGAAAAGATTTATCAGATTCCAGCTTTCATTTTTCAGAGGTCTTTTTATAAACTAAAGCTGGAACCGGTTGGTTGCTATGGGTGACTGTTCCTTTGCACAAGGTTTAATAAATCTAAATATTATCACCATACTGTTAGGGCCTGTTCACACTATGAAATCGGCTGCAAAATTTTGCGCGGAACCCCCCCCCCTGCACAGACTCTGCGCCGAATCCTGCCTTCTGTCTGTTTGAATGAGAGGGCTCACCTCTCCACTCAGAATTTACATGTCCTTCTCGTTCAAACAGCTAGAAGGCAGGATTCAGCGCCAAGTCTGCTCTGGGGGTTCCGCACGGAATTTCAGTGACGATTACGTTGTGTGAACAGCCCCTAACTGCATAAACCCTTGTATACTAAAGCCAATATTACAACTAATATTAACCCCTTCACAACATACAGGGCCGGCGTCAGCACCCGGCTAAGTAGGGCAAATGCCGGGGCCCCCAGCTCCTCTAGGGGCCCACTCCCGTTTGTTACTACATTTTTTTTGTTAGTAAAAAAGAAAAAAAAGTGTAGTAACAAAGGGGACTGGGCCCCTAGAGGCCGCATGTGACAGTTAGGGGCCCGCCGATCCATACTGGGGCCCCCGGGCACCTGTCTTCCATCACAAATCTTCCCTACAGCCGAGTAGGAAAGAGGACCTGTGAGTCTGAAGGACCTTTGATGATGTCACGGGTCATGTGATCGGACACATGACCTGAGGGCAGCAGGTAGGCTCTGCAAACTAAGTGTCCTGTATGTGCTGGTTCTTCTACTTGTTTTGTGTATAGAGGTCCTGCTGTAGTATATATATATATCTATTACAGCAGGATATATATATATATATATATATATATATATATATATATATATATATATATATATTACAGCAGGACCTCTATACACAAAACAACTAGATATCTGTATCTATCTATCTATCTATCTCCTATCTATCTATCTCCTATCTATCTATCTCCTATCTATCTATCTCCTATCTATCTATCTCCTATCTATCTATCACCTATCTATCTATCTCCTATCTATCTATCACCTATCTATCTATCTATCTATCTATCTATTTCCCTATCTCCTATCTATCATATGAACATGGTGAGACCTCTAGTTCTCCTATATTCAGGCCCTGCAGTGATATACAGTGTGTGTGTGTGTGTGTGTATATATATATATATATATATATATATATAAATATATATATATACACTGTATATCACTGCAGGGCCTGAATATAGGAGAACTAGAGGTCTCACCATGTTCATATTATAAATAAATAAATATATATATATATATATATATATATATATATATATATATATATATATAAAATGCTGGTGCTGCTAGTTCTCTAGTATACAGCTCCTGCTCTGTGTGTGTGTATGTATATACACACACACACACACACACAAACACACACAGAAGGAGCTGTATACTAGAGAACTAGCAGCACCAGCATGATATATATATAATCCTGTGACTGGGTCTGACTCCTCTAGAGTCCTGACTACTGCAGAGATCAGGAGATACAGGAGGAGAAAGATATGCAGCAGCCGCATGTTTCTTCTGCTGCAAATCTTTCCTCGCCTGTCTCTCCATGATTTGCTCCTCAAAGGGGCCCGCCGAGGCTCTGTCGCCCAAGGGCCCACAAAAAGCTGGAGCCGGCCCTGACAACATATGATGCACTTGTAAGCCATAGTGCGCATCAACTCTATGAAGCAAGCCAAGGAAAATCACATTAGGCGTTCTGCTTTCCTCCAGAGAGGAGGATGCACCACAGACCTGTTGACTTAACACTGCAGAATACCCATCATTGCTGGAGGCAAGACTAAGGGCCCTTTTACACAGAAAGATTATCTGACAGATTATCTGCCAAAAATTTGAAGCCAAAGCCAGGACTGGATTTGAAAAGAGGAGAAATCTCAGGCTTTCATGTATGACCTGATCTCTGTTTATAGTCTGTTCCTGGTTTTGGCTTCAAATTTTTGGCAGATAATCTGTCAGATAATCTTGCTGTGTAAATGGACCCTAATGGTGCATTTACACAGAGAGATTTATCTGACAGATTTTGGAAGCCAAAGCCAGGAATGGATTTGAAAGGAGGATAGATCCCAGTCTTTCCTTTATGACCTGATCCCTGTTTATAGTCTGTTACTGGTTTGGGCTTCAAAGATCTGTCAGATAAATCTCTCTGTGTAAACGCACCATTATGCTACGTTTACATGGAACGATTATCGGGCGAATTTTCGCGATAACGATCGAATTCGATCGATAATCGTACGTGTAAACGCGGCGAACGATCGATAAATCGTTCATTTTGATCTTTTAACATGTTCTTAAATCGTCGTTCGTCGTTCGCAAAAAATTCACAGATCGTTCCGTGTAAACAGTGGTTCAGTGATTTTACCTATGTGCGAGATAGGCTTAAGAGATCGCAAAACGATCACAAAACAAATTTTCTGTACGACATATCGTTCCATCTAAACGCTGATCGTTATAAAAAAAAATTGTTACTTCGAAATCGTTAATCGTACGATCGGGGGAATTATCGCTCCGTGTAAATGTAGCATTAAGGTCCCTTTACACCAGTGCTTCTCAATTCCAGTCCTCAGGCCTCACCAACAGGTCATGTTTTGAGGATTTCCCATACAAAGGACAGCTGTGATAATACCTGATGCACTGAGTATAATTGTATCACCTGTGAAATACTAAGGAAATCCTCAAAACATGACCTGTTGTTGAGGCCTGAGGACTGGAAATGAGAAGCACTGCTTTACACACACAGAATATCTGACAGATAGCTGGCAGATTTTTGCAGCCAAATCCAGGAATGGACTATAAACAGAGATCAGGTCATAAAGGAAAGACTGAGATTTCGCCTCTTTTCAAATCCATTCCAGGTTTTGGCTACACAAATAATCTGTGTGTGTAAGGGTAGCTTCACACATACCGATTCAGCTAGTCGCTAGGTCCTGGCAGATCACTGTCATTACATACACGCAGCGTCCTGCGTCCTGCTCTCCCGCCCGGCCAATCAGTGGCTGCAGGAGGACAACACACTAATTGGCCGGGCGCGAGAGCAGGACGCCGGGACCCCGTGGAGCGAGGACAGGTAATGTATACAGAGCTGGGGCGAGTTTTGATTTTCACATGAAAATCATGTGAAAATCAAAACGCGCATGTAAAAAACGCAGCGATACGGTACGTGTGAAGGCAATGATTTCATTGCCCTAATAAAAGATGTGATCTCATTCGTCAGCTGATCGCTGGCTCTTTTAGGGTCCATTTACACAGAAAGATTATCTGACAGATTATCTGCCAAAGATTTGAAGCCAAAGCGAGGGAATGGATTTGAAAAGAGGAGAAGTCTCAGTTTTTCCTTTATGACCTGATCTCTGTTTATAGTCTGTTTCTGGCTTCGGCTTCAAATATTTGGCAGATAATCAGTCAGATAATCTTTCTGTGTAAATGGACCCTTATGCTAAGTTTACACGGAGCGATTATTGGCCCGATCGTACGATTAACAATTTCGAAGTAACTATTTTTTTTTTATAACGATCAGCGTTTAGATGGAACGATATATCGTACAGAAAATTCGTTTTGCGATCGCTTAAGCCTATCTCGCACATAGGTAACATCAGTAGGTGAACAACTGTTTACACGGAACGATCGTCGAATTTTTTTGCGAACGACGAACGACGATTTAGGAACATGTTAAAAGATCAAAATGAACGATTTTTAGCTAATCGCTTGATCGTTCGCTGCGTTTACACGGAACAATTATCGCTCAATGCGATCGTTATCACGAAAATTCGCCCGATAATCGTTCCGTGTAAACGTAGCTTTATGGTGCGTTTACACAGAAAGATTTATCTGACAGATTTTGGAAGCCTAAGCCAGGAATGGATTTGAAAAGAGGAGGAATCTCAATCTCCCCTTTATGACCTATTCCCTGTTTATAGTCTGTTCCTGGCTTTGGCTTCAAAGATCTGTCAGATACTGTCTGTCAGATCTGTCTGTGTAAACGCACCATTACACAGGTCAATTATTGGCATTGAGGGCTCCTATGTGTAGATATCGGCCCATGTAAAAAGACCCTAAGGGTTCATTTACACAGAGAGATTATCTGACAGATTATCTGCCAAAGCCAGAAATGGACTATAAACAGAGATCAGGTCATAAAGGAAAGCCTGAGATTTCTCTTCTTTTTATATCCATTTCTGGCTTTGGCTTCAAATCTTTGGCATATAATCTGTCAGATAATCTTTCTGTGTAAATGGACCCTTTGTCTCTTCCATCAGTAAGCCTCTGTAGCTGAAATATTACAACGTTATGAGTGACATCTGATCCATAAAGAATAAACTCCTAAAAAAGATAACATATATTTCTAGATGACTATAAATGCATACAAATCAGCCTTAATAGTGATGCATGGAGGACAAATTGGCTAGATATAGCAAGTTTTCACCTTCTATAATACCCTTATGTAAAAGATACTGACATCTAAATAGCAATTATAAAATGTATCTTTCACATTCGCAAATCATCTACAATTACTTCATCCTCTTGTAACTTTCTTGTCAGAGAAGCTTTTTAAATAATTTTTTTTTGAATTTATTTTATCTTATTTTTCTGTCAAACACCTTACATGTGGCCTTTAACTCCTAGTATCAACCATGCATTCATAATTCAATGTGGAAGACTGTCAAATTAAATCAGAAGTTCCTGAAAACAAGTAATGTTTCTGGAGATAGTAAAAAGTAATATAAATCTGACAGAAGGTGCAATCTCCTGTATGTAGCATCAAACATAGCAGCATATATGTGTAATTAGTGGGCATGCCCCTTTACGCCATGCTGTACCCCCCAGCCTCCCACTTGGTGAGTGCTGCACAGACCTGTCAAACACTATGGGGGGATTTATGAAGACCAGCATACAAGTACGCCGGCCTTATATTAGGCCCCGGCAGGATACACTAAGAGGTGCATGCCAGGTCAATAGAATCCAGACAGAAGATCCAGCACAAGATACAGTGCAAATAATTCTTTATTGCAAGACCGACATAAAAACGGGAACAGGTAAGGCAGCTGACACGTCTCGGCGTGGCACACGCTTTGTTCACAATTGAGTGCAGGTCAATGGTTGAAAGCAAAACACAAGTTATTGCTTTGAAAAAAAAAAAAGAAATAGAACTTGTGACCTGTGGCTGAGCGGACCTGAAACATCACGTAAGCCATATGAAAAAATAGCTCCCACGCTGGACAACCCCTTTAACTTATATCAAAAGGTATGAAAAAATGAACAGATTGAAACAAAAAAGTCAAAAAATATATAAGTATTCTTAGAGATGAGCAAATAGTGGAATATTTGATAATTCGAAATTTGATTCGAATAGCTCCCGATTTTCGACTATTCGAAGGAATATCGAATCCCATTATAGTCTATGGGAGAAAAATACTTGGGACCTGGAAATCCATATTCGACCACTAGGAGGCCACCAAGTGCACAATAAAAATTGTCAAGAATGTGACTTTTCGCTCCACGGTCTGTGCCAGGCGGCCAAGGAAGCGCTGAGTTTGTCTGTTTTTTGCACTGAATGAGTTGTCTGAATTGTGTCTTACCTTCCAGCCACACCTACCTTGCCTGTCAGACTTCCGACAGTGCAGGGGTTACTGCACTGCTATGTCTGTTCAGCTGAACTTGGTGCTGGGATCAGGGCTGGTCTAATCAGCTGCTGGACTAAGGGCCCTTTTACACAGAAAGATTATTTGACAGATTATCTGCCAAAGATTTGAAGCCAAAACCAGGAACAGACTATAAACAGAGATCAGGTCATACATGAAAGCCTGAGATTTCTCCTCTTTTCAAATCCAGTCCTGGCTTTGGCTTCAAATCTTTGGCAGATAATCTGTCAGATAATCTTTCTGTGTAAAAGGGCCTTTAGTCTCTGATCCTGAATAATAAGCAGCCAGATACTCACTTCCCTGCTGGCTATTAGCTGTTACTAGTCCCAGCTCCCCTGCCCCTCTCCCAGCCTTCCCCTGTCCTAATACCCTTGCTATTGCTCTGCCCGTTTTCTGACCTTTTGCCTGACCTCGACTATCCGCTCTCTTTCTGATTTTGTACTGCGTTGAACTTCTCCAACCTATCGTCATGGCCTCCCCGGACAAAGAACAATGGGTCCTGCCTGGCCCCTGGGATATATACACCTGGCCGACACGCCCCCCCTCCCAGGTGTGGGCTGGTCTCAGCTACTCCCCCTTGGGCTTACAGCCCCAAACCCCTATAACCACAAAGTGGGGCATATCTTCCTAACACCGGGTCATAGTGAGATGGTTCTTGTACCATTGGGTCCGGCTGGGCCCCTAGAACGTTTGGAGACCAAACACGACTCCTTTATCCAGCTCGGTCTACCAGTTCTCCGTATCTCCCTATCCCGGGCTCCCAGAGAGGAGTGAGACACAGAGGAATGTTAGGGTGGGTCAGACGATTCAGAAAATATACTTTTCATATGGCCAGGCCGCACGGAAATTTCATAACTCATTATGGAATTATGGTGCCACTCAGTCTGGAGATATTTGCTCTGATCTAGGTAGGGGGAATTTGTTATCAGGGTTTTGGATGCCTGTTGGCCTCCAGAAGTGATACTTTTCACACTTAGGGACCTGGAGGGCTCTGGACACTAGACCCCCCTGCGGAGTATGGCTTCCTGGCAGATGGTGAGCCATGGGCTTTATTGATATATAGTTATATCAATATATTGATGAACCATACTCCCTTTTCCTCACATTAGCGTATGTTTGTTTTTGTTTATTCAGTACACTTGTGAAATACAATTATTTGCAGAGTTATATATTGCCCAGCCAGTGATGCCCAGCCAGTGAACAAATAAATATATTGCATATATATATCCACTTTCAGTATTACACCACTATAACAGACTAAAGACTCCAAACACAATATAACTGCTTTGTATAATGGAGAAAATACTAGGACAACTTATTTCCTCTACATTAGTGTGGACAGAAAGCCAAATATTGAGCAAAAGAAAATTTATCATGCAGCCATTTAAATCACAAAAAGCAAAGTTGGTGTGGGCACTACTTTAAACGTCAATAGAGTCTCTCTCCCCATGCTGTTTAGCCAAACAACAGCCCTTTTATTTTTTGAGGCAATGGAAAAGCCTGGAATACGTGGGAGCAGTCGTCCCACCTGTCGCTTTGACTGCTCCAGTAAAGCCGGACCCGGATCAGCTGTGGAAACAGCTGATGCATTTAATAAAAGTGTCAGGAGTGGAGCCACGCGCCCGGTTCCTGCCTCTGCTGAGGTGCGCGGCTCGGCTAGGAGTAACGACAGCGTCCTTCGCAGAAAAAGGCAGGATCGGTTGCTGGGGGTTCGCCGATGGCATCCCTAGCAGCCGCCCTGCATGTCTGGTTATCGGGCTGTGCTCAGACGTCACTATGTTCTGCTGTTGAGCAGGACTGATTGACGGAGCCCGCCGATCGCATCTCTGGCAACCAGCCTGCTGTGTTTATCTTTTCTTTTGTGTGTAGCCGCGGCCGGGGCCTCACCACCCCCGGTCGTTTGGTATCAGGTGTACCCTTGATGGTGACTGACAGCTGACCTAGCCAGTTAGCTGTCAGCACCTAGGTTCCTCTTTCCTATATATTCCAGTCCAGGGCCGTGATAGCCCCTTGTGCCTTGACCTAGCATTCTCCTGACCATTTGTTGTTTTTGCTCAGACCTGATTTTGCTCAGACCATTTGTTGTTTTTGCTCAGATTCTGATTCTGTACCTTCGCTGCCCGGCTGTTGCTGACTTAGTTTTCTTGACCATTCCTTATTGTGTTTGTTTTGTATTGTGTTGCACTTATCCTAGTGTAAGGTTTGTCGACCAGTTGTCCACAGTAATTCTTAGTACTGTTTGAGGCAAGTAGGTAGAGACAGCTGGGGTGGGCGTCGGTCTAGGGCTGCACTTGTCTACGTGTCTTTCCAGTACTCTACCTTACAAATAGTGTCAATAACCTACAGTTACTGTCACTTCACTAAGACCAGGCACCTCGGCGACACATATCTGTCCTCTAAAATGACAAATAGTATCTTCTCAAAATGCCCCTGAGGTAAGGCCTTGAAAAATTAGCTTGAGGCCCATGAGGTTAGCCCTCAAAAAATTTGCTTGAGGCCCATGAGGTGAGCCCTCAAAAACTTGTATAGAGGCCTATGAAATTAGGCCTATGAGGTGAGCCCTCAAAAATATTGTATAGAGGCCTATGAACTTAGCCCCATGAAGTGAGCCCTTAAAAAAATTGTGAACATGGCCCTTCAGGTTTTCTTGATTAAAAAAAAAAATTTAAATGGCCTATTTCTATGGTAGTGGAGGAGGAGGATATGACCTAGAGCTAAAACATGCAACTTCACTTCTAGAGGCTTTGAACTGGTGGAGAAGCAAAGTCTGGGTCTATCCACTGGGCATTCATTTTGATGAGCGTCAGCCAGTCAGCACTGTCAGTTGACAGGCAGCTGGGCTTATCTGTGATGATGCCCCCAGCTGCGCTAAAGACTCAGACAGAACGCTGGTGGCAAGGCAGGTCAGCACCTTCGAGGCGCATAATGAGAGTTCGAGCCACGTTTCTAACTTGGAGACCCAATACGTGTAGGGCGCTGAGGGATTAGGGAGGACAGGGTTTTGGTCTGCCAATACTTGTCCCTCCTGTTCTTACTAGGCCCTGCAGTGATGGTACTTTGGCAAGGGGGTGCCATGGACGTGTCCGATATTTTGGAGAGTGTTCACCTGGTGGCTGTGGACCTGATGGATGTTGTCCAGCTTTGGGAGGAACTTTCTTCTCTGTCGCCAGCAGTGGAAGGTGGGAATATCTCCATCATATTATGCAGCAGTTGTCTCTGATACTCAAGGAATCTGGTGGTACTCTCCTCTACTGGAATGAAAGAGGAGATGTTATCTTTATACCGGGGGTCCAGCATTGCGAAAACCCAGTATTTTTGGCTCCCCATTATGTGGACAACGCGTTTGTCCCTCGCAAAGTAGCCCAACATAAATTCAGCCATGTGTGCCAGGCTGTAAACTGGCATCACTTCACTGCCCCCACCAGAAGGATCGCTCAATATTTCCTCCTCCTTTTCCTCCTCTGCCTCATTATGGCTGGACCGATAGGACGCTTAAAGATTAAAGATTTTCTCACGTGTCGCACCACATGTGTAGTATATGTAGTGGTATGTAACTGTTGATGTTATTATTTGGGAAAAACTATCCGCCCCTTATTTAAGCGTTTCTCTTAACATCTTAGGTCTAATCAGACGAGGAAAGGATGTCCGCCACTCATCTCACATGTTCATGAAGTCCATGGGGGCGCCACTAATGACTTACGCTTTTTGGTCTGGCACGTGTGAAACAACCACAATATGGAGGCAATAGACATGATTTGCTGCTAAAAACTGAACTAATTCTAAAAACGGAAGCCTTAGGCCCGTTTGGCGTTAATGATAGATTAGACCTCCACGGTAAACATCTTTAATAACATACCAGTAAGGAAGGGGGGTCACTTAACCCCTTCCTTGCTGGGATGGTTGCAGTCTGACATTAGTCTGGCCCCCAAGGGGTTAAGGGGGATGCAATACATCCTCCCTTAACCCCTTGGGGGCTAGACTGTAAGCAGCGATCTGTAAAGATGCTGCATACTGTAAGGAGCACAACACCGCTCACAATGATGGGTGTTGTGCTCCTGTTTGTGTGTTTTTTGTGTGTTTCTCCCTTTTTGTTTTTCAGGTATCGGTATCCTGTGGATTACGTCGGATTCCGTGGACTACGTTGATGACCAGCGTTTGCTTGTTTTTTGTTTTTTTTTAATAAAATGGTTAATGAGGGGTGTGGGGGTGTTTTTATTTGAATAAAAAATTTTTTAACTTGTGTCTTGTCTTTATTTCTTTACTTTATAGACTTAGTAGTGGAAGCCGTCTAATAGACAGAATCCATTACTAAGTCGGGGCCTAGTGTTAGCCGGTATAAAATGGCTAACACTAACCCCCCATTATTACCCCAGTACCCAATGCCACCAGGGGTACTGGGAAGAGCCGGGTGCCAGTGGTCCCGGAGCGTCAAAATTGGCGCTCCTGGACCGGGCGGCAGCAGGCTGGTAAGATTTAGGCTGGGGAGGGCCTAAACCAATGGCTCTTCCCACCCTGGTGTTACCAGGCTGCTCTCGTTTGGTTTTTAACCCGGCTGGTTATAAAAATAGGGGGGACCCTATGCGTTTTTTTAAATTATTTATTTATTTAAAAAAAACGCATAGGGTCCCCCCTATTTTTATAACCAGCCGGGTTAAAAACCAAGCGACAGCAGCCTGGTAACACCAGGGTGGGAAGAGCCATTGGTTTAGGCCCTCCCCAGCCTAAATCTTACCAGCCTGCTGCCGCTCGGTCCAGGAGCGCCAATTTTGACGCTCCGGGACCACTGGCACCCGACTCTTCCCAGTACCCCTGGTGGCATTGGGTACTGGGGTAATAATGGGGGGTTAGTGTTAGCCATTTTATACCGGCTAACACTAGGCCCCGACTTAGTAATGGATTCCGTCTATTAGACGGCTTCCACTACTAAGTCTATAAAGTAAAGAACTAAAGACAAGACACAAGTTAAAAAATTTTTTTATCCAAATAAAAACACCCCCACACCCCTCATTGACCATTTTATTAAAAAAAAAAACAACAAACAACCGCTGGTCATCGACAAAGTCCACGGAATCCAACGTAATCCACAGGATACCGATATCTAAAAAACAAAAAGGGAGAAACACACAAAAAACACACAAACAGGAGCACAACACCCATCATTGTGAGCGGTGTTGTGCTCCTTACAGTATGCAGCATCTTTACAGATCGCTGCTTACAGTCTGGCCCCCAAGGGGTTAAGGGAGGATGTATTGCATCCCCCTTAACCCCTTGGGGGCCAGACTGATGTCAGACTGCACCCATCCCAGCAAGGAAGGGGTTAAGTGACCCCCCTTCCTTGCTGGGAGGGGTGCAGTGCAGGGGAGGGGGTGGGGAGATCTGTATACTCACCCCGATGTGTCCTCTTCGCTGGTCTGCAGCACAATGAAGTCACTGTGCTGCGGACCCGCTAACTATATGTACGCTCAGCAGATCAGCCAATCAGCTGAGCGCACATATAATTCTAAATGTTTCTTCTAATAATGCTATTGTGATAACATAATTAGAAGAAACATTTGATGTTTTAATTAAAGTAAAGTGTACAGAGTACCTAGCCTTATTATGTATGTTTTTCCTGATGATTTATAAATGGGTTTTGTATTACTGATTGCTACACCTCTGTTATGGTGTTAAAAGGTTGATCAAAGGCCTTGAGGAAGCTTGCGAAATGGCTGTAGCCCAGTCACTTGTCAGCGTCTTCACCGAGTCGCTATACAATAAAGGCTTTTTATCTGCTACATGGGTGAGTGCCACAAATTCTTTTATGGATATATTTGGACATGTTTTCCTGATTGTTGAGCAACACCTTCAGCAGTACTGAGGAAATCTGATAGCTGTGCTTTTGTTTGTGCCAAGCCAAGAAGGTACTGGTGCCGGAAGTTGTTATTTCTTCTTGATTGGACATGAGAGGCGTACTTACGCCTGTGATCAAATGCCTGAGTAATGGACAATTGCTGTGAAGAGGCGCATGACTGCAGGCGAAGGAGCAAATGCAGGCAAAGGGGAAAGTAAAGAAGGTCCTAAAGTGGCTGAAGCACAGGCAGATGGCAAGGTGTCCTGGCTGGTAGTCTGGATTGAAGCGCTAGCAGAGACAACAGGGGAAAAGTCAGCAGTGGCAACGCCGGGCGCAGTTCTCCGGCGTTTGCTCTATCCCATTGAGCCCAGTGCTTTTCTTCCAGGTGACGCCACATGGCCGAGGTGGTAAAGTTGCTCTTCTCCGAGCCTCTACTTAGTTTGAAGTGACATAGCGTGCACACCACACTCAGCTTGTCATCCACGCAAACATTAAAAAACCTCCTGTCAGGAACCGGTGACACCAGACACACAGAGACAGTGCACCCTAAGCTCAGCCCCGCCCACTGACTCTACCTACTTGCCCCCCTAGGCTAAACCCTAGGGCAGCAACTGGGCGGCGGTCCCTGTACTGGCTTGGTGGGACAAAAAGACAAGACAGACAGACAAAACACAATAAAGAGTAGTCAACAGTCCGGGTCACAACAATCGGGCAGCACAGTACAAAATCAGGATCCAAAAGAGTAGTCTAATAACAGGCAATATGGTCAGGGGCAGGCGGCAAGCAAGCGAGGTCAAAAGATACAAGGCAGAAATCAGGAGAAGCAAAGAAACAGAACCACAAGCAGGCAGAGACTAAGTCAATATCTGGCAGTGAGAGGCAGGCTGGCACACACTATATAGGAGACCAGAGGTCCAGTGCAGGAGCTGATTGGACCAGACCCCTGATCTCCTTAGAACACCTGGGGCAAGAGCAACCTGACCAGACAAGCTAACCAGCATCAGAGTTAACTCCGGAGTGGCCAGGAGTATCTCAGGCAAAGCGGGTGTGGCTGAACAAACACAGAAGGAAATAGGCCATTGTTCAGACAAGGCCCAGGACACCGCACAAACATACAAAAACACTGAATATCAGCGCCATCTCAACCGCGCAGCACGAGCTGAGGGGCGCACGGAGTTCGGCACAGGCACATTCATGACACCTCCACACCAAAGAACTGCGTGACCTCAAGGGGGGACCTTGACGTGACTGGCTACTTTGGGGAAAAGCTTTGGCCCGTGTGACTCTGGCCTGCCTTTGATGACTCGTCTGTCCTCTACCTCTGGACATCCCCTTGCCTCTTTGCGCCTTTTTTGGTGCTGCGCGGGCCTCCACACTAGAGATAAGCGAACTGCTCAGACTTTTGGTCCGAAAGCAGTTTGCTCTCTCATCATGCCTTTGATCCCAGCCGCATAATTGTGCTCACGGGAATATGCGGCCAGGATGTTGAATTCCCTGGAATATCCTGGCCGCATATTCGCGGTAGTGCAACTATGCGGCCGGAATCACAGGCATGATGAGAGCGCGCCGATGCCATCGGACCAAAAGTCCAATGGTCCGTTCATCTCTACTCCACACCTCCACTACTTTCCCCACTGGACATCACCCCTTGCCAGGTCAGGTTGTTCACTTCATCGTCCAGCCCCTCCTATCTCCTCACTCTGCTGCACCTCCTGCACACTGGGCATGTCAACTGTTTGGCTTAACGGCAATTGGGTCTCCTCACCGCCAGTCCTCGGGTCTTCAGGTTGCCAGTCCACAACAGCAAAATAAACTGGACATGGCGAATGCTCCAGATTTTGTTCATCGCTACAGATATAATCCTCAGGTAGCTCCTGGGATTCATCAAGTATTTGAAAACTGGGGAAAACAATTGGTGAAAAGGACCCGAAAAGAGCTCCTCGGAGTGGGCAAGGGTGGGATGACTATGATGGACTAATTGTGCAGGTTTGGAGACATGAGTGGATAAATGACTGGAAGCACTCTCCGCCATCCATCGTAACACTTGGTCACGCTGATCTGGCCTTGACAGTTTTGTACCCCGCCCCCTGCACAACTGTCCTATAAGCCAGGGATGGTGGATGTGTGTGATACTGGACATCCTTTTGAAGCACACGCCGTATCCCTAATCACTTGATCGCGGCTTGAAACCCCAGCAACATTTCCATGTCCGTGTCCTCTTCACTTTGCGATATGCATTGTAGTAGCCGTTTACCTTTTTTTCATACAATTTAGCTGTACCAGATAGTTTTTAGTTTATCCCACACTAACAGTATACAGCCGTATACCTGATATAGAATTGTTTTTACAACAATAGAAATGAAGGGCTGGTCAACGCCTTCACAGGACACAGACTGCGCAAATCAGTAGTAGCACAGAGTATACAGCCGTATACTGGATATACTATTGATTTTTTAAATAATAGAATGAAATAGCTGGTCAAGTCTTTTACAGGACGCAGACTGGGCAAACCATTAGTAGAAAGCTAACAGCTCTTATGCCACACACAGAATATACAGCCGTATACTGGATATAGTATTGATTTTTAAAATAATAGAATGAAATAGCTGGTCAAGTCTTTCACAGGACGCAGACTAGGCAAACCAGTAGTAGCAAGCTAACAGCTATTATGCCACACACAGAGTATACAGCCGTATACACTCAGTGGGTGTCTGAACACACTGCCTGTCTCACAACAGCTTCTAAATCTCAGTTTTTTTTATAGTTTTAGCCCTAACAAGGGATTTTGGGGGTCCCTTCCTACCTAACTTCACCTAAAAGCTTTCTCTCCCTGCTATACAGTCTGTCCCTCTCTAGCTCCAAGCAGCAAGTGACACGAATCTCAAATGACTATTCTAAGATTAAGGAAGTCACATGGTTTAGCCAGACAATCACAGTTAGAGTTTGTTTTTTTTAAAGCCCTGCCTATTCCTAGTGGCTGTCCCTCGCCCTGCATGTTTATCGGCTGGAAAAAAGCGCCAGGAGATATGGGAGGGCAAATTGAATTCTACTGCGTTTTTGCTCGAATATTCGGCTACAATCAAATAGCTCGAATAGCGTACTATTCGATCGAATAGCTATTCGATCAAATACTATTTGCTCATCTCTAATAAGTACCTATTAATAGTATTGTGTTCTACCTGTTGTATGTAGCAGAAGTGTGAGCCAAAAAGATTACACAGAAAATTCCAAACCATTCCCATTCACCTATTACATAAGCCCTGTCTATTTTAAGACAATGTTACTGAAATGAACAGCCTTATGTGATCGTCATTTCTCTTATCAGCATACCGTAAAGGTGAAGATTGTCTATATTACTACACCGATGCTAATAATGTATTCATACAAGACAAATAAATAAGTGTCATATAAAAAAGTGACTTATTTACTCCTAATACTTTTTATTATAAATTTGATATCATACACTCAAGGCTGACATGCCATTTGCATTGCTCTTTTTTGAACCCAAAAAAAAAAAAAACTTTTAGGGGGAGATTTTTTTTGAAAGTGTGTAAAATTTAGACTGGTACAATTTGCCCACAGCAACCAATTACAGCTTAGCTTCCAGCTCTGGTGAAAGGAAAGAGGAGCTGTGATTGGCTGCTGTGGTCAGTGGGCACCAGTCTAAATTTTACACACTTTCATAAATCTCCCTCTTATGGTGGTTTTACATGGAACGATTTATCGTTCGAATTTGCACGATAACGGTCAAATTCGAACGATAATTGTACGTGTAAATGCAGCGAACGATCAAGCGACGAGCGAGAAATCGTTCATTTTGATCTTTCAACAACTTCTCAAATTGTGGTTGATCGTTCGCAAAAGATCGTCCGGGCAGCCCCCCGGCTCTTATCCACTCCTTGCTCGCTGTCAGCGCGTGTAATAGCACCGACAGCAGGCTGGGGAAGAGGAGAAATTGAGCGCTGACCTTACAGGTCTGCGCTTGCATGGTCTCCACATCACCCAGTTTAAAATAAAATTATGGTAGGATAGGTAGGAGTCTATTGCTCATGATCGCTGTGGCAGAAAAAGTTGAGCGACCAGGAATTGACTGAAAAAGGGCTTGGGCATGCACACACACCCTTTTTGGCTCTTAAAGGGTCTGTGTGTTCACCCAAATTCTTCCCCAGTGAATGAGCAACAGCAGCACAAGCATGGCAGCAGAAGACTGGCCAAATGGAAACTGGACATCTGCACCCACAAAGTTGAGCA